>NC_040288.1:34718428-35918428 GCF_004118075.2 Vigna unguiculata
AAAATTAATAACTCCTGAATGATTAGTTTCCTTTACTTTTAAGTAGATTCTTAATATTGATCTTCCCTTATCCAACTTCAAAGCCTAAAACAGCTTTATCTACATAAAACAAGAGTTTGATCAACAATTAGAACATGATTTTATGATCTCTACCAGATAAATGATATGTCTAGAGCGTAAAAAAGCCACATATAAGAGGAAAACATAATACTTCAAAAAAAAAAAAAGAATAAAAATGAACTTACTCAAAAGGAGATTATTCCGTCCAAAATATTCTTTAATTCCTCAATTTTGTTGTGATATAATTTGATTTTGAAAAATAATAAAAGATTGATGGTGAAAATTGAAATAGAAAGAAGAGTAGAGTAAGAGATGGAGGAACGAAGAAGAGAGAAAACAAATAAAAAAGTAAAAGAAATTATAATAAAAAAATGTTATTTTTAAATTTTAAAAAAGTTTTTTTAAAATAAATTAATATAAATAATATAAAAATATATTTTTAAAATATATAAAAAAAAGGTTGGAGGAGTGTGGTCCTCTGTCAAAGCAAAGTTCCGCCACTGCCGTGGCCGAACCGTTTCAATTTTTTAGTTCACCAACTTCATAAAATTATCCGTTAAAAATGTATGTGAATGTTGTAAACATGAATCTATAATCTATATTTAAATTGAAATTAGTTTTTTAAGTAGTTTATATAATCTTCTTTACTTCATGTCTTCCATCAATGAAATAACCCTTTCTACATAATTATTCTTGCACAGCTTCTACTAAACTGTTGCATGGCACATTTTCTCAAAAGTTTTCATGCCCTCATCAACTTTCTTTTATAAACATTACCTATGTGACAACAGAGGACTCAAAAGTGAACTTTAATAACAGTTGAGTACATAGAGAATCATTATGATCACATCAAGATAAAATTAACAGCAAATGAATCCAGGCACATTTTTTACCAGCATAAGCACACATATACTAATAAACCACACTCAATATTTAGTGATACAGCCTTCAATCAATATTCATGACCGTTCATCACTTTTAATCCCACACATTACATATACAAGAAATAATGTCTTTCATCTTCAACTAGGTACAACAACACTTTTTTTTTTAATTTTTTTTTTAAAACACAATCACACCTTATAAAATAGTGACACATTCTACTTCAACTAGGTAGAACAACACAATTTTTTTTTAATTTTTTTTAAACATTCATACCTAATAAAATAGTGCCACATTTATCTTCAACTAGGTATAACAACACTTTTTTTTTTCATTTTTTTAAAACACAATCACACGTAATAAAATCGGGTACACATTGATCTTCATCCATTCTTCAGGCCTTCAATCTTTTCTTCATTACCGCAATATTGGAGTCGGCAACTAGAGGCTCAACCTACACGAATTATAAAGTAATTACTATACTTTCATAAGCGATTTTAAAAAGTTAGGAATTTAATTATAGAACAATTAAAGTAGCAATAAGTGAATTTCATGCTATTCATTAGTCTCATAACTAAAACATGACAAAGAAATATTCACTTAAATAGATATCAATAAAACATAAAAAGACACTGATATAAAATTACTTACCTAATCTTACGTAACCATCATGTTATGCTGTGATATTGAACTCCCCTTCGCGTACACAGAGCAAATGATATATAGTATCACTCACCATAAAAAAGTTACCAATTTTAGTAGCATCAGTTAATGTTGATTTACCATGTTCACTGTCTCTATGAGTATCTGAACTATTGAAGAACTGAGATGATGGCACTAGAAGCATTGGGAGCCTATTTAAAACCAAAGAATATATACAAATTAATTTTAAGGACGATCTCACAAACACATTACGCTAAAATTAATGTTCTCAATTCAATGCACGAATAACTAGCTTTGTTTATGGCTTTGATATTGAACTCCCCTTCGCGGATTAGTTGAATTATAGTTTTGCAAGGAAAAAAGATAATAGCCTACTTATAAATTCTCTTGAAAGAAAATGTCTAGTATTTTTAATAAAAATAATGAATGATAGCACTTGATAAAGAGAAATTAAGAAGAGTGCTACAAATTAGCAGGGCCCTATACTCCTAATTCTATGGAACAAAGATCAAGACGAAAAAGTATACGTACCTCTTCTTCGGAAGTTCTGTGTAAAGCAGAATTAAGATGAGTTATTTTTCGAGGTCTCGCATATTCTGAATAATACCACGGATTATCTATTTTGTTGAATGCACTGAAAGTTTTCATGGAGCTGCACTTGATGACGTGGACTTCCTCCAAGGATGGAAAATTTAAAGTAAAATTGCCATCGTAAAAGCACCTTAGCTCATCTAATTTTTCAAGATACAAATCTTGGAGCTGCTCAAATTTTATTTCTACCTTCTCATCAGATTCCTCCCCCTCCTTTGATATTATCTCTTCAATTGATTTACATTCTTTTATCTTCATACTTTTTAGTTCACCCAAACTTTTTGCCGTTGAAGATGTGAACAAATATGGCAGGCTGTTGCAACTTTGTACCTTCAAATACATGAGTTGCGGAAATATTATCTCATCCTCCTTGGATTCCTCTCCAACAATTGCCTTCAATCCCTCACAGTCGTCCACGACTAGATCTTTAAGTTTCACAAGATCTTTGGCTGCTGATGCTGGAAACACACTTGTAAGGCCTTTACATTCCTTAACATATACTTCTTTTAGATGATGCATGATTAGAATTCCAGGAGGATCTTCACTCCAAATATTCTCCAGGTTTGGTAAGTTGGATAAAGTCAATTTCTTCGGAGGAAGAGTAACTAATGTGTCTTTTGTCGCACGTTTGAGATTAAATATGGTTTTCACGTAATCACATTTTCGAACTTCCAATGTCTCCAATTTTGGTAATAAAGGAAGTAAATGGAAGGGTAGCACTGCATCTGATAAAAACTGACAGTTTTTCACAGTCAAGGTGACCAACTTACTAAAACATAAGTCAGGTATATACAATGGGTCATGCCATATCTCTGGTAATTTTGGTCTACTTTTGAGTTTAAGTTCTTGAAGTTTTGAAATCTGCACGTGCAAGCAATAATTAAAAATATGAAACCAATTATTTACAAGAGTCAACGATATCTTCTAAATTAGTACTCTATAAATATGAAATACTCACTATTTGCAAGTTTCAGGACTTGTAAAAACTAGTTAAGAATTAAGGTTTACAATTTTATTTAGTTGTCCTAACATAAAAATTGTTGGTTCAACATTTACGGTAGGTTTAAAAATGTTCCTTTCCTTTCATTTTCATACTTTATGTGACAAATAATTCATTGTGTGAATTTTGTAACAAAAGTTAAGCTCGCTGAGGAATGATAATCAGTAAATTCATTTTAATTGTTGACTAAATAATGATTGTAATTCGACTTTAAATTATAGATATAGTGTGTAAAATTTAATTAGAAGTTATAGAAATTTTTTGTAATAATTAAAATTACATCCATTTTTTTTTTCTGTCACCTAGACTTGCAGTATGCTACACTTCTAGTAGTTGAAAAAATATGAAGACTAATCCAATCATGACTATTATTTTGAAGAATTGTTTCGTAAGATTACATTTTTATATATATTTTCTGTAGCCTACACTTGGCTATTGTTAATAGTTTAAGTATGATATTCTTGTGAATATATATTTTCAAGAATTGTTAAATAAGTTATAATATATTTTCAGCTTTTTTTCCTAAGCCGTCTTGCATGTATTAACAAATTCTATAAATATATGTCCATACATATCGAAATGGGTTCTAATTAAGATGCTGTATTTATAATAACAACAAGAATCATGACAATGCTCAATAACAGAAATTAAACACATACCTTTCTCCCAAATTCCTTCCGCGTAGTAGAGTTGAGATCAGTGTCCAGTGAAATAACTTCTCCGTATTCAATTCTCACTTGAGTCAACTTGTCTGCTTTTAGCGTACTTGGACATAAAGTTACCATATCATTGCAATGTGTTACTGATAATTCTTCCAAGGATGGGAAACTTAAATTCCCTCTATAGAACCTTCTCAGATTCGGTAAACTAGCAAGTTCTAAACAACTGAGCTGTGAAAATATTATCTCATCCTCCTCATCATCTGATTTCTCCCCACACAATATTTCTTCAATGGATTTACACTGTTTTATCTCCATTCTTTCAAGTCGACCCAAACTTTTGGCTGTTGAGGATGTGAACAAATATGACAAGCCATCACAATTTTCTACTTTTAAACATCTCAGATTTGTGAAAGACACTGTGCATGTTGCCAAGTTTTCCAAACTTGAACATGTAATGACTTCAAAAGTTTCTAGATTACTGACAAAGAGCTCAGTCCATGGGTTTTCTAACCCGATGAAAACGAGCTTTTCAAGGCACTCCAAGCGTAATTCTTTGAGCTGTAATAGAAGTTCACTATTATTAGGTCTTTGATGGCAGAAAATCAGCTTGAAGGAACTACTCCACACCATAAGCTTCTCTACATTTGGCAACTGTTGTAGAAATCCATACTCCGGAAATTCATCACACTCATTATCAAAGGACAGACCGAGAACTTTTAAGTTGTGTAAAAGGTTTGTCTGAAATTCTCCGTCCACAATCATCTTTAATTCATTTTTACCCACTGTCAGATCCTCTACGTTGGGTATAATTAGCTACAATGAGAAACCAATAACCATGCAAAAGCAGATTAGCACGGTCATATATATTCAGCTCTGTATATAAAATTGAAACTGTGAACTTTCATGCTAACTACATAAGCCTGATAATCAGTGAAAAACTAAACATTTGAATATAACATAAAAATAGGTGTGAACAAGTCCATTTAAAAGAAATAACGTTTATTTAAAAAAATAAAAAAAGATGAACTACCCAGCCCAGTTAGCTGTTTATAAGGAGGTATCGTATGTACTTACAACAGTTTTGATTTAAAATTAATTTTTAGATGAAAAATTGATGAATGAGATTAATAGTGGTTCCTATGCGAAGAAAATATAATGAAAAATCTTTCAGTGGATGGTAGGAGATTGTTTATCAAGATTTAAGCACTTTTTGACACATGATAATTTCAATGCATGTACAAGAATATATGTAAGTGTCTTGGAAAAGAATACCCAAACCTCAGATGTCGCTATTGCTTCATTAATGCAATAGATAGTATTATGGTTGAAGTTGGGCAAATCGCATAGTGTGAATGATGTGACAGTGGGGAACGTAAGCTTAGGATTTGTTACTTCTGGATGGGCTGGATTAGGCTCTGTAACTATTTCATCAGTATCTTCATTCCAAATGGTTTCCAGATTCGGCAGCTTCCGTAAAACTAATTTCTTGAGAGAAGTGGTTGTGTCTTGTGTTGTACATTTGACATCAAATATGGTTTTGACGGAATCACAGTTTTGAACTTCCAATGTTTCCAATTTGGGTAATAAAGGAAGTAAAGTGAAAGGTAGCACTGCATCTGATGAAATGTTGCATTCATTCACAATCAATTTCTTCAAGTTAGTGAAACAAAAGTCAGGTATCTGCAGTGCGAGAGACCACATCTCTTGTAGGTCTGCCCTATCTCTGAATTCAAGACTCTTATACCATGATGCTCTCTTTCGAAATCAGCACATGTAAATGAATAAATGAAAATATGAAACCAAGAATTCAGACTTTACAGTTTTGCTACAGATAACCAACTTTACTTATAACTAATTACTCACAAATACACACATCAATTTTAATACTTTTTCTTTTCATACTACATTTTTACTACACAATTCTATTTCCAGACTTTGAGAATTGGTAAAATTTCTGTTACATTATTTAAATTATATTTAATTATCGTAAAATTGAAAACGGCTTCCACATTCATCTTTCGTTAAAAAATATAATTTCCTTTGGCAATTAAGTACATATAGAAGTTAATTCTAAAAAAATATCTAACTATATATTAATTTAAAAATTCAACTTCATACTAATAAAAGCTTGATGAATGACACTAAATTCAAATATAAGGATGTAATTACATCTTCAGTTAATTTTAGTTTGATTTTACTTTTCTGACCCATTAAGTTACGCTTGACATGCCATTTTAACTATTTTCTATTTTTTTTCTCTAGTATTTTGTGAAACAATTAATAATATCCAGGAAAAAAATATTAATAACTTAATTGTAGAACTTTTTAAATGTTACAAGTGACATTTTTTATGTCAGTTTTTAACCTTTTATATTCATATCTATTTATCTCTCAAACATTTATTAAGTTTACTTTTCACTTTAAAATAAGTTATGAATTTATTATTTTTATTTTTTTACATTAGAAAAAATTACCATTTTTAACATATTTCTAAATAAGATATTGATAAAATAACAAATTTTTATTTTTATTATTATACTTTTATATTATTTATAGTCGTTATTTTATTATTTGTAGAATATACTTAAAATCCAATATTATTATCGATTATAGTTGACTTATTTTATTATCATTTTTTTAATTTTTTTTTCCATTACAGACGGTTCACTTTATCTCTATTTTTACTTTGTTTCAAATATAATATCTGTTTAAAAATGTGTCATTTTTACATTATCTTAAATTTGAATATAAATATTATAGTAGAAGAGTAATAAGAAATATTCATTATGATAAATACATAGCAATTGAAAACAAAATAAATATAATTAAAATAATTTAATTAAAAAATTATAAGGATTTAAAATTAATTAAAAATTGAAATTAAAAATAAATATAAAACAATTCAATAACTTGACAGTAATGAAAGCCTTATTTAGTAATTTTGACCTTATTTAAGAAAATACAAGTGATTTAACATTCTACATCGTTTCAATTTGGATAAACTTCTCTGAAAAAAATTTTACTCGAAAACATATTCTATTTTATTTTTGTCTTTCTTACTCTTACTAATAAGTTTGACAATGCAAGAAGAAAGTCAAAGTCTTAAAATATGAATATTGAGCAATACCCAATTAAAAAGTTATTTCTTGTGGATGCGTGCTACCGGATAGAATACTCAATTTCCATGGTATGAGGTAGTCAGACATGTGTTATAAATGTTTAAGTTTAATAAAAGAATATTAAACGCGTACCTCTTTCAAAAATCTCTTCCTCGTAACAGAGTTGAGATCAATAGCTTCAGACAACTTGCCTGACACTACAGTACATAAACTCATCAGTTGGGAGCAACCTCTTACTGAAAATTCCTCTAAGGATGGGAAACTTAAACTCCCTCCGTAGAACCTTCTCAGATTTTTTAAATCTTCAAGATTCAAACAACTGAGTTTCGGAAATATTATCTCATCCTCATCTGATTCCTCCTTATTAGACACTACCTCTTTAATTGATTCACAACCTTTTATTTCCATTCTTTTCAGTTGAAGCAAACTTTTGGCTGTTGAAGATGAGAACAAATGTGACAACCTTTTGCAATTTTCTACTTTCAAACATGTCAGATTGGAGAAACACACTCCGCATAGTACCAAGCTTTTTAAACTCTCACAACTGATGACTTCAAAGGTTTCCAAGTTTCTGACAAATGAATCAGTCCAAGAGTTCTCTAGCCCAATAGAAACTAACTTTCTAAGGGACTCCAACCGTAATACTTTCAGATGCTGTAACACATTATTAGGACTTTCACAACTGAACATCTCCTTGAAGGAACCATCACAAACCACAAGTTTCTCTATATTCCGAACCTCTTCTAGAATTTTACATCCAAATACATCCGAACCAAAACAGAGAGTAAGAGCTTTTAAGCTGTCTAAGACCTTTCTCTCCAATTCTCCTCGCAAAATCATCTTCATTCCATTTTCCCCTACTGACATCCACTGTAACAACCAACAAATAAACAAGCAAAAGGAGGTTATGATAACTATAGAGCCATCTCTTTTGTAAATAACCTTTCATGCCGAAAGATTCCTAATAAGTTATAATTGGTGACAAATTTGTACGTGAAATTTTCATATTTTAATTTTCACACTATTTCGTACTACTCATGGAACAATGACAAACAATTAAAGAAACTGTTAATTTACAGTCCAAGAGGAAGTGATAAAACAGTAGTGCATACCTTTTCAGTACCGACTTCATTCTCGGTATGCGATTCAAGATCTGTAAAAATGTCAGTATACGGTGAGCTGTAGTAAAAATACTTGAAGTTGGGCAAACCCTCAAGTTCCAATGATCTCACAAAGGGACATGTAAGCTCTAGCTTTGTTCTTGGATCCTCTGCAAAAATAGTCATCAATCCTTTACAGTCTTTCACTTCTAGATTTTCAAGTTTCAGAATATATTTGTCTTTTGATGCTGGAAACACACTTGTAAGGCCTTCACATTCCTCAACACAAACTTCTTGTAAATGGTGCAGGCTAAGAATTACTTGAGGATCTTCATTCCAAACAATCTTTAGATTTGGCAGCTTGGATAAAACCAATTTCTTCAGCGAAAAAGGGAGGGTTTGTCCCACAGATATCACATCTCTGTCCTGTGTTGAACATTTGACATCAAAAATGGCTTTGACAGAATCACTGTTTCGAACTTGTAACGTTTCCAAATTAGTTAAAAAAGGAAGCAAACTAAAAGGTAGCAGTACATCTTCCACTGCTAGTCGTGGTGGAAACACACTTGAAAGGGTTTTACATTCTTCAACGTATACTTCTCGTAAATTGGACATACTTATAATTTCACGTGGATCTTCATTCCAAACATTCTTCAGATTTGGCAACTTGGATAAAACCAATTTCTTCAGAGAAAAAGGGAGGGTTTGTCCCACAGATATCACATCTCTGTCCTGTGTTGAACATTTGACATCAAAAATGGCTTTGACAGAATCACTGTTTCGAACTTGTAACGTTTCCAAATTAGTTAAAAAAGGAAGCAAACTAAAAGGTAGCAGTACATCTTCCACTGCTAGTCGTGGTGGAAACACACTTGAAAGGGTTTTACATTCCTCAACGTATACTTCTCGTAAATTGGACATACTTATAATTCCACGTGGATCTTCATTCCAGACATTCTTCAGATTTGGCAGCTTTGATACAATTAATTTCTTCAGAAGGGTTTGTCCCATATATGCCACCTCTCTGTCTTGTGTTGTACATTTGACATCAAAGATGGTTTTGACAGAATCCAAGTTTCGAACTTCCAACGTTTCCAGATTAGTTAAAAAAGGAAGTAAATTGAATGGTAGCAGTACATCTGATAAAACCTTGCAACCATCCAGAGTTAGAGATTCTAAGAGACCGAAGTAGGAGTTTGGAATGGACCGTGAGCCAAGACATAACTCTTCTATATCTCCCTCACTCAAATCTCTCAAATTTGATGTACTCTCCTGCAAAAGAAATTAGATTTAGATTTTCATTTTCGTCCAAATTATTTGAACTTTTAACTTTTGGGAATACATCTTTCGTGATTACGAAAATGACTATAGAAAACATGAAAATAGGAAAGAAAAGAAAGCAAATCATAAAGTAAAATAACAACGAGGAGTTACAAAATTAAGATTATAGAAAGCATCATACTGTCTAGAACAAAGAATATGTTTTTTTATTGATTAACAGGTAACCTTTTTATGAAAAGAGATTGAAGGACCAATTTCATTTGTAGGTATGATGATAAGATTTGCAATAAAAATGTTTAAAATGAGGTAGGAGAATGCTAACACCTAATGTTATTACAGGACCTTCCAAACTAATTCAATAAGTTTGTCAAGTAGGTTCTGGAATTATCTTAAAGTCTTAGAGCTTATTAGTAAATTTCCAAGCTTAACTTGAAGTTTTATGACACAAAACTCTTAAAATACAATGGAAACCTCTTGTTTTAGTCATGAAGTAAAAAGGTCTTTAGGTGGAGTATTCCATGTGTAAGTCCTTGTTTTACGCTCTATTTGTTTCCAGCAACGGAAAGTGAACAAGCGCGGATTTGAGTTCAAAGTTCGAAAATCAATAATCATTTACACGAACAACAATGTAAGTCTTTTATCGAAAACTTTCATGATGCGACGATTTAGTCTTTGTTCTTTTGAACGCATCTACCGTTCAAAAGGAACGAAAATTGAGCCATAAAGGATGAACACCATATTCTCTTTAAGATGATGCAAGAAAATGAGAGGGGTGATGATGGAACAATAAGATTGTTAAAAAATTTCATCTTATTATTATTAAAGAAATTATAAGATAATGGATAAATAATTACCACTTTATCTTCGTTGTATTTACTTTTTACTTTTTCCTATCCTCTTCATCATTTTTTTCACATGTCCATATGCTATCCTTTCTTCTTTACGTGAACAGTAAAACGTAATAGGCTGCTGGGAACTGATGCATCAAATTTTTAGACAATTTAGTTTATTAATATTTACCAATTTTATTTTTTTAACAAATTAATATATGTAATTTTAGTTTTAATTTATTAAAAAAATTACATAAAAAATTTATTATTAATAAACATCTAAAAATCTAAAAATTAAGAATATATAAACAATATATAATTGTATAAAATTTAAAGAAAAGAAAATAATTTTTTTAAAATCCTTTACCTATATTATTAACAAACACAATCAAATTAAAAAAATATGTTCATATCAAATAAACCGAAAATTTTATACTTAAAAGACTACTATTAAAAAAACATAAATAAATTATTTCCCATATAAACATTAAATTATTTTCCATTAAATTGTTTATAAATATATCTTTTATTATTTCAGACAATTAATAAAAATTAAATAAATTATTCTAAATTATTTATATAACATTTTATATTACTTTTAACATTATAAATATTTGATAATCTTATTTTTTTATCTTCTAAAAGTTTTTTTAATATGTCACATCACTCAGTTCAATTATAAACTTTCACAAATTTTATTCGCTAATCCATTCTAAAATCACTTCCTAATCCTTTAGAAAGAACAACATCAACTTGACCCTCTAATCCTTCCTATCTCTTCCTTTCCCTCCCTTCTAATCTTTCTTCTAAAAAGAACATAACCTTAAACGATAACAATGATTTCTAAATCTTTCCGTACTTTTCTTTTGAATTACAAAATCTTTTTCTGAATCCAAACACCATCCCACTCACATCCAAATCCACTCAAATTCACTCTTCCAAATTCATCCTCCCATTCAAACAAAACCTTAGTGGTGAAGGATAAAGATCTTTAGGTAGAGTATACCACGTGAAAATCCTCTCCATGATGGATGGAGAGGCACCTATTTATATTCGTTTAACTATAACGGTGGGGTCTGGCTCCTATTTTTTCACTCCTAATTACATTGTGATTGTTTCTTTCCCAAAGTGATGGTGTGAATGAGATATAGTTAATGGTCTAGGTTATATCATTTATATTTATTAATTATCACGAGTTGTTATTGTTCTGGTCAAGAAACACGGCTAACGATTACTCAAAAGCATTTAAAAGTGATCTCCTTTTTTTTCCTCTTCCAAATTACCATTTTATTTTTTTTCTTCAAAACTCCCGACTTACTATCACTCCTAAAATTCTAAAAACCTCTGGTTTACCTCCATAAAACATTCATTGATTTCTCTGATCTATTATTCGACCCCTAGCTTACTCCTTTATTATTATTATCAAATCTACCGACACTTCCCTATCAGCCAATCAACATTTTTCCGACCTCTAGATCCATGTTAAGCCTATCTTTCAATCGACATTTTTCATATCCCTCATTGAGTATTGAGCCTATCGAGTCAATTGATATTTTTCATATCTCCAAATCGATATTAGACCTATCCGTCTAATCAACATTTTTCCTATCTCCAAATCGATATTGGACATATCAGTCCAATCGACATATTTCCTATCTCCAAGTTAGTATTGGACTTATCGATCCAATCGATATTGAGACTACCACCACACAATCCCCTTAATCGTAGTATCGTATAACGTAAAGCTAAAAGTCATTTAAAATAAATCTAATTAATTATTGACACGACCAACATTTAGCTTATTGACTTAATCAACATAGGACCTAGCACGAGGAAACCCTAAACTTACCATCACAGAGTCCCATTAGCCTTTAGTGTCTCAAACCTAAGGTTAAAAGAAACAAGTATAAATCTCATTTAAATCTAATGTCACATTCACACTTGGACCATTTAGAATAATACTTGATAATCTTTTAGGATGATATTTGATCATCACAATTAGATACACAATTAAGTATCTTATACCATAATTATTATCTTATAATTGATTATTCAGGTAATTATTTATTGTTATATGTGATAAAGTCTCATAACATGCGGTTTATTATTTCTAATGCACACGTTATCAGTTACTAATATCTTGATATTAACGATGTGATATATGATAACTTGTAATAAATAAGGTTAATAACAAGAATATACTTATCGTAGAAAGATTCACTTATAGTCAATCTTAAATTACATCAACACCCTCGATTCCATGTGATACTTGAATTTTAGTAAGAAAGAATCTATTTATATTAATTGTAAAAGATATTTAAATTACATTTCTAATAACTTATTGTAGAACAGAAATTTAATCAATTTAATCATCTGATTTCTTTATATTATTTTAGTGAGAATGTATATCAAATTTCATATAGTTTAAATTTTATAGATATGTTATCAAATAATGAATATTTAGATATTATGTGATACCTTAAAATTAAGTTACATAATAAAATTTTCAATGATATCAAAATTTTATTTAATTGATATAATTAGTAAAATAAAATTCGGATCTATTAAATTGACATTTTGTGAAAAATTATAAAATGTGTAATTTGTCTGACTGTTATACAAGTATAAACGGATTTTGTCCATATATGTATATTAATCATATATTTACTTTTTCAGTGGATGAGTGAAAGCATAAAATTGGATAAAACAAGAGCATATATCTTTGTTTATGTATTGTCATTCTTATATCTTTGTTTATCCACGTAGTGGCACTGTTATTTAAATAACCATTTTTTGTCTCAATAGTATTTTTTTTTTTCCGTTAATGAAGGTATTAATATAAAGAGATATAGATTTTATAAAAGAAATGAATAAGAGTAAGAATAGATAGTGTGCATAAGCATAAATATATAAAAAGTAATTTAGAATGGTGTGAGAATGAATGACCTGTTGTTTGGAGCAGTGGATAGAGTATTCAAGGGATGGCAAATACTTCAGCTCCAATGTGGTGAGAGAAGGAAACGCAGAGTGTTGTGTTGTTCCTTCTTCTCCTTCTTCAACTTTTTCATCCTTCTTAAATATCTCTGTCAATTCCGCACACTCTTCTACCTCAAGCACTTGAAGTCTGGTGAGATCTCTGGTGGCCAAGGATGCTGGAAACAAACTTTTAAGACGCTCACAGTCTATAACTTTCATTTCCTCTAGCGCTTGAAGGCCCATAATTCCCTCCGGATCCTTCTCCCATACATGCTCCAGTTTTCCTAGATTAGCTAAAATCAATGTTTTCAGACGGAATATTGGGGAAGCTTTTGTTATCACCCTGTTCTCATCATTGATACTGAATATGACCTCTGCATTCCTGCAACTGACTACTTGTAGTTCTTCCAAATTGTGAAAGCAAGAAAGCAAATGAGATGGAATTACATGCACTACACTATCACATCTCCATACTGTCAAGCTTTTCAAATATCCAAAGCTGTTTTGCTGCACCCAACCACTGGCTTGCCATAGTTGCGCGATACTATCATCTTTAAGGAACAGATCCTCAGTATATGTGAAACTGAGCTGTAAATCAGACAAATTATTAAATTACTTCTCTACCTTTCAAATATAATATACTTTTTTTATCCCCACAAACTTAAACAAAAAACAAAATTACATTTTTCAATTTAAAACTTTTATACTATAGCCGCCGTACCTTTAATAATTTATTTTTAAATTATCACTTTAAAATAACTAAAAATATATGTTTTCATTCATAATATATTTTTTAGTACTAATAACAGTACAAATGGTATATAAATTAAAATTATCAAATTACTATGTAAATATTTTGTTGATTTTAATTAAATTTAATATACTCATTACTCTAACATAACTATTAATATGAAATAAAATAAATAGTAATACTATTTTTCTTTTAAATTTTTAGACAAGTATAATGTAATACTACAAATTTACTAAAATAGTTATATATCCAAAAATAAGTTTATTTATTTAAAAGTACTCATAGCGATAACAATGAAAATATATATAAGTAAAGTTATTAAAAGTGTTATATTACAATTATTTTTAGAATTTTTTAATTGTTTTAAATTTAAATTTAAAAATACTAACTAATTAATTAGCGTGCCAAATTGTGTTACTTTTATTTAAAAAACACAAATTTTAATGTATAAAATCTATTAATTTATACTTATAATGAAGATTTTTTTGTGTCATTTTTTTACTTTTATCTTTAAAATTATTGTTTTATTTAAATTTAACTATTTTTTTTTAATTTTTAAACATTTTTTATTTAATTAATTTTTTAAATTAAATAAATAAAAACCATCTATTAAATAAATAAAAAATATTTATAACTAAATTATAAAAAAATTATTTATTTTTATGATTATAACTTTATTTTTTTTGTTATCAGAACATTTTCACTAGTTAATTATAATGGAAATTTTGTAACCGTGTTGTGAAAATCACTTAGTATATGTGAAAATACGACACGTTGTTCAGGGCGTATTTTTGTTTAAATGGAAACTAGGAGACTGACCCGTGCGTACGCACGGGTTGTATTTTTTTTTATTTTATATATTAAGTAGTAAAATATTATGTAATGAAATATCATGAAAATTATGTTATATTGTTGTAAATGTTGTTATTAAAGTAATGAAGTAGTAAGTAGTAAATCTAAATGATGTAATAATAATTTCAGTTTTAAGTATAATAAATAAAATTGATATTAAATATAGTGCAGTTAAATAATTTTACGAAATAATTATAAAATTGATATTGTACATTTTTTGTCCTGTCCTCGTCCTCATACCCGTCAAAATACTACGTAATATAAAAAATTTATCTTTTTTACTCTATTATTATTATTATTATTATTTCATTTGAAGAACTATTTTGTTTCACTAAAACAATTTTCGTTATTTTCAAAGCATTGGTTATGTTCATATTTAAAAAGTTTTTTTACATCTCTAAAGCATTTTTCATTTTATCATATCCTTGATTATATAGTTGTTTTCCTTAGTGTGATTTCATTCAATGGTCTCTCAAATTGTTTCTAAGACACACATTTGATAATTTTTTAATATTTTTATTTTCATGATGTAAAATATTATTTTTATATATTTTTATATAATTATCTTTTATATTTTAACTCATTATCATACTTTGATTTTGTCACTATAATTGTATAAATAAATTTTATTTACTATAATATAAAATTTTAATGTAATTGTCATGAATTTTCTTTTACCACCCCCACATATATTGAAGTTCAAAAGATACAATATTGTTGGGTATTGGGCTCCCTTCCTATGTGGAGAAAAGATCCAAAATACTGAAAGCCCTAATACATAGAGGGAGAGGTAGAGGAAAAATTTTGTTCACGTTTTTCATAGAGCTGTCGCCGTAAATTCGGCACTGCGGGTTCGTTCACCGTTGGATCGCACTGAAAGTTTTACAGAAGGTTCGGGACTCATTGCTCTTCATTCTGACCGGTTGGATCGTTGATACGAGATCTGAGTTGGGAGATATTAGTTTCGCACTGCAGCAGTGATTTTTAGAGGTTTTCCTTTCTTGTTCTTCTCTATTTGAAAGCTTTGTTGCTTTGTTATTTGGTTGGGTGTTGGCACTAATATGTGCTATTGATTCTTTTGTACTCTTGTTGATCATAGTGAAGCTATTTCTTTGGTCTGGACGACTCGTGGTTTTTACCCTTGATTTGAGGGGTTTTCCACGTTAAAAATCTTGGTGCCTTTATTTGTGCTTTTGGTGATTTATTATTGCTGCTCTTTAATTGTTGCTCCTCATAGATTCTTGCAAGTTAGGGGAAATTATATCAGCTGCATTCTTTGGTATATTGTTTGTGTTATTGTTTTCCCCATCAAATATTTATGTTAAAAATTTATTATTATTAGTTTAATATTTGTTCTTTGCATTATTTCGGTCAAGTAATTTATTATAACTATTATTAGTATATAAAAAATAGATCCATTAGAATTTAAAAAATAAAATTGAAGTAAAGATACATTTAACATATATTTTAATCTGAATATTTTAATCTTTGCAAATTTAACAGAAGTTTTGGTTCTCATGAATTTTATTTTGTTTTCTAATTTAAAATATATACAATTATAACCTAATTTCTTTATAAATATTTGATATTGGAGAAACAACCATCCTCTTAATATTGAATATTTGATAATATTATGTTTCCTTTGTCATAATTTTTTATTATTTTATAATAATTAATTAATTAATATTAAAACAGTAAGAAAGTTGGTATCGGTATGAGTACAAGTATATACCCGTTACCTTGTGAGCATGAAGATGAGACAAAAGTTTGACACTCGTTGGGTTGGGTATGGGGATAGATGAATTTTTTCCATGGGGATCAGTATGGGAAACTTGTCTCTGCCTCATCTTGTTGCCATTCCCATATTAAAATAATAAAATATTGAAAGTATTATGTAATGAAATATTATGAAAATTAAGTTATATTGTTGTAAATGTTGTTATTAAAGTAAGGTTAAAATACCTTTTTGATCCCAATTTTCGTCAAGTTTTTTTAAATAAGTCCTAATTTTGGTTTTGTGTTCAAATAGGTCTCAATTTTCGTCAATTTTGTTCAATTGGGTCATTTTTTGCTAACACCGTTTAAATCATTAACGGCCATGAACAATGACTGCCACGTGTCACTTCGTGGTTTGTTAGTCATTGTTCATGGCCGTTAATGATTTAAACGGTGTTAGCAAAAAATGACCTAATTGAACAAAATTGACGAAAATTGGGACCTATTTAAACACAAAACCAAAATTAGGACTTATTTGATAAAACTTGACGAAAATTGGGACCAAAAAGGTATTTTAACCTTAAAGTAATTAGTATATCTAAGTGATGCAATAATAATTTCATTTTTAAATATAATAAATAAAATTGATATCACAATATAATATAATTAATTAATTTTACGAAATAATTATAATAGTCTTCTGTGCATATATATTTTTTATTTTAATTGTTTTTAAAATAATAATATAATTGTTATTATATTTATTTAACCATTAAAAATACTAATAATAATATTATATAAATTACAAATTATAAATTATAAAAATTTTAAAAGATTAAAATTCTATTTAATAAAAATATTTAGTATAACAATGTTTTCTATAATTAAAAAACACACACTTATAATAATAACACAATTATGAATAATAATAATAATAATAATAATAATAATAATAATAATAATAATAATAATAATAATAATAATAATAAATAATAATAATGATACTAATAATAATAATATTTATGCTATAAATATTAATATTAATGCTAACACTAAGACTAATGTCAACTATAATAATCTATAATTATATATAAAGATATACATTAACAACAAAACAAATAAAAATGACAAGTAATTGAAATACGATCCCGTAGTAAATTAATTTAAAATGTATGTCTAACTATAATAATAATAATAATAATATCATTATAAAAATATATTGTAGTGATAAAATAATAATAATACAATAACTACATATGTAAAGAGATATACATTTGTTGTGTCCTCTTTTGTTTATACAATTTTATCCTCTTAATTATTATTTGTTAAATTAAAATAATTATTCATAATAAAAATTATTTTTCCATTTTATCATTTTAATAATTTTAGAAACTATATTTTTAATTCAAATAATTGCACAAATATAAAAATAAAATGAACAACAAAACAAAGAAAAAGTGCAAGTAATTGAGATATGATCATGTAGTAAATAAATGTAAAATGTGTGTTTAACTATAATAATAATAATAATAATAATAATAATAATAATAATAATAATGATAATAATAGTAACAATAATAATAATAATAATACTAAAATAATATCTTGTAGTGATAAAAATGGTAATAATACTATTAATAATAATAATTATTATTATTATTATACAACTACATATATAAAGAGATAAACAACTTTGGTTTCCTTTTTTGTTTTTTCAATTTTATCCTCTAAATTGTTATATTTTAAACTTAAATAATTATTTAAAAAAAAATTATTTTCAGTTTTATTATTTCACTAATTTTAGTAACTATTTTTTTGAATTTAAATAATTATTCAAATGTAAAGATAAATAAACAACAAAACAAATAAAAAGGTAAAGTAATTGAAACATGATTCATGGATAGTAAGTAAAAGTAAAATGTGTATGTAACCATAATAATAATAATAATAATAATAATAATAATAATAATAATAATAATAATAATAATAATAATAATAATAACTATTATAATAATTATAGTTCTAACTAATAATAATAGTAGTAATAATAATAATAGTAGTAGTAGTAATATAATAATAGAAATAATTGTAGTTAATAATGACAATAATAATACTTATAGTTGGTAGTAATATTGGTCATAATAATTATAGTTGATAACAGCAATTATAGTTAACAATAATAATAATAATAATAATAATAATAATAATAATAATAATAATTAGAGCTGATAATAATAATAATAATAATAATAATAATAATAATAATAATTAGAGTTATAATTGATAATAATAACAATAATATAAAAATAAAATAATAAATATCATGAAAATTAGGTTATATTGTTGTAAATGTTATTATTAATGAAATGAAGTGTAAATTCAGTCTTAAATATAATAAATAAAATTAATATCACAATATGGTGCAGTTAATTAATTTTACAAAATAATTATAATAATATATGACCCGTGCACATTTTTTTTATTTATTTCAAATCTGTTTAGAATAACAATATTATTGTTATTATATTTATTTAACCATTAAAAATAATAATAATAATAATAATATAAATTATAAATTATAAAATTTTTAAAAGATTAAAAATCTATTTAGCAAAAGAATTTAGTATAATAACATTTTTTTATAATTGAAAAAAGAACTTATACTAATAACATCACTATAAATAATAATAATTATAATAATAATAATAATAATAATAATAATAATAATAATGATACTAATAATAATAAACAAATGATAATAATAATAATTTTTATGCTATAAATATTAATGTGAATGCAAATAAAGATACTAATAATCTATAATTATATATAAAGATATACATCAGCAATAAAACAATCAAGCAGAAAAACTAATTAAAATATGATCTCGTAGTAAATAAAATTAAGATGTGTCTAACTATAATAATAATAATATCATTATAATAATATCCCGTAGTGATAATAATAATAATATCATTATAATAATATCTCATAGTGATAATAATAATCCACTAACTAAATATATAAATAGTTACACATTTTTTATGTCCTTTTTTGTTTTTACAATTTTATCCTCTTAATTATTATTTATTAAATTTAAATAATTATTCATAATAAAAAATTATTTGTCACTTTTATCATTCTACTAATTTTAGTAACTATTTTTTTTCAATTCAAGAAATACCAAGATATAGAGATAAAATGAATAACAAAACAAATACAAAAAGCAAGTAATTGAAATATGATCCAGTAGTAAATAAAAGTAAAATATGTGTCTAATTATAATAATAATAATAATAATAATAATAATAATATCACTATAATAATATTGTGTAGTGATAAAAAAATAATATTAATACTACTACTACTACTAATAATAATATTAATATTAATACAATTACATATATAAGAGATAAACATATTTGATGTCCTTTTTATTTTATCAATTTTATCCTCTTAATTATTAAATTTTAAATTTAAATAATTATTTATAATAAAAAAATTATTTTTTCAGTTTTATTATTTTACTAATTTTAGTATCTATTTTTTTAAAATTTAAATAATTGTTCAAATGGAAAAGGAAAGATAAATGAATAACAAAATAAATAAAAATGACAAGTAAACGAAACATGATTCCTACATAGTAAGTAAAAGTAAGATGTGTATCTAACAATAGTAATAAAAACAATAATAATAATAATAATAATAATAATAAATATTATAATAATTATAGTTCTTATTGATAATAATAATAATAATAATAATAATAGTAATATAATAATAGAAATAATTATAATTAATAATAATGATAATAATATTTATAGTTGATAGTAATAATGATTATTAATTATAGTTAATAATAATAACCCGTGACGGATTTGACCAATAATTTTGGAGGAGCCAAAATAATTTATAGTAAAAAATTTTGAACTCGTCAAAAATTTATTCGGAATAAAAATCTCCAGTTATTCCTTTTTGAATGTAAATAACCATATTGTGTTCAAGAAATTCATCTTTCATCTTATTCCAAATTTTGTTTTGATAATCTTCGTTGTAGAAAATGAAACATTAGGAGTTAAATAAAATGAATTAGACAATCAATCAAGTAAAATATCTTTAATTTGTTTGTTTTTGTCAAAGATTGACATAATTCAATAATGGTGGACAAATCCTTCAAATTTGAATGGGTTTGAACATCAACAATGACATGTTGGAGTGAAATTTTAAACTAATCATATATTTATCAATATACCTTTTTTTTCAAGTTTAAGACAAAAAAATAATTTATCATAACCTAATAAAAATTGAGACGTAATTACTAACAAAAATATATAATAATAATAATAATATTATATATTACAAATAAGAGTAATAACTTTACCACTAATAATATTAACAATACTAATAGTAATAATATATAATAGTAACATACAATAATAATAATAATAATAATGATAATAATAATAATAACAATTATTATTATTATTATTATAATATTAATATTTGTTATAATTTACTACTATCACTATAAATAATATTTATAATACTAATATTATTAATAATTAGAAATACTAATACTTATAAAAATATTACAAATAATAATATTATTTATAATTAATATTATAGCTGAAATCCTAAATAAATGAAAAAATAAAAATAAATTGACTTTTGTAGGATTTGAACCCAGGTACTTTTGTACCAGAGTTTTAAAATGACGAAAAAAATTAAATTTTTTGACACGTGTCAATAAAAGAAAATGGGTAATGTAGTAATTTTGGTGGTATCTTCTTTTCTTAATATGTAATAGATTATAACATTGGATGCTTTTTCAGAAAATTAATATTAAACTAAATACTTAAAAAAAACAGATCTAATTTAATAAATAGATAAAATGACTAAAAAATATAATCTTAAAAAAAAATCAACATACTTCCATTTAAAGCTTTTATGGGAAAAACATGTATTTGTAATATTCATGTGTTTTTTATTTTTTTCCATATAAGAAAAGTTCATAAAATTAGGAGAAATAATATTAAATAAATGAAAAAGTGAGTACCTTATCATGGAAAACTTTTTGTATGGTGTCATTCAAGTCACCTTCCCACTGCCATTTGGCTTTTTTATCTCCCTCCACACCAAATACTTCTTTCAACTTTGGTGCTATTAATCCTCTTTCACTGAATTTCTCCATTTTCGGACAAGTTCTTACTATCAATATTTCCAGTAATGGAAATTCGAATTCACAGTTCTTGTAACCGCAAAAACTTGTCATGTTCATTAGCCCCACAAGTTCTATAGAAATCAATTTGCTGAATACAATTTTGATCCCTTTGCCTTCTTCACTTCCGTCGTTGCTTACTATTTGCTCTACTTTACGACAGTCGATTACCTTCATGGTCTTAAGTTGAACCATGGTTTTGGCCGTGGAGGATGCCACTAAATTCTTTAATCCATCACATCTCACCAGTTTCAAACATGTCAAGTAATTCAAAGATACAGAGGAAGGACCTAAATTGCTCAAATTGTCGCAATCTTTTAATCTCAAAAGCTCCAGCCTCTCTAGAACTTGGTCTCGTTCAAATCCTATATCCTTTATATTTGAGGAACAAATAAGCAATTGCTTCAACTGTAATACAACTCCCAATCTGTCTTGCTGCCAATTGTTTGTACTTGGCAGTGTCTCTAACGATTCAGAAAAAGAGGAAGTCAATTTTAACTTTTCTAGATTTGGCATTTTGTACAGAAACGGATATAAAAGATCTGGACGCTGGACTGAATTCAAGATAATAAGCTCTTTTAAATTCTGCATTTGGTACTTCGAAAACCAATTTTGAGCTTCCTCGAAGTCAGTTTCCATATACTCCAAGTTAGGGAATACCTACACAATAAAAGTAAATAGTAATAAGAATGAATTAAATGCCTCCAGCACGCCCTCTTCAAATTTGTTTGATTTTAGGCATTTTTAATTATTTTATAGTTTTCTGTGAAGATATGTTTAAAACATTATTTTATAAAACGTTCAGAATTTCAACTTATATTAATTAAAAACTAATGTTGGAGAGTAAAATCAATTATGTGTGTGCATATATATGTAATCATTATTGACTTACAGTAATATGCTTCAATAAAAAAAAATATTAAACAGGAAACACTTGCGTAAATATATAGATTTGACCATAAAGCCTTTACTACAAATTACTTATCATTTTTATACGAAGTACAAACTTCTTATTATTACAATAATAACAAATCAAATATTTTTAATAACACTAAAAATGAAAACTTTAATGAAAATAATAACTAATAATATGAATAAAATTTAAGAATGAAAATAAAGTAGCATTCCTTTATTTCTTTTTAAAACTAAATAATCCTAAAATTCAACTTTTAACTTAATTTATCTTTTATTTTACTCAACCATACACAATCATTAATTTTATTTTGGTTTTCATATATTTTCTTTTGTTTGTAATTTTTTACATATTTTTCATTACATTTCTTTTATTCTCTGGCATATCATAAAAGTTTGATTGAACTTTTTGGTTATGAAACTCGGATAAAGATGGAATTTTGCTTACCGCTTCAGTCGAGAAAACAAACTTTTCATCACTTGTTTCTTGTGGAAATGTTTTAAGCTTCATACACTTGCCCATACTCAATTCCTTCAACTTTGGACACTTTATTGGATGTCTCCCCTTGTAGAATTGCTTCATGTTTGGAAGTTCGTACAATCTCACAAATGTTAGTTCAGGAAACTCTAATGGATCATTGTTAGCTTCTGATGCATCTTTATTTGAAACAATTTCCACCATCCTCTCACAATGCAATATCGACATGCGTTCAAGCTTTGATACATCTTTTACCATAGAAACCGGAAACAAATTCCTTAGTTCATCACACTTACTTACATCTATAGTCCGTAGTTTTTTAAAGTTGAGAATTCCATCTGGATCTTTGCTCCACAATTCCTTCAACTTTGGGAGTTCTTCTAGAAGAATAACTTGCAAATTTGTGTCTATCCCGCCAGATGCATCTATTTCTTGAGAATCATTGATTTCAAAAATCTCTTTCACAGATTTGCACTTAGAAACTTTCAGGTTAATCAAGCTTTCAAACCATCCTTCCATGTGACTCGGAAAAATCTTGTCCAATTCATCGCATTCTTCAATCCTTACGGAAATGAGACTGGAAAAGGAATCAATACCCACTTCAGTTTGCCACATATCTGTTAACCTCTTCATTTTGCTAAGGTGGATTTCCTCCAGCTTAGGGAAGACACAAACCTTCATTTTAATGAAAATAAACCATTATTACATATAAAAGATAAACAAAAAATTATTTATACCAATACATACCTTGTTTGCACTAATTCCTTCAATCTCAAAAATCTTTTTCATTTTCAGACACCCACTTATGACAAGGCTTTTCAACTTCTTCAAACTGCTAGCCATAGGTAATGAACATAGATGGGTCAATTTATCACAATCTTTCACAACTAACTTTATCAAGTTTTGAAAGTAGAAACTTGATAAGTGTTGGTCGCTCCATATCTTACGAATGTTGAGTGAGGATAAATTCAAGTTCTCTAAGTTTGGAACTTCAACCTGTAAACACATACACAATTAATATGTTTACAACAAATGAGCTAATTATTTAAATAGTATGAAAAATATGTATTGTCATACTGGTTCACCAAAAAGAGGAGGCGCATTGTCACTGTGGCAATCTTGTTCAGCAGAAATTTCTGTGTGACTCCTATTTGTAGTTTGAGCCTCTGTCGAATGTGGCCAGCAAGATCTCTCCACTTTGGTATAAAAACAAGTAAATGATGGTAATGATTGGAGTGTCAAAGTTCGTAATTTGAGAAACTCAACCTTACCATAATCCTGTGGTATTTGAAGGATCTCCTTTAAAGATTCACATTCACAAACCTCACCACAATCCGGTGGTATTTGAAGGATCTCCTTTAAAGATTCACATTCACAAACCTCAATCATTTCTAAATTAGCTAGAAATTTCTTCATGTTAGAATTACATTTAAAAATCTCACTTGTTCCTGTGCTAGTAGAAATTTTAATTGCATAAAAGGAGAAGAGGTTTTCCAATCGGTAACACATCTCAACCTTGATGGTTTTTAATTTGGCAAATGATTCAAGTATAATTGGACCGCGACATATCATCTTTAAGTTCATCATGCTGCAGAGGCATAGAGATTCCAAATTGGGAAAAATGTTCACATAATTAGACAAATCTGTTGAATTGACATATTCGACATCATTGTTATTTATGATGCATAAGTGTTTCAAATTCTGAAATCCGTCTATATTCAACTCGTTAACAACTTTTTGAACACATCCCTTTCCCAACAACAAACTTTGTGCTGTTTTAAACAACAATTTTATGCCTTTATGGGAGTGAATATCAGTGTCGTCCTTCACCTGCAATGCCAATACTTTGAGTTCTTCATATTTATTGGGCATCCTAAATTCTCCAACAGAAAACATTTCAAAGTCCCCAATTTCAATCTTGTAATCTTTTAACCCGTCAAAGAATAAGTGATTGGGCAAAATTGAAACACACGGGATGCTTAAGTCCACCACTTTTAACTGATGCAAATTCTTTAGCTCAGAAAGAAATGAATTATGACCTTTGTTTTCCCTTTCTTCCACCAACATTTTGATCAAGCTTTTTCTTATATACAAATCTTCCAAACATGTCAAATTAGAAAAAATATCAGGTGGAATAATCTTCAGTTTGAAACAATCGCTGATGTCTAACATACGCAACTTATCCAAGTATCGTAACTCAACTGGCAAATTTTTAAGTTGAGATCCAGAAAAACTAAGAATTCTTAATTTTTTAAACATTCTCAGTACCGATAAATTGCAATCCAAAGTGCACCGCTCCAAACAAAGCATTCTGAGGTTCAATAGGTCTTTAATTGAATATGGTAAGCTTGACACATGAAAACCAGTCAATATTAAAACTAACAAGTTTTTCATGCTGCTAAAAAATCTCTGAGGTATTTCCAAAGACGGATCAATAGTTTCTATTTGCAAAAATTGAAGTTGAGGACAATTTATGACCTGAGGAAACCCATCTGTAATGTAACTATTGCATATAGAAATAGAAATGCATTTTTCAAGATTTGGCCAATAATCTAGTTTTCCATCTCTAAAAGCAAAAACATTGTGATCCATGAGTGCATTACTTAAAGCATCATCTCGAACCATATAAGACATATGGAAATGAATATTAGGATTTTCGTACGACACCAAACCCAAGTGTTTCAGCTCTTGGAGCGATTCATTTATTTTTTCACGAGCTGCACTAAGGGAAGAGACCCCTTCAAATATACCTAATCCAAAGCAATATTTGACCAAGTCATTAACCAGGGGTAGGTGACCCATTTGAGCACAAAGCAAGTAAATGAACTTGAGTTCCTTATTTTTTGGAATGTCATATTTTTTCTTGTTAGGAGTCTCCGAAGACTTTTGCCATTCAATCAGACCTTGCTTTTTAAATTTGTCCAGTGTAGGTTTGCTTTCTGACTCAATCCAGTTTTTAAATGCCACTGCAAGTGTAACTATTCTCATGGGCAACCCTGTACAATAGTTCTGGATTTCTTCTTTAGGCATAGACATTTTATTACCTCCTCCAATCACCTTCTCAAACAGCATCAAGGCATCATTACCATCTAATTCCTTTAAACAAAAATTTGACTCAACATCAACCTTATCACGAAATACATTCTTATCACGTGAAGAAAGCAAAACTTTGCATCCCTTATAATCACCAAGGAAATTTGTTTTTTTTAGGACTTTTGCGCCAGTACTCTGTGCACCGCCGCTAGTACCCTTTTTGCCGCCTGCAGTTTCCTGGTTACTTAGGCTTAATTCATTCTTCTTTCTTAAGTCATAATCATCATCAACCGGAATCCCTAACCTATTCAAGTCTAATCTTTCATGAAGGTTATCCAAGATTATAAGGATGCTCACATTTTCTATCTTTAACCATCTCCTCAGATAATCAGCTCTTACATTCTCACTTTCCCCCGCTAATGGCAATCCTAACACGTGTGCAATATCTGCCTGAATTGTGAGAGGATTGGGATATTCAGTTACATCTATTTCAGCCACCCTATCAAACAACCCCTCATCTTTAGCTTTATTAGCAATTTTTTTTATTAATGTGCTCTTACCCATCCCTTGTGCTCCATGGAGTCCAATAATTTTCATATTGGGATCTTTAAGTTTTGTCATTATGTCATCCACGATGGATTTTCTACTATCAAATTCAATGTAGCCAGAATAAGACGAAGTGAGATCAAAAGATGTTACATTCTCTGCATGGGAAACTTCGTCATCCTTGGGGCACTCATCTTTTAGCCTCAAAGCCTCCGGTTCCATCTTCTTTGCTTGTCTGCCAAGTTTGTGTCTATAGTAAGGAAATAAATAATATAAACCCCTTGTCTTCTTGTGACCTGCATTATTCATGTACTTCTCAACCCTAATCTCAAATTCACCCACTTCCTCAAACCATTCTTCAACCCTATCTTCAACAATGTCACCCTTTCTTTTAGCTTTATCACGTTGACGATCTAACCTCTCTTTTTCTTCTCCAAGGCGCTTAACTCTCTTATTTAGTTCCTCAAAATATTTTGTGTAACAAAAAATGTAGGTCAACTGATTAATACCATGATCCCGCACAAACTCAATTACTGGATCAACTATTTTCAACACAGTATCCATGCTTCGAACTTCTTTTTCTGGTACCCTCCTCGACTACATCTATTTGCCAACGAAACACATAGTAGAAATAGATCAGTCTAGTGACTAATAAAGAAAAGTAAAAGATAGGCTAATTTACCGATTTGGGTTAATTTTCTTTTGAATTTACAGATATGGGTTTCATTTTAAAATAATTAAGGAAAGGGTTAAGTCGTACCACATGTACACAACTTCGGTTGGGGAAATCGTGAAATGCTGCATGACTTCATTAATATATTGATTAGAGTTAATCAAATTGCATTAAGCTGGATTAAGCAAAATTAAACATAACTATGAAGTCGTAGCAAGAGTTGGTGACACCTGCCTAAATGCATTAGAACAGAAGCCGTGTGCACCAGCGACTTCAGAAACTAAAGTCTTGTTTCCAGTTGGCGACTTCTACCTAAATTTATTATAACTGAAGTCATGCACGCATTTTACGATTTCAATCTAAAATCGTGCTCGGCATTGATGATTTCAGCTGGAAAAATATTGAACCGAAGTTGTGGTCCATGTTGGCGACTTCAGTTTGGGGAGTCGTGGTTAAATTTGGCGACTTCAGTACCATTCTTTTTTGGTTTATGGCACACTGTTTTCATTAATTTTAACATAAGTTTTTTTTATATATAATTTTGGGGAGTTAAATTTGTTAATTTTGATAATTTTATAAAAATAACGAAAAACGGTTGACATGAAGCTTGATTCCACATTGCCAGCTTTATGGCCTTCAAAGAAAAATGCAGAGATTCCTCGCATGTAGTTACACGTGACAGCTTTTTGGTCTTTCCTTGAAAGATATAGCTGAAACACAATCTTTGGAACAGTGACCCATGTCCGTGGAGTCATACATGAGCTGCACATAGGTGGGTTATTAAATGAAGTGTGGAATTGATGCAGCAGCACACTCCTGTATCCTTCACGGCTTCTCAAGCCGCTGCACCTACGTGATTGGCTCAAGCGACGTCAAGGTTCAACAGTTTTATTTTATCTCTATTTCTATGTTTAACTTTGTTATTATTCTAATAAACTTGGTATCCTCGTCAGTTATCTTCCAATATGAAATTGAACTGAAGTCTCCAACGACGTGGTGGAATTGTTTAGAGCTAAAGTCGTCGAAATATTACACGACTCTTGTGGTCGCCAACCTATTATACGACTACATACTCAAGTCGCAACTTTAGCTTGTAATAGTCAAAGTCGCCAACTCCACGTATGAATTTGTTTTGAACTTTTTAGCCAAAGTCGCCAAATCAGTCCACGAGTTTAGTTGAACATTTCTTAGAAGTCGTTAAGTAGTTCTCCGACTTTCATTTAAACAGGAGTCGTCCAACTTAAGTGGGCAGAAATCATAAATTCGTATTACAAAATCGTCAACGCGTGGTACGATTTAACCCCTTTCTATAATTATTTTAAAATTAAACCCATATTAACCCATATTAGTAAATTATCCGTAAAAGATATTTTATCAAATAAAATCCACAAGTACATTTGCATATATTCAATTAAGCAACCATGGTTTACAAAAACATAAAGGCATGTGAAATTAAACTTTGAATATATACACACGACAGCCAAATACTAGCTAAGACAATTGTTAGTATTTTCTTTAAGAAATACATTGGACCTTCTTTTTAATAAAATTGATAGTTTTGATAGTTATCATTGCAACCTTCCAAGAAAATCGTAATCTGCAGAGCACATATTGCTACCACTCATGGCTGCATTGATCACCATGTCATTGGAGAGTAAATGCTTAAATTCGTCCAAGAAAATGCAAGAAACTAGTAATATATTGGCTTTAATAATATTTAAAAAAATGTTGTCATTTAAACATTTACTCTTCCATGACATTAATAAATTTAATTTAATTTAAAATATCAATTATAATAAAAATATGATTATAACATTTATAAAAAATAAATTTGGTCTGAATTTGAGTTTTTTTTTTATAAAAATAGTGTAACTTTTTTAAATTACCTATTTAAACAGATTTTAAAAATATTATTGAGGTGAAGTTGTGTTCAAAAAACAAGATTTCAAACAATAAAAAATTGTACCTAGAAATGAAACTTATAATCTTATACAAAAGTTGCATATTTTATTTTAACTATCACACTTACCATTTTATATGTATATTTTTACTTTAACTTTACAAATAGTGATTATAGCATACGATTTCTTTATTTTATTCTTTATTCCTTATATATGATGTGAAGTTTGTAATTTTCATATTTTTAAAATTTTATATAAACATATTTTTTAATTTTATATTGCTTGTTAATAATATAGCTAATGGTTTTTAAAAGACTTCTTATCTTTTTTTAAATTTTAATACAATTATATATTATTTATATATTCTTCAATTTAAAAGTTATTATTAATAATTTAATTAATGAACAAAAATAATGTTTTTGATTTCTTATATAAAATATTTTTCATTTTGGATTGTTTAGATAATTTTATTATTAAAACTTATTTATTTAAATAAATAAATATGTATATTTTTAATTTCAATCTACTTATTAAATTATTAAGAAAATATTATTATATAATTTTAGTAATATATAAAATTACTAAAATTATACATCAAATTATTTAAGAATCTTAAATTAAATTTTATATTACTAAAATTATATAATAATATTTTTTTATTAAGAAATTAAAACTAAAAATACATATATTTATTTGCTAAATATATAGGTAAGAAATTATTTAAAAACCATCATGTATATTATTAACAAACGGTATAAAATTAAAAAATATGTTTATTTAAAATTTTAAAAATATAAAACTACAAATATCAAAACATATATAAACAATAAAGAACAAAATAAAGAAATCATATCCTAGAACCACAATTTGTATAAGTTAAAGAAAATTTGACCTATTTCGGTAATATTTTTTAAATTTGCCTAGATAATAAGTAATTTTGAGAAATTTGGGAGGAATGAAATTGTTCTGATTTAAAAAAAATTAAAACTAAATTGAGACATAGTAAAAAATACAGAAATTAAATTGAATTTTTTTATATCAATATTATCATGTATCACTTATATTGACACGTCACACTGTCCCGTGACAAAACCTAAATTTGACACGTGGAAATTTTTTTAAATTAAAAACCTTTAAAAGTTTTAAAAATCAAAAGTTGATTGTAACAAATTTACTAAAATAGAAAACAAATTGAAACAAATAAAGAAAAGACAAATTTAAAATTTCTCTATAAAAATGAAGACCAATAAAATTATTTAACTTTAATAATACAACATTAGATTATAAGGAAGGAAGAATAAATATTGATTATTTATCCTATAAAAGAATATCAATAAAATATTCTGTAAATATTCCACGTCTGTATAAGGTGTATTAACTACTAAATCTATTAAATTAACTATATATATATATATATATATATATATATATATATATATATATATATATATATATATATATATATATATATATATATATACAATTTATGTTGTTTGAATGTATTATGTTGCATTCATGACTTCCATTTATTTTTAATACAAAATTCAAAATATGTATTAGTTTAATATTTTCGTTGCATTTACGATCAAACATATTTTAAAGTTCTAAGTAGAAAAGATATAAAATCTATGTTACAATTTTATTATTATTAATTTAATATTTGTTCTTTGCTTAACTTTGATCAAGTGATATATTATAACTTTTCTTAGTGTATATAAAAAGGATTCATTAAAATTTTAAAAATTAAAATAAACTAATATTTAAAATACTTTTTAATTTAAATATTTATTATCCTTTTGCATTTTTTTTAAATATTTTTAAATTTTATCAAATAGATTTCATTAATATTTACAAATTTAATAAATATTTTGATTGTCATGAAATTTTTATTTGGTATTTAACTTAAAAATAATTTTTTTTCTAAATATTTAATATTAAAGAAATAATCATATCTTAATATTAATATTGAATATTTAATAATATTATGTTTCTTTTTTATAATTTTTTATTATTTTATAAGAATTAATTAATTGATATTAAAATAATAAAAATCATGATATATATTTGTTATCTGGTAAGAATAAAAATAGGATAAAAATTTGATACTCATTTGAGTGTAGGGAGATAAAGATTTTTTTTTTCTCTATAAGATGGGTATGAAATAACAAAATTCATCTCCATCTTCATCTTCATCTCATTACCATCTCTATCTTTCTATAACAAATTCAAAACCACACAAGAATCTATTGCTCAGAAAATCAAAGCATTTAAAGATTCAGATTTTCATCCATAATTATTTGTATTTTTGTAATATGTTCTGAAAATGAATAGAATTCAATAAATCATTTTAGCCTTTCTCTTCTTCTTATTCAACTTTACTTATTGAGTTTTAATTACAAAAAATAATCATATTTTTCATTCGAATTAATTATAATATTATTAACTTTTTTCGAATAAACATTGACATGTTTTATTTTATCAAAGTATAAACGTTTTAATTTAGTTAGTTTTTTCTTCAGTTAATGGTTAACGCAATTAAAGACCAGAATGAGAAATTGAATTGGAAGGTACATAATTAGCTTACTTGAGGACAAATTTGAAAAAGGTGTTGAAAATAATAAGAACAAATTTGAGCAATTTGTCCAGCATGAGAAAATTGAATTGTGAAGCCACATACTTATATTGTAGAATTAGGATACTTTATATATTAATTATCGTTTATTTCTTTAATTATTATATAATAGCTGTATCAATAGCAATTCGTTTTTATTCACTAAATTAATTACACTCATTTTCTCGATTATAAAATAGATTAAAAGGTTACCTCAATCCTATAAAATTATTCAATGTTATAAGGTTGTCCTTTCCTACCCCTTTTCGATCTCTCACATCAAAGATTTGTATTCTTAATATGCTTACACTCTTGTTCTTTTTTATGAAATAGACTTTAATGTCTGGAATAATCCATATACTATTAGTTGATCTTATTTGCCGTCGAAAAATTCTAATACACCTCTTAGCTCAAAACATATAAATCTTAAAGCGTGAATGATTTGATTGCAAATAAAAAATATTAATAGATTAAGATATAAATTATTATTTTAGCTTTATAATAAAAATTAATAATAATATATATTATAATAATAATATTATATATATGTACAATAATAATATATTATATAAAACAACTATAATAATAATATTTTTACTTTATTATAATAGAAAAATAGTAATATTATATTTTAAACTATTAAATTTTTTTAACTATTATATTAATCAAATCATTAACAAATTTTCACAAATTTTATTCCAAAATCTACTCACTTTTATTTTCAAATCCCTTCAAAAAAAAATAATATAAGAATTCATTCGGTCAAATCCACTTGTATCTATCCAAATTTATCCTCCTACTCTTCTACAAATCTATATCTTCAAATAAACAAAACCTCAATAAAGATATAATGATAAAATGATCATTTATTCTAACAAATCTTCGCACTTCTGAAGAAATGGGATTTCAGTATTCTTTCGCAAATTTATCTCTGTAGATCAACTCAACTGGTGTACTTAAATAATGTTAAAGCCAATGGTTATATTTTTAAGTAAGAATTGAATTGTACTGTGGATGGATCCATAAAAGTAGACCTCACTTTGGTGGAAAAGTAGTAGATCTATATACTTCATAATGGATCTGTCTGTACCTATTTTTTGGTGCTTAGCAGCTGGCATAATATTTCTTTGGGGTATTCGTTTCAGCAATAGATCCATTCAAACACTGCAACAAACTGGGATGGGTATATAGGATCTCATACCTTCAAACTCAGAATGAGGAAAGCTCTTGTTATTCTTCAGCACTGCAACTACTCCATTTTTTTTCCTGTTCGAAGCTGCTGCACAGTGTTAAACTTCATTATTGCATGAAAGAAGTTGTGTTTAAGAACTACAGATCATCGTGGCTTAAATTAGTTGTATGGGGCTAATATTTGTAAAGCCATGATGGAAACACTCACGTTATCTATCTATCTATCTCTATTTGAACGATATGAACAGATTTTCTTAAATCTTAAATAGGAAAGAGGCTATATAGGTAGACATGGATATAAGGTATAGAGAAAGGAACAACAAAATATTTATATACCTGTCTCATTGGAATTGGATGATGGAGAATTGTGATGTGTTTTTACTTGTCACTATTCCAAATCGTAAGCTATAAACTGAAAGAAAAGAAGAGAGGAAAAACTGAGAAGAAAACAGAGAAGAAGAATGAATGTTGCTAAACTTAGTTTAAATATATGGATGATGGTGTAGCAGTCTACCTGGAGAAAACCGAGTAAAATGGCACGCACAAGAAAAAATGGGGAAAGCATATAAAGAAAAATATCTTCACTACTCTCTGAAAGGGTTCAATCAGTCACCAGTGTCGTACCCAAATAATATAGTATATTACAGTAGTCTTAGAAAACAAACACAGGCTACAGTATTTTTCTTTTCTTTACTCACCCTACTTATTACTATTTACTGTTCTTTCTTTATAATAAATGTTTGTATTTTTAAAAAGGAGAATAAGATTTGGTTTAGTTAATTTTTTTTACGATTCACAAAAAATGGTTGGCATTAAAAAAATATAGATTATACTACTTATTTTAATATTTGTTTTGCTTCTGATTATCTGAGAAAAGGTAATAATTAATTTCGTCCTATAGCTCCAAGTAATTGGTGGATTGGTGGAGTGAGTGACTCATTCACCTTTTCACTGTTACAAAAAGCAAAACAAAAGTTTAACTCGCATTTAAAACGTGGACAGAAAGAACAAACAATGAATAGTGGTTGGATATGGATGGGTCTTCGCTGTTTGGGTAAAAAATTCCCAATAAATGGAAGTGGGGTCGTGAAGAGGGAACAATGCTATCGCTGTAATTGAAACGAAGCACGACTTCTCAGTGTCCTATGCATCAGGAAATTCAAATTGCAAAGGTTCTTACATAACTGGGTGGAGGCACTGCTCTCCATGTAACTTTTCTCTATCAGAACTAAACAAAATCCAATTCTATATTCTTATAAATATTTAATAATTTTTTAAGGGTTCAGTTTTCAGATTTTTTTTCTCTCATAGCACTGTTAAAAAAAATTCAGATGACATACTCTTCCTGATGTTTACATGTACAGTACGTTTTTTCTTTTTTTTCAGGTTAGAATTCGATCTCAGAAGAACCAAATTCGGACTTCCATTTTGTCATCTCTACACGTCTGAAAATCAGAATTTGATTTCCAGGAAATAAAAAATTATAAACTTTTATCCATTTAAAATTAGCAATAAAAACTAGAAATCATCAATGACTAATTTTGTAAACTTTTAACAACAAAATAATAATAAAATTTATTTATTTAACTATATAATTAATTTTAATATTATTATATCAAAAAATTACAGCAATTACTAAATTAACAATGACTAAATTAATTTATTATAATTTTTACATATTTTTGGCACTTTTTTCCTCTTCTTTAAAAAAAATAAAAACTAAAAAAATTGAATTTGGTTGCTCGGAAGCCAAATTCTAATTGATTCCTTAGGAATCAAATTCTGACTAAAAAAACTGTACTATGTAAATAAAATATCGTGTTATTTGGATTTTGTTTTCTAAATTATCTTCTCTAAAGCTCGACAAAGTTCATCTTCAATGCACAAAATTATCATTCACCACCTTTTGCCGAGTCACCACGTACAAACATGCAAAAAGACAATAAAAAAATGGAAGCTTCTCCTCCCTCTTACTCTTCCCTTCTTCCTTCTTTCCCATAAAAACTCAACCTTTTTTATCCATTTGAAGATGAATATTGGTGTTTGGGAGAGGAAGGAGTTATTTTATATTTAGTGTGAATGGTATGTTTTGTTTCAAGAGATATTCCTGTCATCAAATTCAAAGCCACGTGAGAAACTATTGCTCAAATAATCAAAGCATTTAAGATTAAAATTTCCATTAATGATTTCCTTTTTTGTAATATGTTCTGAAAATTAATAAAATTCAATAAATTTAGCTTTTCACTTCTTCTTATTCAGCTTTACTTATTCAGTTTTATTTAAAAAGATATTCATATTTTTCTTTAAAATTAATTATGATATTATTAAAACTTTGTTGTTAATTTTTTAGGATAAATATTGTGACCCATTTTATTTTTAGTACATTAAAAATAGATATAACTTTTAGCATAAAAGTTTTACTTGCATTAGTTTTATTTATATTTTGTTAATGATTAACGTAATTAAAATATTCATTAATTATTTTTAGCTGTAATATTTCTTATATCTAAACTAACACGCTTAAATTATTATTTAATTGAACAGTGTGCCATCAGGACAAAAAAGAAAAACTAATTATGGTATTTGGATGAGAACTAATTGGAAGCATGTCATGCCACCGTCCCATGCCTGGTGTATTCATTCTGGTGAGGAAAAAATTGAAGAAGTTTGTTGAAAACATGGGAAGATATTTGAGGCAGTTGTCGAGCATTAGGAAATTGAACTGTGAAGGTACATCATTGGCGAACGTGAGGACAAATTTGAAAAAGGAATATTTAAAAACGAGAACAAATTGAATAAGTTGTCCATCATGAGGAAATTGAATTGTGAAGGTACATAATTAGAACGTCAGGACCAATTTGATCAGACACTGTAGAGTCACTCGAACTCAACTGATGAGTATAGACGAGTCAAAGACACTGTTATCATTATTTATACATGTGTTAGACGAGTTAAGACGTTGTTATAATTGGTTAAGTGTTTTATTTTCCTAATTTTTGATTAATTATTTGAATTAAGATATAAATCTAATACTGGAAATGAATAATTAATTCAATCAGTCACAACGTTCAAGGAATTATTTAATGATAGAAAGTTTTCAAAATTAAAATGGCAAATAATATGAGCTTTGAGAAATGATTTGTTAATTTAAATGTGAATTATTTGATTGATCGAATTGTATCATTGTTCGAACGACTACGGTGTAAGATCATATCGTACAAATTTTTCTTAAAAGGTTAATTAATTTGGTACATGTGGTAAAAAACCTTCAAGAATCTCTTTTTATAAAAGTATAAGAAATAAGAAGAGTTTAAATATAAATTTGAAGTGTTTTTGACTTGGGACAAGAATATTATGGGCTTAGAGCCCATTATATAGTCACTAACACCCACCCATTGGTTATCCTAGGACGATGTGGGCTTTTCAAGACATGTTATTTTCATTATTCTAACATCCACACCCTGATTAAAATAAACACATATTCATTATCTATACCAGCAATCATACTCCACCATAAGGAATATCACTTGGAATCAAGTCGTCCAGAGAATTTTTACTTGGAATCAAACTATCCCAAGAATTTCCACTTGGAATCAAACCATCCCAAGAATTTCCACTTGGAATCAAATCATCCCAAGAATGTTCACTTGGAATCAAACCATCCCAAGAATTTCCACTTGAAATTAAACCATCCCAAAAATTTTCACTTGGAATTAAACCATTCCAAGAATTTCCACTTCGAATTAAGTCATCCCAAGAATTTCCATGCACCAAGCATCAATGCTAATCAATGCCTGTGTATAATCACCACACACCTTGCATAAATATTAGCTAATGCTCGCGTATGAACACCATACACCTTTTGTTGGAACCATGTCGCAACCCAGACGCAAAACCATAGAACATTGAGAAAAGCCATAGATTGAACATCTACACTTCGCAGCCACCTTGTCGTTTGACTCCCTCGCCGGAGAAGCAACATCTACAAGCGTAGCACCTCCGTTGACTCTTGTCAAAGCAGATCTGTAAACCGTAGAGCACTTCCTTCACCCACATGCCGCAAACCATGACTCACACATATCAGATCTCCATAGTACATCACTTACCAGGCCATGCGAGCACCAACTACAACATCCTTCATAGATCCAGGAGAATCTCGCCACACGCGAACTCCACTGCAAATCCAGCACGACTCATAGTCCTTGCACCTCCACAAACCCAGCTGCATATTCACTACATCAACACAACACTGACAATGACCCTTCCATCAATTTTCTCATTGCAACTTCAACAACCAAGGATGATTCTCCAACAACAAGGAATTAATCTTTTCTGATGTGGAAGATCAAACTACACTGCAACCATAGAGCATACTAAGAAAAAATTCTACCGAACCATAGCTCTTGATACCACTGTTGGGAAAAACCCTTTATTAAAAGAGAAATAAAACAAACACATGGAAATACATAGACAACAGGGATGTCAAAAAGGGCCCAACCCGACGGACCGACCTACCAACCTGACCCAAAAAATACAAGTCAGGATAGAAAAGTCAACCCGCGAACCCGAACTGACCCAGCCCGCTAACCCAACGGGCCAACTCGCGCGTCAAAATGGGTTAAATCGCAACCTGCCTGACTTAATTAAAACCCACTTTAAGCGCAAGTGTGCAGTGGTTTTGTCACCAAGTGCATCATAACTCACTCGAAATGAAAGTCTCCTCTCGTCTCAATTTCTTGTTTTCTTCTCTCAGCCTTTCTTTCTCAACAACCATCCATCCACCATGATGCTCGACGACGACTGGACGCAACCACCACAAAACGACGACATTCCACACAGCGGCGACGACGACACTCCACGCAGCGGCGATGACGCATACGTCACTAGCAACAACGACGATGACATACGTGGAAAGGGCGAAGCTTGTTCTTCAATTTTCGTTTCTCTTCTTCCGTAATGAGAGCAAGTCTCCATAGCAGTGAAGTTTTGTTTCTCGTTCTCTCAAGAGTGATTGTGGACCAGGTTCAACTTTCATAGCATCATGAATTCGAGGTTCATTTCTGGTTGTGGTGAATATATGGGTTAAGGTTTTTGCATATTGAGGATGTTGCGAATTGGATTTTTACATGCTAGGGTTTTGCAGATTATGGGGTGTTGCGAATTGGAGTTGTTAGAGATTGGGGTTTTGCGAATTGGGATTTTACATATTAGGGTTTTTGTAGATTGCAATTTGGAGATTTTTTCAGCATTCATCTTCTTCCTCCTGAAAATATGTATTTCTATTTTCTACATCTATTATTACAGTGTGTAATGGTGGGTTTGAGACTTTGGTTGTGTGCTTGGTTCGATCTCAACATGCTTCTCTGAAAATATTGATGACAAAGAACTTCAGAGCAAAACAAAATTATAAAATAGCGGGCTAACCTGCCAGCCCATGAACCTATTCTATTAAGGGTCGGGTTCTATTGTCTATCCCGTTTTCAGATGACGGGTCAGCCCGACCTGACCCATTTTGGACGGCTCAAAACAGGTTGGATTAACCCGTTTTGACATCCCTAATAGACAACACACCCACGTCCTTTGGTCCCGAGTACACCCACACTCTCCAAAGTAATAATTTAACCTAAACCTCACAACGCTCTTATTACAAGAGTATAAGAAATAAGAAGAGTTCAAATATAAGCTTGAAGTGTCTTCGACTCAGGGCGAGGAGCATCATGGACTTAAAGCCTATTATATAAGTCCTATTATATAGTCACTAATACTCACCCCCTTGTTATCCTAGGCGATGTGAGACTTTTCAAGACATGTTATTTGCATCAGCCTAACAGTACCACATCCCAATAGATGTTAATTCACTGTTTAACGTCGACCCTAGGCCTAAGAGACGTTAAAGAGCATCGAACTACCCTAGGGTCCACGTTAAATAGAGAATTAACATCTGGTGGGAGGTGGGTCGATGTCAATTAGCCTTATAAAATTTCAGAAAACATCACCAACTCTCACCTTTTTCTTCCTCGTTTGCGTGAAATCTCTCACCAAAGTGCAATGACGACGCCAAACTCATAGAAATAAGTTCTTCAGTCCATTTCATTTATTCTTGTCGTTGTGGTGCTCGTTTGAGGTCAATCTTTCATTCTCCCCAATTGCATTTCACATTACGGTTGATCCTTTCAGTCACCATAGGTTGCATTTCGTGCCATTAAGGTTGGTTTTTCTCATCTTCTCCCATGTTTTTTGTTTTAGGATTTGTAGAATTCACTAAAAAATAGGTAGAAAAAGATTTTTTACTCATTTTTTTGTGGTAACTTCTATTAGGGTGTATTCAAATGTAGAGTGTTTACATTTGACATTATTGGTCACAAATTTAGAGTTATCAAGATTTGATGGTTAAAAACTTCAAACGGTCATAATTTTTATTACGAACCACAAATGGAGATAATCCAAAAATGTAAGTTGTTGAAAATGGGGTGACAAATATGCTGGCCAATCCCATTGGGGTCTAGAATTTTAAAATTTTCATCATTTAAGGTACTTTTTTTTCCTTAATTTTCTTGGCATTTTCATCCATTTTTCTATAATTTACAGGTTTATTTGAGATATCCATACTACTTAGAAAATTCTTGAAATTTTGGTGGTATATTCTTGTATTGCATATTGATTCCTAATGTTTTTAGAGGACATAGATTTTTGTTTCAAATATAGAAAAGACCACAAATTAACGTCTGTTGTTCTTGTAATAGACGTTAATTAACGTCGATTATTAAACCAATGGATATTAATTTATGTTTCCCACTATAACACTAAACCTTCATCAGACGTAAAAAGCCTAATATAACAGATGTAAAAAATCTTTTTGTGTTATTGGAATAAGAGTTGAAGTCTTGAAGAATGACGTTGAAGAATCATACGAAGAATGAAATTAAAGAATTGATTAAGTAATTCCTTATCAAGAGAAATCATGAAGATCATGATGAAGAATTTTTAGCAGCTATCAATGTTATATTTATATAAAGGAAGGAAGCAGTACGAGAAGACTAACGAAATAATTATGAAGTGCTAAAGCGTTGTTGTTGTGAATTTGTCATATTCATCCTGTACTTGTATGAAATTGGGTCGAGCATAAATATTTTGTAAATCCTTCATAAAGTGAAATTATAACCTTTGAGATATATTGTACTCTTTTGCTGTGAGAGTGATTCTTGTAAATTCATTGCAATTGAGAATTCTTGATCCTAGGGAGAGGTAAAAAAAGATACCTGTAGAGGTTGATACTTGATGTAGCCTATAAAGGTTTATACTTGTGATATTTGGAGAGATTGAAACTTGTTGTAACCTGAAAATGGTGATATTTGTTGCTAGTTAAGGGAATTGATTACTATAATATCTTAAACAAATTTCTTAAAAGACTGGACGTAGTCTCAATGGTGAGGTGAACAAATATATATGTTTTATGTGTTCTTCTCTCCTTAGTTTTTACTCTAATCTTATTATTTGCATGAAAGTTGTTTGAATTTGTACAAAGGCTCGATTCACCCCCGCCCCCTTCTAGAGCCACATCGCACTAATAATAATTGTGATAATTGGCATTATCATGTTTTTATTATGTTTATTTATTATCTTTAATTGGTATTTTTGCATTATCATTTTAGATAATTAAAGTTTTATTTACTAACTTTGAAAAATATAGGTATTTGATTTATATTTTGCAGATTAAGAGAAAATCCTTGAAGATTTGAAGAAAAACTATTAAATAAAGGAAAATCATTGAAGATTAAAGAATATTTTCAAGATTATTATTTAAGTGGAGATCTTGGAGATTTAAGAAGATTATCAACAAAATTGAATAATTCAATTATCAATAGAATTGATTATCAATACAATTGGTTACTTCAATTACAAATTCAAGTACAAATTTCAAGTCTAGTCCAGTTCTGAAAGTCTTTAAATAGAATGCTCCATAAAGTTAAAAATCAATATCCCATTTTGGGGAATAGAACATCCCATTGTGGGGAATAAACTCCCCCTTTGGGGAACCTCCCCTCTTTAGGGGAAAGATGGAACTTCATCTTTTAAGGTAGAGACTCATTCTAGAGACTAAATTTGTTCATCTTCATTCTTTTTCTAGTTTTCAGAATGAAATCTTTCTTACTAATCCTTTTGCATCAACATCGCATACGATACTCGGGCTTGGGGGACCAGTGTGTAGTATGAAATTGTTGGTCAAAAGACCCCCACAAGTTGAGCGATCGATTGGTGTTCGACCAGACAATTCAGAACATTTGGTCAATTGAAAAGTTCCACTATTCAATTTGATGATGAAACTGCCTAAATATGGCTTAGTGAATATAGGTTGTAAATCAACATTAAAATATAATTGAGCTGTGATTAAGTCAGTGGTAAATAGAAATCCATTATGAGTAGTATAAATATAAGGTTGAAATAAGGTAATTTGATGACATTATTACGATATTTAATACAACCTATACTTTGACCAATATTGACTTAAGTAATGAAATGTGTTTTATAAGTATATCTCAAACTGTTTAGACAATTAAAATACCTTTATAGAGCTAAAAATCTAAGACCAAACTATAGGGAATAGAAGTGCCCGACCAGTTCTACATAAATGGTATGTTTTTCTTTCAAGATATGTTCCTATCATTCAATTCAAAATCACACAAGAAACTGTTGCTAAAACAATAAAGAATTGGAAATTCAAAACTTTCATCAATAATGATTTGTATTTTTTTTAACATGTTATGGAATTTAATAATAATCATTTTAGATTCTCACTTCTTCTTATTCAGCTTTACTTATTCAGTTTTATTTCCATAAAATAATCATATTTTTCATTCAAATTAATTATAATATTATTAAATCTTTATTGTTAATTTCTTTACGATAGTGACCTATTTTTATTTTTAGTACATTAAAAAATATATATTATTTTTAGCACAAAAATTTTAATTTCATTAGTTTTATTTAATTTTGTTAATGATTAACCTAATTAAACACATCTTCATTAATTGTTTTTATTATTTATAAAATTTTAAAATTTGAATTCTATTTTTAATATTTTAATTACTTAATGGATATACCAAATTTTACAATTTTACATTTTACTATTTACAAAATTTTATAATTTTATTTTCTGATTATTTTATTATAAATTTTTTATGAAATTTTTTCATTCATCTCATGCACAATTTTTTTTCAAAACAATTATGTTCAAAAATAATTATTGAAGTTTTTCATATTTTAGTTGTTATATTTATTAGATTTAAATAAACTTATATTTCACTTTTTTTGAAATTTTTTAAACTTAATTATATTTTAACTGTAATATTTCTTATATTTAAATTAATACTCTTCAATTATTATTTAATTGAACAGTGTGCCATCAGAAAAAAAAAACCTAATTATGCTATTTGGGTGAAACCAATGAATCTGGTCTGGGAGGCACGTCATGTCACCATCCTATTATCATGTGTTCATTCTTGTGAGGAAAATTTTGAAAAAGTTGTTGAAAAAATAAGAATAAATTTGAGCAAGTTGTCAAGCATGAGAAGATGAATTGTGAAGGAACATAATTGACGAAGCATGAGGACAAATCTGAAAAAAGTGTTAAAAAAATGATTTGACCAAGTTGTCGGGAAATTGAGCTGTAAAGGATAATTGACGATGTGTGAGGACAAATCTGAAAAAAGTGTTAAAATAATGAGAACAAATTTGACCAAGTTGTCGGGAAATTGAGCTGTAAAGGTTCATTATTAGGAACGTAAGGACAAATTTGAGAAAAGATGTTGAAGAAAAGTTAATGTGCTTAAATATTTATTTTCCATACTCTATTAATAATATTTATTTAATTTCAGTTGTCGAAGAAAAACATATATATTAACAGTACAAATTATGAAAGAATTTAGGCCGTGGTATGGTGAGATAGATTTTGAAGAAATTGTTAATGAGATAGATTTTTAAGAAATTGGGAATATGAATTTGTGGGGATTTAAGGAGATGAATATGCGTGGTTTTTTGAGTAGATTTATAAGATAAAATGAGTGAATTTGAAGATAAATTTTATGAAAATTAATAAATGATTTGATTGATATGATAAATTAAAAAAAAAATTATAGTAGATAAAATTTAAAATTTACTAAAATACCCTTCATAATAAAAATTTAATAAAATTACAATTGAATGAATTAAAAAGATTAAAATTTAAGAATATTTTAATTATATTTTTAAATATTAATTATTATATACTAGCGTACACATAGGCACTGTTGCGCCTGTGTGTACGCATTTTTAAAATATACGTGATATTATATAATGTTATTAAGTAAATATATAGAATAAAATTATATTTATTAAAAAGAAAATAAAATATATCAGAAAAGATGAAAGAATAATTGTTAATAAATAGAGAAAAAAGAGAAGGGTGGAGATAGACAATTTTATAAAAAAGTTTGTAAAAGTAACGGTCAATTTTCAAAAATTTAATAAACAATTATGTTTCAAAGGGTAAAATTAGTATTTTGAAATGTGGACACAGAAGAGAAAATCCTCTTCATATATTGTTATATATATATATATATATATAAATTAATAATAATAACTACATATATTATTAATTTTTAATAATATTATAATTATTATTAATTATTATATACTTTTATTAATTAATAATAATAATAATTTTATATATTATTAGTTACTATATATTAATATATTAATTATTATAATTTTAATAATATTTTAGTTATTAATGATAAGTATATATTATTAATAATTAAATATATATATATATATATATATATATAATTATAATTATAATTATAATAATAAATAATATATATATATATATTTAATAATTAATATAATAATTATTAATAATTATAATATGATGATTAAAGATGAGGAAAAAAGAGTAAAAATTAATGTATTTGTATAAATCTTTGGCATTTATGGTGAGATTCATTTGTGAGGTATTTCTTTGAACTTGTCTGTGTTTTTCCATACTTATTCGTTGAAACGAACATATTTTTTTTATTTATCCGTCTCTTCAAATAAGCTTAAATAATGTAATCCGGACAAAGAAAGACTACGTTAATATTTTACATTTAATTTCAATCTCAACAATAGGATTCGTTCTTCATGTAGAAAACTTAGAATTTACAAAATTTAAGAGATAGGGAATAAATTGGAACCATTGAAAAGAAATAATTCCTTTCTCATGGTTCTTGACAGCAGTTGTATACTCCAAGTGTACCTCTTATTTGCGTTTCCACCTTCAATTTTATAATCCACCATCCTCTTATTATATTATATCATTATTTTATTCCAAAAAAAAAACAATATAATTTTAATAATATTATATTTAATTTAAATGAATAATAGGATTACTTTTGGTAAATTATAAAGCTAAATAAATATAGCTTAATATAAAGAAAGGGAATAGATAAAATGATTTATTAAATTTTATTAATTATCATGACATATTAAAAAAATATAAGTAATATTCTCTATGACAAGTTGAGTAATGTCTAGTCTGTTTGGATAATGATATCTTGTATGACTTCGAATATTATAGGAGCATTTTCTTCACAAAATTATACTCTATACATTAAATTTAAAATTATTCCTTTATATCACAAAGACCAATATTTATCTTTAAATTGAAAGAAATTTAGTGAATAAAAACTATTTTAATAATTAAAGAAATAAAAAATACATATTTGTATGATGAATATATTTTCCTAGTTTTTGGCTCCCAAGTTGAACTAATCCAGTTTGGTTTAGTGCTGCATCTATACCTACTGTCTTTTCCTACAAATCAAATCCAAAAAGCTGTTGGGTATACAATATAACATTTTTGCTTTGGATGCTTTTCATTACTAATCATCTACGCAACATGTTGTGAAAAAAAAAAAATTGGAGTTTGAGGAAAAAAAAGGTTTTTGGTTGGTTTCCCTCTCTTTTCATTCATGGTTTAAGCATCCATTAGTTGTGTAAGAATTTGTCAATGATAAAATTACGCAAAATTATATTACAATCTTTTACAACTTAGAAATTGAATACTGAAAAGAACTTGCTTTCACAAATTTTAGAACTCAAAATTGAAAAGCATATTATGATTCAGTTGTGGTTTAGAATTATTATGAAAGAAGCAAACTCTATATTTTGTAAGCTTCCTTAATTACAAGGACATAGACAACGTTATGGCTCATTCCTTAAAAATGAAGGCAGAAATGATTCCTAGAAATATCGCCTAAGTACCACAATCGAGCAACAATTGATTTGAGGTATTGGAAACTTCAGTGTACATTTTGTTTTTCTTTTTAATTGGTTAATATTATTTAGCTTTATGTTTCAGTTATGGCTTTCAACGAAGAGAAAAGAATCCCTTTGAAATATTGGGTGAACGATGAAACAAAACGTGTAAGTGTGGCGGAAGCAAGTGGGGAGTTGGTAGATGTTCTCTTCAGTTTCCTTACCCTTCCTTTGGGAACTATCATCCGACTTTGCAACAGCTCTCAACAACAAGAAAGGCGTGAGAACACCTCTGAACAACAAGAAGGACATGAGAACACCTCTGAACAACAAGCTGTGCCTGAACAACAAGTAGGGCTTGGTTGCATCAATGAGTTGTACAAGAGTGTTAATCATTTGCAGCCTGATGTTTTCAGAAACAAGATCTGCCAGAAAATGTTGCATTTTCCGCGCAACCCCTTAGAGAGCTCTTGCCAGAGACTTAAAGTGAAAGTGGATGATACAGAACCCACAAAGTATTTCATGTGTCATAACTGTTCAAGAAAAGGAAGTAAATTGTTGGTGAGTTCTTTTATTGATGTAAAGTGCAACTGCGGGTCATTGATGAGGAAAGAAATAGCACTACTGGACGAGGCTGCCGGTGATGATGGCGTTTTTGTTAAAGAAAAGGCCATGTTCTTCATCTATGATAACTTGACAGTGCGCCAAAGCTCTCCAAGTGAATTCATTCAAGCTAAACAGAAAAAACTCCAAAAGTATAAAGAAGTACTTCTTGACAGTGAAAAGGTAACATTTATGAGGAAGCACTTGCACAAATTTTTTATGTTTCAAGAATGATAGTCTACTATTGGATAGTAGGAATTTCAAGTTTTTGCCAATAATAATTTAGAGAACCAAAATGATTCCGTTGTGTCAAAAATTTTGGATCCACCATTTCTTCATTATATTTTAAAATTGTAGATGTAGGAGTACTTTACCTTTCTGGTCCTACTTTGATAGTGTTAATTGTTATGAATTTATGCTGTTTTACTTATCTTCTTGCAGATACTTAACATACTGAAGCAAGCATTAACTCCAAAACCCCTCTTACTGATGTCTTATTGGGAAACACAGAATCCAAGCGATCGGTCTCTTTCTCACGAGTTATTGGCTCAAGTAATTCCAAAGATTATTTAGAAATCAAGATAATGGTAAGTAAATCAGAAAACAAGATTCGATTTGTTGAAGCAGATGGAGACTTTGTCGATTTTCTAGTCAGCTTCCTCACAACACCACTTGGATCTATTCTGAACCTTAAGAATAAGAAACTGTCCTGTGGCCTCACACCACTTTTTGCATCTATTCTGAAGCTTAGGAATGGCAGATTGTCCTTAGGATGCATTCGTAACTTGTACAAAAGCGTGAAGAATCTGGATCCATCGTGGTTCGTGGAGTCATCGAACAAATCCTTGCTGAATCCAAAGGTGGCTCCTCATTTTGGTTGTGAGAAAAATCCACTATTAAATCAAAGTCAAGATGACACTGCCAAATATTGGTATGGCCTTGGAGAAATGAAAAATGGGAAGGGTCGTTATGAAATGAGAGTGATTTCAAAGAAACGCGATATGCTACAAGACTCAAAAGATATCAAAATGTTGGACCCAAGATCTTCAGATAGAAAGAACAAAGATGGTGTGGGATTTATGAAGAGGCCTTGTCTATTTGTTGTGTGGGATAATCTGAAATTGTCACCATTGACAACTACCGGTCTTCCAATTTCATTTAGTGATTCGGATACTGTCCTGTATCCTGATTTGGAGGAGCATCGGCTGAAAATAAGGAAGTCAGAGGTAACGTTCACAATCCAATCTTGACTCTTGACTCTTGACGACTTGTTCTTTCGATATTGCTTTAAGAAAATCTGATTCATACCAGCGGTTTTATTTAACATTTGTCTAATTATGTGTCGATTATGGTCAGGCACTAAACCTGCTGAGGGCTTCTTTGACATCCTACAAAGGTGCTTTTACTCGGAGCCTATCCTTCTTATTGTGGAAGTGGAGACTCCAAAGACTCATTCCATTATGGGATTTATGGAGAATTAAGAGAAACGAAAAGCTAGAGAAAAGAAAAAGACGAAAAAATGAGAAAGAAATTAAGTTAAAGGACAAGAAAGAGAAAAAGAAACAAGAAAAAAGTGCGGTAGAAACTAAAAAAGAGAAGGAAGAGATTAACAGTAATTCAGTGCAGAAGACAAAGGAAGAAGTAAAACCTTAAACTGATAAAGGTGGCGTAGAACAATCCTGCAATATATATTTTGATGTATGAAATAGTTGTGTTTAAGTGGATTTGACGATCATTTAACATTTAATTTTTCTTGTTTTATGAAAGTCCTTAGAATGATGTTCAATAATTCTAACAGTATAATTTTAGGTTCTGATATTAGTATAACTACAAATCTATGATGTGACATACTCAATGTCAATTGCCAAGGACAGGGTAATGGGTATGATATATTAATGTTAGTGGCTACTATGTTCATAATAATAGGTGTAATTGTTGCATAGTTGAGCGGTGCCTCTATCTTTCAGTTTGCATGGCTTAGTATTGGTTGGTTATGTTAGAGGTGAATTAAGACTATCTACCACTATAAGAATGTGCACAGAAAACACCCCTAAGAAGCAAAAGCCAGTTTTCTTAGTATATCAATGCATAACATAAGTCATCATCTAAGTAGCATATAACATATAATGGCTACAAGTGAACTGTTTTTAGAAAGCATAGCAGAGGAACTTCAAAGGATGCAGAACCTTAGTATCCTTCATTCATGTCTTACGTGTGTGGCAAGAGAGCAGTGCAGTAAATAACTTTTCTTGGTGTAGCTGATGTAATATTGGTAGCAGATGTTACCAACATTATAATTTATTGAAAAACTTATTAAGAATAATTATCACACCTTGCATTAAATGACTTTTTTTATTACTCGACCTTTTACCTATCATCATCATAATAATTATTAAGAATATCGGTAGTCCTATCATATCTATCGGTATTGGATTCATAGACACAGCCGGTGTTAGAGCTATCACAATATAATACAGTCACAGTATCACTTCACCTTTACTCAATATTCATGACCGTGCATCACTCCTAATCTCACACATTACATAATACAAATAATAACGTATTCCATCTTCAACTAGGTAGCCCAAGAACGCAATCACACGTAATAAAATAGGGACACATTCATCTTCAACCAAGTAGAACAACACAATTTTTTATTTTAATTTTTTTTAAACATAGTAACACCACGTTCTGCTTCATCCACTCTTTTTCCCTTCAATCTCCTCTTAATTACTGCATTATTGGAGTCGGCAACACAAACTCAACCTAGACAAATTATAAAAGCAATCACTATACTTTCATAAAAGTGATTATAAAATAAAAAAAAACATGAATTTAATTATAGAAGAAGTATAAGCATTAAGTGAATTTCATGCTATACGTACAAGCCTCAACTAAAACATGACAAAGAAATATCCACTTAAATATATATGAATAAAACATAAAATGACACTAATATAAGATTACTTACGCAATCATACGTAATAATCATGTTATGCTGTGAGACACTGCTTCTAATGAATCATCACCTGCACGCGCATTGAGCAGATGATAGTAGAACTCACCATAAAAGGAAATGACAATTTCAGTAGCATTAGTTAATATTCGATGTACCATTTTGTTATCTTCATCAGTATCTGAACTTTTGATGAACTGAAATGATGGTATTAGAAGTACCTGGAGCCTATTTAAAACAAAAAAAGATATTAACCTACTTATAAATTCTCCCGAAAGAAAATGTCTAGTTTTTTTAACGAAAATGATAAATTACACCACTTGATACTTTTCAAGATACAAATGTTGGAGCTGCTCAAATTTTATTTCTACGTTCTCATCAGATTCCTCCCTCTCCTTTGATACCATCTTTTCAATTGATCTTCATACTTTTGAGTTCACCCAAACTTTTTGCTGTTGGCAGGCTATTGTTATCAACTGATTTACATTCTTTTATCTCATCTTCATCTAATTCCTCCCCCTCCTTGGAATCCTCTGCAACAATTGCCATCAACCCCTCACAGTCTTCCACGGCTAGATGTTCAAGTTTCACTAGATCTTTGGCTACTGATACTGGAAACACACTTGTAAGGCCTTTACATTCCTTAACATGTACTTCTTTTAGATGATCCATGCTTAGAATCCCATGAGGATCTTCACTCCAAATATTCTCCAGATTCGACAAGTTGGATAAAATCAATATCTTCAGAGGCAGAGTAATTAATGTGTCTTGTGTTGCACGTTTCACATCAAATATGGTTTTGACAGAATCACAGTTTCCAACTACCAATATCTCCAATTTGGGTAATAAAGGAAGTAAAGAGAAGGGTAACACTGCATCTGATAAAAACTGGCACTCCACCACAACCAATGCGACTAACTCACTGAAACAGAAGTCGGGAATATGCTGTGAGTCATGCCAAAACTCTTGTAGTTTTGGTCTACTTTTGAGATCAAGTTCTTCAAGTTCTGAAATCTGCACGTGCAAACAATAAATAAGAAAATGAAACTAATTATATACATCCTCGTTCATCACAATATCTCTGTTAGTATAGTACTTTTACATTTTTTTTCCAAAAAAATCATTATAATTATTGATTGAATAATGATTTTAATTCGACTTTAAATTATATATAGTGTTTAAATTTTAATTAGAAGTTATAGAAAAAATTGTAATAATTAAAATTACATATTTCCAGTGGAATAAGTTTTTTGTTTCCAATTATTATTTGAGACAACTTATCTGCTTTTAGCGTATTTGGACATAAAGTTATCATCTCATGGCAATCTGTTACTGATAGTTCTTCTAAGGATGGGAAACTTAAACTCCCTTCGTAGAACCATCGGAGATTCAATAACCTATCAAGATTTAAACAATTAAGCTGCCAAAATGTTATTTCATCCTCGTCTGATTCTTTCTCCACTCTAGACACTATTTCTTCAACTGATTCACTCTCTTTTATCTCCATTCTTTGAAGTTGACCCAAACTTTTGGCGGTTGAGGATGTGAACAAATATGACAAGCTATTACAATTTTCTACTTTTAAACATATTAGATTTGAGAAAGACACTCTGCATTTTACCAAGTTTTTTAAACTCGAACAGCTAATGACTTCAAAAGTTTCTTGGTTTCTGACAAAGAGCTCAGTCCATGAGTTCTCTAACCCAATGGAAACTAGCTCTTCAAGGGACTCCAACCGTAATTCTTTGAGCTGTGATAGAAATTCACTATTATTAGGTCTTTGATCGCAGAAAATCACCTTGAAGGAACTGCTACATACAACAATCTTCTTTACATTTGGCAATTGTTGTAGAAATCCATACTCCGGAAATTCATCACCCTCAATATCAAAGCACAGAGTAAGAACTTTTAACTTGTGTAAAAGTTTTCTCTGAAATTCTCCATCCACAATCCTTTTCAATTCATTTTCACCCACTCTCAGATGCTCTAAGTTGGGTATAATTAGCTACAAAGAAAACCAATAACCATATAAAAGCAGGTTAGTACTGTCATATATTAAACTCTATAAAAATTGAAACTGTTAGGTGAAAAGTTTGATAATATGATGAAGAAAATAATGAAAAATCTTTCGGTGGTCGGAAGGGGATTGTTTATGAAGATTCAAGCACCTTTTGACACATGATAATTTGAATGCATGTAGAAGAATGTATGTAATATTGGTGTTGCATCATGAATGCAAGATATACAGTTATGCTTGAAGTTGGGCAAATCCCATAGTGTCAATGATGTCACATCGGGGAACGTAATATTAGGATTTGTTTGTTTCGGATGAGCTGGATTATCCTCCGTAACAATTTCGCCATTATCTTCATTCCAAACAGTTTCCAGATTTGGCAGCTTCCATAAAACCAAAGTCTTGAGAGGAAAAGTGGGAATCTCTTGTGTTATACATTTGACATCAAATATGGTTTTGACAGAATCACAGTTTCCAACTTCCAAAGTTTCCAATTTAGGTAATAAAGGGAGCACAGTGAAGGGGATTACATATGATAGAAATTGACACCCATTCAAGTAGCTGAAGCAGAAGCGTGTGATCTGCAGTGAGAGACGCCATATCTCTTGAAGGTCTGCCCTATCTCTGAACTCAAGACTCCCTATCCACTGAGATGATGCTCTCTTTCGAAATCACCGCATGTAAACAAACACATAAAAATATGAAATTAATCTTTTTACAAGGTTTAACAAGTATTCAGACTTTTTTAACAGCTTTACTCAAAATGTACACATCAGTTTTAATAGTTTTTCTTTTCATGCTGCATTTTTACTACACAATTCTATTTCGGGACTTGAGAATTGGTAAAATTTGAGTTAGATTTAAAATTATATTTATTCTCGTAAAATTGAAAACTGTTTCCACGCCAACTTTCATTATAAAATATAACTTGCTTTGCCAAGTTAAGTTTACCTTTCTCAGAAATTCCTTCCTCATAGTTGAGATCAATTTCCGATTGAATAGGCTTTGATGATTTTTCAAGTTTAACTTGAGACAGCTTCCCTGCCACCAGAGTACCCACACATAAAGTTATCATCTCTCTGCAATCTGTTACTGACAGTTCCTCTAAGGATGGGAAACTTAAACTCCCTTTGTAGAACCTAATGAGCTTCAATAACCAATCAAGATTCAAACAACTCAGTTGCGGAAATATTATCTCATCCTCATCTGATTCCTCCTTACACACTATCTCTTCAATTGAATCGCAATCTCTTATCTCCATTGTTTTTAGTTGAAGCAAACTTTTGGCTGTTGAGGATGTGAACAAATATTATAAGCTATGACAACCTTCTACCTTCAAACACTTCAGATTGGAGAAAGACACTTTGCATGCTACCAAGTTTTCTAAACTCGAACAACTAACGACTTCAAAGGTTTCTAGATTTTTGACAAAGGAATCAGTGCAACAGTTCTCTAACCTAATGGAAACCAGCTCTCCAAGGGACTCCAAACATAAAACTTTCAGCTGTGAGAGAAGACCGCTATAATCCACATAAATATTATTTATAAATATCAATTAATTTACTATTATTATTATTTATAAATATCAATTAATTTGTATTTTAAAATTTCAGTTTAAAAGTAAATACATTTTTAAAATTATATATATTAAATGCTAAAAACTTATAAAATAAGTTTTATAGTACAATTATGATACTTTTTATTAATATTTTATTTATGTTTTTAACTATTATAATAATTATATTAATAGCAATTCGTTCTTAATTGAAGCATAATTAAATCAAAAAATTTTAAACCAGTGTCTTGATTGGTGGAGCATTGAAGTTTGTGTACTTTTATCACTGTTGGACCCATTTTTGAGTTGTCTTGGAGCATGTTTCGGATTGGTAGCTGTTTCGGATTCTTTTGTGCATATGTGAAAATCGGTTAATACTATTACGTTGTGTTCCTTTTAGGGATGATGGTACTGTTTATGTTTATGTGTATTTTCGACGATGGATTTTTGACTTTTTTGTGTTTTTTTAGCGTATATACAACAATATGCAAGTGTGGATTAGCGGGACGAAAGGTTTATTCTATTCACTCAAAATTAAACTGATTTAAATATATTTTACGCGACATTACAAAATTATCCTTATTTACAAAATTATCCTTATTTTAAATATGTGCACAAGTATTGGTGTGGGTTTGTGAGTGCAGACACATGGGTTGTGGTGAGGGAGGAAGATGGTAGATGAGGTGGAGGAAGATGGTAGATGTGGTGGAGGAAGATAATAATGGAAGAAGGCTGATTGAAGGGAGATGCGCACTGATTACATAATCGATGAAGTATGTGTGGCACTCATTACGTAATCAATGACTATATAAAAGGGAGAGTGACACCGGTTATGTAATCCGTGTCATGTGTGTGTTCTGATTTCTTTTTTAACTTTTTTTGTATAATTTTTTTAAAATTAATGGTATAACTTTTTTTACATTCATAAAAATATAAATTTTGTAATTTTAAAATTTCATATGATTTTAATATTTTTTTAATTCATATTAATTATTTTTATAACATCAAATTACAAAATCATTCTCTTTTTCCATCAAGAGTATTTTGGTAATTTTCTAATTCTATCTATTTTATCTATCACATCAATCAAATCTCTCATCAACTTTCATAAAATTTATCTCCAAATTCACTCACTTTATCCTCTAAATTCACTAAAAAAACATAAATTCATCCATTCAAATCTACACAAATTCATCTTCACACTCTCCTCCAAATCTACACACCTTTAAGCTAATTTGATTCATACGAATCTGAGTGCAGATGGAATAAAATAATTTACAATTTTTATTACGAATCAAAAATAAATTTGGTTCACTAAATATTTAGCTCATTCGAATTCGTGACTTAGGTTGGTTCACGTGCTTGAACATAAAAAAAAAAAATCAATCTCGTTCTTAACTTAACAATCCGGTCCATAATACAAGTAAATCACTTTTTTTCTTTAATTTTAGACGTGAGAGACTCATGTCCATGATAATTCATCGACTTCTTGCCTTTTTATCTTATTAGTCATTTTCTAAATCTAAGATAAAAAAGTATAATTTAGATTTTATTTAGAATTTTGATTTATTTTTTGGAATGAATGATTATTTATTATATAAAATAAAAAAAAATTAAAATAGATTTAGATTTTTTGAATTTTCACTGTATATTAAAAAAATGTTAAATTAAAGAAAAAAGATATAAAATTTTTAATTAAGTAAATTAACTCGTTTAATCCACCAACTCATAGAAAATCAAGTCAAACTCAAATATCTTTAACTCACTAATGAGCAGTCAAATTTGATTGATTTACTATACAATAAACCTATAATAAATCAGATCATGCTAGATGATCCATTTTAACATCTCTATTTTACTTCTCACGGTGATATAACCGCAAAGTAAATGGAATAAGTTTTTTATTAATTATATTTATGGTTAAATATTTTTCTTATTTTTCTCATAATCAATCTAGTTTGAAATTAAGGATATTTTCATATTTTGATTGAAATAATTTTAAATTTATTTTCAAATTTATTATTTTATTTGTCTCATTCAAAACAATATATCAAATCAAATAAGTGATTCATCGATATTTTGGGGTTTACCAATGAGATTCCACTCATAATTTCTTAGAAATGTTTGATGAAAAGGTGCTTGTACATATTCACACTATTGGCAGTAGCTGAACTAAATTTAATGTTGTCGTAAATGTCACATGTTATGCACAGTTAGGATTTCACCAACCAGTTTGATAATTGAGTTTGGGTAGATCTTATTTATAATATGTTTTATTTTTTTATAATTATGTTTTTAGTTTTTTTAAATTTTTAATTAAAATTGTATTTTGTTTTTGTTATAGTTTTATATCATTTTATCCCTAAAGTTTATGGATGAATGTACGATGTCAATGACGTTAAACAACTTTTAATATCAAACTTTATATTTTATTGTAATTACAGATAAAACCAAAAATATTAAAAAGTAGTTGGAATATAAGTAAGAGTTACCATTTTATCTTTTAAGAATCAACTCTACATCTGGTCACGGTTGATTATGGATAACGTCATATATTCATTCATTAAATTTGAGAATAAATTTGGCATAAAGTTTATAAAAGAAATGAAATATAATTACAATTAAAAGTTTAAGGACTATAATTAACTCTTTATTTTCTAAGTTTGTACAATTGTATTGAACTTTTTTGAACTATATTTATTAGGTCCACTTAAAAAATACAAGTTTTAAAAGTCTTAATCTAAAATTTTATATTTGTAATTTTGTTCCAACTTTACAAACATGTAAAATAGGTCAATAAAGTGACGTGGCCGTTAACAAGCTTGATAAAGTTTGACTCTATTTTATACTTGTAATTATGTTGTTTTAGTCCTTGTTAATTAAAGGGTTAAATAAGTTAACCGCGTGTTAGTTAATTTTATCAACTTTTTTTAAAGTTTGAGATGAGAATCAGTAAAGAATTATTTTTAAATATAAAGTATAATAAATAAATATTTTGAAAGGCATAAATTAAACAAACTTTTTAAATTTGTTAGTACATTGATGTTAACCTATTTAACGTTTTAATGACAAGAATAAAATAAACTTTCAGTTTGTTGGAGAACATACCATATCAAAATTAGAGGAGGTTAAACTCCAACTAGCCTGAGGTGTGAACATTGAAGAAGGGTGTCCGAGGGAACTTCCCATTGCAAGCATGTGAGAAAACTCAATTTCGAACAACAATTACTTCCTGTACCCGTCACTTTTTTTTTTACACTCCATCATTTCTGGATTTTATTTTTCCAACATAATAAACAATTCTGTAACTTAATTTTTGTAAGTCAAATATCCTCGAAAAAACATTTTTTGAAATTTTTTTATGGGATGAGAGAAGAAATTTGATGAGATGAGTATTTAATTGGATGCAAAGGTATGCAAAGGCAGGGGAGTAAGTGGAGCTTTCATTCTCACAATCACAAATAAAACATCACAAAATTTTAACTCATCTTTAAAACGTGGAATGAAAGAACAGACATTAAAGAGTGCATGTGCTTCCTGTACCTTTTCACGCTCTCAGATCAAATAGTCACATTTCTTCATGTTCTGTATAATTCTTGTTTGATAGACATTATTAAAAAAATTTATATTTTCTGTTAATTTTATTTTAAATTTTTTTCGTAAAAATATTTACAAATTTTATTGTAAAAAAAGGTTGTAAGAAATTATTACTAATTTTTTTGAAAAATATTTTGTATAAAACACTAATTGTAATAAATTTTATAAGAAATATTTGTAAATTTATAATTTTGTAAGAAATAATTATTTACGAAAGAATTATCTACCAATTAAAAATCTTAGAAAAAAATAACAGAAAAGAAAAACATTTTCTTGTAAACTTTTTTAACAAATTTATAAAAAAAATCTCATATAATATAATAATTTTTCTAGAAATAAGAGTTGACGGAATAGAAACACGAATGAATGAAAAATAGGATTCCATGATTATCAACTTTTACATACTATCTATGTACACTTATGAAATATTGGATTTCTTTTGTTATGTGTTTGGCTCTGTTATAATTATGTTGCGTACGGAAAAAAAAAATAAAAGATTCAAAATATTGCATAAATAATATATCCATTAGAATTTACAAACAAACTTTTACTTTTTTCTATATAATAACTAATAATGGATTATTTGGGAGAAGAAATAAGGAGGAAAATAAAAGAATGAATTGAAATAAAGTTAGTTAGAATCAAATATATAAGAAAGAGTGATATTTAAGAAACAAGGGAGTGTTATTAATAAATTATACTTTATTTTTCAGATGTATTAGTAACTTGCAATTAGCTAGCATAACCGCGCGTGAAGGTGATGTTTGGCTAGAAGTAGTCAGTGAGTAAAGTTTGGTATCCAAGTGTTCAATTGTCCAATCCCTAGTTAGAAAACAGTGTCGGAAGCACATGAAATTCAATTGCAAAGGTCTATGATTGGATAATTGTTAATCACCCTACACAAATACAGAAATAACAATACAAGAATAAATGTGGAAATTCTAAATATAAAAAAAAAACACAACAAAAAATAATATTACGTAAATTTTTTTACAATACATAGATAAAACTCTCAAACCTTATACATACTTTTCAAAATAATAATTTAATCTAAATCTCACAGTACTCTACTACAAAAGAAAAAAATAAACAAAATATTTTTGATTTAGGATGAGAAATACTATGAACCTCAAATCCATTAAATAACCACTATTACCTGTTGTAGAACATATATATGAAACTTGCAAAATGTATTTTTATCACCAAACAATGTCCACTTTAATGAAAATAAACTCATTTTCCTTTTAATTTCATTGCATAAACTAGCAATCATATACTCTTTGAAAAATGGGTTGGAGTAATTTAATTACCTCGTTAATATATTTATTTTTGTTGATAAAAAAAATACTCTGTTGGAAAGAATATATTTACATGAAATATAAACCATTTCAAACACACCTGCATCATTCTCTCTAAAACAGGAGCTTGACACATGTGAGATTTGACCAATCAAAACCTATCACGTCACTTCATCTGCTCCAAACAAATATGAAAATGTACATCACTTCATCTTCAACGTACAACCATCGCGACTGTCCATCTTCTCATACACTTTCACCGGCAACAACCGTGACTCATCGGAGTTCCACCAATTTCTATCATTTTATCAAAAAATAAAACTTAGTTGAAAAAAAATAAAGATATCAAATTGAATAATTAAAATAAAAATTGTACCAACTAAGAATTTTAACCATATCTTTATTATATAAGATATTTATTATAAAATAATATATATATATATATATATATTATAGATATTATAAAAATATTTATATTTATTTAATATTATTCCAAAGTAAAGATCGAAGGACTATAAAAATTCGTTTTTCACTAAGTTTTCATTTAGATACTCATTATTTATAATATTCTATAATTATGCCCTTGAAAATAATTCAAACTGACCTGTATAAATGGTTGTATGTAAACAACCGTTAAAAGTGTCTATAAAGCAGTAAGAAGGTAAGATCCACTTTTTGATTTAAAAAATTTTGGATCTGGATTTATTAGAGAGCTCAAAGTCAATCTACTTGTTATCCTCAAGATCTCCTTCCAGTTACTCATTATTTCCATTCTAGTTTCTTTTCTAAAAACAACACACCTTCTTTCTTCCAGTTTGGGAGTAGGAGCTGTGCCAGGGTGGCTGCAAAACCCTCCTTTCAGCTAGTAAAAACCGTTTTCTTTCATGTAAGTTGAACTCAAACTTTCTCTTTTTTCTTTTTCCAACTTTTTTATTCTGGTTCTGTCATAGATTATTTCTAGAACCTCATCTTAGTGTTCATGTTTTCAGCCCTCCAGTCTTCTGGAGCTTTGGTGCTCCTTTTGTTAATGTGTCACCCCTCAAGTACAACGCTGAGTCAACATAAAGGAAGCTATGATTTCACGTTTTTGAAATATCTTGTCTGTCTTTTGTTCCATTTCCATTTAAAATGCTTGATGCTTGTGTATGAATGAGAATGAACTGTCTGTAATTTTTTTTTCTTTAAAAATAAAAAAAAATATAAAAAGTGAAAATAAAAATAACGAATTTCTGTTTAATTTATTTTTTTGTCAATAACAAAAAAAATTAAATAAAAATAAGAGTTGAGTATAATATATAAAAAACTCAATATCATATACTAACAATATTATCGTGTGACATTGACATTAATACCAACAATATTATATAATATGATAATGAATTAATACGTGACAAAAAAAAACTTAAAAAATAAAACCGAAAAAATAAATAAAATAAAAAATTTAAAATATTAGGAAGTAGCAAGTAACATTTTGTACACAGAGATATTATCGCAAATTTAATAAAAAAACTTATCTGGCGTTTTAAAAATGGGTTAAAAGTAGTATAAACAAACTGAAGTTTGAAAGGAACCTGAGACTTGCACAAACCGTTTCAATTTTTATTAGTTCACCAACTTTATAGAACTATCCGATAAAAATGTATGTGAAAGATTTAAACATGAATCTATAATCTATATTTAAATTGAAATTACTTTTTTAAGTAGTTTATAAAATCCCCTTTACTTCATATCTTCCATCAACAAAATAACCCTTCTCAACTTTCTTTTATAAATAATGCACAAGTACATTACCTAAGTGACGTCAACAGAGGACTCAAAAGTGAACTATGATAAAAGTTGAGTACGAGAGAGAATCATTACGATCACATGAACATAAAATCAACAGCAAATGAATATTTAGTGATACAGCCTTCAATCAATATTCATGGCCGTTCATCACTTTCAATCTCACACATTACATAATACAAATAATTAATAATGTATTTCATCTTTAACTAGGCAGAACAACACAATTTTTTTTTAATTTTTTTTAAACACAATCACACCTAATAAAATAGGGGCACTTTCATCTTCAACTAGGTACAACAACATTTTTTTTTTCATTTCTTCTAAACACAACCACACGTAATAAAATCCGGACACATTCATCTCCACCCATTCTTTATGCCTTCAATCACCTCTTAATTACTGCAATATTGGAGTCGGCAACCGAGACTCAACCTAGATGAATTATGAAAGCAATTACTATAATTTCATAGAAGCGATTTTGAAAAGTTATGAATTTAATTATAGAAGTAGTAAAAGTAGTATTGTAGGGAATATCATGCTGTACATAAGTGTCATAAACAAAATTGACAGAAATATCCGCTAAAATAAATATCAATAAGACATAAAATGACCCTGATGCAAAATTACATACCTAATCTTACGTAATCATCAAGTTGTGCTGTGAAAAACTGCTTCTAATTAATCATCACCTGCACCTACATAGAGCAAATGATAGTATCACTCACCATAAAAAAGTTACCAATTTTAGTAGCATTAGTTAATATTGATTTACCATGTTCACTATCTCCATCAGTATCTGAACTATTGAAGAACTGAAATGATGGCACTAGAAGCATCGGGAGCCTATTTAAAACCAAATAATATATACAAATTAATTTTAAGGACGATACAACTCAAAAACACATTATTACGCTAAAATTAATGTTCTCAAGTCAAAGCACGAATCACCAGCCTTTGTTGAACTCCCCTTGGCGAATTAGTCGAATTATAGTTTTGCAAGGAAAAAAGATAATAGTCTACTGATAAAAACTCCCGAAAGAAAATGTCTAGTATTTTTTAATGAAAATGATGAATCATAGCATTTGATAAAGAGAAATTAAGAAGAATGCTACAAATTAGCAGTCCTGTACTCCTAATTCTATATATCAAAGATTAAGACGAAAAAGTATGCATACCTCTTCTTCGGAAGTTCTGTGTAGAGCAGAATTAAGATCAGTTTCTTTTCGAGGTCTCGCATATTCTGAATAATACCACGGATTATCTATTTTGTTGAATGCACTGAAAGTTTTCATGGAGCTGCACTTGATGACGTGGACTTCCTCCAAGGATGGAAAACTTAAAGTAAAATTGCCATCGTAAAAGCACCTTAGCTCATCTAATTTTTCAAGATACAAATCTCGCAGCTGCTCAAATTTTATTTCTACCTTCTCATCAGATTCCTCCCCCTCCTTTGATATTATCTCTTCAATTGATTTACATTCTTTTATCTTCATACTTTTCAGTTCACTCAAACTTTTTGCTGTTGAAGATGTTAACAAATATGGCAGGCTATTGCAACTTTGTACCTTCAAATACATGAGTTGCGGAAATATTATCTCATCCTCCTTGGATTCCTCTGCAACAATTGCCTTCAATCCCTCACACTCTTCCACGACTAGGTCTTCAAGTTTCACAAGATCTTTGGCTACTGAAGCTGGAAACACACTTGTAAGGCCTTTACATTCCTTGACATGTACTTCTTTAAGATGATGCATGATTAGAATCCCATGAGGATCTTCACTCCAAATATTCTCCAGGTTTGATAAGTTGGATAAAGTCAATTCCTTCAGAGCAAGAGGAAGAGTAACTAATGTGTCCTTTGTCGTACGTTTGATATCAAATATGGTTTTCACATAATCACAGTTTCCAACTTTCAATGTCTCCAATTTTGGTAATAAAGGAAGTAAATGGAAGGGTAGGACTGCATCTGATAAAAACTGACAGTTTTCCACGGTCAAGGTGACCAACTCACTGAAACATAAGTCTGGTATATACAGTGGGTCATGCCATATCTCTGGTAGTTTTGGTCTACTTTGGAGATCAAGTTTTTCAAGTTCTGAAATCTGCACGTGCAAACAATAATTAAAAATATGAAACTAATTATTTACAAGAGTCAACGATATCTTTTAAATCAGTACTCTACAAATATGAAATGCTCACTATCTGCAAGTTTCAGACTTGCAAAAACAACTTAAGAATTGAGGTTTATAATTTTATTTAGTTGTCCTAACATCAAAACTGGTTCAACTGTTACGGTAGGTTTAAAAATGTAAATAAATAAATAAAATTTATTGTTACGAATATGAAAATTTATAGTTATCTTAAATTATGTTATTTTTCTTTCATTTTCATACTTTATAGTGACAAATAATTCATTGCTTGAATTTTGTAACAAAAAATGTAAGGCCATGAAAATTCTGTTTATGAAATTCTGCCCTAAAGTATAGAGCTGCCATTGTAATTGGGCCTAGGGCTGGCCCAAGTGACAAAACTGAACCCTAATCTGCCTAACGCTTCCACTCTTTCATTCTCACAGATTCGGCCGTCATCTCTTTTTCCCCCCTCGCAGAAAGCTATGCTAGGGTTAGGTCCCTGCCATCTTCAAGCTAGCTTGAAGCTGTTTCCTACCCATGTAAGTACTGTTGCTAGTCATACTCGTCTCCGTGGTTCCTTTTCGTTTTCCTTTCAGTTAGGGTTTCCAAGTAACCAATCTCGTGCTTCTGTTTCTCTACCCTTTCAGCTGCTCTGTTCGTTCCTTGAGCTGTTGTGTTCTCACGCTTGGGTGCCAAAGTTTCCTTAATCCCTTTCCAGGTAAGGGAAGCTAGAACCCTCCAAAATGTTTGAAATGTTCATGGTTATTGGTGTTGGTCTTGCGTTTAATTGCATTTTTTAGCACTGTTATGGATGTATAAGATGATTGGATCATTGTTCGGTTTGCTATGTTTCCCACTACAGGAGAAAATAGTGGCGAGGACTGTTAAACTCGCCTAAGCGGGCATGTCTCACCTAGGCGAGGTTAACAGGGGCTCGCCTAAATGTTTCGCCACGAAGGGTCGCCCAGGCGACCCACAGTGATTTTTGAGCGAGCGAGCATCTCGCCCACGCGAGAGGGGTCTCGCCTAAGCGAGATCCCGCGTGTGTTTCTGCTCCATTTCTCGAGCCCTCGCCTAGGCGAAGGGGGGCTCGCCTGAGCGAGGGGCTAGGCGAGACAGGGTGCTGTTTGGATGCTTATTGGTTCTTTGATGATTGATATTGGTTGAGTATGAATGTTATGATGAGAAATATGTATGTACTGGAACATTAAGTAAGTTTGGTACGATTCATGAATTATAAATGATGGGTTTGGTATGAGTATTGGCATGTGAAATAAATGAGTTTGGTGTTGTTAAAGTGGCATGATAATGAGATGCGTTGGATTCTATGTACATGGGTGGATTATGATGAGTTGGAATGGGTTGGATATGGAAATGCGAAAGGTAACGGCTTTAAAGGTTGACATAACGAATGTATCATTGCATGGTGAATATCATTTGATTGTATAATCATATTTTTGTCTGTGTCAGTACATAATTCCTTGGGGTCTCTAGGTGAGACTTTCAGGGTCGCGCTTCAGTAGTCGGGACATAATTCCATGGCCCCTGTTAGTGGGTGTTCATAGTAGTGCCCCATCTGTATAACTAGGTAAGGATTCAAGGTAAGGTTTCATCCTGACACTCTGAGGAGTCAGTTAGTCTCGCCTAGAGCGGACTGACTCTTGTGGTGAGAGTAGCAGGAGGCCCGAAATTCATTAAGGGCTAACCTTGTGGTGAGGGAAAATTGATCCATCGTAACACTTGTAAAACATAGCTCGGGGGTGAGCAGCTCGGGGGTGAGCAGAGGTATCCACCACAAGTGCGGGCATCCACTGAATCCGACCAAGTTATACGTATCCGGATGAGTCTAGTCGAGTCGTAGTGTATCGATTGAAAAGTCATAACATGCTTGGTTGTCGTATGAATATTGGATGGTGAAAGTATATTTGACTGTATGATGAGAATATTGTTGGCTCTAGCTTACCCTGTTTGTTGTATGGTTGTCTTGTATGTGGTTCTTCTTTCTTGCGATGATCATCAATTTGATTGATGAGAGCAGATGGACGAGGTTCTCGTGGCCAACAAGGGAATGGTGATTCCGCTGCTTAGCCATCTGGGCTGGAGTTATTTTCTTCATGTTTTCTTTAGGTCTATGGCCCATGTATCACTTTATGCATTTCTACCCTACACTCTTTGTTAGATTTGTATTCAGTTTTCCTTTGGCATCGTGGTGTGCCCGGTTTTTTTTGTAGGGGTTGTGTTTAGAACCCCAGGACTACGCTACATTGTTATCTCTGTGTGACGTTTCCTTTAATTTTACGCATTAAATTAAATGGGGCGATACATTTATGGTATCAGGGTCGTCATTCCTTAGGTATGTGGACTTGGATGTCCGCTTAGCTTTCTCTGTGTCTTTTGAGTGTTCTTAGTTAAATTCTTGCCTTTTTTCGAGCCTAACCAAGTGATTTTCTGTGTGCCAGTGAACTATGGCACCTCCTCGTCGGACTTCCCAATCATCCCAGGGGAACGCACCGGATATCGCTAGAGCAATAGAGGCGATGGTAGCTGCTATGACGCAGCAGAGTACCGCCATGATGCAATAGCACGAGGCATCTATGCAACGACAGGCAGCGTCGCTCGAGCAACAGTAGTTGGTGATGCAGCAGATGGAAGCTGCAAGGGTGGCTGCCGAGGATGCTCATCGGCAGCATATGGAGGCCCTCCGCCAGTTGGAAGAGAACAGGGCGACTGCCCTTGTGTTTGGCCCTGAGCCACGACCACCAGTCAGGGAGTGGAGTCTGGAAGACTTCCTGAAGCACCATCCCGTGAAGTTCAATGGGAAGACCAGTCCAGATGCAGCTGATCAGTGGCTGAAGGATCTATAGAGGATCTTCGATGCGAAGATGTGCCCAGCAGATATCAGGTTGGCCTTTGCCGTCTACATGCTGACCGGGGAAGCTGAACACTGGTGGATGAGCATGAAGTCCATCATGGAGGAGAGAGGAGAGCTTGTGACTTGGGAGGCCTTCTAGGGGAAGTTCCTCTCAGAATATTTCCCCGACAACGTCAGATACGCCAAGGAGGTGAAATTCCTCCAGCTCACACAGGGAGGGAATTCAGTAGCTGATTATGCTGAGAAGTTCAAGCATCTCAGCCGTTTCTACACCTTGCCACTCGATGAGGAGTGGAGATGCCGCAAGTTTGAGAATGGACTTCGCGGTGACATTCGCTTGATGGTGGCACCCTTGTCCATCAAGGATTTTGCTACTCTGGTAGAGAAGGCCAGAGTAATGGAGAAGATGAAGAATGAGGTTGAGGGTTAGAGATCACAACAGCCTCAAAGGAGTGGTGGACCATCTGGGTCCAAGCCCAAACATGACGAGCGGAGAAGACCGTATGACAGACCTCCTCATCAGCCTTAGGGGTCTTCCTCCCCAGCAGGGTCGAGTGCAGTGCTACATATGTGGGGGCCCTCATCTGAGGAGTGCCTGCCCGCGTATGAAGGGTTATCGCCGGTGCAACAACTGTGGCAAGGAAGGCCACTTTGGGAAGGACTGTCCCACCCTTGCTAGGGCAGCAGCACGTCCTCCAGTTCAGACTCCCCATCAGCATCAGAGGAGGGACAGAGGCAACAGGCTTCAGGCGACCAGCAGAGTGTATGTTATGTCAGGAGCGGAGGCATCAGGCTCAAGTAACTTGGTTATGGGTAGTTGCATGGTGGCTGATACTTCTTACCGTGTGTTGTATGATTCTGGAGCAACACACTCTTTTGTGTCAAATGCTTGTGTGGAACGGTTGGGTCTGCCGGTGCGCGAGCTGCAGTGTGAGCTTGCGGTGTCTACTTCGGTGTCGGATTTGGTCAGGACGTCGTCCTTATGTGCTAGGTGTCCAGTGGAGGTAGAAGGGCGCAGGTACAAGGTAAATCTAATCTGCCTGCCCCTACAGGAGTTGAAGGTGATCTTAGGGATGGATTGGCTCTCTGCCAATCGCATTCTAATAGACTGTTGTGAGAATAGGTTGTTGTTTCCTGACTCAGAGGAGTTGGAGTTGGTGTCTCCTCAGCGGGTGGCGAGAGAGATTCAGAGTGGCGCGCAATGCTTCATAATCTTTGCCTGTATGGAGGTGGAGGAAAGAGAAGGACCATCAGTTATACCTGTGGTGTAGGAGTTTGAGGATGTGTTCCCAGAAGAAGTGCCTGGGTTGCCTCCCAATAGAGAGGTGGAGTTCTCTATTGATCTACTCCCAGGAATAGGCCCGGTCTCGATGGCCCCGTATCGTATGGCTCCGGTAGAGTTAGTAGAACTCAAGAAACAAATAGAAGAGCTGATGGAGAAACAGTTCATCCGACCCAGCACTTCGCCTTGTGGAGCACCAGTGGTGTTGGTGAAGAAGAAGGATGGGAGTTCGCGCCTGTGTGTGGACTACAGACAACTGAACAAGATGACGATCAAGAATAAGTATCCGCTTCCGAGAATCGACGACTTGATGGATCAGCTACATAGGTCATTGGTATTCTCGAAGATACATCTGAGATCGGGTTACCACCAGATTTTAGTAAAGGCTGATGATGTGCAGAAGACGACCTTCAGATCCAGATATGGCCACTATGAGTATGTGGTTATGCCGTTTGGTGTGACCAACGCTCCAGTAGTGTTCATGGACTACATGAACAGGATCTTCCGGCCCTTCCTAGATAAGTTTGTCGTGGTCTTCATAGACGACATCCTTATCTACTCCAGGACTCAGGAGGAGCATGCGGAATACCTAAGGTTGGTGCTCGGTGTTTTGAAAGAGAAACAATTGTATGCCAAGTTATCCAAGTGCGAGTTCTGGATGGGGGAAGTTCAGTTTTTGGGGCATGTGATATCAGCCCAGGGGATTGCAGTAGACCCAGCAAAGGTCGAGGCAGTGGTAAAGTGGGAGAGTCCGAAGTCGGCCACATAGATCAGGAGCTTTGTGGGGTTAGCGGGCTACTATAGGAGATTCATAGAGGGATTCTCCAAGATAGTGGCGCCTCTGACTTTGCTTACTCGGAAGGACCAGCCCTTCACTTGGACGGACAAGTTTGAGGAGAGCTTTCAAGAGCTAAAGAGGAGGTTGACGAGTGCCCCTATATTGGTAATACCGGATATAGGGAAACCGTTTGAAGTCTACTGCGACGCGTCTCATCTCAAGCTTGGCTGTGTCTTGATGCAAGAGAAGAAGGCGGTGGCGTATGCTTCACGACAGCTTAAGGTGCATGAGCGTAATTACCCCACTCATGACCTTGAGTTGGCAGCGATAGTATTTGCCTTGAAGATCTGGAGGCACTATCTCTATGGTGCACAGTTTCGTCTGTTCAGCGATCATAAGAGCCTCAAGTACTTGTTTGATCAGAAGGAGCTGAACATGAGGCAGAGGAGGTGGATGGAATTCCTGAAGGATTATGACTTCGAGCTCTTATATCACCCGGGAAAGGCAAATGTGGTGGCAGATGCTCTGAGTAGGAAGACGGTACACACGACACATCTCATGATAAAAGAGGCAGAACTACTAGGGAAGTTCAGAGACATGAGGATACAGGTGGAGTTGGGGTCCGAGTCCATTAGTTGTAGTACCTTACTATATCTAGTGACTTCCTGGACTCGATCAGAGAGAGACAGTTGTTGGATGCCAGTCTGAACAGAGTTAGAAGACAACTTGGATAAGAGGAAGCCCGAGACTTTGTTTTGAGTGATGATGGCATACTGAGGTTTCGAGGCAGAGTATGTATACCAGATGATGCAGAGGCGAAGAAGTTGATCCTTGAGGAATGACACAAAAGTCGTCTTAGTCTGCATCCTGGCATGACTAAGATGTACCAGGATCTCAAGGAAAACTTCTGGTGGCAGGGAATGAAGAAGGATGTGGCACAATTCGTATCAGCCTGTCTGACTTGTCAGAAGGCGAAGGTGGAACACCAGAGACCCGGGGGAGTTCTACAGCCCTTAGAGATACCCGTGTGGAAATGGGACAACATCTCCATGGACTTTGTGACACATCTACCACGGACTTTTAGAGGACATGACACCATCTGGGTGATAGTGGATCGGTTGACCAAGAGTGCTCACTTCTTGGCAATGAACTTGAGGATGTCCATGGCCAAGTTGGCCCAGTTGTACGTCAAGGAGATTGTGAGGTTGCATGGGGTACCTTCGAGCATAGTTTCTGACAGAGATCCACGGTTTACATCCCGGTTCTGGCAGACCTTACAGGAGGCCTTGGGGACCAAGTTGACTATGAGCTCAGCCTATCACTCCCAGACGGATGGCCAGTCAGAGAGGACCATCCAGTCACTTGAGGACTTACTACGGACATGTATATTGGATCACCTAGGGGCTTGGGACGAGGTGTTGCCCTTGATCGAGTTTACCTACAACAACAGCTTTCATGCGAGCATTTGCATGGCGCCATACGAGGCGCCATACGGACCTGTGGCCGACGAGATAGCTTTATCCCCGCAGTTGGCAAACCTTCACCCAGTGTTTCATGTCTCGCAGCTGAGGAAGTATGTATTTGACCCGGCTCATGTGTTGGAAGTCGAGGATATACAGATCAGGGAAGATCTCACGGTGGAAGTACCACCCATAACTATTGAGGATAGCAAGGTTTAGGAACGTCGAGGAAAGACCGTCAGTCCTTTCAAAGTCATCTGGGATCGGAGGACGGGTGACTCAACTTGGGAGTTAGAGGAGGACATGAGAAAATCACATCCACATCTGTTTACCTGGTGAGTCTTTATTTTCGAGGTTAAAAATTTTGTTGTTGGAGGGAATGTAAGGCCCATGGAAATTCTGTTTATGAAATTTTGCCCTAAAGTAAAGGGCTGCCCTTGTAATTGGGCCTAGGGCTGGCCCAAGTGACAAAACTGAACCCTAATTTGCCTAACGCTTACACTCTCTCATTCTCACAGATTCAACCGTCATCTCGTTTTCCCCCTCACAGAAAGCTCTGCTAGGGTTAGGTCCCTGCCATCTTCAAGCTAGCTCGAAGCTGTTTCCTACCCATGTAAGTATTGTTGCTAGTCATACTCGTCTCTATGGTTCCTTTTCATTTTCCTTTCATTTAGGGTTTCCAAGTAACCAATCTCGTGCTTCTGTTTCTCTACCCTTTCAGCTGCTCTGTTCGTTCCTTGAGCTGCTGTGTTCTCACGCTTGGGTGCCAAAGTTTCCTTAATCCCTTTCCAGGTAAGGGAAGCTAGAACCCTCCAAAATGTTTGAAATGTTCGTGGTTATTGGTGTTGGTCTTGCGTTTAATTGCATTTTTTAGTACTGCTATGGATGTATAAGATGAATGGATCATTGTTCGGTTTGCTATGTTTTCCACTGCAGGAGAAAATAGTGGCGAGGACTGTTAAACTCGCCTAAGGGGGCATGTCTCGCCTAGGCGAGGTTAACAGGGGCTCGCCTAAATATTTCGCCACGAAGGGTTGCCCAGGCGACCCACAGTATTTTTGAGCGAGCGAGCATCTTGCCCAAGCGAGAGGGGTCTCGCCTAAGCGAGATCCCACGTGTGTTTCTGCTCCAATTCTCGAGCCCTCGCCTAGGCGAAGGGGGGCTCGCCTGAGCGAGCATGTCTCACCTGAGCGAAACCCTTCAGCCTGAGCGAGGGGCTAGGCGAGACAGGGTGCTGTTTGGATGCTTGTTGGTTCTTTGATGATTGATATTGGTTGAGTATGAATGTTATGATGAGAAATATGTATGTACTGGAGCATTAAGTAAGTTTGGTACGATTCATGAATTATAAATGATGGGTTTGGTATGAGTATTGGCATGTGAAATAAATGGGTTTGGTGTTGTTAAAGTGGCATGATAATGAGATGCGTTGGATTCTATGTACATGGGTGGATTATGATGAGTTGGAATGGGTTGGATCTGGAAATGCGAAAGGTAACGACTTTAAAGGTTGACATAACGAATGTATCATTGCATGGTGAATATCATTTGACTGTATAATCGTATTTTTGTCTGTGTCAGTACATAATTCCTTGGGGTCTCTAGGTGAGACTTTCAGGATCGCGCTTCAGTGGTCGGGACGTAATTCCATGGCCCCTGTTAGTGGGTGTTCATGGTGGTGCCCCATCTGTATAACTAGGTAAGGATTCAAGGTAAGGTTGCATCCTGACACTCTGAGGAGTCAGTTAGTCTCACCTAGAGCGGACTGACTCCTGTGGTGAGAGTAGCAGGAGGCCCAAAATTCATTAAGGGCTAACCTTGTGGTGAGGGAAAATTGATCCATCGTAACACTTGTAAAACATAGCTCGGGGGTGAGCAGCTCGGGGGTGAGCAGAGGTATCCACCACAAGTGCGGGCATCCGCTGAATCCGACCAAGTTATACGTATCCGGATGAGTCTAGTTGAGTCGTAGTGTATCGATTGAAAAGTCATAACATGCTTGGTTGTCGTATGAATATTGGATGGTGAAAGTATATTTGACTGTATGATGAGAATATTGTTGGCTCTAGCTTACCCTGTTTGTTGTATGGTTGTCTTGTATGTGGTTCTTCTTTCTTGCGATGATCATCAATTTGATTGATGTGAGCAGATGGACGAGGTTCTCGTGGCCAACAAGAGAATGGTGATTCCGCTGCTTAACCATCTGGGCTGGGATTATTTTCTTCATGTTTGCTTTAGGGCTATGGCCCATGTATCGCTTTATGCATTTTTACCCTACACTCTTTGTTAGATTTTTACTCAGTTTTCCTTTGGCATCGTGGTGTGCCCGTTTTTTTTTGTAGGGGTTGTGTTTAGAACCCCAGGACTACGCTACATTGTTATCTCTGTGTGACGTTTCTTTTAATTTTACGCATTAAATTAAATGGGGCGTTACAAAAAGTTAAACCTGCTGAGGAATGATAATCAGCAAATTCATTTTAATTGTTGACTAAAAATTGATTGTAATTCGACTTTAAATTATAGATATAGTGTGTAAAATTTAATTAGAAGTCATAGAAAAATTTTGTAATAATTAAAATTACATCCACTTTTTTTTCTGTCGGACTTGACTTGCAATATGCTACACTTATAGTAGTTGAAAAAACATGAAGACTAATCCAATTATGACTATTACTTTGAAGAATTGTTTCGTAAGATTACATTTATATATATATAGAGAGAGAGAGAGAGCCTACACTTGCAAGTAGGTTATTGTTAACAGTTTAAGTATGATATTCATGAGTATTTATTTTGAAGAATTGTTAAATAAATTATAATGCTTTTTCACCTTTTTTGTCCAAAGGCGTAATGCATGTTCATACAAATTCTATAGATATATGTCCATAAATAACGAAATGGGTTCTAATTAAGATATAGTATTTATAATAACAACAAGAATCATGACAATGCTCAATAACAGAAATTAAACACGTACCTTTCTCCCAAATTCCTTCCGCGTAGTAGAGTTGAGATCAGTGTCCAGTGAAATAACTTTTCCGTATTCAATTCTCACTTGAGTCAACTTGTCTGCTTTTAGCGTACTTGGACATAAAGTTACCATATCATCGCAATCTGTTACTGATAATTCTTCCAAGGATGGGAAACTTAAATTCCCTCTGTAAAACCTTCGCAGATTCAGTAAATTATGCAGTTTTAAACAACTGAGCTGCAGAAATATTATGTCATTCTCATTTGATTCCTTCCCACACACTATCTCTTCAATTGATTTACACTGTTTTATCTTCATTCTTTGGAGTCGACCCAAAGTTTTGGCTGTTGAGGACGTGAACAAATATGACAAGTTATCACAATTTTTTACTTTTAAACATGTCAGATTTGAGAAAGACACTGTGCGTGTTACCAAGTTTTCCAAAGTGGAACATGTAATGACTTCAAAAGTTTCTAGATTTCTGACAAAGAGCTCAGTCCATGAGTTCTCTAACCCAATGGAAACTAGCTCACCAAGGGACTCCAAGCGTAATTCTTTGAGCTGTAATAGAAGTTCACTATTATTAGGTCTTTGATGGCAGAAAATGAGCTTGAAGGAACTACTCCACACCATAAGCTTCTTTACATTTGGCAACTGTTGTAGAAATCCATACTCCGGAAATTCATCACACTCATTATCAAAGCACAGACCGAGAACTTTTAAGTTGTGTAAAAGGTTTGTCTGAAATTCTCCGTCCACAATCATCTTTAATTCATTTTTACCCACTGTCAGATCCTCTAAGTTGGGTATAATTAGCTACAATGAGAAACCAATAACCATGTAAAAGCAGGTTAGTACTGTCATATATAAAATTGAAACTGTGAACTTTCATGCTAACTACATAAGCCTGATAATTAGTGAAAAACTAAACATTTGAATATAAAATAAAAATAGGTTTGAAAAAGTCCATTTAAAAGAAATAACGTTTATTTAAAAAAATTAAAAAAAGATGAACTACCCAGACACAACAATTTTGATTTAAAATTTATTTTTAGATGAAAAATTGATAAATGTGACGAATAGTGGTTCCTATGGGAAGAAAATATTGGAAAAAAATTTCAGTGGTTGGTAGGAGATTATTTATCAAGATTTAAGCAATTTTTGACACATAATTTGAATGCATGTAATTGACTTGGAAAAGAATGCCCAAACCTCAAATGTTGGTGTTGCATCATGAATGCAAGATATAGTGTTATGGTTGAAGTTGGGCAAATCGCATAGTGTCAATGATGTCACATCGGGGAACGTAAGCTTGAGATTTGTTCCTTCTGGATGAGCTGGATTAGGCTCTGTAACAGTTTCATGAGTATCTTCATTCCAAACGGTTTCCAGATCCGGCAGCTTCCATAAAACTAATTTCTTGAGAGGAAAAGTGGATGTGCCTTGTGCACATTTGACATCAAATATGGTTTTGACAGAATCACAGTTTCTAACTTCCAATGTTTCCAATGTGGGTAATAAAGGGAGTAAAGTGAAAGGTAGCACTGCATCTGATGAAATGTTGCATTTATTCACAATCAAGGTTTCCAAGTTTCGGAAACAAAAGTCGGGTATCTGCAGTGCCAGACACCATATCTCTTGTAGGTCTGCCCTATCTCTGAACTCAAGTTCCCATTGCAATGATGCTCTCTTTGGAAATCAGCAGATGTAAATGAATAAATGAAAATATGAAATTCATCTTGTACAAGGATTACCAAGAATTCAGACTATACAGTTTTGCTACAAATAACCAACTTTACTTATAACTAATATCCAGGAAAGAAATTTAATAACTTAATTGAAGAAATTTTTAAAAGTTATTAGAAGTGACATTTTTTATGTTGGTTTTTAACCTTTTATATTGATATCAATTTACCTCTTATAAAACATTTATTAATTTTTCTTTTTACTTTTACATAAGGTATTTATTATTAATTTTTACATTAGAAAAAAAAATGACCGTTTTTAATATACTTTTATATTATTTATATTCTTTATTTTATCATTTCTAGATTCTACTTAAAATCCAATAATATTGATTATGCTAGATGTATTTTATTGTTATCATTTCTTTTATTTTTACTATTTTCATTACAAACGGTTCATTTTATGCCTATTATAAAACATAGTAGAAGATTAATAAGAAATATTCATTATGATAAATATATAGCAATAAAAATAAAATAAATATATGAAAATAATTTATTAATAAAAAATATAAAAATTAAAAATTAATTAAAAATTGGAATTAAAAATATATTTTATAATTAAATAAATTAAATTTTTGGTAAAATGGCATATAAAAGTATTTGATTCTGTTCTATTTGTTTATATTTATAAGTTATTTTAATTAATAAAATTACAGTTTACAATTAGTTGGTTAATTGAGTTAAATTTAATATAATTTGTCTAGGTTATTGAGACAATGTTTCAAACCATCAATTTATTACTTTATATTAAATACGATTTTTAAAGAAAATTATTACGAAAATTAATTGAAAATAATTATGTTTAAATAATAGTGACTTTACATTTTTTAAAATATAAATTATTTATTTTTTCTATATATATATATATATATATATATATATATATATATATATATATGTTTGTTACATTTTATAAAACAATTCAAGAAATTTGTAAGATACAATATATTTTTTTTATTTTAAAATTAAAGGAAAAACAAGTTTATTTAACAAGATTTGAGAAAAATAAATGTAACTTTCCAATAACTAAATTATTTATTTTTTTATATTATAAAACTTTAATTTATAATTTTTACTAGTCTATCGTTAAATAAAAATAAAGGACAAATTACAGAAATATAAAGCATATCATTTATTAAAAACATAATATACATATATATATATATATATATATATATATATATTAAAAACATTTTATTTTCTTTGTACATATATTAAAAGCATATTTTATTTTATTTTTGTGTTAATAAGTTTGACGAAGAGGCCATAAAGTGAAAGTCTTAAAATATGAATATTGAGGTATCCTAATTAAAAAGTTGTTTGATAGCAAATACAATACACAATTTCTATCATATATTAAACCCTTACCTCTTTCAGAAATGTCTTCCGGATAGTAGAGTTGAGATCAATTTCCAATTGAATAGCCTCTGAGAAGTTATTCAGTTTAACTTGAGACAACTTGTCTGCTTTCACTGTACCTGGACATAAAGTTATCATCTCGGAACAAGATGATACTGTCAATTCCTCCAAGGATGGAAAACTTAAACTCCCTTTATAGAAGCTGTTGAGATTTTCTAAACATTCAAGCTTCAAACAATTCAGCTGCGGAAATATTATTTCATTCCCATCTGATTCCTCCTTAGACACTATCTCTTCAATTGATTCACAATCTTTTATCTCCATTCTTTTCAGTTGATCCAAACGCTTGGCTGTTGAGGATGTGAACAAATATGATAAGCTACAACAACCTTCTACTTTTAAACATATCAGATTGGAGAAAGACACTCCTTTTTTGCATGCTATCAAGCTTTTTAAACTCCCACATTTAATGACTTCAAAGCTTTCTAAGTTTCTGATAAAGGAATCACTCCAAGAGATGGAAACCAGCTCTTCAAGGGACTCCAACTGTAATACTTTCAGCTGCTGTAACACATTATTACCACTTTCACAACAGAACATCTTCTCGAATGAACCACCACACACAGCAAGTTTCTCTATGTTCGGAACCTCTTCTAGAATTTCATATCCAAATGCATCTGAACCAAAGCAGAGAGTAAGAGCTTTTAAACTGTCCAAGAGGTTTCTCTCCAATTCTCCTCGCAAAATCATCTTCATTCCATTTTCCCCTAATAACAAGCACTGTAACAGCCAACAAAAACACAAACAAAAGTTGGTTAGGACCGTTAAAGACACAAATCTTCTAATTTTTCATGCCAAAAGATACCCCTCATACTTGGTGACAAAAATTTATTCTGAGATTAAGATTTTGAGATGGAAATGCTATAAATTTAACAGTTAGTAAGTTGCAGTGCTTGCTATGTAGAAGAAAATGAGTTAACAAAAAATTTAAATGGAAAGGGACTGTTTATGTTGGATAGAGTACCATATAAGAAATAACTATTAAAATAAAAATAGAAAGTGAAAAGAAGAAGAAAACGAATAATAAAAAATAATAAAATTTTGTTAAAGAAAAAAAATTATAATACCTTTCTTTTTAACTTTAAAGAAAAAAAAGTGGCATTTTTTTTTTCAGAATAGAAAAATTAATTATAAAAGAAACTTTAAAAGGAAAAACTATTTCTCTTCTTAATATTTTTGATAAATATTGCTGAGATAATGTATAGTTCTTTAATTACCAAATTAGATTCCGCTAATACCAGACTTCTTGCCATAGTTTACAAAGATTGTGGCAGCATGAACAAATGATACATGATAAAGTAGAATGGGTGAGTGAGAATCTGTTGATATAAAACATATACAACATATTTACTGATGCTTTGCATCAGTGGATTTTGACAGGATGCTCCTACTATTCTTACGAACAATAAGAAAAATAAAATAAAATATATATATATATATATATATATATATATATGAGCAGTCAAATTAAATTATTACTAACATTACTTACTAAAATTTTAATTACTAAAAGAATTAATGTAATTTAAATATTAAATTTGTTGGTAATTAAAATTTTGATATTTAATATTTGAAATCAATTTACAATTTAATTATAATATTTTATTTATAATATACACTATTTTAGATATTAATAATTTTTATTTTAAAAATTAGTATCTAAATTAATCATTTATAATGACTATTTATTTTTTATTTCTAAAATTGATTATTAGATAAATATTTGTCTCGAAAAATAAGCAATATCTTTTCAGCCTTTATCATAACCACGAGTACTCAATGAGATATGAGTCTAACCACATAAGACACTGACACCACTCTCAACCCACAACCTTAAGGCAATGGGTTTATAGGTCTTGATCCTTATATGGTGCTCTACTTTCTCATTTTTGGTCAACGTGGGACTTAGACTCACACTTGAATTCCTAACAAATCGTAATCATTTGATTATTAGTTTTCAATCTTTCATTTTTAACCAAATCGTAATAGTTTTATCTTCTAAAAGTAAACTCTCCTGCCAAATCATATATAAATACTATGCAATGTTGAATTTGCAGACACTAATCCAATTATGATGCAAGAAAGGAGAAGAAAGTGCTAAAACAATGATACCTTCTCACGAGGGAGTTGATCTTGGGTAGGAGATTCCAGATGCGTATTGAGTGAGCAGTAATAAAAGTAGTTGAACTTTTGCAAACCACGTAATTTCAATGATTTGACATAGGGACAGGGAAGCGTAAGCTCTAGACTTGAATCTGTATTATCCTCTGCAACAATTGCCACCAATCTCTCACACTCTTCAATTACTAGTTCTTCAAGTTCAAGATCTTTGGCTACAGATGCTGGAAACACGCTTGTAAGCCTTTTACATTTCGTAACATGTACTTTTTTTAGATGTTGCATGCATAAAATTCCATGAGGAGGATCTTCGTTCCAAACAGCTTCCAGCTCTGGCAGGTTCGATAAAACCAATTTCTTCATAGAAAAAGTAATTAAAGTGTCTTGTGTTGAACATTTGACATCATCAAATATGACTTTGACAGAATCACAGTTTCGAACTTTCAATGTTTGCAATTTGGATAATAGGGGAAATAAATGGAAGGGTACACTGCATCCGATAAAAACAGACAATCATTCACCTTCAATGTGACCAACTCTCTGAAACAGAAGTTGGGTATAGACAGTGAGCCACGCCATATCTCTCCTAGTTCTGGTTTACTTCTGTCGAGATCAAGCCATGATTCTCCTAGCGTCTGCACCATATTAATTATTTATTACAAGAATTAATAAAAATTGAAATTTGTTTAGGTTAAATATGAAATATCCCCTAAATCTTTTAAGAATTATTTTTTATTAAAACAACTCAGTTGACTATATAATATCTAAAAGAATTTTTCTACGGAGTCTCACCTTTTCTAATTTACATTACTTGACTTCAAAACCTTGCAAACAAGTTAAGAATTGAGATTTATAATTTTTTTTTTAAAATTTGGTTCAACCGATACCCTGTGTTTGAGACAGCAGTTCAAATGTTTAAAAAAAGAAAACGTTACTTTTATAAATTCAAAAATTTATAATTTATAATTATTTAAACAGTTACTTTTCCTTTCATCTCCAAAAATAAATTTTTATACATATGTAAAATCAATTTTTTGATTAAGTGTTCTTAACTAACATCATTAAAAGGATAATAATATTTTGACAACTCAGATATTAAAAAACAAAAAATCATTTAGAAAATATGATTTCAAATTTAAAAATAAGTTTTCAAAAAATCATTTTTCATCACGTTTAATACCTTATCATTCCACCAACCCCTGTTATACATCCTCATTCATCACAAACACTTTATTATTTTTTATTCTTTTATTCAACATTATTTAAGTATAATACTTTTAAGAAACCTTCAAAATTTTCATCATAATTATTAATTAAAAATAAATAGTATAATTGTGAATTTAAATTATAATATAGAGCGTAAACTTTAATTAGAAATTATAGAGAAAATTGTTATAATTAAAAATATTCATATATTCTTTTTTCTGTTACCTAGACTTGCAGTAGGGTACTCTTAGTAGTAAGAAAAGTACGAAGAGTAATACAATCATGACTAATATTATTTTGAAGAATCGTATAACAAGTCGTAGACTTGCAGTAGGGATTTGTTAATAGTTCAAGTATGATTCATTTATGACTATTATTTAAAAAAAAAATTGATGAATTATTATAATTTTCCAGCATGTTTAAACAAATGCCATAGATGTCTATACATAAAAAAATAGCTTGTAAAATTTTCCCAAAGTAAATAAAGTGTGTACTTTTAACAGTGTATTAAAAAAATAATTATTGTGGTTATAACATTTCATAGTTATTAAACATTATGTATTAATATAATTTTAATAATGAATTTAAATTAAAGATTATTATTTTACATTTCATAATATGATTCAATATGATAATATTTTAATATGTTTTAACGAAAGCATATTTTATTAAAGATAATAAATTATTAGAATAGTATTTTTGAATAAAAATATATAGCCTCTTTTCCACCACATATAGTTTAGTTTTAAAAAACTTTCAACATATGTACTAAATTATATACAACCAACTATTCTTTCATAACTTCTTTTACCAAAAAATAAACAAACGAATAAATATAAAAAAAATTCTTTCATAGAATAAAATTTATTACTGAAAAAGTATAATAATTTTTTATTTTTCTACTAGTATTAAATATGATTCTTAAGATAATTATTTTATAAAAATATTAATTATAAAAATATTAATTTTACAGAATCATAAGATAATGTTAAATTAAAACCAAACACATACCTTTCTCAGATATTTCTCCCACATAATTGAGTTGAGATCGGTTTCCAATGGAATAACCTCTTCGGATCCAAATTTTACTTGACACAACTTGCCTGCGTCTACACTTCCTACACAAAATGTTATCATCTTTTTACAATATGTTACTGACAGTTCCTCCAAGGATGGGAAACTTAAACTCCCTCTGTAGAACCTTCCCAGCTCCCCTAACCATTCAAGATTTAAACAACTGAGCTTCGGAAATATTATCTCATCCTCATCTGATTCCTCCTTACACACTATCTCTTCAATTGATCTACACCTTTTTATCTCCATTCTTTTCAGTTGACCCAAACTCTTGGCTGTTGAGGATGTCAACAAATATGATAAGCTATCGCAATCTTCTACTTTCAAACATGTCAGATTGGAGAAAGACACTCCTTTTTTGCATGCTACCAAGCTTTTTTGCATGCTATCAGATGTAGAGTTCAGATCGATTTCCAATTGAATAGCTTCTGAGAACTTATCAAGTTGAACTTGAGACAACTTGTCTGCTTTCACTGTACCCACACAAAAAGTTATCATCTTTTCACAATATGTTACTGACAGTTCCTCCAAGGATGGGAAACTTAAACTCCCTCTGTAGAACCTTCCCAGCTCCCCTATCCATTCAAGATTTAAACAACTGAGCTTCGGAAATATTATCTCATCCTCATCTGATTCCTCCTTACACACTATCTCTTCAATTGATCTACACCATTTTATCTCCATTCTTTTCAGTTGACCCAAACTCTTGGCTGTTGAGGATGTCAACAAATATGATAAGCTATGACAACCTTCTACTTTCAAACATATCAGATTGGAGAAACACACTGTGCATGCTACCAAGTTTTCTAAACTCTCACAACTAATGACTTCAAAGGTTTCTAAGTTTCTGACAAAGGAATCAGTCCAAAAGTTGTCTAGCCCAATGGAAACCAGCTCTCCAAGGGACTCCAACTGTAATACTTTGAGCTGATGTAAGACATTATTAGGACTTTCAGAACAGAAGATCTCCTTGAAGGAACCATCACGCACCACAAGTTTCTCTATATTTGGAAACCGTTCTAGTATTCCATATCCAAATAAATCTGAACCCAAGCACAGAGTAAGTGCTTTTATGTTGTCTAGGAGGTTTGGCTGAAATTCTCCTTGCAAAATCATATTTACTCCATTTTTCCCCAATGACAAGCACTTTAATAACTGAGAAAAAAACACAAGAAAAAGGAGATTATTTTATGATAACCAGAGATTCATCTCTTTTGTTTACAATCACATAAACAACCTTTCATGCCGAAAGATTCCTAATAAAAGTTATAGTTGGTGACAAATTAACCACGCCATGGCATTGTACGTGAAAGTTTCATATTTTAATTTTCACAGTATTTCGTATTACTTATATGGAACAATGACAAACAATTAAAGCTACAGATGATTCAATATTTAATTTACAGTCGAAGAGGAAGTCATAAAACAGTAGTACATACCTTTTCACTACCGACTTTATTCTCGGTATGTGATTCTAGATCTGTAAAAATGTCAGTATACAGAGAGTTGTAGTAAAAATACTTGAAGTCGGGCAAACCCTCAAGCTCCAATGATCTCACAAAGGGACATGTAAGCTCTAGCTTTGTTCTTGGATCTATATTATCCTCTCCAAAAATAGTCATCAATCCTCCGCAGTATCTCACTACTAGATTTTCAAGTTTCAGAAGATATTTTTCTTTTGATGCTGGAAACACACTTGTAAGGCCTTCGCATTCTTTAACACAAACTTCTTGTAAATGGTGCATACTAAGAATTACTAGAGGATCTCCATTCCAAACATTCTTCAGATTTGGCAAGTTGGATAAAGTCAATTTCTTCAGGGAAAAAGGAAGGGTTGGTCTCATAGATGCCACCTCTCTGTCTTGTGTTGTACATTTGACATCAAAGATGATTTCGACAGAATCACAGTATCGAACTTCCAACGTTTCCAAATTAGTTAAGAAAGGAAGCAAATTGAATGGTAGCAGTACATCGGTTAAAAACTCGCAACCATCAAGAGTTAGAGATTCTAAGAGACAGAAGTAGGAGTTTGGAATGGACCGTGAGCCAAGACATATCTCTTGTATATCTCCCTCACTCAAATTTGATGTACTCTCCTGCAAAAGAAATTAGATTTAGATATTCATTTTCATGACATCCAAATTATTTGAACTTTTAACTTTTGGGAATACATCTTTCATGAATATAAAAATGATTAAAAAAACATAAAAATAGGAAAAAAACAAGCAAATCATAATAATGTTAAAATAACAATGAGGAGTTACCAACTTAATATTATAGAAAGTAACATACTGTATAGAACAAAGGGTATGTTTTTTTATTGATCATCTGGTAACCTTGTTATGAAAAATTTTGAATGGATAATTTCATTTCTAGGTCTGATGATAAGATTTGCAATAAAACTAAAGATGTTTAAAATGGATGATGCAGGAGAATACTAACACGTAATTTAATTATATGACTTGTGAGAAGTGTCTAGAATATGTAAAATTTTCATATAAATTTGACAACTATCATGTCTTAATTGATAATTAACTTAATTCACTTGTCAATATGTCATACCGTTGGATAACTCTTTCAAAAGTTTTAAAACCCTTTTAAAATATTTGTGTAGATATATTATCTAATAATGAATATTTACATATTATATGATACCTTAAAATTAAGTTATATAATAAACTCTTCAATAATATTAAAATTTTATTTAATTGATATAATTAGTAAAAATATAATTCGGATCAATTAACTCTACATTTTATGAAACATTATAAAATATATAATTTGCCTGAGTTTATATAAGAATAAACGGATTCTGTCCATATATATTAATCATATATTTAATTTTTCGTTTATTGAAATAAGGATTTATTTAACCAAAAGTGAATAAATCACATTAGGTTTGAAGTTCTTAGATTCTAGGTTCTAGGCTACAAACATGAGTCTAGACCTACATAAGGATTTATTTAACCAAAAGTGAATAAATCACATTAGGTTTGAAGTCCTTAGGTTCTAGATTCTAGGCTACAAACATGAGTCTAGACCTACATAGAAAGAGTATTTTTAAACATTAAATTATTTATATTTTAAGTAAACAAAATAGTAGTGACATAATAGAAGAAAATGAGATAAAATCTAATCATAGTTTATGTATTCTCATTCTTTGTTAATGAGATGAAAGCATAAAATTGGATAATGACCAGAGCATATATCTTTGTTTATGTATTCTCATTCTTATATACTATTTACCGAGTGTGTTCACTTTTACCTTATGATTATTAAAATAAAATGTTATTAAATTTAAAAAAGATAAATATAAAATTTAAAGGTTAAAATTGGTAACAAGATGTAGATACGAAAAATAATATCTTTTATATATTGTTATATATGTTTATCATATTGACACTGTTATTTAGATAACTTTTTTTTTTGTGTCTAAATAGTATATTGGTTTTTCTCAGTTAATGAAGGTATTAATATAAAGAAATATAGATTTTATAAAAGAAATGAATAAGAGTAAGAATAGAGAGTGTGCATATATAAAGTAATTTTGAGTGGTGTGGGAATGAATGACCTGTTGTTTGGAGCAGTGGATAGAGTATTCGAGGGATGGCAATTGGTACAGCTTCAATGTGGTGAGAGGAGGAAACGCAGAGTGTTGTGTTGTTCCTTCTCCAACTTTTTCATCCTTCCCAAATATCTCTCTCAATTCCTTACAATTTATTACCTCAAGTGTGGTGAGATCTCTGGTGGCCAAGGATGCTGGAAACAAACTTTTAAGACGCTCACAATATATAACAGACATTTCCTCTAGCGCTTGAAGGCCCATAATTCTCTCCGGATCCTTCTCCCATACATGCTCCAGATTTGGTAGATCATATAGATACAACCTTTTCAGACGGAATATTGGAGAAGCTTTTGTTATCATCACCCTGTTCTCATCATTCATATTAAATATCACCTCTGCTGCTTCGCAATCCCTTACGTCTAACTCTTCCAAATTATGAAAGCAAGAAAGCAAATGAGATGGAATTACATGCACTACACTATCACATCCCTCTACAGTCAACCTTTTCAAATACCCAAAGCTGTTTTGGTGCACCCAACCACTGGCTTGCCATAGTTGCTCCATAATAAATTCATCAAGCTCTAGATCCTCAGTATATGCGAAACTTACCTGTAAATCACACAAATTATTAAATTACTTCTCTACCTTTCAAATATAATATACTTTTTTTATCCCCACAAACTTAAACAAAAAACAAAATTACATTTTTCAATTTAAAACTTTTATACTATAGCCGCCGTACCTTTAATAATTTATTTTTAAATTATCACTTTAAAATAACTAAAAATATATGTTTTCATTCATAATATATTTTTTAGTACTAATAACAGTACAAATGGTATATAAATTAAAATTATCAAATTACTATGTAAATATTTTGTTGATTTTAATTAAATTTAATATACTCATTACTCTAAAATAACTATTAATATGAAATAAAATAAATAGTAATACTATTTTTCTTTTATATTTTTAGACAAGTATAATGTAATACTACAAATTTACTAAAATAGTTATATATCCAAAAATAAGTTTATTTATTTAAAAGTACTCATAGCGATAACAATGAAAATATATATAAGTAAAGTTATTAAAAGTGTTATATTACAATTATTTTTAGAATTTTTTAATTGTTTTAAATTTAAATTTAAAAATACTTACTAATTAATTAGCGTGCCAAATTGTGTTACTTTTATTTAAAAAACACAAATTTTAATGTATAAAATCTATTAATTTATACTCATAAAAAAGATTTTTTTGTGTCATTTTTTTACTTTTATCTTTAAAATTATTGTTTTATTTAAATTTAACTAATTTTTTTTTATTTTTAAACATTTTTTATTTAATTAATTTTTTAAATTAAATAAATAAAAATCATCTATTAAATAAATAAAAAATATTTATAACTAAATTATAAAAAAAAATTATTTATTTTTATGATTATAACTTTATTTATTTTTTATTACAAGAAGGGAACACACATTATCGTAATGTGTATTTTCACTAGTTAATTATAATGGACATTTTGTAACCGTGTTGTGTGAAAATCTTAAAACAAAAAACAGATCTAATTTAATAAATAGATAAAAGGACTTAAAAAAACATAATTAAAAAAAATAAAACCTCAACGTACTTCCATTTAAAGCTTTATTGGAAAAAAAATGTATTTGTAATATCCAATCATGTTTTTTTAATTTTTTTCCCATATAAGAAAAGTTCATAAAATTAGGAGAAATAGTATTAAATAAATTAAAAAGTACCTTATCGTGGAAAATTTCTTGTATGGTGTCATTCAAGTCACCTTCCCACTGCCATTGAGCTTTTTTATCTCCCTCCACACCATATACATCTTTCAACTTTGGTGCTATTAATCCTCTTTCACTGAATTTCTCCATTTTTGGACAAGTTCTTACTATCAATATTTCCAGTAATGGGAACTCGAATTCACAGTTCTTGTAACCGCAAAAACTTGTCATGTTCATTAGCCCCACAAGTTCTATAGAAATCAATTTGCTGAATACAATTTTGATCCCTTTGCCTTCTTCACTTCCGTCGTTGCTTACTATTTGCTCTACTTGACCACAGTCTATTACCTTCATGGTCTTAAGTTGAACCATGCTTTTGGCCGTGGAGGATGCCATTAAATTCTTTAATCCATTACATCTCTTCAGTTTCAAACATGTCAAGTAACTCAACGATACAGAGGAAGGACCTAAATTGCACAAATTGTCGCAATCTTTTAATTTCAAAAGCTCCAGCCTCTCTAGAACTTGGTCTCGTTCAAATCCTATATCCTTTAACTTTGAGGAACAAATAAACAATTGCTTCAACTGTAATACAACTCTCAATCTGTCATGCTGCCCAATGTTTGTACTTTGCAACGATCCAGAATAAGAAGAAGTCAATTTTAACTTTTCTAGATTTGGCATTTTGTACAAAAACGGGTACAAAAGATCTGGGCGGTGGACTGAATTCAAGATAATAAGCTCTTTTAATTTCAGCATTTTGTAATTGGATAACCAATTTTGAGCTTCCAGGAAGTCAATTTCCATGTACTCCAACTTGGGGAACACCTAAACAATCAAAGTAAATAGTAAGTAGACTGAATTAAATGTCTCCAGCACACCCGCTTCAAATTTTTTTTATTTTACCCTTTTTTTGTTTGGTTTTTGTAGTTTGCATTGAATTGTAACTCTTTATGATCAGAATTGTGTATCGTTTTTGTTTTCGTTTGGTTGTTTGTCCTTTAAAAAACTTAAATCATGAATTAAAATAGGAACTTCATTTTCAGAATTTCATTTAATTATATTAATGTCGTGGACGTATTAATGTAAGATTTTAAAAGAAAAAAAATGAGTTTAGAAATCCCAAAGGTTGTTCCTGTGTGTAGAAAATAAAACAGTATTACTTAAACCTCGTTTTTAATTATGTTATAGTTTTCTCTGAAGATATGTTTAAAACATTTTTTATAAACCATTCAGAATTTCAATTTATATTAATTAAAAACTAAGGTTGGAGAGTCAAATCAATTATGTGTGTGCATATATATGTAATAATTATTGACTTAAAATGTAGTATGCTTCAATAAAAAAATATTATATAGGAAACACTTGTGTAAATATATAGATTTGACAATAAAGCCTTTACTACAAATCAAATATTTTTAATGACACTAAAAATGAAAACATTGATGAAAATAATAACAATAATAGTATGAATAAAATTTAACAAAGTAGCATTCCTTTATTTCTTTTTAAAACTAAACAATCCTAAAATTCATTTTTTAACTTAATTTATCTTTTATTTTTCTCAACCATAGACAATCATTAATTTTATTTTGGTTATCATATGTTTTCTTTTGTTTCCAATTTTTTACATATTTTTTATTATATTTCTTTTATTCTCTATCAGGCATATCATAAAAGTTTGATCGAACTTTTTGGTTTTGAAACTCTGATAAAGATGGAATATTGCTTACCACTTCAGCTGAGAAAACGAACTTTTCATCACTTGTTTCAAATCTTTTAAGCTTCATACACTTGCCCATACTCAATTCCTTCAACTTTGGACACTTTATTGGATGTCTCCCTTTGTAGAATTGCTTCATGTTTGGAAGTTCGTACAATCTCACAAATGTTAGTTCAGGAAACTCTAATGGATCATTGTCAACTTCTAATACATCTTTACTTGAAACAATTTCCACCATCCTCTCACAATGCAATACCGACATGCGTTCAAGCTTTGATACATCGTTTACCATAGAAGCCGGAAACAAATTCCTTAGTTCATCACACTTACTTACATCTATAGTCCGAAGTTTTTTAAAGTTGAGAATTCCATATGGATCTTTGCTCCACAATTCCTTCAACTTCGGGAGTTCATCAAGAAGAATAACCTGAAGATTTGTGTCTATCCCACTAGATACATCTATTTCTTCAGAATCACTAACTTCAAAAATCACTTTCACGGACTTACAGTTAGAAACTTTCAAGTTAATCAAGCTTTCAAACCATCCTTCCATGTGACTCGGAAAAATCTTGTCCAATTCATCGCATTCTTCAATCCTTACAGAAATGAGACTAGAAAAGGAATCAATACCCACTTCAGTTTGCCACATATCCGTTAATCTCTTCATTTTGCTAAGGTGGATTTCCTCCAGCTTAGGGAAGACACAAACCTTCATTTTAATGAAAATAAACCATTATTACATATAAAAGATAAACAAAAAACTATTTATACCAATACATACCTTGTTTGCACTAACTCCTTCAATCTCAAAAATCGTTTTCATTTTCAGACACCCACTTATGACGAGGCTTTTCAACTTCTTCAAACTGCTAGCCATAGGTAATGAACATAGATGTGTCAATTTATCACAATCTTTCACAACTAACTTTATCAAGTTTTGAAAGTAGAAACTTGATAAGTGTTGGTCGCTCCATATCTTACGAATGTTGAGTGAGGATAAATTCAAGTTTTCTAAGTTTGGAACTTCAACCTGTAAACACATACACAATTAATATGTTTACAACAAATGAGTTAATAATTTAAATAGTTTGAAAAATATGTAATGTCATACTGGTTCACCAAAAAGAGGAGGCGCATTGTCATTGTGGCCAGCTTGTTCAGTAGAAATTTCTGTGTGACCCCTATTTGTAGTTTGAGCCTCTATCGAATGTGGCCAGCAAGATCTCTCCACTTTGGTATAAAAACAAGTAAATGATGGTAATGATTGGAGTGTCAAAGTTCGTAATTTGAGAAACTCAACCTTACCATAATCCTGTGGTATTTGAAGGATCTCCTTTAAAGATTCACATTCACAATCCTTAACACAATCCGGTGGTATTTGAAGGATCTCCTTTAAAGATACACATTCACAAACCTCAATCATTTCTAAACTAGCTAGAAATTTCTTCATGTTAGAATTACATTTAAAAATCTCACTTGTTCCTGTGCTAGTAGAAATTTTAATTGCGTAGAAGGAGAAGAGATTTTCCAATTGGCAACACATCTCAACCTTGATGGTTTTTAATTTGGCAAATGATTCAAGTGTAATTGGACCGCGACATATCATCTTTAAGTTCATCATGTTGCAGAGCCATAGAGATTCCAAATTGGAAAAAATGTTCTCACAATAAGACAAACCTGTTGAATTGAAATATTCGACATCATTGTTATTTATGATGGATAAGTGTTTCAAATTCTGAAATCCGTCTATGTTCAACTCATTAACAACATTTTGAACACATACATTTCCCAAGAACAAACTTTGTGATGTTTTAAACAACAATTTTATGCCTTGATGAGACTGAATATCAGTGTCGTCCTTTACCTGCAATGCCAATACTTTGAGTTCTTCATATTTATTAGGCATCCTAAATTCTCCAACAGAAAACATTTCAACGTCTCCGATTTCAATCTTGTAACCTTTTAACCTATCAAAGAATAAGTGATTGGGCAAAATTGAAACACACGGGATGCTTAAGTCCACCACTTTCAACTGATGCAAATTCTTTAGCTCGGAAAGAAACGAATTATGACCTTTGTTTTCCCCTTTTTCCACCAACATTTTGATCAAGCTTTTTCTTATATACAACTCTTCCAAACACGTCAAATTAGAAAAAAGATCAAGTGGAATAATCTTCAGTTTGAAACAATCGCTGATGTCCAGCATTCGCAACTTATCCAAGTATCGTAGCTCAACTGGCAAATTTTTAAGTTGAGATCCAGAGAAACTGAGAATTCTTAATTTTTTAAACTTTCTCAGTATCGATAAATTGCAATCCAAAGTACACCGCTCCAAACAAAGCATTCTGAGGTTCAATAGGTCTTTAATTGAATATGGTAAGCTTGATAGATGAAAACCAGTCAATATTAAAACTAACAAGTTTTTCATGCTGCTAAAAAATCTCTGAGGTATTTCCAAAGACGGATCATTAGTTTCTATTTGCAAAAATTGAAGTTGAGGACAATTTATGACTTGAGGAAACCCATCTGTAATGTAACTATTGCATATAGAAATAGAAATGCATTTTTCAAGATCGGGCCAATAATCTAGTTTTCCATCTCTCAAAACAAAAACATTGTGATCCATGAGTGCATTACTTAAAGCATCATCTCGAACCATATGAGACATATGGAAATGAATATTAGGATTTTCGTACGACACCAAACTCAAGTTTTTCAGCTCTTGGAGCGATTCATTTATCTTTCCTCGAGCTGTACTAAGGGAAGAAACCCCTTCAAGTATACCTAATCCAAAGCAATATTTCACCAAGTCATTAACCAGCGGTAGGTGACCCATTTGAGCACAAAGCAAGTAAATGAACTTGAGTTCCTTATTTTTTGGGAGGTCATATTTTTTCTTATTAGGAGTCTCTGAAGACTTTTGCCATTCAACCAGACCTTGCTTTTTAAATTTGTCCAGTGTAGGTTTGCTTTCTGACTTAATCCAGTTTTTAAATGCCTCTGCAAATGTAACTATTGTAATGGGCAACCCTGTACAATAGTTCTGGATTTCTTCTTTTGGCATAGACATTTTATCACCTCCTCCGGTCACCTTCTCAAACAACTGCAAGGCTTCATTTTCATCTATTTCCTTTAAATTGAAAGTTGGCCCAACATCACGAGGAAATACTTTCTTATCACGTGAAGAAAGCAAAACTTTGCATCCCTGATAATCACCAACAAAATTTCCTTTTTTTAGCACCTTTTCATCAATACCTCGTGTGTCACCCGCTGTATATTGTGTGTGGTCAGGATCCTGTTTAAGGCCAGAAGAACCTTGTTTGTCATCACTTGGCTTAGTGCTTGACTCATTCTTCTTTCTTGGCACCTTTTCATCAGTACCTCGTGTGTTGCCCGCTGTATCCTGTGTGCGGTCAGGACCCTGTTTACTTGACATTATGCTTAACTCATTCTTCTTTCTTAAGCCATAATCATCATCAACCGGAATCCCTAACCTATTCAAGTCTAATCTTTCATGAAGGTTATCCAAGATTATAAGGATGCTCACATTTTCTACTTTTAACCACCTCCTTAGGTAATCAGCTCTTACATTTTCACTTTCCCCTGCTAATGGCAAACCTAACACGTGTGCAATATCTTCCTGAATTTTGAGTGGATTGGGATTTTCAGTTACATCTATTTCAGCAACCAACAACCCCTCATCTTCAGCTTTTTTAACAATTTCTTTTATTAAAGTGCTCTTACCCATCCCTTGTGCTCCATGGAGTCCAATAATTTTGATATTGGGATCTTTAAGTTTTGTCATAAAGTCTTCCACAATGAATTTTCTACTATCAAATTCAATGTAGCCAGGATTAGGGCGATCAAAAGATGTTACTTTATCTGCATGGGAAACTTGGTCATCCTTGGGGCACTCATCTTTCAGTCTCAAAGCCTCCATTTCCATCTTCTTTGCTTGTCTACCCAGTTTGTGCCTATGGTAAGGAAATAAATAATATAAACCCCTTGTCTTCTTGTGACCTGCATTATTCCTGTACTTCTCAACCCTACTCTCAAATTCACCCACTTCCCCAAACCATTCTTCAACCCTGTCTTCAACAATGTCACCCTTTCTTTTAGCTTTATCACGTTTACCATCTAACCTCTGTTTTTCTTCTCCAAGGCGCTTAACTCTCTTATTTAGTTCCTCAAAATTTTTCGTGTAAGAGAAAATGTAGGTCACGTGCTTAACACCCTTACCCCAAACAAAATTAATTATTGGATCAAGTGGTTTCGACAAAACATCCATGCTTCGATCTTCTTTTTCTTGTACCCTCTACGACTACATCTCTTTCACAATAAAACATAAAGTGGAAACAGATCAGTCAAGTGATGATTACTAAAGAAAAGTAAAATATACTTTATTAAATATTTTGCTTATATTCAATCAAGCAACCAAGGTTTACACAACATAAATGCATATGAACTTTTTTTTCAATTCTTCTAACTCAGCACTTAAATTCCTCACAACTTAAATATAGAATGAATAACGATGTCCCTAATTCTAGCACGCAAATGTTATTATTGCCTAATAACAGGTTTCAAATGGAAACAAAATCACGAGGATGTTGTATAATTTGTGACAAAGGCAATGAAGATCAGGTTCATCCATCTTCCTACACTTTCATACACATTGACAAACGTAAAAAACTTTTGATGTAGTTTTACAGGAAAGATTCTAGATTGACTCATCCAAAATGTTTATGAATGTTATAATCAGGAAGTTAACAAATTATGTGTTATGTGTTGTGTTTCAAATTACCTGAAATTATTTTTCATAATGTGGTTCAATTAATTAAATTGTGTAATTCATAATATATATTTTAAGTAATATGTTTTCAAATTTTACAATTTAAAAATAATTTTTTCTTTAAAGTTTCGTATCCTCAAGGACTAAAAGTTCCCATATATACTTTCTTGAAGCCACCTTCTTCAATCTTCAACATCCCAATGAAAGCATTTGCTGCAGCTACAAGCTCTTTCAAACTGAAAATTCTGAATTTTTGCTCTCCATCTTTGTACAATTCTTTTATGCTCCTAGTCGAGCTGGGGGACTTTGGTGTTCCTTTCACCATCTAATTTTCTTTATTTTCTCCCTTTGCATATTCTCGGTTCTATTTTGATTTGTTTTTTAGGAAGAAGGAATTCATTTTATAATCGCCCACGTTCCTAAATTTCTCAATAGGGTGTAGAATGAAAGAGAATTCAAGAGATAATGAAAACAAATGAAGCAAATTATGTTCAAAAATTTAAATAATGATGAAATGGAGAAAAATAATGGAATTGAGTTTGTTCAGTGTAGCAGAAGAAATTGGACAGTAAGAAGTACGAAATTAAGGGGAAAAACCACGTAACCGTGTTTAATGCAAAGAAGCACAATATTAGATATAAATCACAGGACAAAATGGATGTTTAACAAAAATTTGTAGTGCGTGACAAAAATATGGAGGTGTAGAAGGTAATTGTAAAAGGTCTAGTGTGTTATTGATTTTTTTTTTAAAACTTCTCTATTGTTGTTTTTTTATTTTGATTATTCTAAGTAGTTAATTAGGTTACAATTTTAAATTTTAAAGATTAGCAGGTTAAATATGTTTTTGTTGAATATTCACACTCGGAGCTAAATAACCTACCTTAGAATTGAATTTCAATATCCTTTAAAACAACGATCGAGGAATCACACTAGGTTTGAAGTCTTTAGGTTCTAGTGTATCAAAGATGAACCTAGATCTACATAGAAAGGATACTCCCAAAATATTGAATGATTTGTAAAATAACAAGATGGTACCGGTAGTAGAATAAGATGAGATGAAATCAATTCATAGTCCATACTCCACTCAATCTATCTAATTACTACTATCTATTTTTATTTGCACTCTTTATCAAAACCAAAAACCCAAAAATAAAACTACCAATATACTTGCTAAATTCATGTGGATACGATCCTTATTGATATTATTACCACTACACTTGTTGGGAAATGATTATTGTGAAATAATTGGCCTTTCAAGTTCTAGAATTAAACACATCTTATAATTACTACCAAGACATAATTAATTAACTCCACAATCATTACAATGTATCACTCTTGACCTTTGCAATCTCGTAACACAATTAATTATAGCAATAACTATTAAATGTAACTAATCACATTTAAGTTTGCCCAACACTACTAATTTTGAACTTGAAAGTGTACTGATTGGATGATAAATCAGCATTTTTGAATGGTCTCTTGGATGTAGAAATTTATTTTGAGCAACCTAAAGGATTTGAGAAAAAAAAAAAAAAGAAGGCAATGTCTACCATTTAAAGAAAGCACTTGATGGATTGAAGCAACCTACAAGAACTTAATACAATAAAATAAACAATCATTTGCTAAATATAGGCTTATCTGCGTCCTCTCTTTAAATCAAACATTGTAAGGTTAACACTCTCATTATTTCTCTTTATGTTGATGAGCTTTTAATGACCGAAAATAATGCAATCTTAATTGATTAATTTAAGATGGAAATGATTAAGTTTTTTGAGATGATTGATCTTCGATGGATGACTTATTATCTTAGAATGGAGATTGAACAAGGTCAAGATAAAATTTTCATTTGTCAAAAAGAAGATATGTCAAGCATATTCTTAAGAAGTTTCATAAGGAAGAGTAAGAGTAAGAGTGCAAGTCCATGAGCACTCCTAAGAGTATGAAGAAAAAAATCAGCAAGGAAGATGGAACTAAAAAAGTGGATAAGGTATACTTTAGGAGTTCGATCAGGTGTCTAATGCACCTTAAAGCAACAAGACCGGACATCCTAACTACTATAAGTATTTTATACTGCTTCATGGACTGTGCAAGTGAAACACACCTAAAGGCTACTAGAAGACTACTTAGATACATCAATGGTACAACCAGTTTTGGCATTAAGAAAGGCTCAAGTTGATGGGTTTCTTTGACAATGATTTGACAGGGTGCATTGATGACATGAGGATCATTTCAGGATATTGCTTTCGTATTGGATCTGGAGTTTTATCATGGAATTCAGAGAAACAAGAAACAATTGTTTAATCTAATGTTAAAGCAGAGTTTATTGCTACAACTGTTGTTGTCAATCAAGCCTTGTAGCTTAGCTTAGGAAGATATTGAATTATCTCAATCTTGAGCAGAAAAAAGACATTAAGATCTTTGTTGACAATCAAGTTCCAATAGCTACTTCCCATAATCCTTTATTTCATGGGGAAGTTAAACACATAATTATAAGTTATTTTTGTTGAAAGAATGCAAAGGGACGGTACTGTAACTTTTGTGCATGACCAAAGAATAAATGGTTGATATTTTTACCAAGTCTCTACTACCTGCAAACAAGTTCAAGATAATGGTAATGAAACTTGTGTTTACTATACCCAAAGCAAAGAGGAGTGTGTTATTTGTTTATGAATGATGTTTTTTATTTTATTATTAGTTATTAATTAATGTTTTTGAATAAGTAAAAATCACTTCCTATTTTTTAGGAATTAAACCGGTTTGTTTTGGATTTGTTTATCATGACCTCCTAAACAAAATACATTTCCTTTACAAAATACATTGTTAGTTATCAATTATTTTTCATTGACTATATATGTTTTGAAATAATAAAGACAAATTATCCATTGCTGTAGTTTGTTTTGGTTCTCTCTTTGCATAATATTGCACGCATTACATATACTCTCCTTGATATTGTCATTGTCTATATGCTGTAATCTTACAGTACCATCAGGACTTTTTTGCTGTGAGTTTGTTTTATCTCAACCCACTTGATAATAAATGCAAATTTCTTATCTAATCAAAATAACCGCACACAATTCAATCACTTCAGGAATATAGTCACGCTTATTCTTTTTTTTTTCTTTCATGTAAATGTTAATTTACATTATTTTATCTTAACTTATTTTTATTCAAACTATAGACTAAGTCTATAAAATATAAAAAATAATAGTACAAATATTATATGTAAATAAATTTAAAAAATCCATAACTAATATAAATAAATTTTCAACTCATTAAAATAAGATAATATAATAAAATAAAATAATATAAACACCTAAAGTTTTCCTTATTAAACATAAAATGGACTCACCTCTATCCTTGATTTCCACGTATTAAGCCACGATGGAGACAAATTAAGACTGAGAAAAACTCTTGATCATCATCACCAGCGAAAGCTCCGTGTAATACGATTGTCACCCTTTTTTTCTGAATCTTCTCCTGGTCGTGAAGCTGCAACATCGTAAAGCTTATTGAATGAAATGCATTTGTCAAAGTTTTGTTAGAGCCGAAAATGTTGGCTTTTATATAAAGTAAAAGTTCGTTTATGTCCGCACATTTAATTATGTATTTTGTTTAAATCCACATTGAAAAAAATTTGTATTAATAATTTTGTAACTTTATTTATATAAAAAAATTATGTAAAGTTATTTGACAACTATTTTTTATTTGTTCACATGTGATTGTTGATTGGTCATTTTTTAGAATGTAACGAAGGGTGAAGAAGGCACCCTTAGTTTAATTTAATTTATCCAATGAACAAGACTTCACATGGACTACCATATGGATTGCTTCAATAAAGCAATAATCTCCATGCATTGTTGATCATTCAAATGTAGACATTGAAATATGTGTTTCATATCTTCTTGACTACTCATTATTTACAATAAGACAAATTGCTTTTTCAATAAATTTTTAAGAAACATAAGATTTATTATATAATCCATTTTTTTTAAATATTTACCTAATATATTTTTTATTTAAATTAGTTTTTAAGAAATATTTCTACTTTTAAAATATCTTTCAATCTTAGAAATTAGTTATTATTTTAAAATTAGGAAATATTTTATATTTTATACCATGTTACTTTTTGTTATATATATATATATATATATATATATATATATATATATATATATATATATATATATATATATATATATATATATATATATATATATATATATAGAGAGAGAGAGAGAGAGAGAGAGAGAGAGTATATGAATAAAATAAAATGACATGTTTTTCCATATAATATATCTATTTTATCTATCATATATTTTATATCTCATAGTTTCGTAACCACTAAAATTTTCATCACCCATCATATTTCATACCATAGTTATGACTCCTAATATTTGATATTATATTTATATGACTCTTAAAATTTTAAAAGTTTGTATCCAATTAAGTCCGCATCATACTTCTCACATCAAAATATAGACTTCAGCTGATGTTTTATATATATATATATATATATATATATATATATATATATATATATAATATTTTTTATTTATTTGTAGGCAGTTTTATAACTAAAGGTAATAAAATTTAAAAAGATGACCAAATAAAAAAAATAATTAAATTTAAAGAAATTAATACTTAAAATGTAAAATTTATAAAATAATTATTTAATTAAAAAATAATAATTGGCAAATGAAAAGAAAAATCGTTTTCATAGTCAAAGGTTAACATAGGGTGAATCACCTGATCAAATCACTTCAAACAGAGCAGGCTATACCGACTTTAATTTCACAATAAAATAGAAAGAATGCCAAGAAAACATTAACCACCAAGAAGGAATCTCTTTAACTTCATAAATTTCCACGTGATTCCATCGACTTCATCGTGACTTCATGTCCTCCTCCATGGCATCTTACCTTTGATTCTTCTCCGTCCTTACTGGTGCAAAGGATGCACTAGAAGGTACATCTTCTAACACCTCCACTTAACAAAGAAGTATGCAATAAGCTTTACATAATAGGATGAGTTTCAAAACTCCTTCATTTAAAAGATACCAAAGTGTACACCTCACTTTGGTGGAATAATAGATGTATATACTTCACAACGGATTTGTACCTATTTCTTGTATGATTGTGCCACAGTTGACCACGAAAATCAATTATGATAATTTGTGTCTACAAATGAAGATCCTTCTAGGACCCCAAGACATATGTAATATAGCGAAGAGCGGATACCAAGAACCCGCAGAGAACTCAAATCAGATGGTAGCCCAGAATACCGCATTGAAAAAAACGCGAGTGAAAGACAAGTTGGCCTTGTAGTTCTTATATAATGCAGTGGACGAGTCAAGCTTCGAGAAGATTGCGAACGTTGTATCCTCAAAAGAAGCATGTGATATTTTGGAGGTTGCATACAAAGGGAATGACCGGGTCAGACATGTTTGGCTTCAAGCACTTAGAGGAGAGTTTAAAGACCTGAAGATGGAGGACAGAGAGCAAGTAACCGAATACATAACTCGAGTAGAGAAGGTGGCCAACCAACTCGGCAAGAATGGAGAGCCAATGCCACCAAGTCAGGTTGTGGAGAAAATCATGAGATCATTGACAGATGATTTCGAGAGCATCGTATGCGCCATCGAGGAGTCAAAGGACTTGCCAGTTCTCAGTGGAAGAATTTACTGGGTCATTTAGGCCCACTAACAAATGAGAAGGGAGAAGAAGGAACTGGATTTGAATGAAACTCAGAACACACAAGGCGGAGGTCATGGAGGTAGAGGACGAGGTGACCAAGGACGAGGTAGACGTGACCGAGATAATGTTAAAGACGACACGAATCAGGCCAGGTTGCAAAACTGGCGTGACCATGGTCAAGAAAACGGCCGAGGAGATTGGTCCAAGTTAGAAGTGAAATGTTTCAGGTGTGACAAGTACAACCATTATGCAAGAGAATGCAGACGGTAAGCTGCTACCATTGTGGCAAGGCTAGTCATATAGCGAAGTTTTGTCGAACTGAAGAAAAGATGAAAACTCTTCTCATAGAGGAAGATGACGAGGAAGAGATAAGGATTTTAATGATGATGCAAAACTCAGATGCCGAACTCAGAAGTTGTAAATCGAAAGTCGAGTAGCGTTCGGGCTATGTGAAGGAAAGGAGATCAGATGACGAGCTTAGTCCAGGTGGTATATGGACATTGAAGCGAGCAATCACATGTATGGAGATGAGAGTTTCTTCAAGGAACTCACCAAGATGGGGGTCAGATTAGTGTTATGTGAAGATGATTCCAAGGTAGCGGTAAAAGGACATGGTACAATCTGACACATGTAAAAGAATGAACGGGTTGGAGAAATGATAGGATGTAGCTCGAGGGATGAGCACAAGCAAGTGAAGGAGTCGGCAAGAAGGTTGAGTGTCTTAAATCAATCCAGTAGCATGGAAAGGTCGTCAAGACATGCGGATAACTCGGAAAGCTTGGCAGAGAATGTGGAAATCTCAGATAGCCAAAAAGGGACTTGGAGAGCTCGATAGAGCATGTGGAGAGATTGGTGGAGTATGAGGCCAGCTTAGATAGCTCGGTGGAGTATGTGAAAAGCTCGGTGGAGCATGAGGCCAACTTAGTTAGCTCGGTGGGAAGTCCGAATAGCTTGATTAAGTCAGCGGAGCAAGTGGAGTGCCCATATCGTTCAAGGGAGCAAGTGAACATCTTAGAAAGCTTAGTAGGGAGCCTAGGTAGCTCAGTAAAGCTTCCAAGTAGCTCGGATAGCTCAGCGTGAAGTGTGGATAGCTCAGATCTTGAAGAAGATGAGTTTGTCATTAAAAGGTAAGTGCTTGCAAAAGGGGTTTTGCAACAAAAATTTGAAAAGGAAGTTAAAGGCAATGTAGAGCTACAAACAAGCTTAAAGAGAAGAAAGCAGGTTTCACACAAGTGGCGTCTGGAACTTGAACAAGAAGTGATAAGTTTGCAAGAGCAAATGCATGCCGAGAAGGATCTTAGAATTGTACTAGAGGTGCAAGATGAGAAGTGACGACTTGAAATAGATGATGAGTTATGTGTGAAGAAGGCATGGGAATTGTCCGATCTCTTAAAAAGAGCTCAACCTATTAAGAGGAACCCGATTAATGACAAGCCGGACATAAAAACAATAAAGAACCCAACAAAGGGCAAGTCAACCAAGGTTAAGATGAAGTCAGCCAAAGGAAAGTACAAGTCGGTCACAGACAAAGAGAAGTTCAAGTCGGTCAAAGAGGAAAGCAAGTCAGCTATGGAGATAATGAAGAACCCGACTAATCATGAAAGGAGAAACACGGTGTGGTGGAGAATCAACCGAGAAAAAGTGAAAGAAGGAGGTGTGGAGCTCGAGAACGCAAGATACAAAGAGTAGATAGTTGATATGTTCAGACAACTACTGCCTACAACATCGTTTCAGGAGTTTAGGAGATTGCTCAGGATGAGAGGAAAAAATTTAAGATTATGGACAAGTTTTGTTAGATAATCTTTAATTATTATTAGGTGGTTTTTATTTGCAATATAATAGGGTAGTTATATTAATTGTTAGGTGTAGTTATTATCAAACAAATTTAAGTTAGTTTTTATTTTAATTAGTTATAGTAGTTAAGATTTAGTTTGGTTTGTTAATATTTGGTTAAAGTGGTTATTTTGATGCACCATGAGTGGCTATTTAAAGGCCTCACGAGTTGAATAAAAATTACGTATAGCAAAGTTAAAGTTTATATTCTGTGATGTGTGTCTCATTCTCAGCTTCTTGATCTCATGTGCGTGAGTTTATTTCAACAATTCTTAGTCTTCACCATAGCAAGTACTCCATTTTTTACTTGTTCGGAGCTGCTGCAGTGTTAAACTTTATTATGACAAAAAACACATTTTGTGGAAAGAAAATTCTTACAATCTCAAGTACGTGTAGACATGGATTGAAAAATCTAATTCAGATCCATTTTAGATCTAAAGTATTAGATTATAGTTTGGATCCAAATCCATTTTATGTTGTAGAACAAAGTTGGACTTTTTTTAAATTCAAATCCCAATATTTGGATCAAGATTTAAATCTAGATCCAAATATTTGGATCATGTTTAAAATCCAAAATCCAATTTTTATAAAAGAAATTTAAATTGAATTTTCTAAAACTTGTGTTGTCAACCTGACCCAAACTGTCTCAATCCTCTCGACAGTGTCCAACCAGTCCTTACCCTCGGCTTCGACTAGCCGATCCCTCAACTCCAGCCATGTCTTAACCCAAGTCAGTATGTCACAACATTCAACACAATCCAACCCATCTTGATTTCATGCCCATGTTGGCTAGTCTCAACCTTTCGGCCAAGACCAGCTCGACCGAATAATTAGACCGTGTTTCAACTAGGACTGACTCAACCGACTTTTGATTAGTGCTAACTTGGCTTAATTCAACTGAGTTTCAGTCTGGGCTGTCCCGAATTTGGTCTAATTTTGAACAAAGTCGACTCAATTGATTTTGACTAGAACCGACTCGATCTTATTCGGCCGAATTTGGGTTGGGGTTGGCTCAACCAAATTCTGCCAAATTTTAGCTCTTCACCTTCAGTCCATCTCAACCATTAGTCTGGTTCAACCTTGTGTCCAGATCGGTCAGGCTCTACTTTCAGCTAGGGTCAGCCCATCTCTATCTTTGGCACAATTGACCATCGACGCGGAACTATCCATCTCTATCTTAAATTATGATTTAATTTTTATAAACTATTGGATTAATTTTGATTTATTAAATTTTAATCAAAGAATTAACTAAAATTTGAAAAATAATTAATAATAAATAGATCATTAATCCTTAATAAAATTAAATTGATGAAATTATTTTTTAACTTTTGTTTTTGGTAAATTGTGGATTTAATTTTAGATATATAGAATGAGTGTTAAATTGTTTTCCACCCATAATATATATAAACGATCAGCAAACAGTTATAATAAACTATTCATTATAAATCATGTAGTTATGTAAACCTATTCAAAAGAGAAGATAAAAATTGACTTTGTATAGTGAAGTGTGTTCATTTCAGCAAATGGATCCATTAAAACAGTGAAAGCAACTTGGAAGGGTGTTATAAGGATCTCATACCTTAAGTGTGCCACAAACTTAGAATGAGGAAAGCTGTTCTTAGTCTTCACCAGAGCAAGTACTCCATTTCTTACTTGTTCGAAGCTGCTGCAGTGTTAAACTTTATTATTGCAGGAAACTTATTTCGTCCAACAAAATTTCTTACAATCTCAAGTAAGAATAGACATGGCATGGATATAAGGTATAGAGAAAGGAACAAAATATATACCTGTCTTATTGGGATTGGATGATCCAGTATTTTACTTGTCACTATTTGAAATCGTAAGCAATAAACTGAAAGTTATGATGAGAGGAAAAGCTGAGAAGAAAGCTGAGAAGAAAACTGAGAAGAAAACTGAATGTTGGTAAACTTAGTTTATAATATGCACGATGGTGTAGTCTACCTGAAGAAAACCCAATAAAATGGCACGGACAAGAAAATGGGGAAAGCATAACAACAAAAAAAAAATATCTTCACTTCTCTCTGAAAGGGGTCATCTATGTTTGTAACCAAACACAAGCTAGAGTATTTTTCTTTACTCACCACACTTGCGTACTATTTACTGTTCTTCATAATAAATGCTTGGATTTTTAAAAAGGAGAATAAGATTTAATTTAATTGATTTCTTATTTTGATATCTGTTTTGCTTCTGGTTCTCTGAGAAAAGGTATAATTAATTTCGAGTACTTGGTTGGTCGAGAGTGTGACTCATGTACCTTTTGACTGTCACAAAAAAAAAAAAAAACAAAATTTTAAGTCGCATTTAAAATGTGGAAAGAAAGAACAAACAATGAAGAGTGAGCGTCGTTGGATTTGGATGGGACTTAGCTGTTTGCAGGGGCGGAGCTTTCTGGGGCCAGGGAGGGGCTGGTCCCCCAAAATTTTGAATTTTTTTTATTTATATATATATATATATATAATATAAAAAATATTTTAAATTTTAAATTTATAGTAGTATATATTAAAAATTAATAAAAATTAAATTTTTTATTTTTTATTTCTTTTATTTAAATATAACATTTAATGTAAATACAAAATTAAATATAAAATTAAATATAATAAAAAATAAAAAATATTTAGGTTTAATTTTTCTTTTGCCCCTGTTTTTATTTAAAAATTGACACTAGGATTAAGTTAATTATACCAACAGAGCAAATTATTCATATAAAGAGTCTCAATTTTAATGAAAAGATCATTTATCTGTTTCGAAGAATTTAACGAAATTTATTATGAAAGATCGAATTACATCAATTTTTTCAAAAATCGGGATCAAATTGAGACTAAAAAAATTGGAGGACCAACTTAACATTTTTAAATCAAAACATGAATCAAAAGAGTAATTAAATCAAATATTTATTAACATAATTTTTATTTTTCTTTTCATTGTCTTTTTAGTTTTTCACATATTGTAATAATCTCTCACTCTCATATGTCTTCTTTTTGTTTTTAAAGAAAAAAAGTTAGACATAAACTCATTATATTTCTCATTTATCCTCTTCATTTCCTATCTCTTGTCTTACTTGATAATGAAAACATTATTTTTTTTATTTCATGAGTTTTTTATATATTTTTTTATGAATATAGAAAAAAATAGTGTATTATGTATTAGTAATAATGAATATATTTTTCTTTTAATAATTACATGTCTCAATTTTTTATTAGATTATGATCAATTAATTTTTAGTATTATTTACAAAAAAAGTATATTGATAAATAATGAAAGAATAAATTAATCGTCTAAGAGTGATAAAAATGAAATTATTGACTAAAATAAGATAGATTCTACTTCTTCACATATTTTGAAGAATTATACTAATGATAAAAAATGTTCAGTTAAAAAAGTCATTTTTTGAAGTATTGTACTAATAATTAAATCTAATTATCTTAAAACTATATTATTTTGGTTCCTCTGACGCTTTTGGTCAAGATCCGCCATTTTGTATAAAAAATTCTGAATAAACCGAACTTGGGTGGTGAAGAGGAACAATGCTATCGCTGTCGTGTCGGATGCAGGTTCTGTCACTGTCAAATGCTTCAGGAAATTCAATTGGAAAGGTACATAAGTGGATGGAGCCACCGACTCGGCTTAGAATTAATTCAACCGTTATGTCTTTCTTTGAAGATATAGAATTGGGTTGGAGTTTAAGGCTCTGTTTATTTGGTAAGATTGATTTAAGAGAAAGTGTGAAGATGAATTTGTATTGATTTGAGTGGATGAATATATGTGTTTTTTTAAGTAAATTTAGAGGATAAAAAGAGTGGATTTGAAGATGAATTTTGTAAAAGTTAGTGAGTGATTTGATTGATGTAATAGATTAAAAAAAAGTTTTAATAGATAAAAATTTCAAAATTACTAAAATATCCTTGATAGTAAAAATAAAATAAAATGATTATTAGATGAATTAAAAATATTAAAATTTAATAATATAGTAATTATCATTATTTATTGTAAATATTTATATATATTTTTATTATTATTTATTAATTATAAAAATTATTATACATATTATTATATACAAATATATTATTAGTTACTACATATATTATTAATTATTATATATATATATAATTATATTATTAATTATTATTATATATTATTTATTATTATTAATTCATTATTGTTATATATATATATATATAATCGGTTATATATGTTAATAAAATAATAATAATAAATAATATAATAGTAAACAAATAAATAATAGTAATAATAATTAATAATAATATATTATGATTAATAATTAAATATAATATAAAAAGGGCATAAAAGTAAAATGGGTTTATATATGTTCAGATCTTCACAAATATGAGTGGATGAATTTTACCAGGAACCACGCAAATCCATCTCTGCTTATCTGCTTGAATCATCTAATGAGAACATGTAAAAAATTTTATATCCATCTTCGTAAATCAGTGCTTTGTTACAATATGTTCAAACGAACAGAGCCTAAAGATGAATGTGAATAGATAAATATGTGTTTTTTATTGATGAAATGGGTAAAAATGAATAGATAGGTGGATGAATTTTGTCAAAGTTCACGAGTGATCCAATATATAAAAAATAATTATAATAAATAAAAATTAAAAATTATTGAATTACTTTTGATGATAAAAATATAATGAAAAGATTAAAAATATTAAATTTTAAAAAAGAACATACACAACAAAAATCAGCATCGGTTAGTTGGGTTTTCTTATTCTCACACACTCCACATAACACACATCACAACTATATATACAACACACACGACATCGGTTAGCTAATCAGTAACTATACATACAACACACACCGACATCTATTAGCTAATCAGTGTTCTCGCACACCACACCACACACATCAGAACTAGTTAGCTAACCTATTTTGTTACTCACATACAATACACACAACACAACACACTTGTATCCAAAACCCAAATGACGAGCGGTGACCATGGTGGCGAAAATGAGAATGAGAGTGCCTGGGAGAGAAAAAGAGAAGTGGAGGCGCAAAGGAAGAACACAAAAAAAAGGGTTTTCGCGTAATGATATTAGATCGGTTGTTTATTTAACCGATCTAATAGTTACATATTAGATTGATTCTCCTTACAACCAATCTAAAATATAAATATTAGATCGATTAAATAAACAACTGATCTAATATACTTCATTTTATTTAAAAAATTGCCAACATGTTTTCTTTTAGATCGGTTTTCTTACAACCGATTTAATATTCTGTTCTAATATGTCTATTTTGCACTAGTGTTTGTCTCTAGCCATAAAATTCTTTCACAATAATCATTAAGAAAGTGTGAGAGGGAAAGAAAAGAGGTTGGAGAACAAAGAGATCAATGAGCATTGGTTTATAAAAGGAATTATGTTATGTTATATCTCTAGCCATAAAGTTCATTCATAATAAGTCATCAAAAAAGTGTGAAAGGAGAAAGAAAGGAGGTTGTATAACAAAGAGATTGAAGAACGCACCATATTAATATCTTATTGTGATTTATATAGGTTAATGTTTGAAAATTATGAATCTTAAGAATTTATAGTAGTTTTCTGGATTACATAGAAAAATTACAAAGTATTTTACATATGATATCAAATAATGTGTTGTTAGATGTGTGATTCTTTTATTATATTTTCTTCCAAATTATTTTTTTTCCAAATCCAAATTATAACTTTAGGGATTTCTCCGTGAGATTTATAAATTCAAATTATAAAATTTAGAAATTTAATGTTTTCGCTCCCTATGATCATATTGATGGATGATTTTCGCTGCATGCTACTATAGATTAGTTTGTCATTGTAAATTGGGAAAAGTAATTTCACATGTGGCGGTGTGAATAAGAGTGCATTATAGAAATTAAAGAATTGGCACAAGTACATTTCTTGAATTTGATTAAGATTAATGAGGCCGAATCCAATTTCAACACCAATTAAAATTTATTTGGATTTCATGCTTTTGTTATTAAGAGAATATGCATTATGGGTGTTAAAGTAAGTTGATGTGTGAGTTAGATTGACTAATCACATGTTAGATTAAAAATGAATGAATCTAATCCAGTTCACCTTTTTGTGAGCCATAAATTTTATTAACTCATAAAAATAAAAAGTATTTTTCAATTATTTTCAAATATTAAAATTTGTAGAATAAAAATAATTTTGTCCTTTTAAAATAATAAAATTTATAGAATTTCAAAAATATCAAAAAATGTAGATAAAGTGCAATGAAATCAAAATTTCTTTTTCTTGTTTAAAGATAAAAAAATAAGGATTTTAAAAAATAAGTGAGTTGCAGATTAAGTGAATCCAACCAAACTCAAACACACATAATATGTAGTAGGCTAAGTGAGTTCAACATAATGTCGTTCACAATTTTGAAAAATATTTTAATTTCTCAATCGAATCTCGAATTTATGGTAGAGCACATTGATTCACGAGTTATAACATATTTTCACATGTCTAATACGCGTGTTATAAATCGGATAAGTAATAGTCCTATGTCATGTGAATATATTATTGGAATTGAATGAAGAAAACATGCATAGTCATATTTAATTAGCTTTTTGGACGACATGTACAATTGCAAATTGAAAGAAAAATAAAGCCTCTGATAGTTAGTTTTATATCCTGGTGCATCATGTTTATTTTATGTAAGGTACATTTTCCCTCTCACAAATAGAAACAAAATTCAATTGCATATTCGTATAAATATTCAATCATTTTTTAAAGATTCAGTTTTCAACAATTAATCAATTTAATTAATAAATATTATCATAATATAAATCTAATTAAAATATTTTTATGACTTTAAAATTAAATAAATGAATTTATTATATGAGTTTAAAGTTCGCCTGGTCTATATAAATTACATGTGGAGTTCTTAAATTATAAAAATTTAAGTTAAATAAAAAAAAAAGTCAAATCCATATAGATTTTAATACAAAAATTTAACAAATATGCTTCAATTTTAAAAATCATAAAAAATGAAAAAGGACTTTAAATATAATAAGTCATGTATTCTTCAAGTTCTGAAAATTTTGAATCAATTTTTATATATATAAAGGAATTTTATGATGAAAGAACAAAATTAGATCGAAAATGCAAAAATTAAAATAATTATGATTTAGTCCACTCTATCACTATTAAAAAAAATGAACAAATGTTTTCACATTTGTCTTCACATCTATAATTCCAAATAACAAATGTCTTCACATTTGAAATATCTTCTTTGAAATTGAACATTTATATATACTACAATTTCAAGAAAGTAGTAAACAAACAATTGTTCATGACCTTCAAGACTTTGTTGTATCATCATTCTTTTATGTATTAGTCTATTAAAGTTGTTAATTTTTTGTGGTTGTCTCTTTATAAGTCTTGTAAAGTATGACTCATATCATGTTCATCTAATTTTCTACAATTTATCATTTTAGTTCTTTGCAATACATTCCAGTGTTAATTAATAAACAAATATATTTTCAAAACATGTTGTACTTTTATCACTGTTTCATTTATCTTTATCGTCTTACAGCATGTTTTCTCCCGTACCATTGCCAGCTGTTTCGTTCAACATTACACAGAAGGCAAGACCTTACTGGTCACGACAATATAACAACATATGCTTTCATATTGAATAAGTTTTTTTATTTTTTATTTTATTAAAGATATCTATGGTTAATTATTTTCCATTTTTTTTCTTCATAATCACTGTAGTTTCAATCATTTATAAATTATGTATATTTTCATATTTTTTATTGAAATCGTTTTAAATTTATTTTCAAATTAATATTTTATTTGTCTCATTTAAAATCATATATTCCTCAATAATTTTGGATTCATAATTTGGTAGAAATGTTTGATGAAAAGTTGGTACATATTCACTGAATTGGAAGGCAGTGTCTGGACATAAATTTAATGTCAGTTGTCATTGTACATTTTTTTTTCAAGTTAATAGTTGCATGTTTTTTATGTTTACCCACTTTATGTAAGGATACATCTTTTTCAATGATAGATGACAAAGTTTACGGTACGTTAAGAATAAATATTTTAATAATTTTAAAGATGTCAACATTACGTATAATTTAAAATGAAATTATTTTCATTTTTTAAAAATGTTTTATTTTCTTAAGTTTAGGAATTTTCTAACTGCGTTTAGGTTTTTCAAGTTTTTTTTTTTTTGAAATTGAGATTACACTAAAATAAATTTATTCTGAGTTGAAATTGAAGTAAAAATAGTTGTTTTGAATTTAGTAAGTTTTAGTTTAATTTTTTTACAACTACTGAGTTGTTATTTTTAGTATATTTTCCTTAAGCAATGTGATTATTTCAAAGACTAGGATGTGTTTCTTTGGAGGTGGATATGTAAGAGAGTGTGAAGATGAATTTGTGTAAATTTGAGTGAATGAAATTTTGTGTTTTTTTGAGTGAATTTAGAGAGTAAAGTAAGTGAATTTGGAGATAAGTTTTATCAAAGTTAGTGAAAGATTTGATTGATGTGATAGATAAAATTAATTTTAAAAATAGATAAAACTAGGAAGTTACCATTGATGGAAAAAGAGAATGATTTTGTAATTTGATGTTATATAAAAATAATTATAATTAATTTATACGAATTAAAAAAATATTAAAATTATATGATATTTTAAAATAAAAAAATTATACAATTAAATTTTAAACAAAAGTTATACAAATAAAGTTAAAAAAAAATATAAAAAAAGTAAAATAAAAAACAACACAAACACATGACACCAGCATTGGCGGAACTACATGGTGACAGAGGGGAGCCATGGCTCCCCCAATTTTTTTTTTTTGAATTTTTTTATATATATTTATATATTTTTTTAAATTATATTTATATATTATTTATATTAAGTTTATATTATAAAAAATTATAATAAAAGATAAAATAAACAAAAATTAATGGAGACATTGATTTATAAAAGAGATTATCTTTTCACCATGTAAATTATCATGAAAATGTGTGAAAAGAAATAAATACAAAGAGATAGATTAGGAAATAGAGGTTAAGAAACACATAGATTGATATTGAAGTATACATTCTGGCATGATCTCTCACATATCAATGTTAGTATCTTATTATGATTTATGTATATTAAATTTATGATTCTTTTTAGGATGTTTCTCCCAAATTAAGTTTATCTCAAATTAATATAAACCCTAATTATGATTTTAGGAATTCTTTTATGAAATTGGTATGAACCCTAATTATAATTTTTCCCAAATTATTATAACCCTTAATTATGAAATTTAAGGATTTTGTGTTTTTCGCTGCCTATGGTATTTTTTATTTTTTTTTGAAGTTTTGAATTTATACAATGTTGCTTATTTAATTAGAGTGGTGTGAGTTTTGTTATGTTTTGCACTGTGATAATTGTGATCTGTGAATATAAATTTTATTTTTTCTAGATAGGCGAGAGATGATGGATTTATATTAGAAAGATTATGATAAAAAGTAGAAAAATTGATTCTTGTTTTTTAAAGAGGAAGGTTTGTGATAAAGATGAAAAAAATGCATTTACGTTGACTAAACTTTAGAAATTTCATGAAAACCAAGAATTCAAGACAATAAAAAACAAATCTCTAAAGTTCTTAGAGTTACATATAATGAATTTAAAAATTCATCTGAACGTGATCCGTGAAAAACAACCTCAAATTTGACAATACCACCAAATCAAATTGATGAGGTACGAAGGACTTATCTAAAATGGTATTCATGTTTTGGTATCATGATATAATAGCAAATGATAGTAATATTTTTTTGAATTCTACTATTATGTGTGCTTGTTTTAACTAGAGGAAATAAAGAGAAAAGATAATGAGCTTGTTTTTCTAACTAAAAACAAATTATATATAACAAATCTAATTTGGCACCCCTACATCTTTTGCCCAAGTTCCGCCACTGGACACCGGTGTTGTAACCGGTGTCAAACTCTTCTATACAAAGGCACCAGTTACGTAACTAGTGTCATACACATACATGCACTGCACTGGTCAGCTAACTGGTGCGCATATCCTATCCACCACACGACTTCATCCCCACCACACCCCACCACCTCCTTCATCTAAGTCTGTCATCACAACCCACCACCTTCATCATCTTCCTCCCGCACCATACCCAAGCACCTCTTTCATCTTCTTCTCCATATCCATGGATGCACTCACCATTCACCACTATTATCAATTCACACACCCATGTTGTTTCCTAAGTTTTAGAAGTAACACCATCACTGATCTTAGAACGATTTACACACCACCACGGTGAAAGCAAACACCATTCACAATAAGATACTTCGACAATATGCCAATTTTAAATCGTAGGGTGTGGTTCGAAGGAATGCACAGTGGAGAGAAAGATAAGGGTAATTTCGTAATTTGCCTCAAATAATATAAGTATCACCCAACTTTTGGGAGGATAGATTAAACCATTCATCCCCCAACTTTGCTCTCTCATTTCGATTCAAATCGCACCAAAGGAATGCGTTGATTGGCTGATATCCGCGCTCTCAAATTCGTTCGCACAATGTGAACCCATCAAAGTAACACTACTTTAATGTTGTATAATGTTGTAGCAGAACGTTTGGTCACTCGATGCGATTATTTTTAAAGTTCAAATATCAATCTTGTAATTTTAGTAGAAGGAGATGGTAATAATTATTTTTTTCTTTTGAAAATTCGGTCGCTTAAATGATAATAAAGCATTTGAACTAAAACAACAATATTAATTCTCTATCATATAAATGAATATCAACAAAGTATTGTATAAATGTTTATTGACTAATAAAATCAATACATAAGAAAGATATTAAAAGATTATATATATATATATATATATATATATATATATATATATATATATATATATATATATATATATATATATATATATAATTTAGGGTTAAACATATTTTTATTCCTTAATTTTCAGTAAAAATTAAAATTAATCATGTCTCGAAATTTTGGTCTAATTTAGTCTTTCAATTCTAGAATTGCGTAAATCTAATCATCTTAACCAAGTTTTATAATTTTTATTAAGTTTATTTGCAATGTTAGTTAAAAAAACTATCATGAAATACATTTAAAACGTTAAATATTAAATAAATTTAGTAAAATTTGATTAAAATGACTAAATTCGCACTACGGTTGGATATTAATTTGGGATAAAGTTTTGAAGGAGAACTTATTCCAACTTTTACTTAAAATATATTTTTGCATAAAATTATAATTTGATTAAAATTTTGTTAATGATTAAAGTAAATAAACACTATTCTATTTTTATTAATTACAAAATTTTAAAATATGAATTAAATTTCTAACATTTTAATAATGTATATACCAATTTTTACAAATTTTACATTTTACCATTTATAAAATTTTATGATTTTATTTTCATTTCTGATTTGTTTATTATAAATGTTTAAATATGAATATTAAATTTTTTAATTCATCGTATGCATAAATATTCTTTTTCTCAAAACAGATACTTTGAAATTTTGTAAATTTTTGTTTATTTTAATTGTAATATTTCTTATATTTAAATAAATGCACTTGAAGTATAATTTATTTATTATATGATCTGTTTGAGAAGGAAGTTGATAGTGAAAGTGGATGCATTGGGCGTAGAGTAAATAATCAGAGAGGAAACAATGCCATCTCTCTAATTAAAAGGAACAATGTGGCACATGAAAAAGAACCTAATCTATGCTAACGAAAGCACGTGATGTCACTGTCCAATGCTTCAGAAAACTCTCAATTCAATTCAATTCAATTAATTGCAAAGGTACATAATTGGGTGAGAAGAGTATTAAATTTAACGTTAAAGGATGTGGAGTAAATTATTTCTGTACTTTTTCACCCTCTCCAATCAAAATAGTCACATCAGATTTCTGTACTTTTTTACTCTCTCCACTTAAATAGTCACATCACCGTCACATTGTATATGTTCTTTGTTGTTTTTTAGTAAATCTATTATTCAAGAGAAATAAAGAAAAAAATATACAAATAATTCTTTTATGGACAATGATATTTTAATCCATTTTCTTTATTTATTTTTAATTCAGTATTTTAATTATTATTAGATTATCACATTACATCATTTAAAAAAATCAAAATAGATTATCTAATGGTCATTGAAAGAGTGAATTAAAAGTAGGTTAAAAAAGGTAGATTAAACTATCTTTATCCTTTTTTTATAGTCTTCATAGATCAAGTATTTGATAGCATCAACATGTTGTCTAATTTATTAAGGCAGAATTACGACGAATTAGTTGAAGATTTTTTATCAGAGCCTCACAGAGATGATTCCTTTATGGTCTCCATGGAAAAGATATTTGATAGTAGTAACGAAATGTTATCTAATTTATTAAAGAAAATGATATTTTAATTCATTTCTTTACCCACTTTTAATTTATCATTATTATCATTTTTAGATTATTTATTTTAATTTTTTGTAGTGATGTGATGTGATGATCTAATATGAAACATAAATAAATTATTTCCCATGTATACATTAAATTGGTAAATGTCAAATTTAATTTCATACCAAATAAATTTTATTATTCATTTTTTTATAAATATATTTGTAATTATCTCAGACAATCAATAAAAATTATTATTCTAAAACATTTATATAACATTTTATATTACTTTTAACATTAGGGATATTTTGGTAAACTCATTTTTATCTATTAAAAGTTTTTTTCAATATGTCATATCATTCAATTCAATCACAAACTTTCATGACTTTCACTTTTTAATCTAGTCTAAAATCACCTCATAATCCCTTAAAAAGAACAACATCAATTTCACTCTCTAATCCTTTCGATTTCTTCCTTTCTCTCTCCCTCTAATCATTCCTCTCAAAAGAACACAGTCTAAGAGTGTGTTCTTACGTGAGTGATGATTTGAGAGAGAGAGATGATTGGTTTGGGTTGATTAGAAGGTGATATTTATGTTGTTCTTTTTTAAGGATTTGGGAGTGATAGTGGAGTGAATTTGAGAGTAATTTTTTTGAAAGTTTGTGAAAAATTCGACTGATGTGACTAAAAAAAATTAAATTTAATTGATGAAAATGTAGAATGACCTAAATAAGTATAATAAAAAGATATTTAGATAAGTTGTAATTAATTTATCATATATTATTTCATAAATAAAAATATTAAAAATATTTATTAATTGAAAAAAAAAAATAAAATATATTTGATATAGAAAATGTAATATTTTAATTTAAAAAAAAAAGAACCTATTCACTCGTGTCATTTTTGGAATCGGTTCCACCTCATCCATAACCTATTCCCTTCTCTTTTGTGAAGTAATAGAATTTGTTCCACTAACCCAGAACCAATTTTCACGCTGTTCAAAGCTCAACCATGGATTTGTTCCTTGACCACCATGCATGGGATATGAAGGCTTTGATTTGAATTGAGGGTAGTTTGGTCATTGCAACGTTATCACCTCCAAATCTTCTCATTTATGCGAATATTAGAAAAGCAATACATCTCGCAAATTCGTTCTGTCACCCCATCTCAAATCACTAAAAATGAATGGGAAAATTAATCGCAAATCAGCGCTTCACGTTCGTCATGAATACGAAATCCACCGTAAAGAATACGCCCTAAGGATGTTTTACATTAGTATTAGGATAGATGTGAAGGAAAGTGTGAAGATGAATTTGTGTGAATTTGAGTAGATGAATATGTGTGTTTGTTTGGTGAATTTAGAGGGTAAAATGAATGGATTTGGAAACGAGTTTTTGTGAAAGTTAGTGAGTGATGTGATAGATTAAAAAAAAATTAATAGATAAAATTTGAAGATTAATAAAATACCATTGATGATAAAAATATATGAAATGATTTTTTGATTAGTTAAAAATATTATTTAATAAATTTTAATAAAAAATTAATAAAAACATAAATTACTTTAAATTATTATTATTTTTATAATAATTACTATTATTTAAAATATTATTAATAATTAATATTATTATTAATTATTAAATATATTATTTTTATAATTTATTGTTATATTTAATTACTATATATATTATTTATTATATATATAAATATATAAATAAATATTATTATACACACTACACAACATCAGTGACGTAGCCGGTGTCACCCTTCTTAGTTACATAACCGGTGCAACGCCTGACAACCCAACCCATTTTCCTTCACTCACACACTCAAACCACACACCAACATCAGTTCACTTCACTCACACCAGTGCAAAAGGTCATTAAATAACACCACCACACCACTGGTTCAGTTCACCCATACACACCAGTGCATGTTGGCAGTAAATAACACCACCACTCACCACCACATGGGAAAAGAACATGCAGAAGCTGGTTCATGTGTTTGGTAAAAATAACCCAACTATAGGGTTAATTGGGTAAACTTACTTAATACACTCAAATCCGGGCATATGTGTGGAGATGGAATATGGAATGGATCCTGCAAATCCACCCCTTCAAATAAATGCATATCCACTCAAAAGAACAAACACGTTGCCACAAACCCATCCGTGCAAATACACACAATAATGCTATCCACACAAAGGAACACTACGTAAGTGTTTTTGAAGATTGATTTGTACAAAAGGGAGATAATGAATTTGAGCGGATTAGAGAGTAAAATTTGTGTTATTTACTTGAAGAAATTTAGAGGTGGAAGTGAGTAAATTCAGAAGTAAAGTATGAGAAAGTTTGTGAGTGATTTAATTGATGTGATGAATTAAAAACTAACTTTAATGGAAAGAAAAACAAAATTACCAAATTGCTCTTGATGTTAAAGTAATCTAAAATTATATTTAGATGAATTAGATTTATTTTATAAAAAATATTTAAATGAATAAATTACAAAACTATTTTAATAAAAAAAATTAAAAAAATACAATATATTTACTTCTTCAACTTTAATTTTTTTATAACAATTTAGAAATTTGGAGTGTTAATGATTGTTGTAAGCATAATTTTAAAAGTCATATTTTTATATTACTATCATAACTATACAACATTATTAGTGATGATTTGCGCCTCCAAATTTTGAAGGTAAAAGCCACAGTTGCTAACTCCAAATCATGAGTAAGATAATTCTTCTCATGATTCTTTAATTGCCTTGAAGCATAAGCTACATGTTTCTTCCCTTGCATAAGAACACACTGAAGTCCCTAGTAAGAAGCATTATAGAAAACCTAAAAACGCTTTACCGTATTCGGAATTACCAATATCAGGGTACTAGTCAATCTATTTGAGTTCTATAAAACTTTGCTTGCATTTATTGTCCACAGAAAAGGTTGATATCTTCAAGTTAACTATGTCAAAGGGTCTACAATGTTTAAAAAACCTTCGATAAACCTTTTGTAATATCCTTCTAAACCCACAAAACTTCTTATTTCAATCACTATATTTGGACCCTCCCATTTCAAAACTACTTCTACTTTTGCAGGATCAAAAAATATTCCTTGAGTCGGTATAACATGCACTAGAAAATGCATTTCTTCCATCCAAAACTCACACTTTGACAGTTTGACATATAATTTCTTTTCTCTCAAAATGCCCAACATTATCTCAAGTGTTCTTCGTGTTCTTCCGGAGTCTTTGAATATATAAGGATATCGTCTATAAATACGACAACAAACTTGATGATGAGCTCAAACTTGATATTGCATTTTACTAAATACTGATAAGACATAAATTACATAATTATATCATGGCATGAGCATAAAAAATTCTTTTAGGCGATATACAGTTATCCAATTGTGAATAAAATCACAATAGTGTTTCAAAAAGAAAATAATTGGGATTAAAACCAGTACATCAAAATGTAAGTTTTTCCTATACAAAAGCTAAGAACTGATCTTAGTTTCTCTTCTAAATCAACCCCACATCTACTTCTTTTCCACACCTACATTATCATCTGCTCACACGAATTATCATGATCATGACAGACAAATAACAATACCATACATAAAAGTACACATGTAAGCTAGAGATGATTTAAAACTTATAAGTTTTAAATAAAAGATAACATTACTATAAAACTTATAACTTAGTTATTTCAAACAATCTATCATCAATATTTAAGTTGTCAAATATTCACAAATCATTTAAGAAATATCATTACTGACAAGACTTTTGGAGGACTGATGTATTGACTAACAACCTAAGATTTTGCAAGTTTACTTTCTAAGTTTTTATTTTTCAACATTCCTCGTTGGACGACTATGTTTGCCCAATGAATAAAAGCCATTGTTTCAACACTCCCAAGGCCATTGCACTCGCTTAACGAATTATTAGACTTGTTAAAATAACCGTTGGCAAGAACATGTTACACATTTGGCAAGCGTACTAAATCGTTCAAGTAATAAAATGGGAAGTCCATATATTGTAATCCTAAGAGACTCATGTTCTTAAAAAAAAATGTTTATTTATTGGTTTAGGTTAACGAACTTTTGAATATTGAAAATAATTGATTTTATGAAAATAACTCTAAGTTAAAGAATGCAATTAAATGGATGGAAATACTTATGCGGTAAAGACGAGTCTAGATTATCTACTGGTTTTTTTGTGCTGTCTTTTACTGAGCATTAAAAATACAATGTGTTAGTATTTTAAATATCTTTTTAATATATTTTAAAACGTCAAAATTAGTGGTAATCAGTATATTATGAAGGCACAACACAAAAAAACCCAACAGAGAATCCAAATTCGGTAAAGACTTCACTAAGATTAGATTTGATGCATCAAATCAATATGAAAAACACTAAAGAATATGCCTCCAAATCCTACTTTAGCATTCACACCACTATTTAATAAGTCTAAACTTATTAATAAGAACCCTACTCTCTTGAACCTTTTCTTATTAAAAGTTCACATTAAACATTAAATTCAGATGTTAAGTGTTAGAAATGATTAATCAAATAATACTAATAATAATAAAAATAAGAATATAATAATAATAATAATAATAATAATTAGAGCAATAATAATACTAAGACATATATATGAATAAAAGAATATTAATCAGACCCAATTCTTATAACAATAAAAGATAAAAAGTAAATGAGGAAAGAAGTAAAAATATCCTGGGTTGAGACACACGAAGCACTGTCTTTATATAGAAAATGTTCCTACTGCACAAGGCAAAACAAAATCATATATGCTTCTCTCCCAAGATATAACAACCTGTCAGATCAATCAAGTGTAGTGAAGGATCTTTGAACCTTATGAACACTATTGTTTTAAAAGAAAAAATACCTTTTTCTGAGCTCTAATGTTTGTTGTCATAGGTAGTAGAGAAAGACTTAAGAGTCAATTGTAATAAGTCTAATTAAATAAAATATTAATTCGTAATAAAATTATAACCGATAACCATAAATAACATTTGCCCATAAAATTAAAAGTCCATACAAATATTAGTAACCGTAGGATAACATTTTAATTATATATTTTTTAAATTATATTAAATATTTCAAACAATCCTCCACATAATTAAAAAGAAATAAAAAAATATATCATCTTTTGAAACAAAATATTGTAGTTCAGTGTAAGGAACCTTCTAGGTTTGAGTCTTACACGTAGTACTTATAAACTTCCACCCGAGAAAAGGCAGAGACTTAATTGTCTTAAGTTACATCTCCTGTGACCGAATTTTAGTAAATAAGAACAATATCAGTGTTCATTTTAGGTAATAAGTGGTTGCACGTTACGACCTTGTGCATGTATTTTGTTTCATGAGTGTCACTTAGAGACTTGCCCATGTCTCACAATGGCAACCCCACCATCACATTCACTAAGTAAACCCTCAAAAGGTGATTTGTGACTCGCACCCCTACAATAATTGTCATTGGGTTTAAGAGGTATTTTATAAAATACGCATAATAATGTAGATACCTCAATCTTATTATTGTCATAATTTATAATACACCTAGCCATAGGAATGATACATAACATTTAATTAAATAAGGTGGTATACTTTAGTTAACAACAACTTCGTTATTACCTATTGAACTATATTATATAGGATCATTATTCACGTGGAGATTGGTGTCCAATGTTGCAACTAATTTATAGTTATGGGTTTTAGTCTCATTCCCCTCGACGTTTCAAATACTTTTTGATGCATCAACCATTTGATAAACAGATCTGCAATATTTCTTTTTGACATGACAAAGTCAAGAGAAATAATACCATGAGTAATTAACTTTCTAATAAATTTGTCTCTTATTCTCATATGCCCTTTTTTTTCATTGACATTTTTACTAGAAACTTTAAATATAACAATTTGATTGTCACAATTCATTGAAAATAGGAATAATCTATGCTTCCATAGTAGATCACGACAGAACATATGTTTGCTTAACATATTTCCATGATATTGCATTCCATCCAAGGTTAAAACATAACCATACCCAGTAGTTGATTTTGTGTTACCAGAATCAATATCCAATTTACATTAATATATCCTTCAATAATATAAAAAAATTGGACATATTGAATGTTATAACAAGAAGAAACACAAATATATCACTAGATGGCAAAATAGTATTAGAGGTATATTTTGACTCACTTCATAATACATAATCAAGAAATTTTCTTTTCTTATTAAGAGGTATATTAACCTTTGCAAGACACCCCATACTTTGAAATATTTTAAATGTGATTTTCGTTTTTTTCATAACTCAAGGAATTTTATCACAACCTTTATTAGCATTTCTATTTGATAATATGATAAGTAAAATATAAAGTTTTACAATATATATTGTTAACTTTATTATATATAAAAATAATATAATTCCAGTGTCATTACCAACAGTAACAGAACTTGGAGAAAAGTTTCAGGGGACCAAGTTATATTTTTTATTTATAAATTATTTTTTCTAATTAAAAAATAAGTTTTCATTTCCTCTCATAATTTTCTCTATTCAAAACAAACACACATGATAGTAGAATCCAACAAAATATGACAATAATATATATGAAAGAAAAACATAAAGTTTCTCATCAAAGATAATATATTAACAAAAGAAAAAATTACCTTAAGTCAGTGACTCTACGTTCTTTCAATTACTTAAAATATTTAATAATTGAATAAGAACTAAAGCTTGTTGCAATATCCCTTTCAATATAAAGTATCATACTTATTGCTAAAAATCCAGCCTCCATCTTATTTCTCAACCTGTTCTTGATTATTTTTATTGTAGAAAAATATCTTTCAGTTGTAGTTATAAAAATAGGAAGAGTAATGATATGGACCCCATTTTATATAAGGCCTTCGTACCTCGTCAATTTGATTTGGTGGGTATGGCCAAATTTAAGGACGCTTCCCTGAATCACGTTCTAAAGAATTTTCAAATTTATTATATGTAACTCTAGGAACTTTAGAGAGTTGTTTTTCATTTTCTTCAATTCTTGGATTCTCATGAAGTTTCACAAGTTTAGTTGATATAGATATATTTTTTCATTTTCATCATAGGTTTTCCTCTTGAAAAAATAATCAATTTTTTTTACTCTTTATCATAATTTTTCTAATACGAATTTGTCACCTTGAAAAAATTATGAATACCCCAAACTAAATTTCAAAACCAAAACTCAATATTTTAAGAAAATTAACAACTTCTAAATGATTAGCTTTCCTTACCTACCTTAAAGTAGATTCCTAATATTGTTATTCCTTTACACAACTTCAAAGCCTAAAATAATCCATCTACACAAAGTAGAGTTCCATAAAAAATTTGGTCATGATTTTATTATCTGTAACAAATAGAGATCTGTCTATAATCTAGAAAAGTCATACATAAGAGAAAATCATATTGCTTCAAACAAAAAAAAGAGTAAAAAATCAACTTACTCAAAGAAGAATTTGTTCGGTTCAAAATATTCCTTAGCTCATTAATTTCGTCTTGGTGCAATTTGATTTTGAAAATGATAAGAGATTGAGGGTGAAAATAGAAATAGAGAGAAGATGTGAGAAAAAGAAGTACGAAAAAGAGAGAAACCAAATAAAGGAAAACAAAAAATACCAGAAGAGGGAAAAAACATAATTTTCTAATTCTAAAAAAAAATTAACCAAATTAATATAAACTATAAAATAATATATAAAATATTTTTAAAATATAAACAAATTAAAAAAAAAACTTGGGGGAGTCGTAGCTCCCCTTGGTCCTTTAAAAGGATCACCCCTGACTACCAAAACCAACACAACTCAAATGTCAACCTTTTTTAAGTTATGTCATTGTCAACCTTTGCTACTAAATATCTTTCTATGCCAAAACATTGTAAATCACATTAATTTTCACCTATATACATTAGTTAAATCACCAAATCTGAAAAATTATCCTTCGTTGCCAAGGCATAAAATAAACATCAGACCTAAAATATTAAAACTCACATCTCCATTTTGTAATACAAGAATCACATGCTAATTTCTCAAAAAATATATTTATATAATTATACATTTTGAATACTGTATTTTCACAATTTTGTCTTAAATCAATGGAAGATGTTACTTAATGAATAATACTCAAAGTTCCAAAAAAAACACCTTTTTGATTAATTTGTACCTTAAAAACCACTTAAAACAAACAAAATAATTATTCTTTTATTTCTGATATAAAAAAATAATTTTTATTAGCATACACATAAACATTAGTCTTAGAGTCTATAAACCAGTAGTTTGAATAAAGAAACATAAATATTTTAAATTGTTTTTTATTATTCTAGGAATTTTATTTTAAACTGTTTGCATTAATCGAGCTTTTATCGGATTTTACCGATTTTTGAAAATTCTTTAATTCTTTGAATAGTTTGTAAATATACTCATTTTATGGTTTATTTGAACTTATTCACCGACTATTTTATTGTATTTTGAATTTTATTTTGGACAATAATATTATAAATTTTAATTTTTTAATCTTATTTTTTTTTATTTTTTAATATAATTTGTGTTGATTATTGATTAATATATTATTATTTTTTTATTGAAAGAATTAATTATTAAGGCTGAGTCACATAAAAAAAATCATAACATAATTTTTCTTCCATTTTAAAACACAAATAAATTGCACTAACAAAGGAAATGCATTTGCGCAAGCATTTATTAGAAGGAACAGAAAACAGTACATAAGTTGGTGAGTAAAGTAAAATGCTTGTAATAGTATTACTACATTATTTGGTTACAAGAGTTGAACCCTTTTAGAGTGAGAGGAGTGAAGATATTTTTTGTTTTGTATGGTTTCCCCATTTCCTTGTTCGGTTTTCTTGAGGTAAACTACAAGGATAATGATATTCCAACAAAAATTTTTGACAAGAATTTGACACAGCTGACGTGGCAGGGCTTTTTTTAATTTTTTAAAAATGAAAAACGTTGGTCGCACGTGCAGTGGAGAGAAGGAAAATCGCTTATGTTAAATGTCCTTTTAGAGAGAGAAACTTAAGAGAAAAAGGGGGAAGTAGGGCCGTCCGTTGTGCAGTTTGAGTGTGAAGAGAGAGAAGGTCGAAAGTGAGGCGGTCGGAGTTCTTGGTTCAGTGGGACAGCGATTCCGACAACCATTTCGCCGGTGAGAAAGTTCAGGGTCGTTCTCGAGGAAACCGAAGACCGTCCGTAGCATCCAGAAGACGCCGGTTTTGAAGTGGGTAGTGTATTTGGAATTCTGAGTCGACGCTGCTTGGTCGGCGGCAACCGTGTGGTGGTGCTGTGTGTTGCATTGTAAGTTTCTTTTGCTCCCATTTCACATTTGCTTAATGTGTTGGTTGATGATGAACTTTTCCTCTAAATCGTAAAGTTTTGTAATTTTTTTGGGAATAAGTTGGTATTCTACATGTTCGTTATTGATGTTGTTGGGGAAAAGTGATTTGGTGGTGTTAGGGTGAATGTTAGTGTATTTTTGAGAACCCATTTTTCTCTTTGCGTGTTGTCTGTGATAGCGGTTTAGGTACTTGTAAATTTAGAGGAAACCCCATGTTTTCTAAGTCCGTATGTGTGTCGTCGTTTGTTGTTGTCTGTATTGTGAAATTTTTTGCGGCTTCGTCATTTGTATTTGATTTCTATGGTTTCCACAGTCGGAGGTTAAAAATGTGAGTCTCATGAACCATGTCAGGTATTCCGTGTTGTGTAAGAAATACATTCTGCTTTGTGATTACATCCCCATAATGTTGGTTTGGCTACTTTAGAGTTGTCCTTTGTGTGGCAGTTTCATTATTGTCATTAAACTTTTGCAGTAGATAAGCATGATTGTTGGCCATTACCAAAACAAGAAGAGAAAAATATTATGTGCAACCTTTGAATATCATCTTCTTTTCAGGTAGTTTGAGGGTTAGTGAAAGACCCTTTGTCCATGAAGACTGATTGCCCGGAGTAGTTTGTCATCACAAAGTTATGGCTGGTGAATGTGGATTCAATGAGAAGGTATTTTGATGTTGTATTTTGTAGACTGGGTTGACAACAATTTTTTGTGTAAATGTAAATGAAGTATTAATTTGTGATAATATTTTGAATGGTAGGCTCGATTGCGTACTTTTTGTCAGACAAAGTGGATTGGCCAAATGAATGGGATAATCTTAGATAGGCATCGCGAAAGGATTCAGGGTACACCATTCAAATGGTGTTTGGACATGCAAAAACCGTTAAAGATATGTAACCCTCTTTTGCTTGAGTTATTGAAGCGTTGGCTACCTGCTCAAGAATCATTTCGTGTAATGCAACGCTCAATCCCTTTTACTTGTGCGGACATTTGCATGTCTTTAGGGTTGTCGGTTGTTGGGTTAGATGTAGGTTTTGATAAAACTGTTTGTGGGGTAGTGGGTGGACTTTTGCAAGACAAAATAGTAACCGTTGAAACCATTATTGAAATAATTCAGAGTTTGGTAGGTAGTGATTGTAATGAAGTTGATAACGTTTGTCGTTTGTACATATTTGTTTGTTTTGCTGTGTTTTACTTTCCTAGAAATTCAAAAACAATTAGTAACATACCTTGTAGTGTTTTAGATGATATAGATGGGCTGTCCAATTACAATTGGGGTAAGACAGTTCATAGTTTTTTAGTTAAAAGTTTAAGTCGGGCGTTTCTGGCACTTGGGCAGACAGAGCTTTGCTTAAGTGGTGCAGCACCAGTTTTGTAGGTAGAGAAAAGTTCATTTACTAAATTATGTTGATCTGTAGAATGTTTAAAATGAAATAATGCATCATGTTGTTTTTTGTAGATTTGGGCTGTAGAAAGACTTTCATTGGGTGGCCCAGAATTGCAGTTAATTTTTCCGAGAATATTGGCGTGGCCGGAAGTTCACTTCAAGTCAAGACGGATTGAGAAGTTGTTCCAGGAGAGCAAAGTATTTTTTGTTTTGAACAATTTGTTCTTGATACCCAATTTTTTTTTTCTGAAACAGTAATTTTATTGTCTGCATCTTCATTAGATATGTGTGGAATGGAGGCTAAGAGAAGAAGACAAGCAAAATATTATGATTCGTGAAGCGTTGCAACTTGGTGACGAAGCAAAGTCTGAAAAATCGCATGTGGATATCAAGTTGGCTTCCACAAAAGTTCTGCTGCAGAGGCTGAGAACCCATAGAACACGGCTACGGATGATGAAGGACGAAATGACTTTGATGCGCGAAGAGATATCATTGAGATGTCATAGTGGAATTGACAAGGGTGTGCAACATGGGCAGGGCAACGACGGTGATGAGGTGGAGGTGGACGTTGGAGAGCGTGACACTGATGAACAACTTCCTGCTGATGATGGAAATGTCGTTGAAGGAAGTAGTGGTGGTGATGTGGGGAGTGGCCTTGATATGAACCGTGCATCCCATGGAGGCATTTCTGATGGAGTTGAACCGCTTCAAGCCATAGTTCCCTATGTTCCACAACAGCCTCGAATGACTCAATTTAAAGTTGATTACATGAAGTTGTATAGCAGTATTACGGTTTTTGGTGTACCAAACAGGTATTAGTTATATTTTTGTGTATTATAGTAGTTATTTGCTTATTTTTAAAAGTTAGACATTTAATTACGAAACTGTTATTGCAGGGTGGTTTGCAACATCAATGGGCAAATTCTGGGTACGAATGAGTGTTGGGGTTTTGGTCCTAGAAAGAAGGTGGACAATATGGTAAGAAGCTTGTTCATAACATTTCAATCCGACAATTATACGTCACGATTATTAATACATACTATTTTGTAGGCTGTTCTATTTGCTGCGAGCACAATGATGTTCTTTGAACGACGTCGATATGGTCATGTCAAGAGAATACATTTCAGTCCTTTATATACGGTAAATAGAATGTTTGTTTAATTTGGTATGTTGTTTGAGATTATTTATAATGTATTCATGTATGTTATTATTGTAGACCCATGTACTGACTGACTCACGGAGGATGATTGTTAAGAGACGTCAATGGACCTTGAGAGACTACGCTGCCTACTTTCGTGCAGGCCTGATTGTGTTGGAGGACATTTTGTCTGCTGATTTTGTGAGATTTAATATTTAGTACGTTTTTTATTTTTGTGTCAATGTTTGTAACTTAATTGATAGTAGTCATATTTTTTTGTAGTTGTTTGCTCCCATTGTGAATGACGATCATTGGTGGTGTTATGTCGTCAATTGTAAAGAGAAGAAGTTGTACGTGCTCGATTCGATAGGCCACTCCAACAAAAGTCGTAGAAGAATAGACAACGCAGTTGTAAGATTACAATATTGTGATATTGGTTCTGTTTAGGTTGTCACATATTACTAGTTTGTTAACTTAATGGGTCGTTATTATTCTGACACTGTAGGCTCATAATATGGGATTACTTTTTGGGATGTTGATGAAGTGTTCGGAACTTGAGTGCCCAAAATTTGAAGTTCACTGCGACATAACTCCCATTCAACCGAACTTGTGAGTTTATCCTTTGTTGTTTAATTGCACTGCAGTTTGGTGATGAAGTGTGTTTATTTACATATATTTGTGGTGTTGTTTAGATACGATTGTGGCATTATTGTTCTTCAAATGATGGAGTTGTGGGATGATGAGAAGAAATTTGATGGCAATAGCATGCCTAATTACACTAATGTAAGTTGTGGTTAGTCCACGAATTTTTATTATAAATGTTGTTCAAGATTGATGTATTTTCATTGACATAATTGTGAGTTGTTCTGCAGGAACAACTTCAACTGATTAGACAACAATACATTTGGCGTTGGATCCTAGATGTTGACAATATCTACAGGCAAGAAGTCCTGCAGTACTACAACGCGCTTTTATAGAACATAGGTGTGCATTGAAAAGGATGGGTGGTATAATGTACGCCATGAACTTTTTTAACATTTTTTGGGAAGGCCATTAAGTTGTTGTACATATGAACTTGTACAGTCAATGACAACACAATCCTACCCTGTTGATTGATAGTTGTATAGCTGTTTTAAAACATTAAGGTCTAGTGTTAACAGTCTTTTTCAATTAATGAATGTTGTGTAGTTGAATGAATAGTGTAAATGAGTATTTTAATTTTGTAATATGTTGTTTATATTGTGGGATGACCACAAGGACCCACGTCAGTCCATTTATATGCTGCAGCTACCAATAATTTTATACTGTGGAATGTGTTCATGAGAATTGTATGTCAGCTTACAACAGCAGGTTGAAATGGTTATGAGTTATTGCACAGCAAATACGAAAAACTACTGGTTTAGTATCCAGTTACTGAATGCAATATATGTGTGACGACATTGAATATTATTGACATTAAAAAAGTTTTGCCATTACTCCCCACATATGTATGTATAGGTGGCCATATATGCTTCAAATGTTTTTTACCCGTTTCTGCTGTTGACAATGCACAATATTAATCCAATGCAATGCTTATTACTGTACTGGACATCGTGATTGACGTTGTGATTGACTTACATGATGGCCATTGGTCGAGTAACGCGATTGATGAATAGTTTTGATTCAACGTGGAAGTAATATAGAAAAATTTCCACTGTACTCCCCACATAGGGGCAAGTTACTCCCCTTTTTTTGTTACAACTTTGTACTTGGGGTCCATGGAGGCTACACTCCAATCAGAGATGGGTGATGAGAAATAATTATTTTGTTAACGCATGACAAATGAATAAGGTCTTCAGAATAGTGTTTAATGAATATTGAAGCAGTATTGGAAAATGTCAGTTGTACTCCCCATTTAGGTACGACTAACTCCCCGCTCTTCTATTAGGTTTATCTTTAACCTTCTGTGAGGGTCCAGTCATATGAAATTAAATTGTTTTACAATGTATAACGCTTGTTTGTTAACCAATGAAATAGGTATAAGGGTTGAACAAATTTTTTTCCCGTTCTTGTCCACGTCCTGCACTTCTGTTCAGAAAACTATGCTTCAACTCCCCAGGTACAGCTTCCTTGCTCCCCACATAGGCGTCTGGTGTTATTGTAATTGTGTGCTCATATGAAATCCACGCAGTTGCGGTCATTGAATTTTGATTGGTGTATTAGACGTGGTGAGTGCTTACGAACATTGTTAAAGGTCGAAAGAGATAACTAAAGAATAATTTAGGTCGAATCCTGAAGCAGTGTTAAAAAAGTTATAGTATACTCCCCACTTACAGACGGCCAACTCCCCGCTTTTGTACCAGGCATAAATTGTGTGGGTCTATCATATGAAACAAATTAATTTCAAAATGGGCAACGCTGAAGTGACGCAAAGGAATTTATTTCTTATCCAATGAAATAGGTATAAGGGTTGAACAAATTTTTTTCCCGTTGTCGTCCACGTCCTGCACTTCTGTTCAGAAAACTATGCTTCAACTCCCCAGGTACAGCTTCCTTGCTCCCCACATAGGCGTCTGGTGTTATTGATATTGTGTGCTCATATGAAATCCACACAGTTGCGGTCATTGAATTTTGATTGGTGTATTAGACGTGGTGAGTGCTTACAAACATTGTTAAAGGTCGAAAGAGATAACTTAAGAATAATTTAGGTCGAATCCTGAAGTAGTGTTAAAAAAGTTATACTGTACTCCCCACTTACAGACGGCCAACTCCCCGCTTTTGTACCAGGCATAAATTGTGTGGGTCTATCATATGAAACAAATTAATTTCAAAATGGGTAACGCTGAAGTGACGCAAAGGAATTTGTTTGTTAACCAATGAAATAGGTATAAGGGTTGAACAAATTTTTTTCCCGTTGTTGTCCACGTCCTGCACTTCTGTTCAGAAAACTATGCTTCAACTCCCCAGGTACAGCTTCCTTGCTCCCCACATAGGCGTCTGCTGTTATTGATATTGTGTGCTCATATGAAATCCACACAGTTGCGGTCATTGAATTTTGATTGGTGTATTAGACGTGGTGAGTGCTTACGAACATTGTTAAAGGTCGAAAGAGATAACTTAAGAATAATTTAGGTCGAATCCTGAAGCAGTGTTAAAAAAGTTATACTGTACTCCCCACTTACAGACGGCCAACTCCCCGCTTTTGTACCAGGCATAAATTGTGTGGGTCTATCATATGAAACAAATTAATTTCAAAATGGGTAACGCTGAAGTGACGCAAAGGAATTTATTTCTTATCCAATGAAATAGGTATAAGGGTTGAACAAATTTTTTTCCCGTTCTTCGAACACCCTTTTGACGAAACAATTAATCTTTCCCCTAAATTCGTTCTGGAGCTCCGCAAATTTGGCATGCGTGTACTGTAGTTGAAATTGCCTCTCAATAAGAGATTGTGATCCACATGCAATAGTGGTATTGGATGAAGCAAAGTCAGCTTCAAATTCTTTTTCTGCCTTTTGTCGTAGTGCGTTGTCATATTGCACAACAAATTGTTGCAAAGTAGTTCCCGAATTAATGAACCCATCAAAAAAAGCGTTGAGGCCTTCACTCCTTTGGGTGGTTGACATTCCAGCCCAAAACTGACTTTTAAGATAGCAAGGAACCCAACGATGTCTCTCGTCAAACAATGTAGTGAGCCAGTCGTTTGTGGACAAATCATATTGTCCAATAAATGCGTCCCATCCCAACTCAAACTCACCCACCGTGATTGAATCATACACTAGTCTTTTCAATTCAGCCTTGATAGATTTGTATTTAGTGTAACCTTGCAATTTTTCCGGCACTTTTTTCATTATGTGCCATAGACACCATCGATGTTTGGTAGTAGGGAAAACTTCTCCAATTGCATTAAGCATTGCCTTACATTGGTCGGTAACAATTCCTTCGGGTGGTTTGTTATACATGCATCGAAGCCAGCATTCAAAAATCCACACGAACGACCTTGTGTCTTCAGCTGATACTAGACCACAACCTAATAAAATGGAGTGTCCATGGTGATTAACACCTACAAAAGGAGCGAAAGGCATGTCATATTTGTTGGTCAGATATGTGGTGTCAAAAGACACAACATCACCAAAATCCTCAGATGCCGCTCTACTGCGCGCATCGGCCCAAAAAACATTACATATACGGTTGTCTTCGTCCATGTCAATTTCAAAGAAGAAGTCGTTGTTTAATTCCCGCATTTTTGAAAAATGTCGTAAAAGGGTCTGCCCATCCCCATCCTTACACAATGATCGCCTTTGTTGACCAATGTAGTTGCGAACATCACGTTCAATGAAGTTAACGTTTTCATATCCACCTGCTTCAGAGACAAGAGAGCGGAAACTTTTGTTAATTCGGACACCAGCGTCATCGTTAGTCTCAACAGTTTGCCTTGAATGCATGTCAACTTTACGGTTGCCCCGTATTAGCCTTGACTTCTTCGGACTAATGTCATGACTGTGACCAGTTACAACGCTCCTAATGAACCATTGTCCGTCTTTCTTTGCTGCAGTGATTGAAGCTTTACACTGTTTTGCTTTAGTTGGGACGGTCTTCAATTCCGGGGGAATAGCGGACACATAATTTCCCTCTCGTGAACACACCAACTTGATGTAGTTGATTTCATTGTCTTCGCCCCTTGCTGAAGTCCTGGTGCGAATACCAAAGCCGCTTCTAATACCGTAATTTTTATAAAATTGTTTTACATCATCTAAGCTATCAAAACACATGTGTACTTTGGGTGGAATATCATCTCCGGAGTCATTGTGAAGCAGACCACTTTTGACGTGTACTTGTTCAGCCTGATCATTTGGTATATGGATTTCGAAATGTTCCTCGAAGGGGATGTTATCTGCTGAGTGATATGGCTCCATCACCTCAATGTTGTGGTAAATTAAATGCCTACAAATGACACACATTAATATTTCTACCAACTTGACTTACGAATGTTAGGGCTGTATTTATTTTTTGTTCCTTTAAAAAAAACCTTTTGTAAACCTGAACCCTAAAAACCAAATGACACACGGATGCCATCTTCTACTTATTGTGATACTGCACACATTGTGCTTCATTAATGAGGATATGGAACAGGTGTGAACGGAAAAAAAATTAATTTTTCAAAAAACAGGTGAATGACTTACCTCCAATGAAGATTGCCACCAACATGGCTTTATGGTGATGTCCGCAGTGATGGCTCATCAGTCTTAAAGTAGCTGGGCTCACCATTATGAGACATCAATGAACTGCATCTTCAAAATGGGGAAGCTGGTGCCATAAAGGTGAGTTAAGAGTTGGTAGGTGGGGGAGTTGGACAGACATTTACTTCTGCTCGATGGAACAGGAAACAGACCGCTTTAAATACAAACTTACAATGCAAGAAAAGTTAGGGCATTTTAGTCATTTCGCCTACGGACTTTTTAGTATAAGTACTGGACCGTTGGCCCAACACTTTGCCAACCAACACAAACCACCAATTTATTCCTTCGTGGCAATTTTAAAGGATCGACGAAATAAGGTTTCCAAATTTCTTATCGTGTACATATACAAGTGCTTTTTTGTCGACCTTGTATTAGTGGGTTCAATTTTTTTTTTTTGTAATGTGGTCGTACGTTGTTAGGTAATGGAACCCTGGCAAGGACTTGATGTTGAAGAGCAGGATTTGGAGTCATTCGTGAAAAGAGGCAACTCATCAAGAACACTGATTCCACGACCTGCGGGAAATGTCCAAGCAGCAATGATTAATCGGGACGATGAAGAAGCTGCAAGCACTCAGCAATTTGCTCGTGACATTGCCTCCGCAACTTACGAACGAGATTTCAAATCGAATCCATGGTTATGGGCAGAACAATTCATAAAATTCCATGGTATTCCGTCACTGATAATTTTAGATCTGTCCAACCTATTACTTAACGAATGACATTTGGGTGAAAAACTTGTTTTCTGCAGGGCTACTGAAGGAAGGCAAAATTGAAAATGCAACCCAGTTAGGAAGTTGCAAATGCACAACCATTCTTCCGTTTGTGGCATGCATTGTCAAACAATGTAAGCCTAATGGGCTAGGAGATATGCAAATATCTATTAAGGTAAGCGTACAAAACACACATTTGGTATTCTTGGTTCAGGACATACTTCAAATAATATTTTAACTTAAACCAACAATAGGATACCAGTGCGACGGTGTGGGCAAGTGTCCATAGGAAGGTGCTGCTCAATCCAGAATTCGGACAACACCTGACAGTGGGGGCTGTTTTGCTGTTGCACACAGTAAGAACATATGTTGCCAACCTTAAACAGTGAATCATATTGATGTTTCAACATTCTATAACATCATTTGTCTAACTTTAACACTTCTTGTAATAGGTTGCAGCATTCAGTCCCCGTCCCCGACTTTGCTATGTCAACATTACAGCACGCAACATTGTGAAGGTGTGAATCACACTCTTAAACATTGCCAACGAGATACTGTTATTTTTTCCGCAAACCTTGACTTGGTATGCATTTTGTTACTCTGTGGTACTAGATCTTCAAGGCAGATATATGTCAACCAACGGATGAGCTTATCCATGCGACTAAAAGGCCTGACATTGTCCTCCCCCCATGCATGGATCCCAATATTGATGAGTTATTGCGAAAACTTGTAAAACCCTCCATAGTCACCAAGAAGACTGACCATGGCCAAGGGTCCTCTGCCAGTGATGGTACCTCCTCAAGCACTAACGGTGCGCACACAAATGATCCGTGAAAATATGTGACAAATTACATGGTTGTGGTGCTTAGTATGTAATTTCCTTTATTTCCAGTAGGATTTTCTTTGTTTCGTTGGTTCTGCGTTATATTTTGTGTGTGTAATTTTGCTGCTTAGTATTCTTGGTATGTTGGTCGTTTCAATACTTCAGGTGATTTATTCACAACTATGTTAATCATCATTCTACATAGTAGCGCAAACGTATGTGGGAATATGCAATACACTTAATGTATTAAAAGTTCCAGTCCACTGTTTTCTTCTATTCAACACTCATTTTCTACTTCAGAATATAGTTATCTATTCATCCCTGATTCAAGTGGGGAGTAAGGACAACATATGTGGGGAGTTACGTCTATATTTTTATATGTTCATCCCTCATTCAAGTGAAGTTCATTTAAAAACTCATTTTCATTAATATTTCAGTCATCAAAGGCCATCCAAAGTTTTCTCCCATTCAGGCAATGGGATGTTTCGCAAACACAAACGAAATATCACGTGTCACACCTAAGTGGGGAGTAAGGACAGCCTTTGTGGGGAGTTATGTGTATTTTTTTGTGTGCGCATCCCTGATTCAAGTTAAGTTCACCTGTATAGTCATTTTCATTAAAATCTTAGTCAAAAAAGGCAATCTGAAGTTTTAACCATTGACGCAAATGGAATGTTTCGCAAACACAAACCAAATATCGCATATGCCAACCAAGTGGGGAGTAAGGACAACATATGTGGGGAGTTACGTCTATATTTTTATATGTTCATCCCTTATTCAAGTGAAGTTCATTTATGAACTAATTTTCATTAATATTTCAGTCATCAAAGGCCATCCAAAGTTTTCTCCCATTCAGGCAATGGGATGTTTCGCAAACACAAACGAAATATCACGTGTCACACCTAAGTGGGGAGTAAGGACAGCCTTTGTGGGGAGTTACGTGTACTTTTTTGTGTGCGCATCCCTGATTCAAGTGAAGTTCACTTGTATAGTCATTTTCATTAAAATCTTAGTCAAAAAAGGCAATCCCAAGTTTTAACCATTGACGCAAATGGAATGTTTCGCAAACACAAATCAAATATCGCATATGCCAACCAAGTGGGGAGTAAGGACAACATATGTGGGGAGTTACGTCTATATTTTTATATGTTCATCCCTTATTCAAGTGAAGTTCATTTATGAACTAATTTTCATTAATATTTCAGTCATCAAAGGCCATCCAAAGTTTTCTCCCATTCAGGCAATGGGATGTTTCGCAAACACAAACGAAATATCACGTGCCACACCTAAGTGGGGAGTAAGGACAGCCTTTGTGGGGAGTTACGTGTACTTTTTTGTGTGCGCATCCCTGATTCAAGTGAAGTTCACTTGTATAGTCATTTTCATTAAAATCTTAGTCAAAAAAGGCAATCCCAAGTTTTAACCATTGACGCAAATGGAATGTTTCGCAAACACAAACCAAATATCGCATATGCCAACCAAGTGGGGAGTAAGGACAACATATGTGGGGAGTTACGTCTATATTTTTATATGTTCATCCCTTATTCAAGTGAAGTTCATTTATGAACTAATTTTCATTAATATTTCAGTCATCAAAGGCCATCCAAAGTTTTCTCCCATTCACGCAATGGGATGTTTCGCAAACACAAACGAAATATCACGTGTCACACCTAAGTGGGGAGTAAGGATAGGCTATGTGGGGAGTTACGTGTATTTTTTTGTGTACGCATCCCTGATTCAAGTGAAGTTCGTTTCTATACTCAATTCCCAGAAATTTTTGAATCATTATACGCAATCCAAAGTATTGTCCATGCACGCAACCACCATGAACTGGATTGTGATGTTTGCCAAACAACGCCAAGAAAATATCACATAAAACAACCAACTGGGGAGTAAGGACAACCTATGTGGGGAGTGACGTTTATTTTTTCCTCTGTACATGGACGACTGAAGTGAAGTTCACGTATATAGTGAATTTACAAACTTCTTTTCAATCATTAAAGGCAAGGCAAACTATTCTGCATGCACGCAACCTCCATGAAGTGGATTATGTTGGTAAACAACAAAAATTATCAATTGTCACAAAAAAGTGGGGAGCAACGAAAACGTATATGGGGAGTTATACTAACTTTTTCCTATATGCAATGCATACCTCATGGAAATGTCGTTTATAATCATATATGGACTACTGCATTATAATCATTATCCTTAATTCAATGAATCACAAATTCTGCATCCTCACCCAATGTCCAGTAATAAATCAAAAAAATTACTGGGGAGTGAAGACCAACTAAGCGGGGAGTTACATGGAAACTATAGTCCGAAAATGCAGACTAAACTTAATGAAAGAAGTAACTTACAAATACCTTTATCCATCATTCATGCACTGCTTAACATTCACACTAAGGACAATTCAGTAATTCAGTTATGTCTCCATAAAGTTTTTCTTTGTACAAATGTCCAAACATAATATTATGTGGGTGGTTTGATTTCTTTTACTACCAAGTTATGCTCAATCCAGATCATACATTAATGCTTAAATTCAACAATAAGGCAACAAACTAAACATAACAAAGTAAAATAATATGTGTCATAAATAACATAACATGCCTTGCGGATTGTTCAAACCTAATAAATAAACAAAATACACATCACACATCCTATTGCATTAATAACATCCACAGTAGAGGTCAATTCATAACTACATCATCCCAATGTTTGTCATTTTCGTTTCGCATTTTTCTTATTCCCGTAAACAGAAAAAGGTGTTCTTGTCGCAACACTCTTGAACCGCCTTCGTGGTTGGGCCTTCATACGGTCATACATGTTGCTATGTTGACCACCGTCATGGTTTACAACAACTTCTTCATCCAGATGCGGCTTAACAGGAGGGTCATGAAACATTTCGTCGTCTTCATCACCGTCATCATCAAAGACATCATCAGCACAACCATCATTTGGGGGGTCTTCATTTCCAACCTCACCCTCACATTTTGCAACGATTTCTTCTAATTCAGAAATTGAATGTTCCATACTAGCTATCTCACCTTCTTCATACTCCAGCAGACGAAGAACCTCTTCCTTCTCCTTTTTTTCTTCATTTCTGTAGGCAGTGCCAAATCGTTTAAATGCTTCTTTAACAACATCGTGACGAAGTTCTTCATCTGACACGGACACATCAACAACACACTGTACAAAAGTACAAATAATTATAAACAAATTCCGTCTACGTAACATCAAACTAAAACAAACAACGTATTTTAAAGTTTCACCTCACCATTTTATTGTCAAATGATCTCGTTATCACTTTGTCACCAACTTAGACATTCATCCAATGCAAAAGTCGAGGAAACTTGTTCATCCGACATGTCAACTTTGTGTTACACACAAGTAAATGATCAAATGACCATAACTGCAACAAATTAAATAAATTACAACGGCATCTTCACCACAATCAACATCAGTATTTCAGCACAATAAAAAACAATATTGTAATTACCTGAAGCAAATAAACACAGCCCACAACATCAAAATGCTTTGCGGCTGACTCGTTCTTCAATCCCAATGAAGCAATGCACAAGCTACTAACCAAATACTCATACACTAATGTTCCCCAATTATATTTGCCGATGTTGTCAATATCATCAACTAGCTTAAAAATTATGGGGAAAACAATACCCTTTTTATTGGGCAATAAGAATTCTGATATCCCTAACAAAATGTAAATCCTGCAAAAGAGTTCTACACCACCAACATCATAATCGTATTTCAAAAGATAGTAGTATATCAACTCCACAGTAACTGTTTGACCACCAAAAATATTCAAAGTGTCACTATCAGAAATGGTCTCATTTAAATCAATTCTTTCACCCAAAACCCTCAAACCTAACCCCAAACAAACATCTAATAGATTAAATTCTACGACTTGCCCACCAATACGAAAACCTTCCCTTCTCTCAACCCAGTTGTAACATAACAGACTCAAAAGTTTCCTACTAATCTTCACCGAATCGGTTACCATGGGAAACCACCAAAATGGAGTGCCTTGAATATAGTTCTTCTGTTGCACACTTAGTCTATTGTTTATAGCACCTACAAACTTCGTCTTGCAGAAATGACAAAATAAAATCTGGATAACATAACAAACAACTGAATGTCATTCATTATAATTGCACAACTATAACAACATGAATCCAGATTAACAAACCTTGTTCTCCTGCGACAAATAAACATGTCCATCACGATTATCGTCCATCTTGTAATCCTACAACGCCATACACATTACACAGACATAAAATGCGCATTAACCAACCATATCGCTGACAAGAAAAAATATCACCAACAACCACATCCACAGCCAACTATACACATCCTCTGGTTAATACGACCAAAAAACGTTACCTTTGTCGTCGACGACTTCTCTCCGGTAGCCCACCACTGATTTGCAGAACTATGCCTCCTCTCCCTGTCGCACTGCCTGATAATGACCCACCACCCCCACCAACCCAAATGGTTGGCGGAATCTCACTTACCCCCTTGTCTGTCTTGACTTTCTCACTTCCAAACCACCCCGGCCTCAGTCTCCCCCATTTGCCTCTTCACTTTCTGACTTCGTCGCCTTCGTTAATTTCCCCTTCTCTCTCTAAAGTTCAGTTTCTCACCGGCGGAAACCCTAAACCCACTGAACCCACAACACCACCGCCTCACTTTCGACCTTCTCTCTCTTCACACTCAAACTGCAGAACGGAGCGCCTCACTTCCCCCCCCCCCCCCCCCCCCCCCTTTTCCTCTTAAGTTTCTCTCTCTAAAAGGACATTTAACATAAGTGATTTTCCTTCTCTCCACTGCACGTGCGACCAACGTTTTTCATTTTTAAAAAATTAAAAAAAGCTCTGCCACGTCAGCTGTGTCAAATTCTTGTCAAAAATTTTTGTTGGAATATCATTATCCAAACTACAAAGCTAAGTTTAGCAACACTCAGTTTTCTTCTCAGTTTTTCCTCTCTTCTTCACTTTCAGTTTATTGCTTACAATTCTGGATCATATGTTTTGTTCCTTTCTTTATACCTTATATCCTCCTCTTTCTTATTTAAGATTTTAAATACTTGCAGTGCTGAAGACTAAGAACAGCTTTCCTCATTCTCAGTTTCAAGGTATGAGATCCTTAATACCTTTCCCACTTGCTTCCACTGTTCTAATGGATATATTGCTGAAACGAATACACCAAAGAAAAATTACTACTTTTTCAATTTTTTTCTCACGATAACCGATTCATTGGTTTTCACCCAAAGAGCATTATTAGTTGAAATTGAATTATTCCAACCCACGAAATTGAAACACATTTATTAAAATTAAAGTTTTTATATATTTTTTATTATATTAAATTGATTATTTTATTCCAAAAAAATAAAAATATAATATTAATAATATTATATTTAATTTAAATGAATAATATGATTATTTTGGTAAATAAAGCTAAATAAATATAGCTTAATATAAAGAAAGGGAATAGTTAAAATGATTTATTGAATTTTATTAATTATCATGACATATTAAAAAAATATAAGTAATATTCTTCGTCACAAGTTGAGTAATGTCTAGTCTGTTTGATAATGATATCTTGTATGACTTCGAATGTTATAGGAGCATTTTTTTCACAAAATTATACTCTATACATTAAATTTAAAATAATTCCTTTATGTCACAAAGGCCAATATTAATCTTCAAATGAAAAGAAATTTAGTGAATAAAAACGAATTGCTATTGATAAAGCTATATAATAATTAAAGAAATAAAAAATAATTATTGGTATGATGAATATATTTTGCGAGTTTTTGGCTCCCAAGTTGAACTAATGCTGTTTGGTTTAGTGCTGCATCTATACCTACTATCTTTTTGAACAAATCAAATCCAAAAAGCTGGTGGGTATACAATATAATATTTTGCTATGGATGCTTTTCATTACTAATAATCTTCACAGCCTGTTGTGAAAAAGTTTTGGAATTTAAGGAAATAAAAGCTTTGGTTGATTTCCCTCTTCTCATTCATGGTTTAAGCATCCATAGTTGTGCAAGAGTTTGTCAATTAAAAAATTACGAAGTTATATTACAAACTTTTACAACTTTTTAAATTTGAATACTGAAAAGAACTTTTTCAAAAATTTTAGAACTTAAAATTGAAAAGCATATTGTGATTCAGTTGTGGTTTAGAATTATTTTGAAAAAACCAAACTAAGTATGTTTTTTCTCTTGGGAGCTTCCTTAATTCCAAGGACATAGAAAACGTTTTCACCATGCTTGCTCATTCCTTAAAACGCAAAAGTGATTCCTAGAAATATCGCCTAAGTGCCACAATCGACCAACAATTGATTTAAGGTATCAGAAGCTTTACTAAAACTGTACATTTTGTTTTTGTTTTTAATTGGTTAATATTGTTTAGTTTATATTTCAGTTATGGCTTCCAACGAAGAGGGAAAAATCTCTTTGAAATATTGGGTTGACGATAAAAAAGAACGTGTAATTGTGGCGGAAGCAAGTGGGGAGTTGGTAGATGTTCTCTTCAGTTTCCTTACCCTTCCATTGGGAACTATTATTCGGCTTTGGGACACCTCTGAACAACAACAAAGGCGTGAGAACACCTCTGAACAACAAGAAGGACCTGGTTGCATCAACAATCTGTGCCCGAGTTTTAAGGATATTTTGGGACTTCGGAACAACTCTCAACAACAAGTAGGACGTGAGAACATCTCTGAACAACTAGTAGGGCGTGGGAACACCTCTGAGGAACAAGAAGGGCGCGATAACAACTCTGAGCAACAACAAAGGCCTGACAACAGCTCTGAACAACAAGAAGGGCGTGAGAACACCTCTCAACAACAACAAGGACGTGAGAACACCTCTCAACAACAACAAGTAGAGCATGAGAACACCTCTGAACAACAACAAAGGTGTGAGAACACCTCTGAACAACAAATAGGGCATGAGAACAACTCCGAACAACAAGAAGGACCTGGTTGCATCAACAAGCTGTGCCACAGTTTTAAGGATATTTTGGGGCTTCGGTCTAAACAACAAGTAGGGCTTGGTTGCATCAAGGAGCTTTACCAGAGTGTTAATAAGTTGGACTCTGTTGTTTTTAGGAACAACAACTGCCAGGAAATGTTGCATTCTCCGCGCAACCCCTTAGAGAGCTCTTGCCAGAGACTAAAAGTGAAAGTGGATGATACAAAACCCACAAAGTATTTCATGTGTCTTAACTGTTCAAGTAAAGAAAGTAAATTGTTGGTGAGTTCTTTTTCTGCTAAAAAGTGCGACTGCGGGTCATTCATCAAAGAAATAGAAATGCTGGAAGAGCATGGTGGTGACGATGGTGTTTTTGTCAAAGGAAAGGCCATGTTCTTGATCTATGATGACTTGACAGTGCGCCGAAGCTCTCCAAGTGAATCCATTAAATCACCCCTCAAACTTGGACACAAAAAACTCGAAAACCAGATAGTAGAGCATCTTGACAGGAAAAAGGTAATATTTCTTATGTAGAAAAGACTATTCCTCCAATATTTGACAGTTTCAAGTTTATGCAAATACATAAAATTATTTAGTTGACTAAAATATCATTTTCTGGTAAAAATTTGAGAGACATTTTTGTGACTTACACTATATATGAAGTTATATATGAAGTTGTTAACCTTTCTCCAGTTATTCAATATATTGTAAAATTGTAGTTGAGCAGGACTTTTCCGTAGTTGTCGTACTTTGATATATAATGTAAGCTCATATGAACTTTCCTTGTTTAATTATAACTTTACTGCCTTAAATCGTGCTTTGTTTTTTCACTTATCTTCTTTCAGATACTAAACATACTGAAGCAAGCATTAACCTCCAAAACCCCGCTTAGTGATGTATTATTAGGAAAGGAGTCCAAGCGATCGGTCTCATTCTCACGAGTTATTGGCTCCAGTGGTTCCAAAGATTATTTAGAAATCAAGGTAATGGTGAGCAAAGCAAAGAACAAGATTCTATTTGTTGAAGCAGATGGAGATTTTGTCGATTTTCTAGCCAGCTTCCTCACAACACCTCTTGGATCTATTATGAACCTTAAGAGTAACAATTTTTCCTTTTGCCTCATACCACTTCTTGCATCTATTCTGAAGATTAAGAATGGCAAATTGTCGTTGGGTTGCATTCGTAACTTATACAAAAGTGTGAAGAATCTGGATCCATCGTGGTTCATAGAGTCATCAAACAGATCCTTACTGAATCCAAAGGTGGCTCCTCATTTTGGTTGTGAGAGAAATCCACTATTGAATGCAAATCAATATGACACTGCCAAATATTGGTATGGCCTTAGAGAAATGAAAAATGAGAAGGGTCGTATCATCTCTGAAAAAAGAATGATTTCAAAGAAACGCGATATGCTACAACAACCAAAAGATATCAAACTTTTGGACCCAAGATCTTCCGATAGAGCAAGAAAAGATGGTGTGGGATTTATGAAGAGGCCGTGTCTATTTGTTGTGAATGATGATCTGACAGTGTTACCAATGACAACTACTTCAAGTATTCCATGTTCATTTATGGATGACACCCCGTTTACTAAATTGGAGGAACATTTGGTGAAAATAAAGAAGTCAGAGGTAATGTTCACAACCATGTTCTTTCGATATTGGCTTAAGAAAATCTGATTCATGTCAATGGTTTTATTTAAGATTTGTCTAATTATTTGTCGATTTTGGTCAGGCAATAAACCTCTTGAGGGCTTCTTTAACATCCGACAAAGGTGCTTTTACTCGGAGCCTATCCTTCTTATTGTGGACTTGGAGATTCCAAAGACTCATTCCAGGTTGGAGTTTCTTTAGAAGGAAGAGAATAAAATGGGAAGAAAAAAGAAAAAGACAAAAACGTGAGAAAGATATCGACTTAAATGATAAGAAAGAGAAAAAGAAACAAAGTGTTGTAGAATCTAAAAGGGAGAAGGAAGAGAACAATAATAATTCAGTGCAGAATACAAAGGAAGAAGTCAAACCCAAAAGTGTGGGTGATAAGTGATAAAGGGTGGAGTGGAGCAATGCTGCGTTACATTTTGGTGTATGAAATAATTGTGTTTAAGTGGATATGATGATCATTTAACGTTTTTTTTCTTGTTTTGTGCATGTTATTATAATTCTTCAACACTTTCTTATTTCTAGCCAATTTGGGACTTAGAATCACACTTGGATTCTTAACACAAAAGACATAGAAACTGTGTTGGGAGATGCCTATGTAATAAAGCTGATACATGATTGATAATCACAAGCTTACTGCGTGGCTTGGTATTCGTTGATTATTTTGGAGGTGGATTAAGACTATCTACCACAGTACAACATAATTTGGTTAAAAGCTGGTAAAGATAATCGTAATTAACATTCAAATTATCTCTTTTATCCATTAATTTTTTACATTCAACTATCTAACCTTTATTATAATAATATTTGGTTAAATTATTTTTTTTGTCATCTATTTATTAAGAAGTATCAAATTAGTTTTCAAGTTTTTTTTTATATCAATTTGATCTTAGTTTTTTAAAAATATCCAATTTGATTTTTGTTGTTAATTTTGATTAAACAGTATTAAAGTTAACATCATATCTCAATTTATGATTTTTTAAAATTTTTTTTTTGAATTTTTTTTTGAATTCTTTTATACATGTCATTTGACCGTTGTATCCGAAATAAATCAAATTATATAATTTTTCTAAGTGTAGCTAAATTAAAATTAAAAAAGCAGAACTTGAATTTTTAAAAGAAAAACAAAGAGAAAAAAAAGTAATTAATACTTTATTTTAAGATTTATTAAGGTGACTTATTAAATTGTATGACTTGTCGCTTTTAAGGCATTTACTAACCTCACCATTTACTTCTCGTGATTAAGATGTGAAATATACATGAAATTTACACATAAATAAAAACAATAAATTAACTATTTCAAAAGTCAGTAAGATTTTTAAGTCAGTGTTTTAGAAATATCAGAGACTTACTAATTTTATCAACAATTAATTTTTTTTAAAAAAACTCGGTGCCGTATATTAAACAGAAATTTTATACACAAGCTTGTATTTTATAATTATATTCTTACCTCTCTGAGTACCTATTTTATCATCAATTCATAATATTCAAATGACAATTAACCTTTTAAGAAATACAAAATTGTCATAACTTTCTCGATTTACATGGAAGTTCGTTCTCTTCTTATTTCTAAATCCTCTTTTTTCGATAATCACTTCGCCAAAATTCATCTTGAAATAAGATATTTTTAGGAGGTTAATTTTTATATAGTTTGGTTTGAAGTTGACTTCTTAAATTATATGTTACCTGTCTTTAGTTTATTTTTTCCATCCAGATGCGTATTGCATATCTTCGAGATTATCTTATAAGTAATAACTCTTCATTTTTTAAAAATTTTTGAGAACCATTTATACTATGTAAATAATAAGTTTTGAAGAAAAAAAAATTCAAATTTAAAAAATCTTCTTAAATTAATATAATACAAGAGTTATGATTTGGGTGTTGCCTTATGTAAATAAAATAAATAAATTTTAGATGTTAATTAAGAGATGGACAAATTGTTGTTTGAACTTCTATTATTACAATAAAAGAATATATTAAAATGTGAAATAGCAAGGACGTATGCACACATATATAATAATAACGTCAATATTTGACGCATTTCATCACTTCACGTTTATTGGGTATTCAAGACAGTTCATCACTTCACCTTTATTCGGTATTCAAGACCGTTCATCACTTACACTCTCACATTACATAATATAAATAATAATGCATTTCATCATCAATTCGGTAGAACAACACTTTTTATTTATAATTTTATTAAAAACACAATCATATATGCTAGTAACAAATAGGGAAACATTCATCTTCATCCAATTTTTATGCCTGCAGTCTCCTTTTTATTACTGTAATATTGGAGTAAGCAACTGAAACTCAACCTACACAAATTATGAAAACAATTACTATACTTTCATATATAAAAGTGATTACGAATAAAATATGAATTTCATTATAAAGGATGTAAAAGTAGCATTATAGCGAATATCATACTATACATAAGCCTCGTAACTAAATCATAGCAAAGAAATGTCCACTTAAATAGATATCAATAAAATATAAAATAACACTAAATAATATAAAATTGCTTACGTAATAGACTTAATCATCGTATTATGATGTGGAAAACTGCTTCTAATTAATCATCACCTACACGCGCATAGCATAGAGCAAATGATATAACTGACCGTGAAAAAAAGTTAACAATTTTAGTAACATTAGTTAATATTTGATGTACCGTGTTCACTATCTTCATCGGTATCTGAACCACTGAAGAACTGAAATGGGGCACTAGCAGCATCTGGTGGAGCCTATTTAAGCAGAATGCAAGCCAAAATAAATCATATTATGCTAAAATTTACAGCAATGTTCTCAGTTAAACACATGAATAACTTAGTGGAATTATAATTCCAAGGAAAAAAAAAGTTTGTTCTGATCCCAGGACATCAAATGCATGAGGTATTATTCTTCACTTTAGAAATACCATAATCAATCAGACAGGAGCGTCCAATTCACATAATCAATCTCTTGTAGTCCTGACCTATTTTTCAGATCAAGTTGTCGAATGTTTGAAATCTGCACGTGCAAATACAAAACTAATTATTTTCAAGCATTACAGGACTCCAAAAACTATGAAATATTCCTTTATTTTATTAATAATCTTATAAACAAAAACTCAGTTGACTATATTTAAAAGATTTTCTCTACCAAATACGTTTTCTAGTCTACATTAATGGAGTTTATATCACATTTAATCCATCATCATTCAACTTTCTTGTGCCAAAAAATTTAAATTTGTTAAACTGCTATTTACTTAATTAATTTATTTGTATCTTAAGTTAGTATTAGTTCTATTAAAAACGTATTAATTTATTAATTTTAAATTTAATATTAATCTTAAATACTAATTCAATTCGTATTTTTTTTAGTTTGTTCAATTTATTTTAATTTCTTTTTTTAATTAAATTCTACTTTTTATCAATTTTGTTATTTTTTTAATGTTATTTAAATAGCATACTGACGTGGTGGAATAGTTCGAGTGAGTAGTAACCTCTGACATATTTCGTTATACCACTAAGGCGTGCGTTCCTTCTCATCTTCATAAAACACACATTCCGTTGAGAATAGTCTAAGTGTAAGTAAAAAAGTTTCACATTGGATAAAATAGACAAATACTATATAAAAATAAAGACCCATAACACCATTGCCTTGAAGTTTTAGGGGTAAAAGTGATGTCTCTCAGTGACTATAATCATAGTCCATATGACATATGTTAGAAGTGGACTTTAAGCTTAACTCAACCCCACAAAACCAGCTTACCTTGTAAGATGAGGATTGTATCCACTTATATATTGTGAATTGACATTATCTCTAGTTGATGTGAGACTTCCAAATCACTAGTAGCAAGAGCAGTGAAGGCTTGGGTAGTTGTGTGTCATTGGAAGGTTTGTAATTTTTGCCAGAAAAATTGCACTGTGAAGGGTTTGCAATTTTGGTCCAAAGAAAATTGCACTATGAAGGGTTTGTAGTTTTGGTCTATAAAAACTTAGAAGGCCTACAATTTTTGCCGAAAGAAAAATTGCACTTGGGTGATAATACTTCTTGTTGAGTATTTGTGAAAATATGCCTTGAGGTGCCGAACCACGTTAAATTTTCTGTGTTTTTATTTATATTTTTCTGCTCTTATTTGTGGGTGTGCTTCCGCTTGAAGAGATTATTATTTTTAGTGTGTGATTTCCCAACAGTGGTATCAGAGCCAAGTTAGAGCCTATCCTAGCGAACTTTCTTGGACATTCTGTTCCACCCGCTATTTCGGGCCGCTAACGAACCACCAACTAATTTCTTGTCCCATGCACGAGATGAATATACCTCAGCGTGAGGGGGTGTGTTGGAAGTCCCATATCGACTAGAGATAAGGTCAATTCACAATATATAAGTGGGTGCAATCCTCACCTTACAAGCTAGTTTTGTGAGCTTGAGTTAGGCTTAAAACCCACGTCTAACATAGTATTAGAGCCAAGTTAGAGTCTATTCTAACGAACTTTCTTGAACATTCTGTTCCACCCGCTATCTCAGGCCGCTAACGGACCACCCACTAATTTCTTGTCCCACGCACGAGATGAATATACCTCGTGTGACAAAGTGTATTGGAAGTCCCACATCGACTGGAGATAAGGCCAATTCACAATATATAAGTGGGTGCAATCCACACCTTACAAGCCGGTTTTATGGGGTTGAGTTAGGCTTAAAACCCACTTCTAACAACATAAAAATATTAAGGGTGAGATATTGTAAATATTTTATACTTGGTATTCTGTTACATTTTACTCTATATATAGGATATATCAATAAAATATAACATCTTCACACATTCATCTTTTTTTTTTAACACCGAACCACCCATCATCAACACAAAACACACACAAAATCTATCTCTGCATTATCTTCCTTTTTCATAAAATCAACACAACTAACAGTAGTCTCAACAACAATCAACTTCATCTTCTTCCCCAATCAATTGTAGAATCGACCAACACATAACCGCGCACAAACAACTTCTTCCTCTCCTTTTACAGAACCCCACTCACTCTCATATCAAAACAAACATATTAAACTCCAATTTTCTATCTCTCCTCATCCACACAACCTAAGAGAGCACGCAACTACACATTCACCCTCATTTTTTTCACCTTATATTCAATCAAACACGTCGTCATCACAAATTAGAGAGAAAAGATAGAACAAGAACAACATCCCGTGAAGCTCCAGCGGTGGCAAGTGACAACCTTGGCATGGTCGCGGTGGCAACTCTGAATGGTGCGTTGTGTCTGACCGTTGGAGTTGCGATGGAGACGAGCCCTGTTCTCAGAAGTGCTGAGGAGCTCCCGTGAAGGAAGCATAATGAGATGAGAAGTCGCGCACCACTGTTTGTCGTTGGTGGCGACTGCGTACTGATAAGGATTTAAAGGAAAAAAAATAAAAGAAAGAGAAAATGGCCATTTTTATTCATTTGTACATTATTGTACTAATTTCATCATGCAATATCTTGTTTCAGATCATACATTTGGGTTTGCGCATTGTTTGTGTAAATATGTTTGGAGGGAGTTAGTTAGACACAAAACAACATGTTCACAAGTGCCTAGTGGATTTTTCACGACTTGTGGATTTGGCTTCAAAAGTGCAGGATTCAAAATAGCGTGTTCCACATGTGCCTGATGGGTTTTTTCACGACCTGTGGATTTTTCCACAACCTATGCATTTTTCAGTGAGAAATCTAAATATGACGTGGACTGACAATCATTTAAAGGAAAAATAAAATAAAAGAAAGAGAAAGTGAGGGAAATAGTTAGAGGAGTGAGAAACCCACCTCAACAAAGAAAAAGATAAAAAGCGGAGGATTGTTTACGAAAATTCTTTCTCTTTATCTTTGCCATTCTTTTTCTCCCATCAGTTTTAGTTTTTGTTGCATTGTGCAAAACTGATTTTCTTTTTGTTGGAGGATTGGTATAAGACTCATAAATTTTACTGAGATAAATTGAAGGTTCTACTCTTTATAATTGATGTATTAGAAAATTGGGGATTGCTTGCGATTATAAATAAGATATGTTAGGTTATGTCACAATTGGGAAATTGAGCATACCTAATTAGTTTGCAATAGATATAATTATTGATTTTTCATGATTCTATTGAATTTTTGTAAACTAACCTAAGGGATAGGGGGTTCGAAGTCAATGAATAGATATTACCTACTAAGGGATCAAAGGTGAAACAACTCTAAGTAAACTCAAGTGGATGATTACATTGTTTGCATCAATTGAAAAGGATTAGAATTCTAGAGGAAAGGGTACGAAATCAATTCTCTAACAACTTTTATATTTATTGAAGTTTTTGTTATAAATTTTATGAATGCAATTCTATTGAATGTCATGTACTCAAAATTACGTAAATTAGGAATCTATATTCAACGAGTCAATACCAGAGGATGATATTTTATTACTATGTTAACGATTGGTTCATTTGCCAACGTTTATCATTTCATTTAAATAACTCTTTTGTTTCACTGAAATAATTTTCATTATCTCTCAACCATTGACTATGTTGATATTTGAAAAGTTTTCTTAGATCTCTAAGGTATCTTTCATTTTATCATATCCTTAATTATACATTTGTTTTTCTAAGCGTGTTTTCATTCAATAGTCTCTCAAATTATTTCTAAAACACACATTTGATAATTTTTTAATATTTTTTTTGTTTATTTTTATCATTTAAAATATTATTTTGATATATTTTATATAATTATTTTGTATTTTTAACACATTATCATACTATAATTTTGTCACTTAATAGTATAAATAAATTTTATTTACTATAATATAAAATTTTAATATAATTGTCGTGAATCTTTTTTATCACAATCCAACATATATTGAAGTTCAAAAGATACAAGATCTTTGTTAAAATTATATTATTATTAGTTTAATTTTTGTTCTTTGCGTGATTTTGATCAAGTGATAGATGTATTATAACTTTTATTAGTGTATAAAGAAGAGATTCATTAGAATTTAAAAAATTAAAGAAAACAAACATTTAAAATATATTTTAATTTGAATATTTTTTTTCTTATATATTTTTTAAAATATTTTTAAATTTTATTAACTATGTTTTATCAATATTTGAAAATTTATTAAATATTTTGGTTTCAAGAAATTTTATTCAGTATTATAATTTGAAATGTATATAACTGTAAGTTTTTCTAAATATTTAATATTGAATATTTTAATAATATTATGTTTCCTTTACCGTAATTTTTTGTTATTTTATAAATTTTTTTTTGTTATTTTTGTAATTTTTTGATATTTTAATACATGTACGTTGCACTGTATCGTAACTCATTGAAATCGCATGCTTCCATCTGTTTTCTGCACTGTTCGATTGGGTTTCTGGGTTTTTCCCAGAAACCGCCTGGCGGTTTGATCCCTACCGTCAGGCGGCTCATCAGAGGTGGGCGAATGTTCTTGTTTTGGTTTGAGTCGCCTGGCGGCGATGAGTCCCTGCCCGGCGGCGCGACCTTGGTTGCGTTCTGGTTGATGGTTTTTATGCTAATTTGGGTGAATATAACGAACTGCGGAGTCGCAAATGATTTTTATATAATTGTATGATGGATGATTGCCCTGGATTTATTGCTTGGGATGTTTATGATCATATTGGAATTTTGTTTATGGGATTGTTATGATTGATTAGGGAGTAATGGGAATTTAGGAATGCGAAGATTATAATTTCGTTAAGATTGGGTGTTAAACAAGACGTAAATGTAAGTGTGGTGATTATAGGGGAAGAAGAAGAGTGAGATAGGTTCGTGGGGAGTGCAGAAACGTATGCTGGAGGCCTGGTGCTGGTATGCCGCCTGGCGGTTCCGTGCTGTCCGCCAGGCGATGAGGTGTGGCAGTTCTGGTTGGGTGCTATGCTGGGAATTTCTGCAGGAGAAGGAGAACCTTGATAAGTGAAAAGGTTGTGTAGTGGAAGGGAGGAAATTATGGGTGAGAAGTTGGGAAGGAGAGGTAGCTTGTGAGGAGGCAAGGTCAAAGGAGAGTAGGTGAATATTGTTTGGGTGTAAGGTAATGAGTAAGAAGACGCCACTGGAACATTGTGTTGTTGAATAGAAACTGCATCGGACGCTAAAGGGTTAGTGGATATGGTGGGTTAATGATAGTGAGGAGGAGTTAGTTGTGAAGAATGGTAGACAAGTTGGAACTACGAATTCTAGTGAGATGGGTAAAAGGAGTGGGAAACAGGGTGAAGGATGGATGATACATGTACTGTTGATTTAGCATATGGGGTTTATGGATGAGTGTAATTGTGAAGAGGGGAGGTGTGAGAATGGGATCTGTCATTGGTGAATTCAGACTTAACATCATAAATTATGTATAAAGAAATCTCTAGTCGAAATGTGCGAATGATAGAGACAGACTATAGTGACACCAGAATATATTGGGATTGGCAATAGATCAGGATTGAGTACTGAGACCCAAAAGGGAATTGGCCTTAGAGGGATTTGAATTGTAGAACCAACCAAATCGAGTGCCAAAATCAGCTGCAGAGTGTTTCTGGTATGGCGCCTGGTGGCCCACTGATAACCGCCAGGCGATAGACTTAGCGTGAGAGAATACTGCACCGTGGGGCGCCTGGCGGCACAATGTGCTCCGCCAGGCGGTGACGAGAAAACAGTGGGTCTGGGAGGACACTGACGCCTGGCGGTAAGTGAATAACACCAGGCGGTCTGGAACAGTTTCGCCTGGCGGCATGTGGGTCGAGCCAGGCGAAAATGCTGTTGTTCTTTGCTTTCTGGTGTGTTGTTTTAACTGACAATGATGCTTTGCTTGGATCGGGAGATGCTGTGCCATGAGCGAGTAGGTTCATGGATGGTGTTTGACATGTGATGATATGAACGGGGAGGTTCATATCCAGTTACTCTCACGTGGGGATACGAGCGAGGTAGGTTCGTATGTTCCGTGCTCACGTTGAGAGATGCCACGTGCGGGGAGGTACGGGGGCTGGTGGATCACATGTGTTGGACTACGGGCGGGCAGGTCCGTAGAGTAGGACTACGAGCGGGGAGGTTCCTAGAGCAGGACTACGAGCGGGGAGGTTCGTAGAGGCAGGACCACGAGCGGGCAGGTTCGTGTGAGCATCAGATTCCTGAGTCCAAGGCTAACAAATTGTATGATTTGAAGACTGATAAGTCTTGGGGTTAAGGTCTTGGCCAAGAATTATAGATAATGAATAAGATGGGTAAATGATCTATCTTGTGTTTTATATGCTTGTTATTTTATTTTCTCAGCTCACCCTTTCTGTTTGTGTGTGGCGATGATCGTGTAATTCATTACACGGGAGCAGATGTTGATACAAGTGGTGCTGAGGATGTTCAGATGGCGGAGTGAGGGCTAGCATGGGATTAGAGCTAGGATTTTCTCTCATATGTATTACTTTATGTTTTTATTATAAACACGAATAATGGGAGCTTGTAACACTTGACTGATTATGTTATAAGTTTTGGCGCGTGCGTTCATGAAATTAATTTTTCCCGCGTTGGGATTTTTATCGAGATGACTATTAACGAATTTATTTCTTTTATTATTTATTTTTAAGTAATATTCCCTAGGGATGTTACAATATACCCATTACCCGGTGAAGATGAAGATGAGACAAAAAGTTTGATACTCGTTAAATTTGAATATAAGAATGAATATAAATATGAGATAGGAAAATTTATCCTTGTCTCTTAGATTAAAATATTAAAGGATGTTTTCATTAAATTCAATGCACCGAATGCAGGGAACAAAAAGGGGCATTTATAGTAGCTACCCATATTCAACAGCTGTCTTGGTCAAAGAGCAAAACATTACAGCTGGCAAAACAGAATCCCATTCTGTTATAACAGAGGGAGCAAAATCAAAACTGAATATATTTTATTCTAATATCTTCCCTCAAACTCAAGGTGGAGGGTTGGGAGATAAACACTGTACATTGAGTTTGCCTTGAAGAAAAGAAAATCGGGCTTGAGAGAGAGACTTTGTGAAAATGTCTGCCCATTGATCTAAAGCTGGAATATGATAAACGAGAAGCTGCTTGGACAGAACCTTTTCTCTGACAAAGAAGACATCAATCTCCATATGTTTGGTGCGACTGTGGAAAACAGGATTGTGCGCAATGGCCACAACACTTTGATTATCACAGAGAAGAAGAGGAGGAGAGAAAGGGACCTGAAGTTCTTGTAAAAGAGCTTGAATCCAATTTAGCTCAGCGGTAGTTTGAGCTAAGCTACGATATTCAGCCTCGGTACTAGATCTGGCTATTACTGGCTGCTTGCGAGACCACCATGAGATCAAATTAGAGCCTAAGAAAATGGCAGAACCAGATGTGGAGCGTCGATCATTGATATCAGAAGCCCAATCAGCATCACACAGAGCTGTGATAGTGAAAGGTTATCCAACAGTAACAGGTTTCATGAGAAGGCTGTGAGATATAGTACCTTTGAGATATCTGAGGATTCTTTTAACTGCCATCCAATGAGTATCAAGAGGGTTGGCCATAAATTGACAAACTTTATTAACCGTAAAGCAGATATCAGGCCTAGTAAGAGTTACATACTGTAAAGCCCCAACTACAAATCTATAAAGAGTAGGATCCAAAAATAAGTCACCAGTGGTTTTCGAGAGTTTGCAGGAAGAGGCCATAGGTGAAGAAATAGGATGAGCTGTAGCCATATTGGTCTTGTGAAGAAGGTCCTGAATGTATTTGCTTTGAGTGAGGAGAAGGGACTTGTCAGGTAAGTGCTTAAGTTCAATCCCCAAGAAATACTCTAGCTGACCAAGATTTTTGAGAGAGAAGGTAGAATGAAGCTGAGTAGTAAGCTGCTGGATGAGAGAAGAAGAGTTGCCGGTGATGATGATATCATCCACATAAACCAGAAGAAAAACAGTTTGAGTGTGTTGCTTATAGATGAATAAAGATGGATCACATTTACTAGCCTGAAAACCGAACTGAATAAGTGTAGTTTTGAGTTTGTCAAACCATTGGCGTGGGGCTTGCTTCAAGCCATAAAGAGCTTTATTCAATTTGCACACAAGAGATTTATCAACAACCTCAAATCCAAGAGGTTGAATCATATAATCTGTCTCTTCAAGAGGGCCATTGAGAAAGGCATTGTTGACATCTAACTAAAACAACTCCCAATGATTAGACAGAGCAAGAGGAATTTACAATTCTAATAGTAATAGGCTTAACAACCGGAGAGAATGTGTCATGAAAATCAAAGCCAGGGACTTGATGAAAACCCTTAGCAACTAATCGAGCCTTGTACTTGTTGATGGATCCATCTGCATTTTCTTTTATTCTAAACACCCACTTACACCCTATTGCTTGTCGAGCAGGGGGTAAGGGAACTAAATCCCAAGTGTTATTTTTTAATAAAGCAGAATACTCTTGTTGCATAGCAGAAAACCAAGTTGGATCAAACAGAGCTTGTTTAATTCCTTTGGGTTTAGTATGAGTCAACAATAAGGAAGGACGAATCTGAGGACAATGAATGCCTGATTTGGATCTGGTTTGCATAGGATGATTATTAAGAATGTTGGGAATTGGTTCAGCAGGAGCACTGGACTCAAGAGCACTGGACTCAGGAGAAGAGGGGGAAGGGGGTGTAGGTTGTGACATAGTGGGTGACACAAACAAATCAGTATTTGGATGAGAAGGGGTACTGGTATGAGAAGATACAGGAGACTGTTGGGAGGAACCTGCAGCTGAAACATAAGTGGGAGGCGTGAGAGGGGTGGGGGACAAAGGTGATAAATCTGGATTAAGGGTAAAGTATTGTGAGAGAGAAGAGATGGGTATAGGTTGTTGCTGAAAAATGTCACAATAAGGAAATCGGTGTTCATTGAAAATCACATCCTTGGAAATATAGATTTTACCGGAAGAGGAGAGACATTTATAACCTTTGTGGGATGAAGAATATCCAAGAAAAACACACTCCTGGGATCTGAAGTTAAGTTTGTGAGCATTGTAAGGACGGAGAAAAGGAAAACAAGCACACCCAAAGGTTCTTAAGAACATGTAATCAGGCTGTTTTTGAAATAAAACAGTAAAAGGAGTGTTAAAATTTAATGATGCAGTAGGTAATAAATTGATGAGATAAACTGCAGTAAGAAAGGCAAAGTCCCAAAGGGCAAGAGGCAAAGATGCATGATGGAGGAGGGTAAGACCCAAATTGACAATATGTCTATGTTTCCGTTCAACCACACCATTTTGATGGTGAATATGAGGGCAGATTAATCTATGAGTGATGTCAAGGGTATTTAGGAAAGTACTAAATGGTCTGAATTCCCCTCCCTAGTCAGATTGGACACTTTTAATTTTGGAGTTTAATTGAAGTTCAACCATAGCTTTAAATTGTTGAAAAATAACAAGTGTCTCAGCTTTGGATTTTAAGGGATAAATCCAGGTGAATCGTGAATATGCATCAATAAAGGAAACATAGTAAAGATATCCAGAATGAGAAGGAATGTGAGAGGGACCCCATAGGTCTGTAAAAATTAGTTCCAATGGCATAGTATAAACAGTGGTAGAAATCGAGGAAGGAAGTCGATGAGACTTTCCTACACAACAGGATGAACAAAACTCGGGAACATTTTTATTGGAAGAAGAAACATTACACTGACGTAAAACAAGGTTAAGAACATGAGAGTGAGGATGACCCAATCTAGAATGCCACAAAGAGGGGAGACTAGGGGTATCACTGGATTATTTACATCATTAGTCTTAAAAACAGAGGGAGAACTGAAGGGTAACTCTGCAGAAGTGGAGGGTGGTGCAGCGGAAGAGGACAACAAGGCAGACGGTGGATGAAGCTTGAGGTTGGGAAAGCAATATAGCCCATCAAAACCAACAACACCTTGAAGTAAAACTTCATTTGTTCCCTGAGATTTAACAAGACAATGATCAGAGTGAAATTCAAAGAAAACACAATTGTCTTGGGCAAACTTGCTAACACTCAATAAATTTTTGGTAAGAGAAGGAACATGAAGTAAATTGTTTAATTTTAAAGCAACAGTGGAGTTAAGAGGGGACAAGAAGGAGGAAACACCAGAACCAGTAATAGGCAAACCTTGACCATTTCCAATAAAAATTTGGTCTGGCCCGTCAAAATGACCCAACTGATGTATATTCTGAGATTCACCAGTAACATGAAACGAGGCACCAGAATCAGGGATCCATGTAGAATTGGTAACATTCTGAGATGAAGTAAGTAAGGCATTAGTAGGAGTGGAGTTGGGTAAATTAGGATTGACCCAAGTGTTATAAGCTTTGTCAGTGGACTGAGGCAAAGTGGGTTGGACAGGGTGCTGGGTTGAAGGATCATGGAGCACAAGAGACTCACGAGGTTGATAACTTGAATCAGCCTTATAAAAACAAATGTTGGCAGTATGACCATATTTCAAGCAGATTTGGCATTGAAAGTTGGCAAAACGACCTCCACGCCCTCGACCAGGACCCCCACCACGGTGATCCTTATTACTGCCACCGCGAGCTCCATTAGGACCACGACCACCACCATGACAAACAAACCCAACGGCAAAATGAGAACGAGTGCCAATATCAGAGGAGGTAGGATGCAGGTAGCCTTGGGTATAGTTAACAGAAGGAGAGAAGGACTGTTTGGTAAAGCGAGCAAGACGAGATTCATGAGCGAGAAGAAGAGCCTCAACTTCAGCGACAAGAGGCGTCGTAAATTTGCTTTCGATGACAGAAATCACAGAAGCATAATCTTGTAATAATCCTTCTAAAATAGCATCCACATGTTCTTCAAGTGGGATTGGATTGCCCACACCAGCAAGCTCATCAGCAATAGTCTTATCTGAGACAAGAACTCGCGCATCGTTTTTCCGTCAAGAAAGGTGGTTCGAAGGTCGGTGCGAAGTTGACGAGTGCAGGCCTTCGTTTGCAAATGAAAATACTCATAAATTTTGTCCCAGACTTGATATGAATGAGTTGAGCCAATGACCCGAGAGAGAACAGATTTCGATAAGGTGGATTGAAGCCAAGTGAGCAACAACTGGTCCTGAACTTCCCAAGCTTCAAAAGCAGGATTAACTTTGCCATCTTGACAATCTGTTTCGGTAAGGTATTGCGGAGGAATGACGGGATTGACTACGAAACGCTGAAGTTTGTGAGCTTTGATGATGGGTTCGATCTGCTACCTCCAGAAGAGATAGTTGGTGTCATCAAGCTTTTCAGCAAGAGAATTGAGAAAGGGAGAAGCAGTCGAAGGAGTGGGTGGAAAGGAAGCCATTTAAAAAAAAATTAGGGTATCCCACTGGAAAAGAAGGCTCTAGATACCATCTTAGATTAAAATATTAAAGGATGTTTTCATTAAATTCAATGCACCGAATGCAAGGAACAAAAAGGGGCATTTATGGTAGCTACCCTTATTCAACAGCTGTCTTGGTCAAAGAGCAAAACATTACCGCTGGCAAAACAGAATCCCATTCTGTTATAACAGAGGGAGCAAAATCAAAACTGAATATATTTTATTCTAATATCGTCTTGTTTCGTTGTCATCCCTGATCTTAGCGTTAAGTTGAAGAGTCATGAAATAATGAATGTGTATATTATTAACATAAATGCATGGATTGATTTGAAAATAAGATTGACAAAAAATAAAATAGCAGACAAATATGTTAAACAACAAATAAATAGAGACAGAGAATGGAGGAAGGTGTTGTGAAGAATTATTGCACTTCTTAAATTGTTCATTGATTGGGGATACCTATCGGTGATCCAAGAAAAGCGAAGCGAGAATGTGTTAATATTAGGAAGATACTTTCTCAACGGAACGGGAGGGAATTATCTTTTTGCTGGAAGAGTGTGTTTTCTCAAATTTTTCGTTTCTGTTCTCCCCTTACTCTTATCTTTTCTCATGGTGGCAAAATTAGTGCTAAAGGAGATTACAAAGTTACAAAGACGGTTTCTTTGGGGATGGGGTTCAGAAGGAGAAAAAATATAATGGGTGAAATGGGATAAATTTTGTAGGTCCAAAAATTAGGTGGACTAGGCATAAAGGAAATATAAATGTTTAATTATGCCCCTGTAACCGAGTACAATCCATGATTCCGCTTGCGTTTATACGCCCAAAAGAATAAATAAAAATATGAAATTAATTATGAAGAGTCACCAAAATTGAGATTTTTTAATTCTTTAATACTTCACAGATTTGACATATTCACTAATTTTACCAAGAATTATTTTGTATTAAAAAAACACAGCTGACTATATTTAAAATAATTTTGTTTTACCGAATAAAGTTTTCTAATTTACATTATCTGACTTCAAGACCTTCCAAACAGGTTAAGAATTCAGATTCCAAGCGTAACACTTTCAGCTGCAAGAGAAGTTTGCTATAATCTCCATTATTAAGACTTTGACAGCGGAAGATCTCCTTGGAGGAACCATCACACAACACAAGCGTCTCTATATTGGACACCTGTTTTAGAATTCCATGCGGAAATACATCCGACTCACTACTAAAGTAGAGAGTAAGACCTTTTAAGTTGTGCAAAAAGTTTCTCTCAAATTCTTCGCGAAAAATCATCTCCACTCCATTTTCCCCGATAGCTAGGCACTGTAGTAACCAATCCAATGCATGAAAAAAAACATGTTATGACAATTAAAGATCCATCCATCACTTGTGTACACAGAGACATAAATAACCTTTTATACTGACATATTCTAATAAGTAATCATCAATGAAAAATTAACTACAAGATGGTAGAAGATTGTTTATAAATATTCATTAATGTATGGAGTCCCCAATAATCTATGTAATTGATCTATAATATATAAGTTTTTAGTGTTTGTTTATGCATGCTATATTTTTTTCACCAACTGAGAATGTTTGAAATATAATAATTTGTACACACGTCTATTTATCTCTCTCTATATATATATTGTTCAAATTTGGGTACAAATTTCTTTTAAAAACATAAATTTTTTAAATATTATACACTATAAGAAAATTCTTAGTGATTAATTTTAGTAACAATTAATTTTAGTAACAAAGAATAATGAACATTGTTGCATCATGAAGTGTGTTCTTTCACTATTATATTTGAAATGTTATCGTAAAAGAAATGTTATTGTTTCATTAGTTTTTAACGTACATGATTAGTTTTAAACGTACATGAATACTTTTTACCGTTATATATACCAACTCACTGCAACACCATTCGGTTGTTTTATGGTTCCAAATACCGCAGTTAGCAGCTTTTTGGCGTAACGAGCCTTCCTGGACTTAAACCCCTGTACCTGTAAATGTTGGTAAAATATATTTTTACACTACAGATATTTAAATTATTAATGTACTATATAAAACCATGTTTTTATATACCCTTTTTCTCTCTTTTTATAATTCATGGAATCGGAATTAGATTCTCCAGTCAAGAAAGATTTTGAATTTATTTAGCTCATAAAAACCATGTCTTTGGTTCATTCACGACTTGAGTGTCTGAAATGCATGTTTTTTTGTCAATCACAGGAAGAATCAGGTTAAGAAGGTTTCTGATGTGGCAGCTGAGAACCTGTCCTCAGACACATGGGCATGGAGGAAATATGGACAGAAACCCATCAAAGGGTCACCATATCCAAGGTTTACCTTAAAAAATTTTCGTCTTTTTTAACAATAAAAGTTTAATGGAGTAGTTAATTCCTAGTCTAAAACAAGAAAACAGTTTTAAACTCAAACAAAACACTCACACACAATTATATTTAATTTATCTCAAAGATATGAATGGAATGTAAGCATAAACGCAACATATGATCTTATTATTGATTCTGACATTTTCATGTACATAATCACACTTTTACGCACATAAACGCACATTCATGTACATAAACATAATATAAATCATAATATTGATTCTAATAATCAATCATAAACTCATAAACAATATCTCATACCCATACTGATAATCATGTTGTAAATAGTAAACGGAAGGCTACCTAAATTGGCCATAACGATAATATTAGAGCACTCCTATATGTGCAGTGATCTTCCTCCTGTAGAGCAACTTGATTTTCCTTTGGTTTTCTCTCTTGATGGGGATAGAGGGAAAGGAACAGGAAAAGTACGTTATGACTTGTTGTTCTGAGGTGGGTATTCACCAAAGTCCCACATTGACTAAAGTGAAGAAAGGAAAAGTGGGAAACTACTATAAAAGTGATGAGTTGATTTGAGAATTAACACCACAACACAATAGGTCTCTTGGGTGTATGAGGGGCTTGGGTAGTTGTGTGTCATTAGAAGGTTTGCAGTTTTTGCCAGAAAAATTGCACTATGAAGGGTTTGCAATTTTGGTCCACAAAAAATTGCACTTTGAGTGATAATATTCTTGTTGAGTGTTTGTGGATGTAGGCCTTGAGGTGCCGAACCACGTTAAATTTTCTGTGTATTTTTATTTATATTTTTCTGCTTTTATTTGTGGGTGTGCTTCCGCTTGAAGAGATTATTTTTAGTACGTGATTTCCCAACAGTGGTATCCGAGCTGAGGTTCTGATCAAGGGAGGAAGAGGGACAATTTGAAGTGTTGAACAAAGGCAACTTTACGTGGGTTCCTTGGAAAAAGGTTAGTGCTGATAATTTTCTTTAACTTGTGCAATGACTTCGTTGAAGCTAGATGTTCCTTTATTTGATGGGAGGATGGATTTCTCCTTATGGCAATGCACAATTCAAGATTATTTGGTACAACAAGGTCTAGATTGTGCTTTAGAGGGGGAAAAGCCTGTTGAGGTGAAAGATGCAGAGTGGATCACAATTCAAAAAAAAGCAGTAAGCACAATTAGATTGGCATTAGCTCCTCAAATTAAAGTGACTGTATTGAGAGAGACCTCTCCAAGGAATTTGTGGAATTTATTGGAAAGTAAGTTTGCATCAACAACTCTCACCAATCGATTGATGATGAAAATGGACTTGTACTCATTGAAGATGGAAGATGGAGGTAATGTGTTTGATCATATTAATAAGTTCAATGAATTAGTATCCAGACTTATGAATGCAGGAGATGAGAGTATCAAAGATGAGGAACAATCATTACTTTTGTTGGCATCATTGCCTAAGTCTTATAAGCCACTAGTGCAGTCAATTCTAGCTGGGAAGAGTACACTAGGACTAGATGATGTGGTGAGATCATTGAAGGAGAGTCAACAAATGATGGGTGATGATAAAAGTTCAGAAGATAGTCAAATTTTAGTAACTAAAGGCGAGCCAAGAAAGAAATATGGTTACCAACAGGGTAATTTTCAATCAAAAGATATTACTAATGTTCAATGCCATTATTGTGGAGAGTTTGGTCATGTCCAGGTTAAATGTCGAGCATTCAAAGAGGACTTGCAGCACATGAAGGAAATGGTGGGGAAATCTAAGAGTACTCATTCTGCAAATGTAGTCAATCATGAAGATGATCTTTTAATATGTGAGACTTTTGGTGAAGGAGGAATATGTTGTTCTGAGGTGGGTATTCACCAAAGTCCCACACTGACTAAAGTGAAGAAAGGAAAAGTGGGAAACTACTATAAAAGTGATGAGTTGATTTGAGAATTAACACCACAACACAATAGGTCTCTTGGGTGTATGAGGGGCTTGGGTAGTTGTGTGTCATTAGAAGGTTTGCAGTTTTTGCCAGAAAAATTGCACTATGAAGGGTTTGCAATTTTGGTCCACAAAAAATTGCACTTTGAGTGATAATATTCTTGTTGAGTGTTTGTGGATGTAGGCCTTGAGGTGCCGAACCACGTTAAATTTTCTGTGTATTTTTATTTATATTTTTCTGCTTTTATTTGTGGGTGTGCTTCCGCTTGAAGAGATTATTTTTAGTACGTGATTTCCCAACATGACTCTCTGTGTGCTCTCAGAAGGGGACCACGACCATTTATAAACTGAATTACTTAAGTTTTAGTATTTTTAATTTTGCCCCTCATCAAATTAGAAATTACTAACTGGTCTCTACACAATATTTATTTTCATGACATATGCCTTTAGCCAAACCTTTAATTTAGTCAGATTACTTTATTATTTGGCTTTATAAATAATGGCCCTAACACATTTAATTATATATCATATATATGCATGACCCAAAATTACTAACAATCTCCCACTGGTCACAAATATATATGTCCTTACAACCTTATAAATGTGTTAGACTTTATGAGCTCAAAATTGCCATTATATTACTCGAGCATACTCCAAAAGTCCCGTCCATTGATTATATCAGTATGTAGAACCAAACCAGTTTTTCATTGCATCAATCGCAACTAAAACCAGCAATGATCACTAATCTTGACACAACCAAATAACATGGATTCATCATGAAATGTGTAGCATGAAAAATTATGTGAAGGTGATTTGTATATACACATCTATTTTTAACTGGTCCAAACTTTAACTTAATGAGATCAATATAAAAACTTAATGTACAAAGTGTAAAATTAAAACCACATATATAAATAACCAAATATGTTTGAAAGTTTAATGTATGCATACAAGAAATTAAACATAGAACATAAAACATATAAAAAAATGACTATCTCCCACTAAACCTCAGATTCCTCAAACTGTAAAACACCCATGTGAGCAACATGCTCATGAAAGACCTTGAGTGGAAGTCCTTTAGTTAGAGGATCTGCAATCATGGAGTTTTCCCTAAATGTTCTATGGAAATCTGTCCACTCTGTACTCTTTCTTTAACAACTAGGAACTTAATGTCGATGTGCTTCGACTTAGTCGAGCTCCTATTGTTGTTAGAATACAATACAGTTGATTTATTGTCACAATATAACTTAAGTGGTCTTTCAATGCTTTCCACAATTTTCAGCCCTGTGACAAAATTTCTCAGCCATATCCCGTGATTAGATGCCTCATAGCATGCTACAAATTCTGCTGCCATGGTGGATGAAGTTGTAAGGGTTTGCTTGACACTGCGCCAAGAAACCGCACCACCTGCCAACATAAAAATGTAACCTGAAGTAGATTTTAAGCTATCTTAACATCCTTAAAAATCTGAGTTAGAAAACCCAGTGATCTCCAACTGGTCTGACCTCCTGTATGTGAGCATATAACCTTTTGTTCTCTTTAAATATCTCATGACCCTCTTTGCTGCTTTCCAATGGTCCATTCCTAGATTGCTTAAGTATCTGCCTAGAACCCCAACTATGTATGCTATGTCTGGACGCGTACATACTTGGGTATACATCAAACTCCCTACAGCTGACGCATAAGGAATCTTTTGCATTTCCTCAATTTCCAAATTTCCCTTTGGGCATGATTGAGACTGAACTTGTCGCCCTTAACAACTAGAGTATCCCCGGATTTACATTCATGCATGCTAAACCTTTTAAGAACTTTATCGATATAACTCCTTTGTGATAATCCTAGAATACCCCGAGATCGATCTCGGTGTATCTGAATTCCTAATACAAAGGAGGCGTCACCAAGATCTTTCATTTCAAAATTCTTTGACAGAAATTTCTTAGTTTTGTGCAATATGCCTATATCATTAGTGGCAAGCAGAATGTCATCAACATACAAGATCAGGAAAATAAACTTGCTCCCCTTGAACTTGTGATACACACAATCATCAACAAGATTCATTTCGAAGCCAAATGAGAGAATTACTTGATGAAATTTATGGTACCATTGACGGGATGCTTGTTTTAGTCCATAAATGGATTTAGTTAATTTGCAAACCATATTCTTTGGGTCTCCCGACACAAAATTTTCTGGTTGCACCATATAGATCGTCTCGTCAATGTCACCATTGAGAAACGTCATTTTGACATCCATTTGATGAAGCTCCAAATCATAACGTGCAACAGGAGCCATAATTGTCCTAAAAGAGTCTTTTGATGAAACTGGAGAAAAAGTCTCTTTAAAGTCAATCCCTTCTTTTTGAGTAAATCCCTTAGCTACAAGACGAGCCTTATACCTCTCCACATTACCGTTAGAATCCTATTTGGTCTTAAATAACCATTTACAACCAATGGGTTTCACACCTTTTGGTAATGGGACATGTTCCCAAACCTTATTGTCTTGCATGGATTTATACTCTTCCCTCATTGCTTCAATCCATTTTTCTGAGTTAGGATCCTGTATGGCTTGACGGACGGTGATTGGGTCATCTTCCATCACACCATTGTTAGGATCTTCATTTTCTTGGAGAAATACAACATAATCATCTGAAATGGCACTTCTCCTTTCTCTCATGGATCTCTGCAAAGGTGCTGGCTCATGAAGCATAGGTTGTTGAGGATCTTGAGTTTGTTCTTCACGAACAACCAAATCATCTTGAGTGTGGGGTTCATCAGCAATGTTTTGTGGGGTTCAAAAGTAATTGTTTGAATCAGTTCTGGAATTATTACCGATTCTTCCTCAAAAACAAATTTCCTAATCTGATTCTTCCCCACAAACACAATATCCTCAAAGAATGTAGCAGTCTCTGTCTCAAAAATTGTCTTTAATATGGGATCATAAAATTTATATCCCCTGGATCTCTCAGAATAACTAATAAAGTAACTACTTACTTTTCGGGAGTCCAATTTCTTTTCATTGGGCTTATAAGGCCTTGCCTCAGCTGGACAACCCCACACATGGAAATGCTTTAGACTAGGCTTTCGCCTAATCCAAAGCTCATAAGGTGTTTTAGTAGCTGCTTTAGTTGGTACTCTGTTTAGAATATAAGCTGTCGTCTTTAGTGCCTCTCCCCAGAGTGACTCTGGTAAGGTGGAATGACAAATCATACTCCTTACCATATCCTTAAGAGTCCGGTTTCGTCTCTCAGCTACACCATTCATACTGGGTGATCTCGGCATGATGTACTGTGGGACAATTCCACACTCCTCTAGGTACCTAGCAAAAGGTCCTGGACGATGTTCACCTGATCCATCATACCTGCCATAGTACTCACCACCACGGTCAGATCTAACAGACTTAATTCTTTTGTTGAGTTGATTTTCAACTTCAACTTTAAAAGATTTGAACACATCCAAAGACTGTGACTTTTCATGAATAAGAAATAAGTATGCATATCTTGAGTAATCATCTATGAATTATATAAAGTATTGTTGACCATTCCAAGAAGGTGTAGGAAATGACCCACAAATATTCGTATGAATCAACTCTAAGACGTCTGAAGCTCTATATGCACCTAGTCTCTTCGCTTTGGTCTGTTTGCGCTTAATGCATTCAACACAAACATCAAAGTTTGTGAAGTCAATGGACTCTAAGATTTCATTTGACACAAGTCGTTCAACTCTATTTTTATAGATGTGACCTAAGCGCTTTGCCATAATGCTCCTGATTGAGTATTGTCAATTTTACGTTTAGTATCATGAGATTCTGTATTGAAGGTTTCATTATAGGTGGTCACAGTATTAAGCAAATATAGATTATCATAAGCCAAAAGTGAACCAGTTCCAACAATATTTGAATTAAAAGACAAACTAAATTCATTATTTCCAAATGAACAAGAATAACCGGAGTTGTCCAAATAAGAAACTGAAATTCAATTCCGTCTAAATGACGGCACAACAAAAGTGTCTTTCAAGTCCAAATAAAAACCAGTACATAATAATAATCTAAAATGTCCAATAGCCTCCACCTCCACCGATTTGCCATCTCCAACATATATTCATCTTTCAGAATCAATTGGCTTCCGGTAGTTTAGGCAACCCTTCATAGAAACACTGATGTTAGTAGTTGCACCTGAGTCTAACCACCGAGTGTTACTAGGTACTGACGCTAAATTGACCTAAGAACAGACCAAAGTAAGAAACATACATTTCTTTGCACGCCAAGCATGATATTTGGCACATTGCTTCTTTACGTGTCCAGTCTTATTGCAAAAGAAACATTTGCTTTCCTGAGATTGTTTCTTTTGTTCTGGACCCTTAGCAGCTTCCTTCTTGGGATTCTCCGATCTCTTTCTTTTGCCCTTAGCCTTTGAGGTGCTTGCAAAATGAGCACTTTCTGTCTTGTCTTGCTTTTGTCTTTCCTTTTCTTGCACACAATATGAAATGAGCTCATTAAGAGACCATTTATCCTTTTGACAGTTATAAGATACTTTAAACTGATTAATTTGTGCAGGAAGAGAAATCAACACCAAATGAATGAGTAAGTCTTCTGAGATTTCAAGCTTTAGTGCCTTGAGTTTGAAGACAATATTAGACATGCTCATAATATATTCCCTGATATTTCCTTTGCCTTGATATTTCATGGAGATCAAGTTCTGAAGAAGAGTACTTGTCTCCGTCTTATCGCTTTTTGCAAAGCGCTTCTCAATCTCAGCAAGGAATTCTTTGGCAGTAGTAACGTCTTCAGAAACAGTGCCCCTAAACACCTTTGGGATGCCGCGCCTAATGATCATTATGCTCATGTGGTTTGAGTGATCCCACTTCTCATGATCCCTCCTCTCTTCAAGAGTACTCTTCGCCATAGGAGTAGGGGTTCCTCAGTCCTTAACGCAAGATCCAGATCCATGCAACCAAGAATAATTTCAATATTCTCCTTCCAGTCCTTAAAATTTGTTCCATTGAGGATTGGAACAGAATTCACATTGGCAGATACAGAAGCAACTGAAGCTATATATATAAAACTAGAGAATAACTTATTATGCTCACATAATAAAATAAATCATTATAAAAATATTCAAATAATGGTTTAACCCATCCCAAAACACCTAATGCACCATTAATATCAAGTCTTTGGACAGTAATATGAACTGCTAGAGGTATCTGGTTGTAATGATCAAACATTGATAATAAAGCACGTCCAACAACAAACTAATCTTTGGATTAATTTATCATCGACAAAGCAAATCCTTATAATTATCACATGTTTATCATCACAAGTGTGTATGCAATCCGACCAAATATTAATCTTCCTTTGGGCCGATCAATACTCGCATGAACGTACATAAACACCAACATTTAACATTTTTTTCACGAACTATCTACTCAAGAGAGGTCACTTTGGTGACTTCTTGATTCAATTAATTCATTTAAAATATTAAACAAAACCAAAATTTGATTATATATTTATTCCCAAACCAAATATATTTATTTTATATATTAAACAACCAAAAAAATATATAAAATAAATAAAATTATTTATGTTCTAAAATATAAATCCCTATGTTCAAATGTCTTGAACCCAAAATTCAAAATTAATTAAAATAATTTACTTCAATTACGATTTTAAGAAACCCTAGGATTCTCAATTTGGGATTTTTCTCCCAAAAACAAAATTGGGATTAAGGGTTTCAGAATTAGGGATGTAGGGTTCTGAATAGAAATTAATTAAATTAACCAAAGACAAACATGAATCAAGTATGAGTGGCTTTGATACCACATGTAAGCATAAACGCAGAATATGATCCTATTATTGATTCTGACATCTTCGTGACATCCTAATATTAAAGCACTCCTATATGCGCGCAATGATTTTCCTCTTGTAGAGCACCTTGATTTCCCTTTGGTTTTCTCTCTTGATAGGGATAGAGGGAAAGGAACAGGAAAAGTACGTTATAACTCCGTGTGTGCTCTCAGAAGGGGACCACGACCATTTATAAACTAAATTACTTAAGTTTTAGTATTTCTAATTTTGTCCCTCATCAAATTAGAAATTACTAACTGGTCTCTACACAATATTTATTTTCATGACATATGTCTTTAGCCAAACCTTTAATTTAGTTAGATCACTTTATTATTTGGCTTTATAAATAATGGCCCTAACACATTTAATTATATATCATATATATGCATGACCCAAAATTACTAATATGGAAACTTGTGTTGTTGGAAGTCCCACGTCGACTAGAGATAAGGCCAATTCACAATATATAAGTGAGTGCAATCCTCACCTTACAAGTCAATTTTGTGGGGTTGAGTTAGGCTTAAAACCCACTTCTAACATGGTATCAGAGCTCTAAGATAAGGTAAATTCACAATATATAAGTGGGTGCGACCCTCACCTTACAAGCCGGTTTTGTGGTTGAGTTAGGCTTAAAACTCGCTTATAATTTGTAAGAAGCCAGACGTTGACTTTTTTCACTTTACCGACTCTTGGTTGTTAGATTTTGCTTTTTTTAAAGGAAAGCCAAAAGGGGTTAAAGTTATGAAGTTAAAAGGAGCAATGAAACATTGTTTGTTGTGTGATTTACAGGGGATATTACAGATGTAGCAGCTCAAAAGGATGTTTAGTGAGGAAACAAGTGAAGAGAAACAGATCGGACCCAACAATGTTCATAGTGACATACACCGGTGAACACAACCACCCTACTCCTACTCATAAAAGCTCCCTTGCTGGCTCCACGCGCTACAAACCTCAGACTGGTGGAGACACAGCCACCACAAAAGCGGTTTCTCCGACGACCTCATCAGAGGTGGCACAACACAGTACAAAGTCAGAGTGCACAAAAGAGGAGTTGGAAGATATGATGAAAGATGATGAAAAAGCAAATGAGTTAGAGTTAACAGAACCAGTGGTATCAGATGATTTCTTTGAAGGGTTAGAGGAACTGACAGGGTCTGCCACTGATCCCTTTACAGCTAGTAGCAGCATTGATCGGTGGCCACTGTCCAATAATGCTACCACTACCGCTGGTGGTAGCTGACTCACGCTTTTCATTGTAGACAATACCAACTTTTTTCTTTGAGGGGTAGAGGAACATGTTGGTGCATTTTCTTTGTACTCGGTTTTATTTGTTACTTTTAGGTCTTGGATGAGTTGTATGCTGCTTTTAGCTCATAGTTGAGTTGTACTGGGACACTTATATTGTCATGCTTTTAGACGTTTAACTTATACTCAGATTTTTTCAAGGAAGTCCATAATTGAACACTCGAAAGTCCATAATCAGACACACGTAATGTATTTGGAGTATTTTCTAAGTAGATCAATGTTTGGACACTCATACTTGGATTTAGCGAGTAGTCACATATTTTGACTTATGCTCAGATTTAACGAGTAGTCATATATATAATTTTCTAGTTTGTGTGTTATTTTTCAATGTGTAATTGTAGATGACTATCTACAACTACAAGATGCACAAAAGTACTTTGGAAACTCTATTAGGTTGTTCTTCTCTTCCTTATAGTACCCTGACCTCCATCTCTTGTTGTTTGTATATTAATTTCTATAAGTAGTGGTAAGAAATGTGGAATAACTTTTGTTTATAAGATTGATTGTTTTCTAATATTTATGTATTTTTTACAATTTTTGTAATAGATTGTGTTCTAAAAAGACTGCACAACTTTTATTTTTCAGAGTTTACATTTATAATTATGATACATATTTATATTGCAGGTCATTGTTCAAGGAATTATGCTAACTAATACAACAAATTCAGACACAAGGGTAATCATATTTGATAGTTGAACCATTTGTAGTATTTCATGATAGTTTTTGCTACTTTTGTTTTAGGTAATATTGAACTTAAATTTGAATTTTAATGTGTATATATACTTGTTCTACTTTGATATAAATTTAGTTTTATATATATATATATATATATATATATATATATATATGTTATACTTGAATTTGTAGTTTTTTCTTAATTTATAAATTTACTTGTTAACTTGACGAGCGTATATCTATTTATGTATAACTCAAATATAGATAAAAAATAGAATAAATGTAAATAATTGTAGTTGAAAAAATATATATAAATGTATAAATGATAAATGTGTACAACAAAATAATATTAATAATTTAAAAATTCATGATATTTTATGGAGGTTTTGAAATAAGTTATAAAAGTTCTAATAATAATTATTTTACGGAGGTTCTGAAACTCATAGTATTTAGTATTTTGCGGAGGTTTCAAAATTCATGGTAGTTAATGGGATTTTTAAACCCACAAAACTTTATAGAGGTTTCAAAACCTCGTTAAATACAAGATAATAAAAATCCCACAATTAATTAGTGTTTCCTCAAGACATTAGTCCTACGAGATCGTGATCTAGTTCTTTCGTATAGCTCAAAAAAGTGATTTCGATTGTAAGTAAGCTTATGGGGGTCTGCAAGACTCGTGAATCCATTAGGGAATCTCAAATAAATTATGGCAGTTCGCAAGCCAGTACTTTAGTTATTAGTGCCCTTGATGGACATGTTTTTTTTCTCGAATTCTAAGCTTTCTTCTCAGCCCAGGGAGTTCACCAAGTATAGGCTTAGGAGCAAGCAACAACTACTATGGATCCTGGAACGGAATGATAATTTTCAAGAGGCTTTTTTTTAACTCGAGTTCAACTCATGGTCTAGGGTAAAGGAAATATCCTAAGGAAGCCAAGCTAAAGTAATTATGTTCGGAGACTATACTTTAAGGGATTTAGGTTAGTATAGAATTCAATCCTATAATGTAATGACAAGCGAACCATAACCTTATTCTTAATCTTCCTTACAGAGAGCCAACTAAGCCAAATAGGACTAATAGGGGCAGTTCCTTTGCCCCAATGGTCATTTAGCTTGGGGCTAGAAAGAAAACATCTTCTTTTGCTTTCTCTAGCCCGATCACTGAACTAAAATCCTTTTTATCTGCTCTGATTTCTTGCTTATAGTGATACCGAAGTCCACGTAGGACTATTCTTCTTTTGATTCACCTGACTTTCTCTTTTGATTTGATTTCTAGATCTACTAGCTACGGGCCCCATTCCTTCCAAAACCCTGTTAAATACAAGAAGATAAAAACCTCAATTAATTAACATTTCTTGGGGTTCAAAAAAATCCTGGCAAACAGATTCTCCAAAAATGGTTTAGGAGAGGAAACTAAAACCCCAGCTAGATGATTTAACGAAGGTTTTAACCATTAGTAATGAAAAAATAATCCCATGTTAAAATATTTTTCTTGTTCTGATATATATATATATATATATATATATATATATATATATATATATATATATATATATATATATATATATATATATATATATATACCCAGCTAGATGATTTAACGAAGGTTTTAACCATTAGTAATGAAAAAATAATCCCATGTTAAAATATTTTTCTTGTTCTGATATATATATATATATATATATATATATATGTATATATATATATGTATATATATATATATGTATATATATATATATATACATATATATATATACATATATATATATATATGTATATATAAAAAGTTATAATTAAATTAATTATTAAATTTGTCAAATTAATTTTGGAGCATGAAAATATAGTCTTATTTTAAAAGTAATTGGAACTTAATTCATTCAAAATTTTAAATATAAAAACTTGATTGCATACAAAACATTGTCATGTGATAATAATGTTGACATCAACAATACCATATGACATGGTCATATGATACGTGGCAAAATAAACTTAAAAAAACTGAAAATATAAAAATAAATTAAATTTTTTTTAAAATGTTATAAAGTGACAAGTAACATGGATGTACAAAAATGATATTAATGTCAAATTAACACAAATAACTTAATTAAACCCTTTTAACAAAAACTGAAACTTATTTAAAAATAAATAAATAATGATATTAAATTGAATAATTGAAACAAAAATATGACTAAATAAAAATTTTTACGGTTAATTTATTATGATAGGATATTTATTAAAAAATAATATTTATATTTATTTTATATTATTCTTTAGTTCGGATCGAAGATCGAAGGACGGTACGTAAATTCGTTTTTCTCTAAATTTTCATTTAGACACTCAGTATTTATAATATTCTATAATTATGCGCCTGAAAATTATTCAAACTGACCTGTGTAAATGGCTGTAATGTAAACAACCGTTAAAAGTGTCTATAAACTATTAAGGACACATTGAAACCTTTTACATGCACTTACAACATTTTAAGTTCGACAAAATTTGAAACTATTATACAACTATACAGACTAATTTAACGTTTGTGAAAAAACGTTTGTATGCTTTTTATTTCAGCTTTGGTGTTTTAAATGTGAGAGCCTTTTATTTTTATTTCTGCTCTAAGAAGGTTTGGGTCTAGCTTAGTTAGAGGGTCCAAATTAACCTATTTGGGATCCCAAGACCCTCTCTCAGCCACTTACCTCTCTTTATGCTTACTTTTTAACAAGACAGTCCCCTCACTTACTCCTTCTCTTTTTCTCCAACAGAGTTCTGCTAGAATTTGAGCAAGCTTTCCCTACGAAATAATCACAAGTTCTCTCCAAGTAAGTAATCTCTCAACCTCTATTCCTTTTCGTTTTTAGCTCCTAAGTTCTAGTTTCACCTTAATCCATGTCTTGGTCTCATTTTCATCCCCCCTATGCTCCTGCTTTCCAGCTTCTTAAGCTGTTCTGTATACTGGTGCTCCTCCGCTAAGAATCTCTCTCGTAGCTTTCAATGTAAAAGGTAAGGGAAGCTAGAACTTCTTCTTTTTCTTTGAAATAGAGCGTACTTATTTTTGTTCTGGAATGTGCTAAGTATGTTTGATTGATGATTGCAGTGAATTGGAATGAATTTCATGTTTGAGTATCTATGGGTTAGAGAATTTTAGGTAGTTTAGATTGCAATTGGAATGAGAGATATTGATTGTTGCAATTGTTGAGTTTGGTATCATCTATAAACCATTTCTAAATGATTTTAAGAAGATAAAAGTTCAAGATACCAAATTGTGCAGTGGAACAAGTCAAAATCTCACAACCAAGAAGCATACGGTGTGGCGCTATTCATTTTCCTACACTGTACACTTTTCGTAAAATGAAGGTTCCTACTTCGTTAACCGTTGGATCGAGCTGAAATTTTAACAGATGATCCTTAACACATAGTTCTTGACTTTGACTAGTCGGATCTTGAATCAGAGCTCTATAGTGAGAGTAGTTTTTATCGCAGGGTCCCTGTAGGTTGGTTGTTGACAGCATTGACCTTCGTTGCTTGTTTTGTGCATAACTTCTATAATTATTCAATTAAGTTGGTTCTTGTTGCATTTGGTTCTTGATTCAATCATCTTTAATTTGAATATAAATACAAAATTTTTTGAACTTTCCACAAGGTGCAGTTTTATTTCTAAAATTCCAAATCGTTGCATAATGTGTTGTTAAGTTGGATTGGATAAAAATTATAAGAATTAGTTATTTTCCAAGAGAGACATATGTTGTATGATTTAAATATGTGCCTTCAAATACTTGTGTGAGAATATAGGAGATTCCATGGGGGAGATCCTATTTGATTTAATTAGTAGTGCGTTCATTAATGTAAGGAGCTAGTACTGGAGGTTTATCCTGATACTCTAATGCTCATTCAAGAATTATGTAGAGTGGAATGAGTCATGTGGTGAGAGGGACAGGATGTTCTGTCTTTAAGAACAACCCCAGGGTTCTTATGACGGTTAAAGGGACTAACCTTGTGTGGTAGGATGAAATCCATTGACAATGACTCTGCAGGTAGTAGAGGCCACCACATGTGCAAAAACCACCAAGAATCATACATCAATGTTTAGATCCAGATAATTGAGTCTAGAGTGTCATTTTGTGTGATGGGTTAGTTGATATTGCTTAGCTTGATATTATTGGTGTGTTGTTCTGCAATTCTTTTGAGTGTTATATATAAGTGTATTTCTTTCTCTTTTTGCAATTAACTTACCCTTTCTCTGTTTGTGTTATGTTTCCTTGTGATGTTTCCCTTTTTGCAATGATCACCAAATATTTGGTGTGAGTAGATGTGGGAGCTCGCGGTGATCGTGGTGATGATGGAGATGTTGCAGTTTAGTTATGCCCGTTGAATTTTGCTCTATGATGGAGCCTCTTTTTAAATACTATTATCTTGTAGTTTCTTGCTATGTGAGCAATTTTTCAGTTTAAAATAATTTGTGTTTAAATTATGTATATGGCATGTGTTTTGTGTTTTACTTTTCCTGTTCAGTATAGTTTGGATGACTGTAAAAGGTTAATTCAGATATGTTTCTGCCTTGGCTTTATTTTATTATGATTATGCGACTTTTTATTTATTAAATTTGTCTATTAAATAAGATGTCACACTACAAACTTTTCTACGTTTATTCTTGCACAACTTCTACTAAAATGTTGCATGGCACATTTTCTCAAAAATTTTCACGCCTCGTCAACTTTCTTTTATAAACAATATGCATGTCCATTACCTATGTGACAACAGAGAGACTCAAAAGTGAACTTTAATAACAGTTGAGTACATAGAGAATCATTATGATCACATCAAGATAAAATTAACAGAAAATGAGTACATAGAGAATCATTATGATCACATCAAGATAAAATTAACAGCAAATGAATCCAGGCACATTTTTTACCAGCATAAGCACACATATACTAATAAACCACACTCAATATTTAGTGATACAGCCTTCAATCAATATTCATGACCGTTCATCACTTTTAATCCCACACATTACATATACAAGAAATAATGTCTTTCATCTTCAACTAGGTACAACAACACTTTTTTTTTAATTTTTTTTTTAAAACACAATCACACCTTATAAAATAGGGACACATTCTACTTCAACTAGGTAGAACAACACAATTTTTTTTTTAATTTTTTTTTTTTTGAAAACACTGTCACACCTAATAAAATAGGGACACATTCATCTTCAATTAGGTAGAACACCACTTTTTTTTTTCTTTTTTTTTTTTAAAACAGAATCACACGTAGTAAAATCCGGACACATTCATCTTCATCCATTCTTTATGCCTTCAATCTCCTCTTAATTACTGCAATATTGGAGTCGGCAATAGACGCTCAACCTAGACGAATATAAAAGCAATTACTATACATTCATAAAAGCGATTTTAAAAAGTTATAAATTTAATTATAGAAGAAGTATAGCAATGAGTGAATTTCATGCTTTTCATTAGTCTCATAAAAAATAATGAGAAAAAAATATCGACTTAAATAGATATCAATAAAACATAAGATGACACTGATATAAAAGTAATTACGTAATCATCATGTTATGCTTAGAAAAACTGCTTCTAATTGATCATCAAATGAGCAAATGATAGTATCACTCACCATAAAAAGATATTTGATGTACCGTGTTCAATATCTGAACTATTGAATAACTGAAATGATGGCGCTAGAAGCATCGGGAACCTATTTAAAACGGAAACATATATACAAATTAATTTTAAGGATGATGCAACTCAAAAACACATTACGCTAAAAATAATATTCTCAATTCAAAAAATAATGTTCTCAATTCAAAGCACGAATCACCAGCCTTGGCTTTGTTATTGAGCTCCCCTTCGAGAATTAGTTGAATTAAAACTTTGCAAGGAAACAAGAAAATGTCTAGTATTTTTAATGAAAATGATGAATGAAGAGTGGGTTAGGGCCAAAAAAGTCCACATTGAAAAAAAAACCTCCATTAAAGAAGTCTACATGACCAAAAATCCTACAAAAGTCCTGTGGGTCAGGGTCAAACCATGGACTTTCATCTTCAACATGAAAAATATATTATTTTTTTAAAATATATTAGTATCTGTGGGACAGACCCAACGACCCAAATGGATCCGACGATCCAAACGGACCCGACAGTCCGGACGGGCCCAGCGATCCAGACGGGTCCGACGATACGAATGAGCCCGATGATCCGGACAAGCCCGAAGACCCGGACTGGCCGGTCGACCAGAACGGGACTAACGACCCGGACGGGCCAAACTACCCTGATGGGCTCAATGACCCGAACGAGACCCACGACCCGGACGAGACCCACGACCCGGACGGGCCCAACGACCCGAACGAGCCCAACAACCTGGACGGGCCTTACGACCCAGACGAGCCCGATGACCCGGACAAGCTCGATGACCTGGACGGGCCCAACGATCCGAACGGGATCAACGACACGGACGGGCCTTACGACCCGGATGGGTCCGATGACCCGTACCAGCCCAACGACCAAGATGAGTTCGACGATACGAATGCGCTCGACAACTCGGATGGGCCCGATTCAGGCCCGTCCGGGTCGACGAGCCCATCTGGTTGTTGGGCCCGTATAGATCGTCGATCTTGTTCGGGTCGTCGGACTCGTCTGGATTGTCCGGATGATTGGACATGTTATGCTCGTCGGTCCTGTTTAGGTCTTTGGACCCGTCCGGGTCGCTTACTTGATATTTGACTCTAGCTTGGGATCCCCTAAAAGGAGACTTTATGAAGTGTGGATCAAGATTGATCCACGGACTAGAGGCTAAATTAACACCTCTATCAATGATAGCACTTGATAAAGAGAAATTAAGAAGAATGCTACAAATTAGCAGGGTCCTATACTCCTAATTCTATCGAACAAAAATTAAGACGAAAAAGTATGCATACCTCTTCTTCGGAAGTTCTCTGTAGAGCAGAATTAAGATCGGTTTCCTTTCGAGGTCTCGCATATTCTGAATAATACCATGGATTATCTATTTTGTTGAATACACTGAAAGTTTTCATGGAGCTGCAGTTGATGACGTGGACTTCCTCCAAGGATGGAAAACTTAAAGTAAAATTGCCAGCGTAGAAATACCTTATCTCATCTAATTTTTCAAGATACAAATCTTGCAGCTGCTCAAATATTATTTTTACATTCTCATCAGATTCCTCCCCCTCCTTTGATACTATCTCTTCAATTGATTTACATTCTTTTATCTTCATACTTTTGAGTTCACCCAAGCTTTTTGCTGTTGAAGATGTGAACAAATATGGCAGGCTATTGCAACTTTCTACCTTCAAATAAATGAGTCGCGGAAATTTTATCCCATCCTCCTTGGATTCCTCTGCAACAATTGCCGTCAATCCCTCACACTCTTCTACTACTAGATCTTCAAGTTTCACAAGGTCTTTGGCTACTGAAGCCGGAAGTAGGTTTTTAAGGCATTTGCATGTATCAACAAACACTTGTTGTAGATTGTGCATGCTTAGAATTCCACGAGGATCTTCATTCCAAACATTCTCCAGATTTGGTAGTTTGGATAAAACCAATTTTTTCAGTGGAAAAGTAATTAATGAGTGTTGTGCAGAAGCTACATCAAATATGACTTTCACATGATTACAGTTTCGAACTTGCAGTGTTTCCAGTTCAGGTAATAAAGGAAGTAGAGGGAAAGGTAGCACTGCATCTGATAAAAACTGGCAGTTGTCCACAGTCAGCATGGCCAACTTACTGAAACAAAGGTGGGGGATATACAATGAGCCGCACCATATCTCTTCTAGTCGTGCCCTACTTTTTAGATCTAGTTCGTCAAGCTCTGAAATCTGCACGTGCAAACAATAAATAAAAACATGAAAAACATGAAGAGTATCCAATTATGACTATTTATTTTGAAGAATTGTTTCATAAGATTACATTGATATATATAGTTTCTGCAACATATTCATGACTATTTATTTTGAAGAATTGTTAAATAAATTGTAATAATTTTTCAGCATTTTGTTCTAAGCCGTCTTGCATGTATTATCAAATCCTATAAATATATTTCCATACATAACGAAATGGGTTCTAAGATGCTGTATCTATACCGACAAGAATCATAACAATCTCAATAAGAAAAATATACATACCTTTCTCTCAAATTCCTTCTGCGTAGTAGAGTTGAGATCAGTTTTCAGTGGAATAACTTTATTGTATCCAATTGTTACTTGAGACAACCTATCAGCTTTTGGCGTAACTGGACATAAAGTTATCATCTCCTCGCAATGTGTTACCGATAGATCTTCTAAGGATGGGAAACTTAAACGCCCCTTGTAGAACCTACGGAGATTCGACAAATATTCAAGATTCAAACAACTGAGTTGTGAAAATATTATCTCATCCTCATCTGATTCCTCCCCTTCTTTAACCACTATTTCTTCAATTGATTTACACTGTTTTATCTTCATTCTTTGAAGTCGACCCAAACTTTTGGCCGTTGAGGATGTGAACAAATATGTCAAGTTATCACAATTTTTTACTTTTAAACACATCAGATTTGAGAAAGACACTGTGCATGTTACCAAGTTTTCCAAAGTGGAACAACTAATGACTTCAAAAGTTTCTAGATATCTGACAAAGGACTCAGTCCATGAGTTCTCTAACCCAATGGAAACTAACTCTCCAAGGGACTCCAAGCATAAAACTTTGAGCTGTAATAGAAGTTCACTATTATTAGGTCTTTGATGGCAGAAAACCAGCTTGAAGGAACTACTACACACCACAAGCTTCTCTACATTTGGCAACTGTTGTAGAAATCCATACTCCGGAAATTCATCACACTCAATATCAAAGCACAGACTGATAACTTGTAACTTGTGTAAAAGGTTTGTCTGAAATTCTCCATCCACAATCATCTTTAATTCATTTTTACCCACTGTCAGATCCTCTAAGTTGGGTATAATTAGCTACAAAGAGAAGCCAATAACCATGTAAAAGCAGGTTAGTACTTACATAAGGCGGTACAGTATGTGCTTACAACCATTTTGATTTAAAATTAATTTTCAGATGAAAAATTTGATAAATGAGATGAATAGTGGTTGTTCCTGTGGAAAGAAAATAATGAAAAATATTTCGATGGTTGGTAGGAGATTGTTTATCAAGATTTAAGCACTTTTAACGCATGATATATATTTGATACAAAGCATTAGTGTGAGAATCTATGTTATTGAAAAGAAAAGGCGCAAACCTCAAATGTTGGTGTTGCATCATGAATGCAAGATATAGTGTTATGCTTGAAGTTGGGCAAATCGCATAGTGTCATTGATGTCAGAGTGGGGAGCGTAAGGTTGGGATTGGTTCCTTCTGGATGAGCTGGATTTCCATCTGTATCTTCATTCCAAAGGGTTTCCAGATTTGGCAGCTTCCATAAAACTAATGTCTTCAGAGGAAAAGTAATTGCGCCTTGTGTTGTACATTTGACAGAATCAAATATGGTTTTGACAGAATCACAGTTTCGAACTTCCAATGTTTCCAATTTGGGTAATAAAGGAAGTAAAGTGAAAGGTAGCAGTGCATCTGATGAAATTTTGCATTCATTCACAATCAAGGTTTCCAAGTAAGTGAAACAAAAGTCGGGTATCTGCAGTGCCAGACACCATATCTCTTGTAGGTCTGCCCTATCTCTGAATTCAAGACTCTCTTCCCATTGCGATGATGCAATCTTTCGAAATCAGCCCATGTACATGAATAAATGAAAATATGAAATTAATGTTGTACAAGGATTACCAAGAATTCAGACTTTACAGTTTTGCTACAAATCACCAACTTTACTTATAACTAATTACTCACAAATGCACATCAGTTTTAATAGTTTTTCTTTTCATACTACATTTTTACCACACAATTCTATTTCGGGACTTTGAGAATTGGTAAAATTTGAGTTACATTTAAAATTCTATTTAATTCTCGTAAAAAATTCAACTTTCATTAAAAATATATATAATTTCCTTTGGCAACTTAAGTATAGAAGTTAATTAATAAACAAAATCTCTAACTAGTTTTTAATTAACTTTGTGATTGCTTTGATTGAATTCTAAAGTTTTTCAAATTATGATTCTTAATGTTTCTAATTTTTTTTTATTTTTTGAAGTTTAGGAATGTAACAAAAATATATTAATTTAAAAATTCAACTTTCATAATAATAAAAGCTTGATGAATGAGACTAAATTCAAATATAAGGATGTAAATTACATTTTACTTTTCTTTCCCAATAAGTTATGTTTGACATTATTTTCTAATGTTTTCTTAATCTATTACTAATATCTAGGAAAAAAATTAGCAACTTAATTGTAGAATTTTTTAAATGTTATTAGTAGTGACATTTTTTTATTTTAGTTTTTTAACCTTTTATATTTATATCTATTTATCTCTTAAAACAATTACATTTCTAATATATTTCTAAATAAGATAATGACATTATGATATATATATATATATATATATATATATATATATATATATAGAAATTAAAAATAAAATAAATATAATGAAAAAAAACTTATTAATAAATTAAAATTATAAAAATTTAAAATTAATTAAAAAAATCTTTTATTAGTAAAGATACTAAATTAATGTTAAAATGACATATAAAAATATTTGATTCTGTTATATTTCTTTATCTATAATTATATATTAAGATATACACGTATAAAGATGACAACGGGTCGGGCACACATAGTATCTACCCGCAACCCGACCTGCAAAAAAAAAATCCGTTCGCTACCCGCCCGTTTACCCACTGGGTATTCGTTTAGAAAATACCCACGAATATTTTTAAAACCCGCGGGTACCCGTGGATACATGATACCTGCAAATATTTAAAAAATATATATATTTATAAATTTTTTAATATAAAATTATAAAAATAAAATATAAATTAAATTAAATTATAATTATAATTAAATTTAACATAATAAAATATACTGTTAATTTTAATTTAATTAAATTTAACTTAATAAAATATAAATTAAATTTTAATTTTAATTTTTTGCGGATAACGGGTACCCGCGGGTACGGATAGTATGATACCCGTACCTGACCTGTTTATAAGCGGATATTAAAATATCCGCTACCCGTTACCCACAGGCAATAAATACCCGCGGGTAGTAACTATCCACCATAGATTTTATTTTAATCTCTTAATTACTATTTTTAACATTTAAATAACTATTCATAGTTAAAAACTATTTCAGTTTTATTATTTTAGTAATTATATTTTTTAATTCAAATAATTACTCATTATAAAATAATTATTTTTTCTTTTATCATCTTAGTAATTACTTTTTCAAATTTAAATAATTACTTATAATATTATTTTTGTGTTCCTTACTAATAAGTTTGACGGAATATGCCAAGTCTTAAAGTATGAATATTAAGCTATCCTAATAAAAAAGTTGTTTGCTAGCAAATACAATACACAATTTCTATCATATGTTAAACCCTTACCTCTTTCAGAAATTCCTTCCTCATAGTAGAGTTGAGATCAATTTCCAATTGAATAGCCTCTGCGTCAAGTTGAACTTGAGATAACTTGTCTGCTTTCAGTGTGCCCACACATAAAGTTATCATCTCTCTACAATAGTATACTGTCAGTTCCTTCAAGGATGGAAAACTTAAACTCCCTTTACAGAAGCTCTTGAGCTTAGATAACCATTCAAGATTTAAACAACTGAGGTTCGGAAATATTATCTCATCCTCATCTGATTCCTCCTTACACACTATCTCTTCGATTGAATAACAATTTTTTATCTCCATTCTTTTCAGTTGACCCAAACTTTTGGCTGTTGAGGATGTCAACAAATATGATAAGCTATCGCAATCTTCTACTTTCAAACACGTCAGATTGGAGAAAGACACTGTGCATGGTACCAAGTTTTTTAATCTCGAACAACTAATGACTTCAAAGGTTTCTAAGTTTCTGACAAAGTAATCAGTCCAAGAGTTGTCTAGCCCAATGGAAACCAGCTCTCCAAGGGACTCCAACTGTAATACTTTCAGCTGCTGTAACACATTATTACCACTTTCACAACAGAACATCTCCTTGAAGGAACCATCGCACACCACAAGTTTCTCTATGTTCGGAACCTCTTCTACAATTTCATATTCAAATACATCTGAACCAAAGCAGAGAGTAAGAGCTTTTAAACTTTCCAAGAGGTTTCTCTCCAATTCTCCTCGCAAAATCATCTTCATTCCATTTTTCCCTAATGACAAGCACTGTAACAGCCAAGAAAAAAAATAAATTAAAAAATAAGTCCCACTTGTATATTATCTTATTTTTAGTCTAAAAGTTCCAATAAAAAGTTAGTTAAGACCGTTAAAAGACAACTGTTTTAAATTTCCATACAGAAAGATACCCTCATACTTAGTGACAAATATAGATCTTTCATTTTTAACCAAATCGTTATAATTTTATCTTCTAAAAGTAAACGATCTTACCAAATTATATATAATATATAACACTTTACACTATTCAGTTTTCACATACTGATCCAATTATGCAACAAGGAGTGTTAAACACAATCATACCTTTTCAGTTTGGAGTTGATCCTCAGTGTGTGATTGTAGATGCGTAGAAATGTCAGACTTGAGGGAGCAGTAGTAAAAATACATGAACTTTGGCAAACCCCGTAATTTCAATGATCTCACATAGGAGCAAGGAAATGTAACCTCCACATTTGTATTATCCTCTGCAACAATTGTCATCAATCCTTCACAGTCTTCCACTGTTAGATCTTCGAGTTTCTCAAAATCTTTGGCTACCGATGCCGGAAACACGCTTTTAAGGCGTTTACAGCTATCAATTAACACTTGTTCTAGAGGCTTCATGCTTAGAATTCCATGAGGATCTTTATTCCAAATAGTTTCCAGCATTGGCAGCTCCGATAAAACCAATTTCTTCAGAGGAAAATTAATTAATCCGTATTCTTTTGTAGTAGGGTTGACATCAAATATGGTTTTAACATAATCACAATTTCGAACTTCCAATGTTTCCAATTTGGGTAATAAAGAAAGTAAATAAAAGGGTAGCACTGCATGTGATAAAAACTCGCAGTCATTCACAGTCAATATGATCAACTCCCCGAAACCAGAGATCTGCATTGAGCCTTTCCATATCTCGTGTAGTCCTGGCTTACTTTTGAGATCAATCCATAATTCTCTTAATGTCTGCAAATGCAAAAGAATAAATAAAAAATGTTAAATTCATTATTTTATTACAAGAGTGAATAGGAATTCAATTTTTATATTAATAATAATGTGAAATTAAAAACTTAGTTGACTATACCTAAGTTTTTTCTAGCGAATCACGTCTTTTAATAGACACTGCTTCACTAAGACACCTTAAAAAACAAGTTAAGAATTGAGATTTATATTTTTGTTCAGTTATCGTTACATTAAATTTGGTTCACCGGCTACCCTATGTTTGGGACGGCAGTTAAAATATTTTTAATTAAAAGTTACTTTTATGAATTTAAAAATTTATAATTTACGATTATTTTAAAAGAATTATCCAATCATGTCTAAAGTTTTCCAGCCAATGTCCTAAGCCGTCTTGCATGCTTAAACATATGTCATGGATATATGTCTATACATAACAAAATGAGTTTTAAAGTTAAATGTAAAATTATAACTATTTACCTAAAGTGAATGAAGCGTATAGTTTTTATAATGTATTAACAAATAATTATCGTGGTTTTAATAATTAGCGTAGTTTTCGAAAAATGTATTTTATAAAGTGCAACCAAGGCATGTATAGAAAAAGAGTTAACAATAGTTTATCTAGTAGAAAAGTAAGAGTTATATTATTATTCAGTCATAATTTTTTAACTAATGTTAGTTAATTTTAATTTATGAAAGAAATATTTTAATATTTTTCTTATAATTTTTTTCTTATAGAAGTTAATGAAAGAATAGTTTGGTTGTATACAATTTAGTTAGAAAGTAAAATAAAAATAATTTAACATACTTTTCTAATCAGGAAGTTATTTAGAAGGCAGAGTGATAAATTCAATTCATACTACTGAGGTTCTGATAGAGGGTATTGAAACGACAAGAATCATAAGCATGTTGTATTAAGAATATTAAACATATACCTTTTTCAGAAACTCCTTCCGCATAGTATTGTTGAGATCAATTTCTAATGGAATAGCTTCTGAATATCGTGCAAGTTTAACTTGAGACAACTTGGATGCTTTTATGGTACCAATACATAAAGTTTCCATCTCGGTGCAATCTGTTACTGACAATTCCTCTAATGATGGGAAACTTAAACTCCCTCCATAGAACCTTCGGAGTTTCCGTAAATATTCAAGATTCAAATGAATTAGATTCGGAAATATTATCTCATCCTCCTCTGATTCATCCACTTCCTCCTTAGACACTATCTCTTCAATTGAGTAACAACTTTCTATCTCCATTGTTTTAAGGTGACCCAAAGTTTTCGCTGTTGAGGATGTGAACAAATATTGCAAGCTAATACAACTTTCTACTTTCAAATATGTCAGATTGGAGAGAAACACTTTGCTCGCTACCACGTTTTTTAAATTTGAACAACCAATGACTTCAAAGGTTTCTAGATTTTTGACAAAGGATTCAGTCCAAAAGTTCTCTAACCCAATGGAAACCAACTGTCCAAGGGACTCCAATCGTAATTCTTTCAGTTGTAATAGAAGTCCACAATAATCCACATCATTATTAGGACTTTGAGAGCGGAACATCTCCTTGAAGGAACCATCACGCACCACAAGTTTCTCTATATTCGGTACCTGTTTTAGAATTTCATACGGAAATACATCCGATTCACTACCAAAGTAGAGAGCAAGAACTTTTAAGTTGTACAAGAAGTTACTCTGAAATTCTTCACCCGAAATCTTCTCCATTCTATATTTCGCAAGTATCAGACACTGTAATAACCAAGAAAACACACAAGAAAAAGCAAGTTAGGGCAATTATGCTGAAAGATGCTTGATAGGTAATCAGTGACATAGTAGAAGATTGTTTATAAAGGTTGAAGCACCATTAATTCTTATTTTGTTTTGATAGTAATAAAGGACAATGGTGTCTCTAATAATCGATGGAATTGATCTGAAATCTTATTTTGTTGCTATCATAACGTGTATTCTTTTACTTATTTATACAAGTACATGTTGTTTGAACCTTATTATTCAACCGGACAAATCCTTTATCTTATTTCAGTTAGAGTCAAACCGATTTGCTATAGTAGTACGTACCTTTTCGGTATCGATTTGATTCTCGGTATTCGATTCTAGACGCGTGTAAGTGTGAGACTTGAGAGAGCAGTAGTAAAAATACTTGAACTTGGGCAAGTCTCGTAGTTCCAACGATCTCACACAGGGACAGGGAAACGTAAACTCTAGACTTGGATTTGTATTGTCCTCTACAACGATAGTCATCAATCTCTCACAATCTTTTACCACTAGATTTTCAAGTACCACAAGATCTTTGGCTACTGAAGTTGGAAACACGCTTTCAAGGCCTTTACATTTTTTCACATGTACTTCTTGTAGATGGCGCATGTTAAGAATTCCATGAGGATTTTTATTCCAAACATTCTTCAGATTTGACAGCTTCGATAAAGTCAAATTCTTCAGAGAGAAAGGGAGGGATGGTCCCATAAATGTCACATCTCTGCCTTGTGTTGTACATTTGACATCAAAAATGGCTTTGACACAATCGCAGTTTCTAACTTCCAATGTTTCCAAGTTAATTAAGAAAGGAAGTAAATTGAATGGTAGAAGTACATCTGATAAAAAATTGCAACCGTCCACGATCAAAGAATCTAAGAGACCGAAGCAGGAGTTTGGGATGTACCGTGAGCCAAGACATAACTCTTGTATTTCTCTCTCACTCAAATTTGATGTACCCTCCTGAAAAGAAATTAGATTTCGAATTATATTTTCAATACATCCAAATCTGTTTGAACAGTTTGGGAATATTTCCATCATTTCATATAATTATAATAATAATATTAATAATAATAAGACAACAATAATAAAATAAAATGAATTAAATATATTTTTTATTCTTAAACTATTTTAAAAAATCATGTTTTCTTTCTAAATTAAGTATATACTTATCCTCTTACCTGTTGTTTGGAGCAGTGGATAGAGTATTTGAGGGCTGGCACCTGTTTTAGCGTCAAAGAGGTGACACGACCAAACACAAACTCTTGCGTTGTTCCTTCTCCTTCTGCACCATTTTCATCCTTCTCAAATATTTCTGCCAATTCCTTGCACTCTTCTACCTCAAGCACCTCAAGTCTGGTAAGGTCTTTAAGTACCGATGCTGGAAACAAACTTGTAAGACAGTCACATCTTGAAACTTCCATTTCCTTTAGCACTTTAAGACCAATAATTCCCTTCGGATCCTTGTCCCATACATGCTTCAGATTTGATAGATTCATTAAAGACAACCTTTTCAGACGGAATATTCCCGAAGCATTTTTAACACTCTTCTCATCGTTGATATTGAATATGACCTGTGCTTTACTGCAATCATATACATCTAACTCTTCCAAATTCTGAAAACAAGAGAGTAAATGAGATGGAATTACATGCACAAGAGTATTACATCCCCATGCACTCAAGCTTTTCAAAGAGCCAAAGATATTTTGCTGCACCAAGGGACTGGCCTGCCATAGTTGCTCAATGAATTCAGTATAATTGCCAAGACTCAGAGACTCCGTGTATGTGAAAGTAACCTGTAAAACATCAGGCAAATTATTAAATTATTTCTCAAATTTTAAAATATCAATTAAATTAATTATTCTTTATTTTTAAATCGTAACCTTGTTGTGTAAAAAATCACATAGTATCAATTTTAAATTGAGAGAAAGTATAACACGTTGTTCAGGGTTTATATTTCATTAAATGGAAATGATTTTTCTGAAATTTAATATTCAATTGAATGCTTTAAAAATAGAAGAACCGATCTAATTTAATAAATATACAAAAGGACTTAAAAAAATTTAATCTTTGAAAAACTCAACGTTCTTACCATTTAAAGGTTTTATGCCAAAAACAAGTATTTGTAATTTTCAATCATGGTTTTTCCATAAAAGGAAAGTTCATAAAACTAGGAGAAATGGTGTTAAAAAGAATGAACAAGTGAGTAAGTACCTTATCATTGAAAACTTTTTGTATGGTGGCATTCAAGTCACCTTCCCATTGCCATTTGGATTTTTCATTTTCTTTCACACCAAATACATTCTTCAACTTCGGTGCTATGGACCTTTTTTCACTAAATTTCTCCATCTTCGGACATTCTCTTACAATAAACATTTCCAGTGATGGAAATTCAAATTCACACTCTGTGTAACTGCAAAAGCTTGCAAGATTGTCTAGCTCCACAAGTTGTATGGTAATCAATTTGCTGAATACAATTTTCATCATTTTGCCTTCTTCATTTCCCTCATTGCTTACTATTTCCTTTACTTCAGAACAGTTTATTACTTTCATTATCTTGAGTTGAACCATGCTTTTGGCGGAGGAGAAAGCCATTAAATTCCTCAATCCCCTACAATTCTTCAGTTTCAAACATGTCAAGTAAGTCAACATTACAGAGGAAGGAGCTAAAGTGTTCAATTCGTGGCAACCTTTTAATCTCAAAAGCTCTAGTCTTTGTAGAACTTGGTGTCGTTCAAATCCTAGGTCCTTTATATCTGAGAAACAAACAAATAACTGTTTCAGCTGTAATACGGTTCCCAATTCTTGCGGCTCAATGTTTGTACTTGTCACTGACTCTTGAACAGAATAACGGAAAGTCAATTTTAACTTTTCCAGATTTGGCATTCTGTACAGAAACGGATAGAGAAGATCTTTGCTTTTGACTGAACCCAATATAATAAGCTCTTTCAAACATTGCATTTGGTACTTGGGTAATAACTTTTGAGCTTCGTTGAAGTCAATTTCCATATACTCCAAGTTGGGGAATACCTAAAGAATAAAGGTAAATACTAATTAAGAAGAATGAATTAAATGCCTCCAGCACCCCTTCATATTGTTTTGGTTTTTTTAGTTTGCATATTGAATTGTGTGACTGTTTATGATCAGTATTGTGTAAGATTTTTGTTTTTGTTTGCTTGTTTGTTCTTTTAAAAATCTTAAATCATGAATTAAAATAGAAACATCATACTTTTCAGAATTTCATTTAATCATATTTGGCGGTGTTTAAGCCTTGAAAAATATTTTAGAACCTAGACAAGGATAGAACAATCAAGAGGTTTAGTTCTAGACATAGACTTGATCTCTTGATCATTCCAAACATATTTTTCTTAATGCAAAACTTGTGTTAAAATAGGTAATGGATTAGTGTTTTACATAGAGATTTATAACTTGCCTCTAACGAATTAGGGCTTGTATGCTTTTGATGTAAATGTTTACAAATATATTATGTAAATTATTGCAATGAGTTAGGTTTATGAAATCCAACCCCAAGGAATTTTTGCCATGATTGTTTTATAACTTTAACAATTTTAGTAATTTTAGATGCATTCAAATTTTTTCGAATCAATCAAAGCTTATATTCGTTTTAAATTAAATGAATGTGGTGTGATTGTGGAGAATTTTAAGCTTTTGTGCCATGTTCTTATGTCATTGTTGTTTGTTTGTATTGTCATTTACAATTAATGACATTTATTCACTATAAGAAAATGCTTCATTTGTAATCAAGTGACAAAAAATTGTTATTCACTATAGCCACCAATTTAGATACCAATTTACAAAGTAAAAAATTATTAGTTACGAAAATAGTCAATGTTATAAATAAAAAATTATAATTAGTCATTAAATTGGTCTTTAAAATTAGCTACCATAGTTTTGGCTACCAAAGGAGATTGATCACTAAAAGATAGCTACTTAGGTTTTTGTTACCAAAATGACTTTGTTTTTAAATTGGTCTCTAATTAATTAATGAACAATTATAATTTTTATTTATAATAGTAATTATTTTAGTAACCAATATTTTTTTAATTTTTGAATTAGTTTCTAAATTGGTTAATATAGTGACTAATAAATTTTGATCACTATAATTGGTTACTAATGAAACATTTTTTTTGTAGTGATTGCCCTAATCTATTGTTTTCACAATATTTACAAAGCTTATTATAAGGTTGAATTTCATCTAGTTCAAAATGAGCATAATAATGACATATTTTCTTTTGTTTTTGTTTTTTATATTTCATTTAGTCTCTATCAAGCATATCATAAAACTATTTTTTTTTTTCTGAAATGAGATAAAGATGGCATGTTGCTTACCGCTTCATCCAAGAAAACGAAATTTCCTTCATTTCTCGTTTCACTTGTTTCTTCGAAAAATGTATGAAGCTTGACGCACTTGTCTATACTCAGCTCCTTCAATTTTGGACATTTTATAGGATGTCTTCCCTTGTAGAATTGCTTCATGTTTGATAACCCATATAGTCTCACATAACATAGCTCAGGGAACTTTAATGGATCATTGTTATCTTCTGATGCATCTTTACTTGCGACAATTTCCACCATCTTCTTACAATGCAATGCTGACATGCGTTCCAGCTTTGAAACATCTTTTGCTACAGAAGTTGGAAGCAAATTCGTTAGTTCATCACAGTTATATACATCTATAGTCCGCAATTTTTTAAAGTTGAGAATTCCATCTGGATCTTTGCTCCACAATTGCTTCAACTTTGGGAGGCCTTCAAGAAGAATAACTTGCAAGTTTGTGTCTATCCCATAAGCATTTATTTCTTGAGAATCATTGATTTCAAATATTTCCTTCACGGACTCGCACTCAGAAACTTTCAAGTTAATTAAACTTTCAAACCATCCTTCCATGTGAATTGGAAAAATCTTGTCCAATTGATTGCATTCTTCAATGCTCACGGAAATGAGACTAGAATAGGAATCAACGCTCACTTTAGTTTGCCAAATATCTGTTAACTTATTCATTTTGCTAAGATGGATTTCCTCCAGCTTAGGGAAGACGTAGACCTGCATTTTAATGAAAACAAACCATTATTACATATGAAAGGTAAACACAAATACAAAAATTAGAATGTGATAAAGAACCATAAATGCTATATTAAGTCAACTATAAACATATACTTATATATACAATACACACCTTGTCTGCACTAATTCCTTCAGTCTCAAAAATCTTCTCCATAATTGGACACCCACTTATGAAGAGGCTTTTCAGCTTCTTCATACTGCTAGCCATAGGTAATGAACATAGATGGGTCAATTTATCACAATCTTTAACGATTAATGTTATCAAGTTTTGGAAGCAGACAGTTGACGAGTGTTGGTTGCTCCATATCTTATGGATGTTGAGTGAGGATAAATTCAAGTTCTCTAAGTTTGGAATTTCAACCTGAAAACATGTACACAATTAATATTTTTACATTGACTGAACTAGTTATTTAAAATTGTGAAAAATATACAATGTCATACTAGTTCACCAAAAAGAGCAGGCGCCTTGTCACTGTGGTCATCTTCAGTAGAAATTTCTGTGTGACCCCTATCTGTTGTTTGAGCCTTTGTCAAATTTGACCAGCAAGAACTCTCCACTTTGGTACTAAAACATGTAAATGATGGTAAAGATTGGAGTGTCAAAGTATGTAACTTAAGAAATTTAACCTTACCACAATCCACTGGTATTTGAAGGATCTCCTTTAAGGATTCACATTTACAAATCTCAATGATTTCTAAACTAGTGAGAAATTTTCTCACGGAAGAATTACAATCAGAAATCTCACTTGTTTCTGCACTAGTAGAAATTTTAATTGTGTGAAAGGAGAAGAGGTTCTCTAACCGGTAACACATCTCAATCTTGATAGCTTTTAATTTGGCAAATGATGCAACTGTAACTTGACCGTAACATATCATCTTTAAGTTCGTCATATTGTAGAGGCATATAAATTCCAAATTGGGAAAAACATTCACGCAATTAGATACTTTTGATGAATTGACATATTTGATGTCATTGTTATTTATGATGGATAAATGTTTCAAATTCGGAAATCCATCCACATTCAAATCATTAACAACATTTTGAACACCTGCCTCTCCTAACAACAAACGTTGTACTGTTTTAAACAACAATTTGATGCCTTCTTGGGAGTGAATGTCAATGTCATCCTTTAGTTGCAATGCCAAAGCTTTGAGTTCTTCATACTTATTGGGCATCCTAAATTCACCAACAGAATTTGTTTCAAAGTCTCCAATCTCAATCTTGTAATATTTTAACTTGTCAAAGAACAAGTGATTAGGAAAACTTGAAACACATGGGATGCTTAAGTCTACCACTTTCAACTGATGCAAATTCTTTAGCTCAGAAAGAAAAGAATTTTGACCTTTCTTTGTATCTGTTTCCACCAACATGTTGATCAAACTTTTGCTTATGTACAACTCTTCCAAACACGTTAAACTTGATAAAAGATTAGGTGGAATAGTCTTCAACATGAAACAATCGCTGATGTCTAGCAATCGTAACTTATCCAAGTTTAGTAACTCAGCTGGCAAATGTATAAGTTGAGATCCAGAGAAACTAAGAATTCTTAACTTTTTTAACTTTCCTACTAAAGATAAATTGCAATCTAAAGTGCACCGCTCCAAAGAAAGCATTCTGAGGTTCAATAGACATTCAATTGAATATGGTAAGCTTGATAGATGAAAACCAGTCAATATTAAAACTTTCAAATTTTTCATTCTTCTAAAGAAACTCTCAGGTATTTCCAAAGATGGATCACTAGTATCTATTTGCAAAAATTTAAGTTGAGGACAATTTATGAATCGAGGAAGCCCGTCAATAATATCACTATTGCATATAGAAATTGAAGTGCACTTTTCGAGTTCGGGCCAATCATCTAGTTTGCCATCTCTCAAAGCAAAGATATTATGATCCTTGTGTGCATTACTTAAAGCATCACCTCGAATAATATGAGGCATGTTGAAATGAATACTAGGGCTTTTGTACAACACCAAACCCAAGTCTTGTAACTCGTTGATTGAGTTATTTATTTTATGTCGAGCTTCATTGAGCAAGGAGACTCCTTCAAATATACCCAATCCAAAACAATATTTCACCAAGTCCATAATTAGAGGTAGAGGACCCATTTGAGCACAAAGCAAGTAAATGAACTTGAGCTCCTCGTTTTTTGGAAAATCATATTTTATCTTGTTAGGAATCTCCATAGACTTTTCCCACTCCACCTTAAATTTATCAAGTGTAGGTTCGCTTTCTGACTCAATCCAGGTTTTGAATCTCGTTGCAAATGTAATTATTGTCATTGGTATCCCTGCACAGTAGTATTGGATTTCTTCTTTAGGCATAGACATTTCATTACCTCCCCCAGCCTCCTTCTCAAACAACATCAAGGCATCACTGTCATCTAATTCCTTTAAACAAAAATTTGACTCAACATCAACCTCATCAGGAAATACTTTCTTATCACGTGAAGAAAGCAAAACTTTGCATCCCTTACAATTACTAAGAAAATTTGCCTTTTTTAGCACTTTTTCGTTAGTAGCCTGTGTATCATCGGCTTTATCCTGCGTGCCGCCTGCATTTTCTTGTGTGTAATCAGGATTTGGCTGAGGACCCTGCATGGGGTAAGGATTTGAGGTAGGACCCTGTTTACTTGACGTTATGCTTAATTCATTCTTCTTTCTTAAGTCATAATCATCATCAACTGGAATCCCTAATCTATTCAAGTCTAATCTCTCATGAAGGTTATCCAAGATTATAAGGATGCTCACATTTTCAATCTTTAACCATCTCCTTAGATAATCAGCTCTTACATTCTCACTTTCCCCTGTTAATGGCAATCCTAGCACATGTGCAATTTCTTCCTGAATTTTGAGTGGATTGGGATTGACAGTTACATCTATTTCGGCCACCTTATCAAACAATTTCTCATCTCGAGTTTTAATAGCAATTGTTTTTATTAAAGTGCTCTTACCCGTCCCTTGTGGTCCATGGAGTCCAATAATTTTCATATTGGGATCTTTAAGTTTTGTCATTATGTCCTCCACAATGGATTTTCTACTATCAAATTCAATGTAGCTAGGATTAGACGAAGTGAGGTCAAAAGATGTTACTTTATCTGCATGGGAAACTTGGTCATCCTTGGGGCACTCATCTTTTAGCCTCAAAGCCTCTGGTTCCATCTTCTTTGCTTGTCTGCCAAGTTTGTGTCTATAGTAAGGAAATATATAATATAAACCCCCTGTCTTCTTGTGACCTGCATCATTCCTGTACTTCTCAACACTAGTCTCAAATTCACCCACTTCCCTAAACCATTCTTCAACCCTAGCTTCAACAATGTGACCCTTTCTTTTAGCATCAACACGTTGACGATCTAACCTCTCTTTTTCTTCTTCAAGGCGCTTCACTCTCTTATTTAGTTCCTCAAAATTTTTCTTGTAAGAGAAAATGTAAGTCACCTGCTTAACACCTTCACCCCAAAAAAAATTAATTACGGGATCAACTACTTTCGACAAAAACTCCATGCTTCGAACTTCTTTTTCTTGTACCCTCCTCGACTACATCTCTTTGCCAACGAAACACACAGTAGAAATAGATCAGTCTAGTGACTAATAAAGAAAAGTAAAAGATATTTTATCAAATAAAATTCACAAGTACATTTTCATATATTCAATCAAGCAACCACAGTTTACAAAACAAAAAAGCATGTAAAATTTAAAAAGCAATAACTAAGATATTAAACTTTTAATATATATATATATATATATATATATATATATATATATAAATATATAAATATATAAATAACGAAAGTTATATACTGGCTAAGACACTTGTTAGTATTTGCTTTAACAAATGGATTATGATCCTTTGACAAATTTTTTTTTTCACAATGTTTGATAAAGTTTACTTTTTAACATACATTAAACATTTTTCTTCACTTTCCAAATCATATCAAACCTTTATTTCATCCATTGTCATGTGTATTTTGTCAAAACGTTTCCAAAACTAGTAATAGGCTTTCTAGTTGGAAAGGAAAACTAATTTCCGTAGCTGGACGGGTGTGCCTCATAAAATCGGTAATTTCTGCTCTCCCGTTATATTATATGTCTTCCTTTAAAATACCGAAGAGTGTGGAAAAGGAACTCATCAAAATACAAAGAAATTTTCTCTGGGGTTGGGGATCTGAAGCTAGGAAAATAGCATGGGTAAGTTGGGAAAATATTTGTAAGCCAAAGCAGATAGGGGGTTTAGGCATTAGAGATATTGGAAACTTTAACACAGCGCTCCTAGCCAAATGGAAGTGGATATTGGGAGTGGAAGATCATGGAGTATGGAAACAGGTCTTGGATTCAAAGTATGGTTCATGGAGGGTACTCAACGAAGCTAATACCTCTAGGACAACTTCAAAGTGGTGGAAAGACATCCATAAGGTGTGTGGAAATACTGAGAGTGGGCGTTGGTTTGACAACTGCATAGAGTGGGTGATCGGTGAAGGAAAAAAGGTCAAACTTTGGAAGGATAAATGGATAGGGGAAGAATCGCTTTGTCATAAGTTACCTAGACTGTACTCTATATCAGAATGTAAAGGAAAATCACTACAAGAGGTAGGACATTGGGAAGAGAATGAATGGATTTAGGATCTAACTTGGAGGAGACGAAGACTATTATGGGAGACAGTGTTGGAGGAACAACTCCTTCAAATACTCATCAACCGAAGCCTTACTAAAGGGAATCCAGATATGTGTAAATGGAAGGATGATGGGGAAGGTATATACTGAGTTAGGTCTGCTTATAATAGACTGCAAGGAACCCATGATGGAGGAGAGAATAGAGTGTTTGAAATTTTGTGGAAAATGAGAGTTCCGCCGAAGGTACAAGTACTAGGTTGGAGACTGTTTTTGGACAAGCTTCCAATAAAGACTAAATTATTAGCGAGGGGAACTTACTTACAACATAGTCTTTGTGAGTTTTGTTTAGAATGTGAAGAGACTATAGAGCACCTATTTATCTCATGTAAAGAATCCCAAAAGTGTGGAACATGTGTTATAAGTGGCTAGGCTTAAGCACTGTATCTCATATTATGGTAAGGAACAACTTTCAACATTTCAACATTGTTAACCTTAATAGGCAGCAAAATCTTGTTTGGAAAGGAATGTGGTTAGCAATCATAGGAGAAATCTGGAAACAAAGGAATGGGGTTATTTTCAAGCAATATAAAGTAGACCCTATTGAGATATTTGGTCTTGCACAGGTAAATGCATGGGTATGGATGAAACACAAATTTTCATCTGTAAAATTCTCATATAGTGATTGGTGTCTATCCCTTTATACTTGCTTAAAATCTCTTTGATATGATAATTGTTGTGTGTTTAAGTGCTTTAGGCAAACAGATGAAGGACATGTGTTTAAGAGAGCCGGGATTCTTTAGTGAAGGATAGAAGGAAGACTACATAAACTAAAGTCAAAAGGTAAATCAATAAACAAGATGGAGGAAGCCATAAAACAGCTTGAAGGAAAGCCGGTGGATGTTGTGTGAGAGGATGAAAACAGGCAGACCAGGACACTAGCAAGACCTCCGTCAAGGCTAAACTTTCACATATATTTTTTGGCCAGGGAATCCAAAGCTCATGCTTTCAGCGTTATACACAATCTGCAATATTATTTTGTATCAAAGTTAGCATATCAATCCTCTTTTTAGAAGATGTTCGCCATATGCTCGATTATATATAGTATAAATCAAGGCACTACATTGGTTGAGAGGCTACAATATATATTTATGCTAACCCTCATTTGTACACTTCTGCAGAAGAAGTATTGGTTTCTGTTAGTGTTTGGTATATATTATGTTAGGTGATCTGATATAGATGCACTTATGGTCCTTTTGGTTGTGGATCATAATGCTTATATAGACTATGACCAAGTGTTTTGGTTGGGTTGTGGTTGGTGTTGTTATGATGCTAAGCTAATACATCAAATCATACAGGTTTTTTGTATAAGGGTTAGAGCACCCCTCAAGTGCTTTGCTAATTTAATTTTATTCTTTGCTGATAAAAAAAAAAACTTTTAGTGATGTCAATGAGTGATTCTTTTAAGGTTAAAGTCAATTATTGTTATTCTTTTGTCATTGCCATCAAAGTGTTTTTTTTTTCTTTTATCCATATAGGCTAATGTTATTTGTCAAATGACATTATTTGTTGGGCTGATAAAAATAACACATCTTGAAAAATTTCACCTAGTCTAGAATAATTTAAAGGGGTGAGTGTTAGTTATTATATAATGGGTTCTAAGTATATGATGTTTCTTGTCCCAATTCAAATATGCTTTGAACTAATGTTTGTCTTTTCTTATTATTTTATAGTAGAATATTGTGAGGTATAGCTAAATTCTTGCTCTAGAGAATGTGGGTGTACTTGGGGCCAAAGGCCATAGGAGAGTTGTCTATGTGTTTCCTTCTGTTTATTTTTTTCTCTATTAATAAAGTGATTTTTGGGAGTTTTCCCAACAATGGAATCAAGAGCTATGGTTCGGTAAGATTTTTTACTTAGTATGCTTTGTGGTTGCAGCTCAGTGTGATCTTTCACATAAGAAAAAATGAATTCCTTGTTGTTAGAGAATCGTCTCATCTTCCACATCATAAAAGATTAATTCCTTGTTGTTGGAGAATCATCCTTAGTTGCTAAAGTTGCAATGAGAAACTTGATGGAAGGATCATTGTTAGTGTTACGTTGGCGTAGTGAATTTGTAGTTGAGTTCTTGAATGTGCGAAGACCGTTAGTCGTGTAGGATCCGTAATGGAGTTCACCTGTGGCGAGATGCTCCTAGATCTGCGAAGGTGTTTCGCGTTTCACATGGTGGAAGTTCAATGTCTAATGATGGAGTTTTGCGTTGTGCTTTGTTGGTGGCGTGATGTCATGGTACCATGGTGATACTACGTCATTGGTGTTGCATCGACGAATGTTGTGTATCCGGTGAGGGAGTCAAATGGCACAATGACTGTGTCACTTTTTGCAAGGTTCGATGGTTTTGCATCGTAGGTTGGGGCATTGTTCCTACGAAGGGTGTATGATGTTTATGAGTGGGCATTAACTAATATTTATGCAACGTGTGTGGTGATTATACACGGACATTAGTTAGCATTGATGCAGGGTGCACGAAAATTCTTGGGATGGTTTGATTCCAAGTGAAAATTGTTGGGAAGTTTTGATTCCAAGTGAAAATTCTTGGGATGGTTTGATTCCAAGTAAAAAAATTCTTCGAATGGTTTAATTCCAAGTGGAAATTCTTGAAATGGTTTGACTCCGAGTGAAAATTTTTAGGGTAGTTTGATTCCAAATGGAAATTTTTGGGATGATTTGATTCCAATTGGAAATTCTTGGGATGATTTGATTCCAAGTGAAAATTCTTTGGATGTTTTAATTCTAAGTGGAAATTCTTAAGATAGTTTGATTCAAAATGGAAATTTTCGAGACGATTTGATTCCAAGTGATACTCTTTATGGTGGAATATGATTGTTGGTATATGCAATGATGATGTATTTATTTTAATCAAGGTGGAGAATGTTGGACGAATGAAAATAATACGTCTGGAAAAGTCCATTGCCTAGAATAACCTAAGGGGTGAGTGGGCTCTAAGTCTATAATGTTCCTTGTCCTAAGTCCAGGGCCGACTCAAGGGTAAAGTGAGCAAAGTACTCGTTTTAGGCCTTAAGGATAACAAGGCCTCAAAAAAAATTACCACTAATATTTCTTTATTAAATTATGTTTAAGAAAAAAGGCCTCAAAATTTATTTTAGTACTAATCAATATACCACTATTAAACTAATTATAGAATTATGTTTAAGATATAAAAGGCTTCCAAAAAATATTTTATTGCTAATATAACTCTATTAAATTAATTATAAGATTATTAAATTATGTTTAAGAAAAAAAGGCCTAAAATATTTTTTTAGTACTAATTAATATACCTCTATTAAACTAATTATAGAATTATGTTTAAGATAAAAAGGCTTCCAAAAAATATTTTATTACTAATATAATTCTATTAAATTAATTATAAGTTTATGTTTGGCAATAAAATTTAATTAAATTATTATTAATGTATGTTAATTTTTATTAGTAGTAAAAATAATAATTAACGAGTTAAAACATATTTTTAGTAGATTATAATTTTTTTTACAAAAGGAGAATGATTAGTTATCTTTATTCTTTTATAATTAATCTGGATTCTATTTTCTTCTTTTGTCTCTCTATGACTTCTCTTACCTCTCCTTACTTTATTTTCTTCTAACAGTCTTCTTTTTTTAGGGTATTGGCAGATTACATCCCTTAAGTCTCTTGAATCTCATGTTGTTCGTGTGTATCAATTTTTTCATCTTCATTTCTGGTTAGTATATTTTTTCTTTCTACTTGTATTGTTATTTTTATTCTGTTTTGGATTTGTAATAGAATTAGAAATGTGTTTCTTTTGTCTAGTTTTGTTTTTCGGTACTTTTATATTTACAGAGTTTTTTTTTTTTTTTACATATATCTTAAGAAGAAACTGAATTTTTTTACAAAACTATTAATTAGATTATGTTTTAGTCTTTCAGTAGATAATAGATTAATTGGAGCATAATTTAAAGTTGAGTTTTTTGTATAAAGATAATTCAAGTTTAGGGAAAAAAAGACTTATTATCAAGTTTAGAAGAACAATATTTTTTTAATTATTTTTATTATTGATTAATCTTAACTTTGCAAGTTTGTGAAAAAGTTAAGACTTAAGAACGAAAAAGAGACTTGAGACTTCAAAATAAAGTCTACTATCAAGTTCATTTTCTTGATAACCAGAACCAGATTTTATTGTTTGAATTCATTCGTTTTATATATTTATCTTTAGTAGTGTTTTATATATTATCATTTTTTATTTCATATAAAAATATATAGATATGTCAACTAAAAAATTTATTTAAGAATTCAAAAGAAAAGAAGAATTGAGACTTTAATCGCATAACAAAAAGAAGCTATGAACAAAAAAAAGCAAATGTCTTGTGTAATATTGTAGATATTTCATTTTTGAAAGAAAAATGCTTAAAACTTGAAAAATCTTTAAAACATGATAATTTGTTGGATGTTGATGGATTTGATTTAATTTCAGAATTAAATGTATGGGAAAATTATAGGTTTGGAAAATGATAAGCCAATTGATATTCTTAATTATATAAAAAGAATAAATTTATTTTCAAATGCATATATAACTTATAGAATAATGTTAACAATTCTAGTGCAAGTTGTTTCAGCCAAAAGGAGTTTTTCACATCTAAAGATAATAAAAACTTATTTAAAACCAATAATTTCTCAAGAAAGATTAAACGAATTAGTGATATTATCTAGTGAGAAATAAATGTAAATGAAATAAATTATGAAAATTTAATAAATAATTTTGCATCAAAAAAAGCTCAAAAAATAAATTTTAAATAAAATGTCTCATTTTTTAAGTTTGTTTTAGGCCTCCCCAACCGTTGAGCCACCCCTGCCCAATAGTTAAAGATAGTTCGGACTAGTGTTTGGTTTTTCTTATTATCTTGTAGTAGAGTGTTGTGAGGTGTAGGTAAATTCTTGTTTTGGAGAGTGTCGATATAATTGGGATTAAAAGACATGTAAAAGTTGTCTATGTGTTTTGTTATGTCTATTTTATTTTTCTATTAATAAAATTAATAATAAAGTGATTCTTGAGAGTTTTCCCACCATAATTTACATTATTTTAACATCAACAAAATTTTCCAATTAATAATAAGTAAAACATTTTCGATTAATATCAACATATATTATTTTCAAAATTGATGCTATTAAAATTTTTTCGACCAATTTTGATAAAAACATAAGTCATAAATAGTTCTCGACCAATGTTTAATCAAGATTTTCTTAATTAACGATTATCAAGGTTTTCTCGAAAAAACTTTGAAGTCAACATTAGCACGCCTATTTTTTAAGTAATATGGGCTAGGTTTATTATAATGATGTGATGTTACTAACTTTTGACATATGTAATTCAAATCTTTTTAATCAAAGTTGATATAAATTATTTTTTAGTTGAAAATTTGGAGATTTTTTATTTGTCAATATAGTCCATCGTTATTTCTTAGTTCATCTTTATTTTATTAGAATGGTTGTATGTAACATTAATTGTCCCATGTCCAAAATTATATAGGTCAAGTTATGAATAAAGTATGATATTTAGGTTGTTATGTTCTTAAATATAAAATGTTCTGTATTAATTATCATATATAAATTTTAGTCTAATAATAATAAAAACTTAATCCAATAATACTAATATTATGAATTTCAATAAAACAATTTTTTTTATGACAGATTGTTATGAGAAATATTAATTGTCATATATACTAGATGTCAGGTAAGTTACCATCTAATCAAAGTGTTTATGTTGCTACACATCTTAGTAAAAAGAGTTAGATTTTTTACCTGATATAAACACTCAATCCATAAAAGGTTTCCCTATCAATTTATAACCTATTTTTAGTTCGGCAATTTAAATTAGCTTATCCATACAAAACATTTATAAACAATAAGATTCTTAGGGATGAGAAGAAGGCAGCACAAATTTCATTATCTCGTACACATTCTTAAAGTAAAAATTCAATACTATCTCCGTTTCAAAATCCAACAGATACAGATACAAGATTTTTGTCTCATCTTTATCCCATTGAGTAACGGATACATCCCTAATTCGTGCGCAACTTGCTTTCTTACTCAATTAATTATATTTTATAAATAAAAATAAAGATCACGTAAAAAGTAATATAACAAATATTTAATATCAAAAAGATATATTATCATATTTTTTATGTTAAATATTTTAAAAAAGTTATAAGGATATAAATTTCAAATCAGAATACCAATTAAATTTATAAAATATTACACCATTGACATAAATATAATTTCATAATCAAAACATCTATAAATTGTGCAAACATAAAAAATACAAAGTTGATAAAATTGAAAAAGTTTTTTAAAAATTATTAAGAAAAATATTAAATTTAAAAATATTTCAAATGCCTATTTACGGATGTCTTTCCTTATACACCCATAAATATTATATTAAATAAAATCAAATAGAAAAAACCACTCCACAGTATAGTCACGTATATTCTTTTTTCTTTTTGTAGTTTATCAATCTTATTTTTATTCGAGTTACACATTACATATATCAAATATAAAAAATGTAAGCCTTTTGTTTTTTCAGTGTTATGAAGCTGTGGGTCTGGCCCCTTCGTAGGCTCAAGGCCAGCAGTAGAACCCCAATACCCCCTCTCAGCTCACAGTTGCCTCTTGTCTCCCTTTTCAGAAACAGAGCTCCCTCTTGTCTCCCTCTACGAAGCAAAGTTCTGCTAGGGCACGTACCATCTTCCATCTCCAAGCTAGCCTAACCCATCTGGTACTCTTGGTAAGTCGAACTCTAGAGCTTTAGTTTAATTCCTCCCTTTTTCTTCGCTGTTGAGCGCTTTGGGTATATTAGGGTTCGACCTCCTAACCCTGTGTTGGTTTGGATCTTCATGTTTCAGCTCTACTCTTGTTCTTGTAGCTACGGTACCCCATAGCTAGGGTTGGTTGCTTTTAGTACTCCAAAACAAAGGTAAGGGAAGCTAGCCTCCTTTCGTTTTAGAATATGTTGCTTGTTTCGTCACTGTTTTGTGCTTAAAATGATTTGGGGATGCTTGTGTTCGGGTGAAATTGAACTGAAATGCTTGGTTGGTTTGTTTCTGGGGTTTGCATGCGTGGAACAGTGGGGGAGATCTGATATTCTCGCCCAAGCGAGCTCGTCTCGCCTAGGCGAGAATATCAGAGGCTCGCCTAAGGTTCTGCCTCGAACGCTCGCCTAGGCGACCAATCCACGTTCTGAGCGACGCCCTGTCTCACTCAGGCGAGGAGGTCTCGCTTGAGCGAGAATTCGTGAAAACCCCTGTTGCTTATCTCGCCTGGGCGAGAATCCGCTGCGTCAGTGAGGCCAGCGTCTCGCCTGAGCGAGTTTGCGAATGTGTGCTATGTTTTCTTGACTGTTTGGATGATTTGTTGCATGTATGGTTTAGATTATTCTTCCTAAATATGATGTATGTGAATATGCTTGGGTGTTAGGATTTTATGAACGAAATTGGCATGCTTGGTATGAGATTGATCATGGGTTTGCGGCTTCGTGATGTTTTAACATGAAATTTGGATGAATGACCAAAAAGAGGTGGGAATTGTATGAGAAACATGATTCTGTTTTTGTGATAGGCGTAATTCCATGAGTCCCATGGGGAGACTTCATGGTGGCGTGTAGCGTATATATTAAGATAAGGATTCAAGTAAGGATCGCATCCCGAAACTCTAAAGGGTCAGTGAGTCTCAAGTAGAGCAAACTGACCCAAGTGGTGAGAGTAGCGGGAGGCCCTAGTCTCTGGCAGGATAATGGCCTTAGACGCTTAAAGGCTAACCTTGTGTGTGGTAGAGTGAAACCCATTAGCAATGGCTCTGCAGAGCAGTAGAGGCCACCACAAGTGCAAGCGTCCAGTGAATCCGATCTTAATATATTTATCCAGATAATTGAGTCATAGTGTCCTGCTTGTTTGCTATAACATGATGTCCTGTGCCTGTTGTGTTGCATGTTAAGGAATGTTTAAGTACTTGTCTGTTGTATCATGATAAGATCAAATTACACTAGCTTACCCTTGCATTTTGTGTTTGTTTTCTGTTATGTTTTCTCTTTTGCGATGATCACCTTTTGGTGGGAGCAGATGAGAGGGAGGCTCGAGATGGATCTGAGAAACGGAGTGGTGCGGCCTAGATTCCCTGTCTGGATGTCTTAGGAGTAGTTTCATGGCCATGAGGCCTTTTGTATTAGTTGCCTTGAGGGCAACCCTTTTGCAAGACTATTAAACTTTTAAAATTTCCTTTTGCTTAGGACTATGTGGTATGCCTAAGTTTCCTTTTAAGTACTTCCGGATGACTGCAATAGTTACCTTCCTTACGTTTTATGTTCATCTGAGTACTTCTCGTTATTATAACTGTGTGATGTTTTATTTAGTAGTGTAATCTATTAAAATGGGATGTCACACTTTTATGGTATCAGAGCCTTCGTTCCTAAGTGTCTGTGGGTTATGTGTTTGCTTAGCTTTTGTTGTGCCCTTCTTGTCGTGTTTAGAAGAGTTTCCAATCTAACCGAGTTCTGATGGTGCTTTCTGTGTGTCTAGTGATATGGCACCCCCGCGTATAGCTCCTCCTCAACCCCCTCAGGGCGACGGACAAGATCTGGCTAGGGCGATCGAGGCCATGGCTGCGGCTTTGACTCAGCATGATGCAACAGCATGAGGCGGCGATGCAGCCCCAGGAAGCCTCTCTTGAGCAGCAGAACTTCATGATGCAGCAGATGGAAGCTGCTAGGCAGGCTGCAGAGGATGCTCAGAGGCAGCATGTGGATGCTCTCCGTCAGTTAGGGGAGAATGCTGCTGGTGCTCAGATGTATGGTCCTCATCCCCAACCTCCACCCCCTAAATGGAGTTTGGAGGACTTCTTGAAGCACCAACCCGCAAAGTTTGATGGCAAGAAGAGTCCCGATCAGGCGGACCAATGGATGAAGGACATGGAGCGCATCTTTGATGCCAAGAGGTGCCCCGATGAGAGCAGACTGGCTTTCACTGTCTACATGCTCACTGGAGAGGCTGAGCACTGGTGGGCCAGCATGAGGTTAGTGATGGAAGAGAAGCATGAGGACATCACATGGGAAGCCTTCAAGAGGAGGTTTCTTTCAGAGTACTTCCCAGACAGCGTGAGGTACGCTAAGGAGGTAGAGTTCCTCCAGTTGACACAGGGGAACAAGTCAGTAGCTGAGTATACCGAGAGATTCAAGCATCTGGGGAATTTTTACACCATGCCACTAGATGAGGAGTGGCGTTGCAGGAAGTTTGAGAACGGTCTCAGAGGAGACATCCGCTTGATGGTAGCTCCACTGTCCATCAAGGACTTTGCGGCCTTGGTGGAAAAGGCCAGAGTCATGGAGCGAATGAAGGTAGAGGTGGAAGCTCAGCAGCAGCCACAGCAGAGAGTTAGTGGATCATCTGGGTCCAGGCCGAGGATTAAAGAGAAGAGGAAGCCGTATGCAAGACCCCATCCACAGCCGCAGGGATCTGGAGGTTTTTCTTTTCTGCCTAGCAGGATACAGTGTTATCATTGCGGAGGGTCGCATGCGAAGAATTTCTGCCCTCAGCTACCAAGTTTCCGCATATGTAACCTTTGTGGCAGGGGAGGCCACTTCGGCAGGGATTGTCCTTCCAGGAGGGGGGCAGTAGCACGACCTTCAGCACACACTCTGAGTCAAAGTGCAGGCCAGACTCAGCAGAGAGGAGGAGGCAGCAGGCCTCAGGCTACAGGCAGGGTTTTTGCTATGACTGGGTCAGAGGCAGCAGGTTCAGGTAACCTTGTTATTGGTTTTTGTGTGATATCTGGCAAGTCCTGTTGTGTTCTTTTTGATTCCGGGGCGACACACTCTTTTGTGTCAGAGTCTTGTGTGCGGGAGTTGAGTCTGCCGGTGTGTGAACTACAGTTTGATCTCGTGGTATCGACTCCGGCATCTGGGTTGGTTAGGACTTCTTCAGTGTGTTCTAGATGTCCAGTTGAGGTAGAGGGGCGCGTATACAAAGTCAATCTTATATGCCTCCCTCTGCAAGGGTTAGATGTGATCTTGGGAATGGATTGGCTCTCTGCTAATCACGTTCTAATCGACTGCCGGGAGAAGAAGTTGTTGTTCCACAGCTCGGAGGAGCCTGAGCTGCTATCTTTCCATGGGGTAATGAAGGAAATCCGGGACGGTACACAGTGCTATATGGTCTTTGCCAGGACGGAAGTTGAGAAAGAGGAAAGGATAACAGTGATATCAGTGGTCAGAGAGTTTGAGGATGTGTTCCCGGAAGAGGTACCGGGTTTGCCCCCGAGAAGAGAGGTTGAGTTCTCCATAGACTTGGTACTAGGAGCCGGACCTGTATCGATAGCTCCTTACCGCATGGCCCCGCAAAGTTGGTAGAGTTAAAGAAGCAGATAGAGGAACTGCTTGAGAAACAGTTTATACGGCCGAGTGCTTCGCCGTGGGGAGCGCCTGTTTTGCTTGTGAAGAAGAAGGACGGTGGCTCTAGGTTGTGTGTGGATTATAGGCAGCTGAACAAGCTGACTATCAAGAATAAGTACCCCTTGCCAAGAATAGATGATTTGATGGATCAGCTTCATGGGGCGTCAGTGTTCTCCAAGATTGATCTCCGATCAGGTTATCATCAGATTCTGGTAAAGGCAGAAGATGTTGAGAAGACTGCTTTCAGATCCAGATACGGGCATTACGAGTATGTTGTCATGCCATTCGGTGTGACTAATGCCCCGACCTTGTTCATGGACTACATGAACCGGATTTTCCGTCCGTTTCTAGATAAGTTTGTCGTGGTCTTCATAGACGACATTCTCATCTACTCCAGGACGTTTGAGGAACATGCCGAGCATCTGAGGATAGTGCTTGGTATTTTGAGGGAGAAACAATTGTTTGCCAAGTTGTCAAAGTGTAACTTCTGGATGAGAGAGGTGCAGTTCCTGGGGCACGTGATATCAGCTTAGGGAATAGTTGTGGATCCAGCTAAGGTAGAGGCCGTGATACAGTGGGAGTGTTCCAAGTCAGTGTCGGAGATTCGGAGTTTCGTGGGTTTAGCTGGCTACTATAGGAGATTTATAGAGGGGTTCTCCAAGATAGTGACACCCTTGACACAGCTAACCAGGAAGGACCAACTGTTTGCATGGACGGATAGGTGTGAGGAGAGTTTCAGGGAGCTTAAGCAGAGGCTGACGAGTGCTCCAGTGTTGGTAATCCAAGATGTGAGTAAACCCTTTGAGGTCTACTGTGACGCCTCTCATCAGGGTCTTGGGTGTGTCTTGATGCAGGAGAGAAAGGTGGTGGCTTATGCTTCAAGGCAGTTGAAGGTTCATGAGAAGAACTACCCCACTCATGACCTAGAGTTAGCAGCGGTGTTTTTTGCTTTGAAGATATGGAGGCACTACTTGTATGGTGCACAGTTCCGTGTGTTTAGTGACCACAAGAGCTTGAAGTATCTCTTCGATCAAAAAGAGCTGAATATAAGGCAGAGGCGGTGGATAGAGTTTTTAAAGGACTACGACTTCGAGCTTCTCTATCATCCAGGGAAAGCGAATGTGGTGGCAGACGCATTGAGTAGGAAGGCAGTGCATGTGGCACACTTGATGATAAAAGAGATGGAGTTGCTAGAGAGCTTTAGAGACATGAAGCTACAGTTTGAGTTAGAGCCGGAATTCATTAGGTGTAGCACCTTGGTTATATCTAGTGACTTCTTGGACTTAATCAGGGAGAGGCAAGCAAGGGATGTTAGTCTACAGAAGGTAAAGGAGTTACTGGGATCGGATCAGGCCAAGGAGTTTGCCTTGAGCAGTGATGGTGTGTTGAGGTTCAGAGGCAGGGTTTGTGTACCAGAGGATGTCGAGTTGAGGAAGTTGATCCTTGAGGAGGGACACAAGAGTTGTCTTAGTCTGCACCCTGGCATGACTAAGATGTACCAAGACCTCAAGGAGAACTTTTGGTGGCAGGGCATGAAAAAGGAGGTTGCACAGTTTGTATCGGCCTGTTTGACTTGTCAAAAGGCAAAGGTGGAGCATCAGAAACCCGGTGGGACGCTTCAACCCTTAGATATTCCAGTGTGGAAGTGGGATAGCATAGCCATGGATTTTGTTACCCACTTGCCTCGCACCGTGAGAGGACATGATGCTATATGGGTAGTGGTGGATCGTTTGATGAAAAGTGCTCACTTTTTGGCAGTGAATCTCAGAATGTCTATGACCAAGTTGGCCCAGCTCTACATCCGAGAGATAGTGAGACTTCATGGAGTACCTAGTAGCATAGTGTCTGACAGAGACCCCCGGTTCACTTCCAGGTTCTAGCAGGCACTGTAGGAGGCTATGGGTAGCAGGTTGATGATGAGTTCTGCTTATCATCCTCAGACGGATGGCCAGTCAGAGAGGGTGATTCAGTCTTTGGAGGACTTGTTGAGGACTTGTATCTTGGACCACCTTGGTAGTTGGGATGAGGTGTTACCGCTGGTGGAGTTTACTTACAACAACAGTTACCAAGCGAGTATAGGGATGGCGCCTTATGAGGCTTTGTATGGGAGGAGGTGTAGGACTCCTTTATGTTGGTACCAGGACGGTGAGTCAGTTTTGGTTGGACCAGAGTTGTTGCAACAGACCACAGAGAAGGTGCAGTTAGTGAGAGACAGGTTGCAAGCATCCCAGAGTCGGCAGAAGGCATATGCTGACCGGAGGAGCAGACCCGTAGAGTTTGAGGTGGGGAGCATGTGTTCTTGAGGGTGACCCGAACCACTGGTGTGGGGAGGGCTATCCGCTCAAGGAAGTTGTTTCCTAAGTTCTTGGGTCCGTATCAGATCTTGAGGAGGATAGGGCCCGTGGCTTATGAGGTTGCATTGCCACCCCAGTTGGCTAATCTACACCCAGTCTTTCATGTTTCACAGCTACGGAAGTATGTTTTTGACCCATCACATGTGTTGGAGGCGGAGGATGTAGAAGTCAGGGAGAATCTCCAGGTAGTGGTACAGCCCGTGGCTATAGAGGATCGCCAAGTGAAGGAGCGCAAGGGAAGAGCCACTAACCTTGTGAAGGTCATATGGGACCAGAGGACGGGTGACTCGACTTGGGAACTTGAGGAGGACATGAGGAGTTCATACCCACATCTGTTCTGGTAAGTCTAATTTTTCGAGGACGAAAAATTTTGTTGTTGGGAAGATATTGTAAGCCTTTTTTTTCAGTGTTATGAAGCTATAGGCCTGGCCCCTTCGTAGGCCCAAGGCCAGCAGTAGAACCCCAATACCCCCCTCTCAGCTCACAGTTGCCTCTTGTCTCCCTTTTCAGAAACAGAGCTCCCTCTTGTCTCCCTCTACGAAGCAAAGTTCTGCTAGGGCACGTACCATCTTCCATCTCCAAGCTAGCCTAACCCATCCGGTACTCTTGGTAAGTCGAACTCTAGAGCTTTAGTTTAATTCCTCCCTTTTTCTTCGTTGTTGAGCGCTTTGGGTATATTAGGGTTCGACCTCCTAACCCTGTGTTGGTTTGGATCTTCATGTTTCAGCTCTACTCTTGTTCTTGTAGCTGCGATACCCCATAGCTTGGGTTGGTTGCTTTTAGTACTCCAAAACAAAGGTAAGGGAAGCTAGCCTCCTTTCGTTTTAGAATATGTTGCTTGTTTCGTCACTGTTTTGTGCTTAAAATGATTTGGGGATGCTTGTGTTCGGGTGAAGTTGAACTGAAATGCTTGGTTGGTTTGTTTCTGGGGTTTGCATGCGTGGAACAGTGGGGGAGATCTGATATTCTCGCCCAAGCGAGCTCATCTCGCCTAGGCGAGAATATCAGAGGCTCGCCTAAGGTTCTGCCTCGAACGCTCGCCTAGGCGACCAATCCACGTTCTGAGCGACGCCCTGTCTCGCTCAGGCGAGGAGGTCTCGCTTGAGCGAGAATTCGTGAAAACCCCTGTTGCTTATCTCGTCTGGGCGAGAATCCGCTGCGTCAGTGAGGCCAGCGTCTCGCCTGAGCGAGTTTGCGAATGTGTGCTATGTTTTCTTGACTGTTTGGATGATTTGTTGCATGTATGGTTTAGATTATTCTTCCTAAATATGATGTACGTGAATATGCTTGGGTGTTAGGATTTTATGAACGAAATTGGCATGCTTGGTATGAGATTGATCATTGGTTTGTGGCTTCGTGATGTTTTAACATGAAATTTGGATGAATGACCAAAAAGAGGTGGGAATTGTATGAGAAACATGATTCTGTTTTTGTGATAGGCGTAATTCCATGAGTCCCATGGGGAGACTTCATGGTGGCGTGTAGCGTATATATTAAGATAAGGATTCAAGTAAGGATCGCATCCCGAAACTCTAAAGGGTCAGTGAGTCTCAAGTAGAGCAAACTGACCCAAGTGGTGAGAGTAGCGGGAGGCCCTAGTCTTTGGCAGGATAATGGCCTTAGACGCTTAAAGGCTAACCTTGTGTGTGGTAGGGTGAAACCCATTGGCAATGGCTCTGCAGAGCAGTAGAGGCCACCACAAGTGCAAGCGTCCAGTGAATCCGATCTTAATATATTTATCCGGATAATTGAGTCATAGTGTCCTGCTTGTTTATTATAACATGATGTCCTGTGCCTGTTGTGTTGCATGTTAAGGAATGTTTAAGTACTTGTTTGTTGTATCATGATAAGATCAAATTACACTAGCTTACCCTTGCATTTTGTGTTTGTTTTCTGTTATGTTTTCTCTTTTGCGATGATCACCTTTTGGTGGGAGCAGATGAGAGGGAGGCTCGAGATGGATCTGAGAAACGGAGTGGTGCGGCCTAGATTCCCTGTCTGGATGTCTTAGGAGTAGTTTCATGGCCATGAGGCCTTTTGTATTAGTTGCCTTGAGGGCAACCCTTTTGCAAGACTATTAAACTTTTAAAATTTCCTTTTGCTTAGGACTATGTGGTATGCCTAAATTTCCTTTTAAGTACTTCCGGATGCTGTAATAGTTACCTTCCTTACGTTTTATGTTCATCTGAGTACTTCTCATTATTATAACTGTGTGATGTTTTATTTAGTAGTGTAATCTATTAAAATTGGATGTCACAAAAAACAATAATACAAATATTATACTTAAATCATTTTAAAAACTTATAAATTAATATAAATAAACTTTTATCTCATTAAAATAAGATACCTCAGTTTTCCTAATTATATATAAAATGGACTCACCTCTGTCCTCGCTTTTCACCTATATTATGCCACCACAGAGACAAATTAGGACTGAGGAAAACTCTTGATCATCACCAAAAGCTCCATCTCGTGCGTCTGCCACACTCTTTCTGAGTATTCTCCTCGTCGAGTAGCTGCAACACTGTAACAAGAAAATATATGTTACAAGAAATATTTCATTAAAAATTAATTTTAATAATTAAAAATTATTAATCACTATAATTATCAATTTAAATATTAATTTATAAAATAAAAAATTATTGGTTACTAAAATAATTATTATTATAAACAAATAATTATAATTAATCTTTAAATTATTTTCTAAATTTAATTATCAAAATTTTAGTTATCAAAAAAAATTGCTCATTAATATCAAATATAAAAAAAAATTGGTTTTTAAATACTTTAATTAATTAGTAATACATTTAAAAATCAATTTTAATTTTTTATTCATAATAATAACTATTTTAGTAATTAATAATTTTTATTATATAATTTGATATATAAATTAGTTACTACAGTTTATCACTAAAATTAATTATTTTTTTTCTTGTAATGATATATATATATATATATATATATATTAATTATAATGTTAATGATATCAAAACTAAAAATATGTTCTATTTGTTTCTTATAAAATAAAAGGTACTACATTTTTAAAAATTCGTATTTAATTCTATATAACATATTTTCAAAATATATTTTTGAGAACATATTTTTCAAAAAATAATTAAAGTAAATTTTCTTTTTTTTTTCTTAAATTAAGATTTAATTATTATAAACTATCGGCTTAATTTTGATTCATTAAATTTTAATCAAAGAATCAATTAAATTTTGAAAAATAATTAATAATTAATAGATCATTTATCCTTAATTACATTGATGAATTTATTCTTTTATTTTTTTTTTTATAAATTGTGGATTTACTTTTAGATATGTAGAATGGGTGTTAAATTGTTTTCCACCCATCATATATATAAACGACCAACAAACAGTTATAATAAACTACTCATTATAAATCATGTAGTTAAGTAAACCTAATAGTGGAGAAGATAAAAATTTACTTGTGTAATGAAGTGTGCATCTGGACCTCTTTGTAATGCTTAGCAGCTAGCAGATATATATGTTTAATTTCGTGTATTCATTTCAGCCAATGGATCCATTAAAACACTGCAAGAAAATGGGAAGGTTATTAAGAATCTCATGCCTTAAATGTACCAGAAACTGAGAATGAAGAAAGCTGTTCTTATTCTTCACCAGAGCAAGTACTCCATTTCATACTTGTTCGAAGCTGATGCAGTGTTAAACTCTATTATTGCATGAAATGTATTTCGTCCAAGTTTTGAACGATGGAAACACGCACTATATCTCTATTTGAATGATGAACAAAATTTCTTACAATCTTAAGTAAGAAAGATGATATATAGGGAGACATTGATATAAGGTATAGAGAAAGGAACAAAATATATACCTGTGTTATTGGAATTGGATGATCCAGAATTGTGTCGTGTCTTTACTTGTCACTATTCGAAATGGTAAGCAACAAACTGAAAGTGAAGAACAGAGAAAAACTGAGAAAAAAACTGAGTGTTGCTAAACTTAAACTTGGTTTTGTAGTCTACCTGAAGGTATATAGAGAAAGGAACAGAATATATACCTGTGTTATTGGAATTGGATTATCCAGAATTTTACTTGTCACTAACCGTAAGCAATAAACTGAAAGTTATGATGAGAGGAAAAGCTGATAAGAAAGCTGAGAAGAAAATTGAATGTTGCTAAACTTAGATTAAAATATGCATGATGGTGTTGTCTACCTGAAGAAAACCCAGTAAAATTGCACGGACAAGGAAATGAAGAAATCATACCAAGAAAAAATATCCTTACTTCTCTCTGAAAGGGTTCATCTGTGTAACCAAATAACATAGTAGTAGTGTTATAAAACAAACACAAGCTAGAATATTTTTCTTTTTTCTTACTCACCTATTTACTGTTCTTTATAATAATAAATATGCTTGGATTTTTAAAAAGGAGAGTAAGATTTAATTTAATTGATTTCTTTTTACAATTCATAAAAAATGGTTGGCATTAAAAAATTATAGATTATTTTACTTATTTTGATATCTGTTTTGCTTCTGGTTATCTGAGAAAAGGTATAATTAATTTCGTCCAAGCACCTTTTGACTGTCACAAATGAAAAAAAAAAATTTAACTCGCATTTAAAACGTGGAAAGAAAGAACAAACAATGAAGAGTGAGCGTGGTTGGATTTGGATGGGACTTAGCTGTTTGGGTAAAAAATTCTGAATAAACCGAAGTTGGGTGGTGAAGAGGGAACAATGCTATCGCTGTCGTGTCGAAAGCAGGTTCTTGTCACTGTCCAATGCTTCAGGAAATTCAATTGGAAAGGTACATAAGTGGGTGGAGCCACGACTATCTAACATCCCTGGCTACCTCTTCTCGGGTTTAGAGACTGTCAGGTTACTACAGTTCAATGCATCCCAACCTGATCTTTAACACTTCTGACTCACTAGCAGATGTTATCAGTGGTGAGCCAGAGGTGTTAAAGATCAGGTTGGGGGTTCGATTCCCACTGGCAACAACTCATCCAGTATGAATGGACGGAGAAGGGTGATGGGTTGGGGTGCATAGAATTAATTCAACCATTATGTCTTTATTTGAAGATATAGATTTGGGTTGGAGTCTATGTGAATAGATAAATATGTGTTTTTTTATTGATGAAATGGGTAAAAATGAATAGATTACGAATTTTGTGAAAGTTTATGAGTGATTCGACAGATAAAAAGTAATTATAATAAATTAAAATTAAAATTTATTGAATTACTTTTGATGTTAAAAATATAATGAAAAGATTAAAAATATTAAATTTTAAAAAGGAAAACACACAACACAAATCAACGTTGATTAGTTGGATTTTCTTATTCTCACACTCTACATAACACACATCACAATTATACACACAACACATCGACATCGGTTAGCTAATCGGTGTTCTCGCACTCCACACCACACACATTAGAACTAGTTAGCTAACCGATTTTGTTACTCGCATACAATACACACAACACACTTGTTTACCCTACACACCATGTCAAAATGAAAGAAAGAAAGTAGTAAACAAACAATTGTTCATGACCTTCAAGACCTTGTTGTATCATCATTCTATCATCATTCTTTTATGTATTAGTCTATTAAAGTTGTTAATTTTTTGTGGTCGTCTCTTTATAAGTCTTCTAAAGTATGACTCATATCATGTTCATCAAATTTTCTACAATTTATCATTTTAGTTCTTTGCAATACATTCCAGTGTTAATTAATATGAAAACAAATAAAAACAGATAAAAAGCTGAAAAAGCTTAAAAATACATCATTTTAAAATAAATTTATCAGAGAAATAAAAAATAACAAAGTATTTATGATAATCTAATATAAACTTATTATTATTGATAAATATTATTAAAGGTTTATTTTTAAAATTTCATTTTAAATATAACAACATTTTATATTATATATAGTAAATTGTAAAAACTTATAAAATTATTTTTAAAACATGTTGTACTTTTATCACTGTTTCATTTTATATTTGTTGACTTAGAGCATGTTTTCTCCCATACCATTGCCAGCTGTTTCGTTCAACATTACTCAGAAGGCAAGACCTTACTGGTCACTACAATATAACAACATATGCTTTCATATTGAATAAGTTTTTTTTTTTTTTTTATTAAAGATATCTATGGTTAATTATTTTCCATTTTTTCTTCATAATCACTGTAGTTTCAATCATTTATAAATTATGTATATTTTCATATTTTTTATTGAAATCATTTTAAATTTATTTCAAATTAATATTTTATTTGTCTCATTTAAAATCATATATTCCTCAATAATTTTGGATTCATAATTTGGTAGAAATGTTTGATGAAAAGTTGGTACATATTAACTGAATTGGAAGGCAGTGTCTGAACATAAATTTAATGCTGCCGTGAATGTCACCTGTCATGAACTACTAAAAGTAAACATTGTATTTTTTTTTTCAAGTTAATAGTTGCACGTTTTTTTTATGTTTACCCACTTTATGTAAGGATACATCTTTTTCAATGATAGATGACAAAGTTTATGGTGCGTTAAGACTAAATATTTTAATAATTTTAAAGATGTCAACATTACGTATAATTTAAAATGAAATTATTTTCATTTTTTAAAAATGTTTTATTTTCTTAAGTTTAGGAATTTTCTAACTGCATTTAGGTTTTTCAAGTTTTTTTTTTCTTTTTTGAAATTGAGATTAGACTAAAATAAATTTATTCTGAGTTGAAATTGAAGTAAAGAATAGTTGTTTTGAATTTAGTAAGTTTTAGTTTAATTTTTTACAACAATACTGAGTTGTTATTTTTATTGTATTTTCCTTATATTTATTTCAAGGACTTAGTCAGTACATTTAGCATTTAATGTTGTAGCTTTAGTAGAAGGAGATGGTAATAATTATTTTCTTCTTTTGAAAATGTGGTCGCTTAAATGATAATAAAACATTTGAACTAAAACAGCAATATTAATTCTCTATCATATAAATGAATATCAACAAAGTATTGTGTAAATGTTTATTGACTAATAAAATCAATACATAAGAAACATATTAAAAGATTATATATATATATATATATATATATATATATATATATATATATATAATTTAGGGTTAAATATTTTTATCTCTTAACTTTCAGTAAAAATTAAAATTAGTCATGTCTCGAAATTTTAATTTAATTTAGTCTTTTAATTATAGAATTACGTGAATCTAGTTCTCTTAACCAATTTTTATAATTTTTATTAAGTTTATTTGCAATGTTAGTTAAAAGAATTATTATAAAATACATTAGAAACATTAAACATTAAATAAATTTTTAAGTTTTGTATTATATCATGAAAATGAATAAAATTTAATAAATCATTTTAGCTTTTCACTTCTTGGTATTTAACTTTCCTTGTTTAGTTTTATTTAGAATAAAATATTATTATTATTTATTTAAACTAATTATAAGGCCCATTAAGAATAAATAGTGATAATTGTAAGGCCCATTAAGAATAATTCCTTTTTGCCTGCCCTAAATTAAAGGGGCTGCCCTTGTAAGTGGGCCTAAGGGCTGGCCCAGTAAATAAAATCATCTTTCGTTGCCCTAAGTCTCACTTTCCACTCATTTTCACAGAACATAGAGCTGCAGCCGCCTTCTCTGCTAGGGTTCCACAACACATTCTGTTCGTATTCAGCTTGGCCGTCCTTAGCTCACGTAAGTGCTCTCCAACTAGTAGTTTCCCTCCTTAGTCTATTTTCGTAACTGTTGTCAGGGTTCCGTAACGACCCGTTTTTATTCGTTGTTTTCCAGCTCTGAGTCTGTTCCTAGAAGTTATTCGTGCTCCACAGTTGGGGGTCGAGGTTTCCAGCTAGCTTTGTCCAGGTACGAGAAGCTAGAACCTCTTTATTTAATGTGATTTCAAGCTGTTTTGCGGTATATTTTTATGATCCTTGAACTGGTATGTTGCTGTGAATGCATGGAATGGTTGGTGTTGTTGTTGGTATGTGCAAAATACGACTGTTACAAGCACGGCAGTGGCGGCGACTGTTAAACTCGCCCAAGCGAGCTTGTCTCGCCTAGGCGAGGTGAGCAGAGGTTCGCCCAGGCCTTCTCGCGCAAATGGTCGCCCAGGCGACCCGCTCAGTTTCGAGCAAGCGAGAGTCCCGCCCAGGCGAGGCGAGTCTCGCCTAAGCGAGAACGTGCGGAGGCCCCTGTTCCAGATTCGCGAACTCTCGCCTAGGCGAAGAGAACTCGCCTGAGCGAGAGACTCTCGCCTGGGCGAGGCTCCTCAGCCTGAGTGACGGGTTGAGCGAGAATGCGTTCAGCTTGGGGTTCTTCTTATTTTTTGATGGTTGAACTGTGCTTTATTGTACTATTATATGATGGCATGGGGGAAATGAGTATGCATGTTTGGGAGGAGATTATTTGTGGGGGATTGTGAGCTTGGCATGATTTCTATATGAGTTGTACATGAAAAGTTGAACACATATATATGTGCGTGTTGTCACGAATTTGGCATGAGCAACAATGGACCTTGATGGTTGGTGAACCAATGGCATGGTATTGGTATGAGAATAGGCAATTTACTCATGATTGGTAACGACGAGTTGGTGTTGATTCTTACTGGTGGGAAATGAGGGTTGGTCATGGATTTTGGTATGAAATTTTATGTGGAACGTATGTGTAAATTCTTGGTTGTTTATATATGTTGGTTCGTGTCAGTGCGTAATTCCTTGGGGTCTCTAGATGAGACTTTCAGGGTCGCGCTTCAGTGGTCGGGACGTAATTCCATGGCCCATGTTAGTGGGTGTCCATGGTGGTGCCCCATCCGTATAACTAGGTAAGGATTCAAGGTAAGGTTGCATCCTGACACTCTAAGGAGTCAGTTAGTCTCACCTAGAGCGGACCGACTCTTGTGGGGAGAGTAGTAGGAGGCCTGAAATTCATTAAGGGCTAACCTTGTGGTGAGGGAAAATTGATCCATTATAACACTTGTAACACATAGCTCGGGGGTGAGCAACTCGAGGGTGAGCAGAGGTATCCACCACAAGTGCAAGCATCCACTGAATCCGACCAGGTTATACGTATCCGGATGAGTCGAGTCGAGTCATAGTGTATTGATTGAAAAGTCATAACATGCTTGGATGTTGTATGGATATTGAATGGTGAAAATATATTTGACTGTATAATGAAAATGTTGTTGGCTCTAGCTTACCCTGTTTGTGTTATGGTTGTCTTGTATGTAGCTCTTCTTTCTTGCGATGATCATCAATTTGATTGATGGGAGCAGATGGGCGAGGTTCTCGTGGTCAGCAAGGAAATGGCGATTCTGCTGCTTAGCCATCTGGACTGGCATTACAAGAAAACTGGCTATTATCTAGGAATATTTATCTACGAAAAATATTTCGTAGATAATTTTATTTTATCTACGAAAAGTAGGCGTAGATAATGTATACATTCGTGGGTAATAGAAAAATAAATTACGTACGGAAGTTTCGTAGGTAACCATGACTGACTTTGGTGGAAAACTTTTCTACAAAACATTACCTATAAAAGTCTGCGTAGATAACTAATATTATAAAAAAATATATAAAAAAAAAGTCCATGGATTTTATTTTCTTCATGGTTTTCTTTAGGGCTATGACCCCTGTATTACTTTATGCCTTCTTGCTCTACTCTCAATTGTTAGACTTTTATCTAGTTTTCCTTTGGCATCGTGGTGTGTCCAGTTTGTAGGAGTTGTGTTAAAGATCCTAGGACTACGCTACAGTACTATTTTTGTGTGACGTTTCCTTTAATTTCGCTTAATAATTAAATGAGACGTTACAATAATATATTTTATCTTTAATACGATAAAAAAATAATATCTTTTTGCATAAAATTATAATTTTATTAAAATTTTGTTAATGATTAAAGTAATTAAACACTATTTAATTTTTATTAATTATTTGTATTATTTACAAAATTTTAAAATATGAACTAAATTTCTAACATTTTAATAATGTATATACCAATTTTTACAACTTTTACATTTTACCATTTATAAAATTTTATAATTTTATTTTCATTTCTGATTTGTTTATTATAAATGTTTAAATATGAATATTAATTTTTTTAATTCATCATATGCATAAATATTATTTTTCTCAAAACAGATACTTTCAAATTTTGTAAATTTTTGTTTATTTTAATTGTAATATTTCTTATATTTAAATAAATGCACTTGAAGTATAATTTATTTATTATATGATCTGTTTGAAAAGGAAGTTGATAGAGAAAATGGATGCATTGGGCGTAGAGTAAATAATGAGAGAGGAAACAATGTCATCTCTCTAATTAAAAGGAACAAAGTCACTGTCCAATGCTTCAGAAAACTCTCAATTCAATTCAATTCAATTAATTGCAAAGGTACATAATTGGGTGAGAAGAGTATTAAATTTAACGTTAAAGGATGTGGAGTAAATGATTTCTGTACTTTTTCACCCTCTCCAATCAAATAGTCACATCAGATTTCTGTACTTTTTCGCTCTCTCCAATCAAATACTCACATTATCGTCACATTGTATATGCTTTTTGTTTTTTTAGGAGATCTATTATTGAAAAAAGAAGAAGAGGAAGACATAGAGATGATTCCTTTATGGTCTTCATGGAAAAGATATTTGATAATAGCAACGAAATGTTATCTAATTTATCAAAGCAGAACTCCAGCGAATTCGCTTAGAATCTTTGGTCAAAGCCTGATATCATAACCAGCCTTCCTCAATCGGCTAGCGTATTGGCACTAGTTCACAGGGAGAAAAGAGAAAAATTCTTGAAAGAGAAATTATTATTCTTTTTTAAAGATTTGTGAGTGACAGTGAAATGAATTTGAGAGTAATATTTTTTAAAGTTTGTGAAGGATTCGACTTATATAACTAAAAAAAATTAAATTTAATAGATGAAAATGTAAAATGGTCTAATTATCTTTGGTTTTAAAGAAGTATAATAAAAAGATATTTAGATAAGTTGTAATTAATTTTTTATATATTATTATCATAAATAAAAATGTTAAAAATATTTATTAATTGAAAAAAATATATTTGATATAGAAAATGTAATATTTTAATTTAAAAAAAAAAACTTATTCACTCATGTCATTTTTGGAATCGATTCCACCTCATCCATAATTTCTTCCCTTCTCCTTTGTGAAGTAATAGAATTTGTTCCACTAACCCAGAACCAATTTTCACATTGTTCAAAGCTCAACCATGGATTTGTTCCTTGACCATCATGCATGGGATATGAAGGCTTTGATTTGAATTGAGGGTAGTTTGGTCATTGCAATGTTATCACCTCCAAATCTTCTCATTTATGCGAAGATTAGAAAAACAATACATCTCGCAAATTCGTTCCGTCACCCCTCTCAAATCACTAAAAATGAATGGGAAAATTAATCGCAAATCCGCACTTCACGTTCGTCGTGAATACGAAATCCACCGTAAAGAATACGCCCTAAAGGTGTTTTACATTAGTATTAGGATAGATTTGGAGGAAAGTGTGAAGATGAATTTGTGTGGATTTGAGTAGATGAATATGTGTGTTTGTTTTAGTGAATTTAGAGGGTAAAATGAATGAATTTGGAGATGAATTTTTGTGAAAGTTAGTGAGTGATGTGATAGATTAAAAAAAATTTAATAGATAAAATTTGAAGATTACTAAAATACCATTGATGGTAAAAATATATGAAATGATTTTTTGATTAGTTAAAAGTATTAAATTTTAAAAAATATTATTTAATAAATTTTAATAAAAAATTAATAAAACATAAATTACTTTAAATTATTATTATTTTTATAATAATTACTATTATTTAAAATATTATTAATAATCAATATTATTATTAATTATTAAATATATTATTTTTATAATTTATTGTTATATTTAATTACTATATATATTCTTTTATATATATATATATATATATATATATATATATATATATAAATATTATTACACACACTACACAACATCGGTGACGTAGCCGGTGTCACTCTTCTTATTGCACCAGCACTGGTTACGTAATCGGTGCAACCCCTCACAACCCAACCCATTTTCCTTCACTCAAACCACACACCAACATCGGTTCACTTCACTCACACCAGTGCAAAAAGTCATTAAATAACACCACCACACCACTGGTTCAGTTCACCCATACACACCAGTGCATGTTGGCAGAAAATGACACTTACCACCACATGGGAAAAGAACATACAGAAGCTGGTTCACGTGTTTGGTAAAAATAACCCAACTATAGGGTTAATTGGGTAAACTTACTTATAATACACTCAAATCCGGGCATATATGCAGAGATAGAATATGGAATGGATTCTGCAAATCCACTCCTTCAAATAAATGTAGATCCGCTCAAAAGAACAAACGCGTTGCCACAAATCCATCCGTGCAAATACACACAACAATGCCATCCACACAAAGGAACACTACGTAAGTGTTTTTGAAGATTGATTTGTACAAAAGGGAGATAATGAATTTGAGCGGATTAGAGAGTAAAATTTGTGTTATTTACTTGAAGAAATTTAGAGGTGGAAGTGAGTAAATTCAGAAGTAAAGTATGAGAAAGTTTGTGAGTGATTTAATTGATGTGATGAATTAAAAACTAACTTTAATGGAAAGAAAAACAAAATTACCAAATTGCTCTTGATGTTAAAGTAATCTAAAATTATATTTAGATGAATTAAATTTATTTTATAAAAAATATTTAAATGAATAAATTACAAAACTATTTTAATAAAAAAATTAATAAAAATACAATATATTTACTTCTTCAACTTTATTTTTTTTTTATAACAATTTAGAAATTTGGAGTGTTAATGATTGTTGTAAGCATAATTTTAAAAGTCATATTTTTATATTACTATCATAACTATACAACATTATTAGTGATGATTTGCGCCTCCAAATTTTGAAGGCAAAAGCCACAGTTGCTAACTCCAAATCATGAGTAAGATAATTCTTCTCATGATTCTTTAATTGCCTTGAAGCATAAGGTACATGTTTCTTCCCTTGCATAAGAACACACCGAAGTCCCTAGTAAGAAGCATTATAGAAAACCTAAAAAGGCTTTATCGTATTCGGAATTGCCAATATCGGGGTACTAGTCAATCTATTTTTGAGTTCTATAAAACTTTGCTTGCATTTATTGTCCACACAAAAGGTTGATATCTTCAAGTTAACTATGTAAAAGGGTCTACAATGTTTAAAAAACCTTCGATAAACCTTTTGTAATATCATTCTAAACCCACAAAACTTCTAATTTCAATCACTATATTTGGACCCTCCCATTTCAAAACTACTTCTACTTTTGCAGGATCAAAAAATATTCCTTGAGTCGGTATAACATGCACCAGAAAATGCATTTCTTCCATCCAAAACTCACACTTTGACAGTTTGACATATAATTTATTTTCTCTCAAAATGCCCAACATTATCTCAAGTATTCTTCGTGTTCTTCCGGAGTCTTTGAATATATAAGGATATCGTCTATAAATACGACAACAAACTTGATGATGAGCTCAAAATTGATATTGCATTTTACCAAATACCGATAAGACAGAAATTACATAATTATATCATGGCATGAGCATAAAAAATTCTTTTAGGCGATATACAGTCATCCAATTGTGAATAAAATCACAATAGTGTTTCAAAAAGAAAATAACTGGGATTAAAACCAGTACATCAAAATGTAAGTTTTTCCTATACAAAAGCTAAGAACTGATCTTAGTTTCTCTTCTAAATCAACCCCACATCTACTTCTTTTCCACACCTACATTATCATCTGCTCACACAAATTATCATGATCACGACAGACAAATAACAATACCATACATAAAAGTACACATGTAAGCTAGAGATGATTTAAAACTTATAAGTTTTAAATAAAAGATAGCATTACTATAAAACTTATAACTTGGTTATTTCAAACAATCTCAGACAATCTATCATCAATATTTAAGTTGTCAAATATTCACAAATCATTTAAGAAATATCATTACTGACAAGACTTTCGGAGGACTGATGTATTGACTAACAACCTAAGATTTTGCTAGTTTACTTTCTAAGTTTTTATTTTTCAACATTCCTCGTTGGACGACTATGTTTGCCCAATGAATAAAAGCCATTGTTTCAACACTCCCAAGGCCATTGCACTCGCTTAACGAATTATTAGACTTGTTAAATTAACCGTTGGCAAGAACATGTTACACATTTGGCAAGCGTACTAAATCGTTCAAGTAATAAAATGGGAAGTCCATATATTGTAATCCCAAGAGACCCATGTTGTTCTTAAAAAAATATGTTTATTTATTGGTTTAGGTTAAAGAACTCTTGAATATTGAAAATAATTGATTTTATGAAAATAACTCTAAGATAAAGAATGCAATTAAATGGATGGAAATACTTATGCGGTAAAGACGAGTCTACATTATCTACTTGTTTTTTTGTGTTGTCTTCTGCTGAGCATTAAAAATACAATGTGTTGGTATTTTAAATATCTTTTTAATATATTTTAAAACGTCAAAATTAGTGGTAATCAGTATATTATGAAGGCACAACACAAAAAAATCCAACAAAGAATCCAAATTCGGTAAAGACTTCACTAAGATTAGATTTGATGCATGAAATCAATATGAAAAACACTAAAGAATATGCCTCCAATTTCTACTTTAGCATTCACACCACTATTTAACAAGCTAAACTTATTAATAAGAACCCTACTCTCTTGGACCTTTTCTTATTAAAAGTTCACATTAAACATTAAGTTCAGATGTTAAGTGTTAGAAATGATTAATCAAATAATACTAATAATAATAAAAATAAGAATATAATAATAATAATTATTAGAGCAATAATAATACTAAGAAATATATATGAATAAAAGAATATTAATCAGACCCAATTCTTATAACAATAAGAGATAAAAAGTAAATGAGGAAAGAAGTAAAAATATCCTGGGTTGAGACACACAAAGCACTGTCTTTATATAGAAAATGTTCCTACTGCACAAGGCAAAACAAAATCATATATGCTTCTCTCCCAAGATATAACAACCTATCAGATCAATCAAGTGTAGTGAAGGATCTTTGAACCTTATGAACACTATTGTTTTAAAAGATAAAATACCTTTATCTAAGCTCTAATGTTTGTTGTCATAAGTAGTAGAGAAAGACTTAAGAGCCAATTGTAATAAGTCTAATTAAATAAAATATTAATTCGTAATGAAATTATAACCGATAACCATAAATAACATTTGCCCATAAAATTAAAAGTCCATACAAATATTAGTAACCCTAGGATAACATTTTAATTATATATTTTTTAAATTATATTAAATATTTCAAACAATCCCCCACATAATTAAAAAGAAATAAAAAAATATATCATCTTTTGAAACAAAATATTGTACTTCAGCGTAAGGAACCTTCTAGGTTTGAGTCTTACACCTAGTACTTATGAACTTCCACCCGAGAAAAGGCAGAGACTTAATTTTCTTAAGTTACATCCCCTGTGACCGAATTTTAGTAAATAAGAACAATATTAGTGTTCATTTTAGGTAATAAGTGGTTGCACGTTACGACCTTGTGCATGTATTTTGTTTCATGAGTGTCACTTAGAGACTTGCCCATGTCTCACAATGGCAACCTCACCATCACATTCACTAGGTAAACCCTCAAAAGGTGATTTGTGACTCACACCCCTACAATAATTGTCATTGGGTTTATTAAGAGGTATTTTATAAAATACGCATAATAATGTAGATACCTCAATCTTATTATTGTCATAATTTATAATACACCTAGCCATAGGAATGATACATAACATTTAATTAAATAAGGTGGTATACTTTAGTTAACAACAATTTCGTTATTACCCATTGAACTATATTATATAAGATCACTATTCACGTGGAGATGGGTGTCAAGTGTTGCAACTAATTTATGGTTATGGGTTTTAGTCTCATTTCCCTCGACGTTTCAAATACTTTTTGAAGCATCAACCCTTTGATAAACAGATCTGCAATATTTCTTTTTGACATGACAAAGTCAAGAGAAATAATACCATGAGTAATTAACTTTCTAATAAATTTGTCTCTCATTCTCATATGCCCTTTTTTTTTCATTGACATTTTTACTAGAAACTTTAAATATAACAATTTGATTGTCACAATTCATTGAAAATAGGAAAAATCTATGCTTCCATAGTAGATCATGACAAAACATATTACCAGAATCAATATCCAATTTACATTAATATATCCTTCAATAATATAAAAAAATTGGACATATTGAATGTTATAACAAGAAGAAACACAAATAATATTATTACTAGATGGCAAAATAGTATTAGAGGTATATTTTGACTCACTTCATAATACATAATCAAGAAATTTTCTTTTCTTATTAAGAGGTATATTAACCTTTGCAAGACACCCCATACTTTAAAATATTTTAAATGTGATTTTCGTTTTTTTCATAACTCAAGGAATTTTATCACAACCTTTATTAGAATTTCTATTTGATAATATGATAAGTAAAATATAAAGTTTTACCATATATATTGTTAACTTTATTATATATAAAAATAATATAATTCCAGTGTCATTACTAACAGTAACAAAACTTGGAGAAAATTTTCAGGGGTAAGTTATATTTTTTATTTATAAATTATTTTTTCTAATTAAAAAGTAAGTTTTCATTTCCTCTCATAATTTTCTCTATTCAAAATAAACACACATGATAGTAGAATCCAACAAAATATGACAATAATATATATGAAAGAAAAACATAAAGTTTATCATCAAAGATAATATATTAACAAAAGAAAAAATTACCGTAAGTCAGCGACTCTACGTTCTTTCAATTACTTAAAATATTTAATAATTGAATCAGAACTAAAGCTTGTTGCAATATCCCTTTCAATATAAAGTATCATACTTATTGCTAAAATTCCAGCCTCCATCTTATTTCTCAACCTGTTCTTGATTATTTTTATTGCAGAAAAATATCTTTCAGTTGTAGTTATAAAAATAGGAAGAGTAATGATATGGACCCCATTTTATATAAGGCCTTCGTACCTCGTCAATTTGATTTGGTTGGTATGGCCAAATTTAAGGACGCTTCCCTGAATCACGTTCTAAAGAATTTTCAAATTCATTATATGTAACTCTAGGAGCTTTAGAGAGTTGTTTTTTATTTTCTTCAATTCTTGGATTCTCATGAAGTTTCACAAGTTTAGTTGATATAGATATATTTTTTCATTTTCATCATAGGTTTTCCTCTTGAAAAAATAATCAATTTTTTTTACTCTTTATCATAATTTTTCTAATACGAATTTGTCACCTTGAAAAAAATTATGAATAACCCAAACTAAATTTCAAAACCAAAACTCAATATTTTAAAAAAATTAACAACTTCTAAATGATTAGCTTTCCTTACCTACTTAAAGTAGATTCCTAATATTGTTATTCCTTTACACAACTTCAAAGCCTAAAATAATCCATCTACACAAAGTAGAGTTCCATAAACAATTTGGTCATGATTTTATTATCTGTAACAAATAGAGATCTGTCTATAATCTAGAAAAGTCATACATAAAAGAAAAACATATTGCTTCAAACAAAAAAAAGAGTAAAAAATCAACCTACTCAAAGAAGAATTTGTTCGGTCCAAAATGTTCCTTAGCTCATTAATTTCGCCTTGGTGCAATTTGATTTTAAAAATGATAAGAGATTGAGGGTGAAAGTAGAAATAGAGAGGGACAAAATTGTTCCATTTTTACAAAAATTGGGACTAAATTGAGACAAATTAAAATAAAGGGACCAAATTGAGACTAAGAAAATGACACGTGGTGTAATACTGACATGTGTCATTGTCACTGCCACGTGGCACGATGACAGCTTGACACGTGGCAATTTTTTTAATTTTTTTAAAAAAATTCAAAATAAAATTCAAAATAAAAAAAAATTCAAAAAAAAATAATAAAAAAATTCAAAAAATCGAGGAACTGACACGTGGCACTCCCTCTAACGGCGTCAACATTGACTTAACGGCAAGGGCAAACGTGAGACGTTTCAACAAAAAAGGAGACCATATTGAGACTTTTAAACATTTGGGTACCATTTTGAGATTTTGACTCCAAAATGGGGACCAAAGGCATAATTAAACCATAAAAATAATATTAACTTGAAGTTTGAAATTAGATTGATAATTTTAAACAAAGCTTGTGAGAAAAACAATGAAAACAACATAAAAAGAGAATAAACCAATTTCAGTGAGTCTTCATTTAATATTGTTAGTAGAAAAAAATTCACATGTAAACTTCTTATACTTACATGAAAGTGACTTAAACATATCTATAACAAATATAATATATATATATATATATATATATATATATAATTTTATCTTTAACTTTTCCATAATAATGAATAAATTAAACCATAATAATGAATAAATTAAAATAAGAAACATTTTCTATTTAAGAATGTTAGAAATGATTATTTCTAAATTAAACATTATTTTGTAAACTAAAAATTATTAATATTTAAAATAATTTTTATTAATAAAAATTATAACATAACTTATTTCTAAATTAAAATTAAAATTTACAGTTATTTAATATTTTTAGATTATAAATTAGTCTCTATTTAATTTTCTTTTTTAAAAGTAATAGTTTTTAGTGAATTTCCTGTAATGGTTTATATTGGAAAAAATCATAAATATTTTAAATTATTTTTTATTATTCTAGGAATTTTATTTTAAACTGTTTGCATTAATCGAGCTTTTATCGGTTTTTACAGATTTTTGAAAATTCTTTAATTCTTTGAATAGTTTGTAAATATACTCATTTTATGGTTTATTTGAACTTATTCACCGACTATTTTATCGTATTTTGAATTTTATTTTGGACAATAATATTATAAATTTTACTTTTTTACTCTTATTTTTATTTATTTTTTAATATAATTTGTGTTGATTATTGATTAATATATTATTATTATTTTTATTGAAAGAATTAATTATTAAGGCTGAGTCACATAAAAAAAATCATAACATAATTTTTCTTCCATTTTAAAACACAAATAAATTGCACTAACAAAGGAAATGCATTTGCGCAAGCATTTATTAGAAGGAACAGAAAACAGTACATAAGTTGGTGAGTAAAGTAAAATGCTGAAAACGATACTTTTCTTTTCGAATAGTATTACTACATTATTTGGTTACAAGAGTTGAACACTTTCAGAGTGAGAGAGGAGTGAAGATATTTTTTGTTTTGTATGGTTTCCCATTTCCTTGTTCGGTTTTGTTGAGGTAAACTACAAAGCTAAGTTTAGCAACACTCAGTTTTCTTCTCAGTTTTTTCTCTCTTCTTCACTTTCAGTTTATTGCTTACAATTCTGGATCATCCAATTCCAACAACACAGGTATATGTTTTGTTCCTTTCTTTATATCTTATATCCTCCTCTTTCTTATTTAAAATTTTAAATACTTGCAGTGCTGAAGACTAAGAACAGCTTTCCTCATTCTCAGTTTCAAGGTATGAGATCCTTATTACCTTTCCCACTTGCTTCCACTGTTCTAATGGATATATTGCTGAAACGAATACACCAAAGAAAAATTACTACTTTTTCAATTTTTTTCTCACGATAACCGATTCATTGGTTTTCACCCAAAGAGCATTATTAGTTGAAATTGAATTATTCCAACCCACGAAATTGAAACACATTTATTAAAATTAAAGTTTTTATATATTTTTTATTATATTAAATTGATTATTTTATTCCAAAAAAATAAAAATATAATATTAATAATATTATATTTAATTTAAATGAATAATATGATTATTTTGGTAAATAAAGCTAAATAAATATAGCTTAATATAAAGAAAGGGAATAGTTAAAATGATTTATTGAATTTTATTAATTATCATGACATATTAAAAAATATAAGTAATATTCTTCGTCACAAGTTGAGTAATGTCTAGTCTGTTTGATAATGATATCTTGTATGACTTCGAATGTTATAGGAGCATTTTTTTCACAAAATTATACTCTATACATTAAATTTAAAATAATTCCTTTATGTTACAAAGGCCAATATTAATCTTCAAATGAAAAGAAATTTAGTGAATAAAAACGAATTGCTATTGATAAAGCTATATAATAATTAAAGAAATAAAAAATAATTATTGGTATGATGAATATATTTTGCGAGTTTTTGGCTCCCAAGTTGAACTAATGCTGTTTGGTTTAGTGCTGCATCTATACCTACTATCTTTTTGAACAAATCAAATCCAAAAAGCTGGTGGGTATACAATATAATATTTTGCTATGGATGCTTTTCATTACTAATAATCTTCACAGCCTGTTGTGAAAAAGTTTTGGAATTTAAGGAAATAAAAGCTTTTTGGTTGATTTCCCTCTTCTCATTCATGGTTTAAGCATCCATTAGTTGTGCAAGAGTTTGTCAATTAAAAAATTACGAAGTTATATTACAAACTTTTACAACTTTTTAAATTTGAATACTGAAAAAAACTTTTTCAAAAATTTTAGAACTTAAAATTGAAAAGCATATTGTGATTCAGTTGTGGTTTAGAATTATTTTGAAAAAACCAAACTAAGTATGTTTTTTCTCTTGGGAGCTTCCTTAATTCCAAGGACATAGAAAACGTTTTCACCATGCTTGCTCATTCCTTAAAACGCAAAAGTGATTCCTAGAAATATCGCCTAAGTGCCACAATCGACCAACAATTGATTTAAGGTATCAGAAGCTTTACTAAAACTGTACATTTTGTTTTTGTTTTTAATTGGTTAATATTGTTTAGTTTATATTTCAGTTATGGCTTCCAACGAAGAGGGAAAAATCTCTTTGAAATATTGGGTTGACGATAAAAAAGAACGTGTAATTGTGGCGGAAGCAAGTGGGGAGTTGGTAGATGTTCTCTTCAGTTTCCTTACCCTTCCATTGGGAACTATCATCCGACTTTGGGACACCTCTGAACAACAAGAAAGGCGTGAGAACAGCTCTCAACAACAAGTAGGATGTGAGAACATCTCTCAACAACAAGTAGGACGTGAGAACATCTCTGAACAACTAGTAGGGCGTGGGAACACCTCTGAGGAACAAGAAGGGCGCGATAACAACTCTGAGCAACAACAAAGGCCTGACAACAGCTCTGAACAACAAGAAGGGCGTGAGAACACCTCTCAACAACAACAAGGACGTGAGAACACCTCTCAACAACAACAAGTAGAGCATGAGAACACCTCTGAACAACAACAAAGGTGTGAGAACACCTCTGAACAACAAATAGGGCATGAGAACAACTCCGAACAACAAGAAGGACCTGGTTGCATCAACAAGCTATGCCACAGTTTTAAGGATATTTTGGGGCTTCAGTCTAAACAACAAGTAGGGCTTGGTTGCATCAAGGAGCTTTACCAGAGTGTTAATAAGTTGGACTCTGATGTTTTCAGGAACAACAACTGCCAGGAAATGTTGCATTCTCCGCGCAACCCCTTAGAGAGCTCTTGCCAGAGACTAAAAGTGAAAGTGGATGATACAAAACCCACAAAGTATTTCATGTGTCTTAACTGTTCAAGTAAAGAAAGTAAATTGTTGGTGAGTTCTTTTTCTGCTAAAAAGTGCGACTGCGGGTCATTCATCAAAGAAATAGAAATGCTGGAAGAGCATGGTGGTGACGATGGTGTTTTTGTCAAAGGAAAGGCCATGTTCTTGATCTATGATGACTTGACAGTGCGCCGAAGCTCTCCAAGTGAATCCATTAAATCACCCCTCAAACTTGGACACAAAAAACTCGAAAACCAGATAGTAGAGCATCTTGACAGGAAAAAGGTAATATTTCTTATGTAGAAAAGACTATTCCTCCAATATTTGACAGTTTCAAGTTTATGCAAATACATAAAATTATTTAGTTGACTAAAATATCATTTTCTGGTAAAAATTTGAGAGACATTTTTGTGACTTACACTATATATGAAGTTATATATGAAGTTGTTAACCTTTCTCCAGTTATTCAATATATTGTAAAATTGTAGTTGAGCAGGACTTTTCCGTAGTTGTCGTACTTTGATATATAATGTAAGCTCATATGAACTTTCCTTGTTTAATTATAACTTTACTGCCTTAAATCGTGCTTTGTTTTTTCACTTATCTTCTTTCAGATACTAAACATACTGAAGCAAGCATTAACCTCCAAAACCCCGCTTAGTGATGTATTATTAGGAAAGGAGTCCAAGCGATCGGTCTCATTCTCACGAGTTATTGGCTCCAGTGGTTCCAAAGATTATTTAGAAATCAAGGTAATGGTGAGCAAAGCAAAGAACAAGATTCTATTTGTTGAAGCAGATGGAGATTTTGTCGATTTTCTAGCCAGCTTCCTCACAACACCTCTTGGATCTATTATGAACCTTAAGAGTAACAATTTTTCCTTTTGCCTCATACCACTTCTTGCATCTATTCTGAAGATTAAGAATGGCAAATTGTCGTTGGGTTGCATTCGTAACTTATACAAAAGTGTGAAGAATCTGGATCCATCGTGGTTCATAGAGTCATCAAACAGATCCTTACTGAATCCAAAGGTGGCTCCTCATTTTGGTTGTGAGAGAAATCCACTATTGAATGCAAATCAATATGACACTGCCAAATATTGGTATGGCCTTAGAGAAATGAAAAATGAGAAGGGTCGTATCATCTCTGAAAAAAGAATGATTTCAAAGAAACGCGATATGCTACAACAACCAAAAGATATCAAACTTTTGGACCCAAGATCTTCCGATAGAGCAAGAAAAGATGGTGTGGGATTTATGAAGAGGCCGTGTCTATTTGTTGTGAATGATGATCTGACAGTGTTACCAATGACAACTACTTCAAGTATTCCATGTTCATTTATGGATGACACCCCGTTTACTAAATTGGAGGAACATTTGGTGAAAATAAAGAAGTCAGAGGTAATGTTCACAACCATGTTCTTTTGATATTGGCTTAAGAAAATCTGATTCATGTCAATGGTTTTATTTAAGATTTGTCTAATTATTTGTCGATTTTGGTCAGGCAATAAACCTCTTGAGGGCTTCTTTAACATCCGACAAAGGTGCTTTTACTCGGAGCCTATCCTCCTTATTGTGGACTTGGAGATTCCAAAGACTCATTCCAGGTTGGAGTTTCTTTAGAAGGAAGAGAATAAAATGGGAAGAAAAAAGAAAAAGACAAAAACGTGAGAAAGATATCGACTTAAATGATAAGAAAGAGAAAAAGAAACAAGAAAAAAGTGTTGTAGAATCTAAAAGGGAGAAGGAAGAGAACAATAATAATTCAGTGCAGAATACAAAGGAAGAAGTCAAACCCAAAAGTGTGGGTGAAAAGTGATAAAGGGTGGAGTGGAGCAATGCTGCGTCATATTTTGATGTATGAAATAATTGTGTTTAAGTGGATTTGATGATCATTTAACGTTTTCTTTTTCTTGTTTTATGCATGTTCTTATAATTCTTAAGTATAACTACAAATCTATGAGGTTAGATACTCTCTGCCAAGTTTCAAAGGCATAGAAACTGTGTTGGGAGATGCCTATGTAATAAAGCTGGTACATGATTGATAATCACAAGCTTATTGCGTAGCTTGGTATTCGTTGGTTATTTTGGAGGTGGATTAAGACTATTACCACAGTACAACATAATTTGGTTAAAAGCTGGTAAAGATAATTGTAATTAACATTCAAATTATCTCTTTTATCCATTAAATTTTTACATTCAACTATCTAACCTTTATTATAATAATATTTGGTTAAATTATTCTTTTTGTCATCTATTTATCAAGAAATATCAAATTAGTTTTCAAGTCTTTTTTATATCAATTTGATCCTAGTTTTTTTAAAAATTTTTAATTTGATTATTGTCGTTAATTTTGATGAAAAAGTGTTTAAGTCAACATCATATCTCAATTTATGAGTTTTTTCAAAAAAAAATTTCTTTAAATTTTATTTTGAATTCTTTTATACATGTTATTTTACCGTTGTACCCGAAATAAATCAAATTATATCATTTTTTTAAGCGTAGCTAAATTAAAATTAAAAAAGCAGAACTTGAATTTTTTAAACAAAAACAGAGAGAAAAAAAAAGTAATTAATCCTTTATTTTAAGATTTATTAAGGTGACTTATTAAATTGTATGTCTTGTCGCTTTTAAGGCATTTACTATCCTCACCATTTACTTCTCGTGATTAAGATGTGAAATATACACGAAATTCACACATAAATAAAAACAATAAATTAACTATTTCAAAAGTCATACTATACATAAGCCTCGTAACTAAATCATAGCAAAGAAATGTCCACTTATATAGATATCAATAAAATATAAAACAACACTAAATAATATAAAATTGCTTACGTAATAGACTTAATCATCGTATTATGATGTGGAAAACTGCTTCTAATTAATCATCACCTACATGCGCATAGAGCAAATGATATAACTGACCGTGAAAAAAAGTTAACAATTTTAGTAACATTAGTTAATATTTGATGTACCGTGTTCACTATCTTCATCGGTATCTGAACTACTGAAGAACTGAAATGGGGCACTAGCAGCATGTGGTGGAGCCTATTTAAAAGAAAATAATATATACAAGTTAATTTAAGCAGAATCCAAGCCAAAATAAATCATATTATGCTAAAAGTAATAGCAATGTTCTCAGTTAAAAGCATGAATAACTTAATGGAACTATAATTTCAAAAAAAAATAAGTTTGTCCCCAAGACATCATGCATGAAGTGTTATTGTTCACTTTAAAGATAGAATACAAATGAAATATGAGCTCAACTCACATGTCAGATATTCATCCTTTTTAACTTAAAATCTTAAAATCACATAGTTATGAATATTTAACTTTATATGATGCTCGACTTTTTTACTTTTATTCGAAGTGGATTTAAATTTATTTTAATTTCCAACATTATTATATAATATAATGTATCTTACGTATATCTAATTGTATCATGACAGTAACAATTTCTAATACTAATCCTATCATTCTATTGAACAAAGATTAAGAAGTAAAAGTATGCGTACCTCTTTTTCAGAAGTTATGCGGACAGCAGAATTAAGATGATTTTCCTTTCGGGGTGAAGCATCTTCTGCATAATACCACTTTATGGAATGATTCATTTTGTTGACTGCACTGAAAGTTTTCATGGAACTGCACTCGATGACGTGGACTTCCTCCAAAGATGGAAAACTTAAAGTATTATTTCTTGATTCTCATGAGATTCCTCTGCAACAATTGCCATCAATCCCTCACAGTCTTCCACCACCAGATGTTTAAGTTTCATAATATCTTTGGCTACTGATATTGGAAACACACTTGTAAGGCCTTTACATTCCTTAACATGTACTTCTTGTAGACGACTCATGTTTAGAATTCCATGAGAATCTTCGCTCCAAATATTCTCTAGATTTGGCAAGTTGGATAAATTCAATTTCTTCAGAGGAAGAGTAATTAATGTGACATCAAATATGGTTTTCACATAATCACAGTTTTCAACTTCCAATATTTTAAGTTCACGTAATAAAGGAAGTAAACGGGTAACACTGCATCTAATAAAAACTGGCAGTCATGCACAATCAAAGTTGCCAACTCACTGAAACAGAAGTCAGTGATATACAGTGAGCCATGCCATATCTTTTGTAGTCGTCGCCTATTTTTCAGATCTAGTTCGTGAAGCTCAGAAATCTGCACGTGCAAAACAATAAATAAAAGTACGAAACTAATTATTTACAAGCATTATAGTAATCCACAAATATGAAATATTCCCTTATTAATAATTTTATAAAGAAAAACTTTGTTGACCATATTTAGAAGAAATTTTCTACCAAATGACGTTTTCTAGTCTACATTAATGCAGAGCCTATCACATTTAATACATCATCATTCCACTATCATGTCATATATATCCTCATTCATCACAAACTTGTTAGTTTTATTTTGTTTTTAAGCATTTAAGCCTCTTAATCTTTCAACATCGTCATAATAATTATTAATTAAAATTGTAAATAAAGAGTTTAAATTATCACTACAAAAAAATATTTAATTAATGATTAATTTTAGAAATAAAAATAATTAATTTCTATAATAATCAATTTAGATATAATTTTATAACCTAAAATTTATTGGTAACTAAAATAATTTTTAAATTAATTTCTAAATTGATCATTATAATGAACTGGTCTATTAATCACTAATATTAACTATCAAGATTTTAACTATAAAAAAATTTATTCACTAAATTTGTTCCCGTAACGAGAGCATGGACATGAATTGCAAACATTACAAACCAATTTTAACTATAAGAATGTTTCATTTATAGACAAACCAATCTATTTAGAGGATTGTTGGATACGTTAACTTCCATAAAAGACATCTTGAATGATGAAAGTAAATTAAGTAACTATACAAGTGAACAGGAATATAACAATATTTGTACTTTATATCTTTATATATGTATTAAGCCGATTAAATTTGTAAAACATATCTTTATATAGTCTATAAGTGTTGGATGTATCTGGAATGAGTTTGAGAAATACTAATTGAGTAGGGTGTATTTTGACAAAGAATGATAAGAGTAGTTATGTTGTTTTTATATAGATAATAACATATTTTTATATAAGGGTCGGAGCATTCCTAATATCCTTTTTAATATTCTTATAGATAACAGATTTTTAATATTGTTTTTATATAGATTGAATTTCTGTGTGTTATTATTATTAGTATCATATTCAACCAAGTATATGATACTATCATTCTGGAGTAATAGATTTTGAACGATTTTTTTACAAAAGACATTGAAAAAATTAAAAATCAATTTAAAAAAAATTAGTTTTTTCATAAAGTTACTTTAAAAAGGTGTAATAATTTTTTATTTTTCCTCCATGATTCTTAAAATAATTATTTAAAAACAATAATTTTACGGTAAAGAAACTATGATTGAATAATAATATAATTTTACGACCTTAATTCAACTTATTTGGTGTATTGGATAGCACTTCTGTGTCCCTAAGTTCTAATGAATCAGGAAGTGTAAGTGTGATCTTCCTGGAATGTTTACACGGTTAACTGACAGACCTTAATTCCTTCTCTTCTGCACTGCAGATTCTGTACACTAACGGAAAGCACCCAAGTTATTTGATTTTGACAACAGTTCATATAATTATTTTAGAAATAGGTTTGATTTTCTTGATTACATATGTATTTTAGTATGGTTCTCCTATATATTTATATAATTTTTTTCTGTACACATATCTTCGTAAGAGGCTATGCTGTTGAGACTTGAGGTGTTAACTTGTCAAAACCTAGATTGAATGCCATTTTCTTACTTATAATGCTTTGTAGAGTAATACTTTTTATTAAAAAAGAATAATCATATTACTTTTACATCATTAGTAGATAAACTATATTATCACAAATATTTCGTGATTTGTATCAGAGGTAGTAAACTCTTATTCAAAATTAAAAGTAATATATCCTCTTTACACAGACAATCAGAGTTAGACTTGTTAGCTTTTTTGACGTTTAAGAAGTAAAATGAATCTGACATGCTATTTGATTCCAATTTATTAGTTATTTAGAAGGCAGAAATTCAATGATGCCTGATTAAAAAAGTTATATATGTGATGATTACTAATACAATGCACATTTTTCATAATATTGAGATTGAGGGTGTGTATTATAAGGATAAGAATAATAATAACCTTCAATTAAAAAATTGTTATCGAGTTTAATCCAATGGAAATGAGGTTTCCTAGAGACTTCAAGTGTAATACTTTCAGCTGTGATAGCAGTTCACTATAACTCACATCATTATACCTCTGACAGCAGAACTTGAAAGAACTATCACACACCACAAGTTTCTCTATATTGGACACCTCTTCTAGAATTTCATAAGGACTTTTAAGTTGTATAAGAGGTTTCTCGGAAATTCTCCTTGCAAAATCATATCTACTCCATTTTCCCCCAATGACAGGCACTAAAGTAACCAACAAAAACACAAGTTGTTCAGTAAGAACTGTTTAGAGCAGTTATACAACACTATAAATTTTCTCTGCCAAATCATAATTAGTGACAAATTAACTATTTAAACCAAACTCTGTTCAAATAGGTCAAGTTTAAAAAGAAGCAGTTTGCTACAAAACGGAAAAAAAAAACACGATATAATTGTGTAAGTTTGTGATATCCAATGTGTGTAAACAAATTTATTTATTTAGAAACAACAAAAATACTGAGTTTAAGATTTTAAGATGGAAAAATGTTATAAATGAATGACTTAGGAAGCTTGCAGTAGTTCCTGTGGAAAAGAAAGGGATTTGGGGAGAGATTATTATTTACATGTATGACATGATCTAACATAAGGTATTTTACGTTACTTTCAATTCAAAATCTGAATATATCGGATTTATAGGTCTTTTATGTTATAGGATGTTATATGGTTTGTTATCTCACTTAGACTTACATATTTTCCACACATTAAATGATAGGGGATAATTGGAGCCCCGATAATACATTATATAGGATTAAGTTCAATGGTGTACTTCAGAATCTATGCAGTTAGACTTGAGGTGTTATTTTTGCATAGTAAAGTGTATTCTTTTACTTTTACATAAAAACATACAAAACATGAGAGTTAAGAGGTGCATAGAAAAGAAATGTAACTGAAATTTTCACATTTGTATCTAGAAACAAGATATTCGTACTATTCGTATTGAACAATGATAAACAAGTAATGGATGAATCAAATCTGGAAGTTTAATTGAAAAGTAATGTTGCAAATACTCTCTTTTTATCTGTGTCACGTTTAACTTAACTACTGCTTCCATCCCTTTCCCTTTCGGTTTTTCAGAAACACTAACGAAGATTAAATCTCAGTCACTCACATTCCAAAATTTGAAATTCAATTTTAAAAGTCTCATTGATATTAATCATCCTAAATTCTCACTCTTTTTAAAACTCATTTCTGCGTGTGTATTGCAGATAAACCAAAAGAAGAAATGAACAATGAGAAATATGAGAAGCTTAAGGGAAACAGTTGGACGTACCTTTTCGATGGCGAGTTGATCTTGGGTATGTGATTCTAGATGCGTATAAATGTCAGACTTAAGTGAGCAGTAGTAAAAATACTTGAACTTGGGCAAATCCCGTAGTTCCAATGATCTCACGCAGGGAAACACAAATTCTAAACTTGGATCTATATTATCCTCTGCAACAATAGTCGTCAATCCTTCACAGTCTTTCACCATTAGATTTTCAAGTTCTGCAATATCTTTGGCTACTGATCTTGGAAACACACTTACAAGACCTTCACACTTCCCAACATTTACATTTTGGAGATGATGCATGTTTAGAATTCCATGAGGATCTTTATTCCAAACATTCTCCAGACTGGGAAGCCTGGATAACGTCAATTTCTTAAGAGGAAAAGTCACTGTACCTTGTGCAGATTTTACATCAAATATGACTTTCACATGATCACAGTTTTCAACTTCCAATGTTACCAATTTCGGCAATAGCGGAAGTAAATGCAAAGGTAGCACTGCATTTGATAAAAACTGGCAGTCTTTCACATATAATGTAGCCAACTCACTGAAACACAAGTCAGGAAGAATCACTGGGCTATGCCATATCTCTTGTAGTACTGGACTACTTTTAAGTTCAATCCATGATTGCGTCTGCGCCTGCACGCGCAAAAGAATAAATAAAAATATTACATTAATTATTTATAAGAGTCACCAAAATTGAGATTCCTTTAATTAGTACTTCACAAATATGACATTTTAACTAATTTTAATGAGAATTATTTTGTATTAAAAATACTCAGTTGACTATATTTAAAAGAATTTTTCTACCGAATGACGTTTTCTAATTTACATTATCTGAATTCAAGATCTTCCAACAAGTTAACAATATCATAATTAGCTATTTTGAACTAATTTAATTTTATGTCTTTATAAATGAATGAATTTAATACTTTTAGTCAACAATTTTTATTATTTAAAAGGCAATCATAATTCAATGACCATCGTACTGAGGTATAGGTAGGGTGGCTTGTATGTGCTTTTACTTGAACTTTGGCAAACCCCGTAGTTCCAATGATCTGTGTAATTTTGGATGATGATAAAGGCAAAGGTGTGAGAATTACCTGATGTTTGAAGCAGTTGATAGAGTATTTGAGGCGTGGCAATTGGCCCAGAGTGAATGTGGTGAGACGAGGAAACAGAGAGTGTTGTGTTGTTCCTTCTCCTTCTCCTTCTCCTTCTCCTTCTCCACTCTTTTCATCTTTCCTAAATATTTCTGCCAATTCCTTACAGTCCGTTACTTCAAGCAATTGACTTCTAACTCTTCCAGATTGTGAAAACAAGAAAGCAAATAAGATGGAATTACATCCACTACACTCTCACATTCGCATGCAATCAACCTTTTCAAATACCCAAATCTGTTTTGCTGCACCCAATGATTGTCGTGCAATAGTTGCTCTATAACATTCAGATCCACAAGCTCGCTGTATTTGAATGTAACCTGTGAAATCAGGCTGAAAGAAGGTGACCTGACACATACATTCATCAAAACTAAATTATTTATTTATCACAGCAGTCATATAATTATATGAATTAAAGTTTACATTATTTTAAATATTTTTTTTAATAAACTCTGATGCAATATCAAAAATTATATTTAACACAATTTTATAAAAATCACCCAATACTTTGTTTGTATATAGTATACTACAATAGAATTATATCTTTATTGCATATGAGCTCTCCAATATTTCTTTTTGGTAGATTTGTACAGAAAATAATGCTTTCAATCATTGTGATTTTTTTTTTTCAATTTGATTTTAGTTCTTGTATTTTAAAATGATGAATTCATTACCAACCTTTTAAATATATATATATTTTAAAAAAATATAACTTAGCGACAATTTTTTACTACCACACATTTAGAAATGGATCAATTTTCTATATTTATCAAAAACTGTATTTGAAATACATTAAAATACTATATTTGAAATAATTGTTTAAAAAGTGTATTTCAAATATTAAAATTTAAAATATTCTTAATATTTTTAAAACATTATAAGTTTAAAATAGAGATTTTTTATTGAAATTAAAAATATAAAAAATAAAATTAATTTTTGTCGTATATATTTTAAAAATTTATTTTAAAATTTATGTATAAATTATGATTAAGTTTAATTATTAATTTTGTCTTCTTCGATAATATTATTTTATTTTAAAAAAAAAAAGTTGAAATTGAATTGAATCAAAATTTTAAATATAAAACTGAATTGAATACAAAATATTGATTATGTAACATGTAACATTACAATATCTTAATACGTGACAAAAAATAAAATAAAATAAAAAATTTAAAAAAATTACGAAATGGCAAGTAACATGAACACAAAGATATTATGGCAGATTTAATAATTGGATCAAATAACATATATTTATTATAATGGGATAGTTATTTCAAAAATCATATGCATATATTATAGATATCATAAAAATATTTATATTTATTTAATATTATTTTCCAGGTTGAAGGAATGTACATAAATTCGTTTTTCAAGTTTTCATTTAGATACTCATTATTTATAATATTATATAATTATGCGCCTGAAAATAATTCAAACTGACCTGTGTAAATAATGGCTGTAATGTAAACAACCGTTAAAAGTGTCTATAAACTATTAAGGACGCATTGAAACCTTTTACAAGTACTTAAACTTTTTAAGTTCGAGAAAATTTGAAACTATTATACAACTATAGTTACTACGGGTTAATTTAATGTTGGAGAAAAATCGTTTAGCTTTGGTGTTTTAAAAATGGGTTGAAAGTAGTATAAACAAACTGAAGTTTATATAGTTCACCAACTTTTTAAAACTATCCGTTAAAAATGTATATGAATGATTTAAACATGAATCTATAATCTATATTTAAATTGAAATTACTTTTTTAAATAGTTTATATAATCCCCTTTACTTCATATCTTTCATCAACAAAATAACACTTCTCAATTTTCTTTTATAAATAATATACAAGTACATTACCTATGTGACATCAACAGAGGACTCAAAAGTGAACTATGATAAAAGTTGAGTACGAGAGAATCATTACGATCACATGAACATAAAATTAACAGCAAATTAACAGCAAATGAATACAAGCACACTTTTTTTTTTTTTTACCAGCATAAGCACACGTATGCTAATACACCACAGTGAATATTTAGTGATACAGCCTTCAATCAATATTCATGGCCGTTCATCACTTTTAATCTCACACATTACATAATACAAATAGTTAATAATGTATTTCATCTTCAACTAGGAAGAACAACACAATTTTTTTTTTTATTTTTTCTTTTTGAAAACACAATCACACCTAATAAAATAGGGGCACATTCATCTTCAACTAGGTACAACAACATTTTTTTTTCATTTTTTCTAAACACAATCACACGTAATAAAATCCGGACACATTCATCTCCACCCATTCTTGATGCCTTCAATCACCTCTTAATTACTGCAATATTGGAGTCGGCAACCGAGACTCAACCTAGACGAATTATGAAAGCAATTATTATACTTTCATAAAAGCGATTTTAAAAAGTTATGGATTTTATTATTGAATTAGTAAAACTAGTATTGTAGCGAATATCATGTTGTACATAAGTGTCATAAATAAAATAAGACATAAAATGACACTGATGCAAAATTACATACCTAATCTTAGGTAATCATCAAGTTGTGCTGTGAAAAACTGCTTCTAATTAATCATCACCTGCACCTACATAGAGCAAATGATAGTATCACTCACCATAAAAAATTTACCAATTTTAGTAGCATTAGTTAATATTGATTTACTATGTTCACTATCTCCATCAGTATCTGAACTATTGAAGAACTGAAATGATGGCACTAGAAGAATCGGGAGACTAATATATACAAATTAATTTTAAGGAAGATACAACTCAAAAACACATTACGCTAAAAATAATGTTCTCAATTCAAAGCACGAATCACCAGCCTTGATATTGAACTCCCCTTGGCGAATTAGTTGAATTATAATTTTGCATGGAAAAAAGATAATAGCCTATCGATAAATTCTCCCGAAAGAAAATGTCTAGTATTTTTAATGAAAATGATGAATGATAGCACTTGATAAAGAGAAACTAAGAAGTATGCTACAAATTAGCAGGGTCCTATACTCCTAATTCTATCGAACAAAGATTAAGACAAAAAAGTACGCATACCTCTTCTTCTGAAGTTCTGTTTAGAGCAGAATTAAGATCAGTTTCCTTTCGGGCTCTCGCATATTCTGAATAATACCACTTTATGGAATTATCTATTTTGTTGGATGCACTGAAAGTTTTCATGGAGCTGCACTTGATGACGTGGACTTCCTCCAAGGATGGAAAATTTAAAGTAAAATTGCCATCGTAAAAGCACCTTAGCTCATCTAATTTTTCAAGATACAAATGTTGGAGCTGCTCAAATTTTATTTCTACCTTCTCATCAGATTCCTCCCCCTCCTTTGATATTATCTCTTCAATTGATTTACATTCTTTTATCTTCATACTTTTTAGTTCACCCAAACTTTTTGCCGTTGAAGATGTGAACAAATAGGGCAGGCTAATGCAACTTTCTACCTCCAAATACATGAGTTGTGGAAATATTATCTCATCCTCCTTGGATTCATCTGCAACAATTGCCTTCAATCCCTCACAGTCGTCCACGATTAGATCTTTGGCCACTGAAGCTGGAAACACACTTGTAAGTCCTTTACATTCCTTGACATGTACTTGTTTTAGATGATGCATGATTAGAATCCCATGAGGATCTTCACTCCAAATATTCTCCAGGTTTGATAAGTTGGATAAACTCAATTTCTTCAGAGGAAGAGGAAGAGTAACTAATGTGTCCTTTGTCGTACGTTTGAGATCAAATATAGTTTTCACAGAATCACACTTTCCAACTTCCAATGTCTTCAATTTTGGTAATAAAGGAAGTAAATGGAAGGGTAGGACTGCATCTGATAAAAACTGACAATTTTTCACAATCAAGGTGACCAACTCACTGAAACATAAGTCTGGGATATATAGTGGGTCATGCCATATCTCTGGTAGTTTTGGTCTACTTTTGAGTTCAAGTTTTTTAAGTTCTGAAATCTGCACGTGCAAACAATAATTAAAAATATGAAACCAATTATTTACAAGAGTCAACGATCTCTTTTAAATCAGTACTCTACAAATATGAAATGCTCACTATTTGCATGTTTCAAAACTTGCAAAAACAAGTTATTGAGAATTGAGGTTAATAATTTTATTTAGTTGCCATAACATAAAAATTGGTTCAACCGTTACGGTAGGTTTAACAATGTAAATAAATAAATAAAATTTATTATTACGAATATGAAAATTTATAGTTATCTTAAATTATGTTCTTTTTCTTTCATTTTCATACTTTATAGTGATAAATAATTCATTGCTTCAATTTTGTAACAAAAAGTTAAGCCTGCTGAGGAATGATAATCAGCAAATTCATTTTAATTGTTGACCAAAAATTGACTGTAATTCGACTTTAAATTATAGATATAGTGTGTAAAATTTAATTAGATGTCATAGAAAAATTTTACTTTTTTTTTTTCTGTCACCTAGACTTGACTTGCAGTATGCTACACTTATAGTAATTGAAAAAACATGAATACTAATCCAATTATGACTATTACTTTGAAGAATTGTTTCGTAAGATTACATATATATATATATATATATATATATATATATATATATATATATATATATATATATATATATTTAGCCTACACTTGCAATTAGGTTATTGTTAACAGTTTAAGTATGATATTCATGAGGATTTATTTTGAAGAATTGTTAAATAAATTATAAAGCTTTTTCACCTTTTTTGTCCAAAGGCGTAATGCATGTTCACACAAATTCTATAGATATATGTCCATAAATAACGAAATGGGTTCTAATTAAGATATAGTATTTATAATAACAACAAGAATCATGACAATGCTCAATAACAGAAATTAAACACATACCTTTCTCCCAAATTCCTTCCGCGTAGTAGAGTTGAGATCAGTGTCCAGTGAAATAACTTTTCCGTATTCAATTCTCACTTGAGTCAACTTGTCTGCTTTTAGCGTACTTGGACATAAAGTTACCATATCATTGCAATGTGTTACTGATAATTTTTCCAACAATGGGAAACTTAAACTCCCTCTGTACAACCTTCGCAGATTCGACAACCTATAAAGTTTCAACCAACTGAGCTGTGGAAATATTATCTCATCCTCCTCATCATCTGATTCCTCCCCACACACTATCTCTTCAATTGATTTACAATTTTCTATCTCTATTCTTTTCAGTTGACCCAAACTTTTGGCGGTTGAGGATGTGAACAAATATGACAAGCTATCACAATTTTTTACTTTTAAACATATCAGATTTGAGAAAGACACTGTGCATGTTACCAAGTTTTCCAAACTGGAACAACTAATCACTTCAAAAGTTTTTAGATTTCTGACAAAGGGCTCAGTCCATGAGTTCTCTAATCCGATGGAAACTAGCTCTCCAAGGGACTCCAACCGTAATTGTTTGAGCTGTAATAGAAGTTCACTATTATTAGGTCTTTGATTGCAGAAAATTAGCTTGAAGGAACTACTCCACACCATAAGCTTCTTTACATTTGGCAACTGTTTTAGAAATCCATACTCCGGAAATTCATCACATTCAATATCAAAGCATAGGCCGAGAACTTTTAACTCGCTTAAAAGGTTTTTCTGTAATTCTCCATCCACAATCATCTTCAATTCATTTTCACCCACTAACAGATGCTGTAAGTTGGGTGTAATTAGCTACAAAGAGAAACCAATAATCATGCAAAAGCAGGTTAGCATTATCATATATTCAGCCCTCTATTTTGATTTAAAATGAATTTTAGATGAAAAATTGATAAATGAGATGAATAGTGGTTGTATGGGAAGAACATATAATGAAAAATATTTGAGCGGTTGGTAGGAGATTGTTTATGAAGATTTAGTCACTTTTTGACACATGATAATTTGAATGCATGTAGAAGAATTAATTTATGTAATCGATTTTGGAAAAAAAAAAGGCCGAACCTCAGATGTTGGTGTTGCATCATGAATATTATGGTTGAAGTTGGGCAAATCCCATAGCGTCAATGACGTCAGAGTGGGGAACGTAAGGTTGGGATTGGTTCCTTCTGGATGACCTGGATTTCCATCTGTATCTTCGTTCCAAAGGGTTTCCAGATTTGGCAGCTTCCATAAAACTAATGTCTTCAGAGGAAAAGTAATTGATGTGTCTTGTGTTGTACATTTGACATCAAATATGGTTTTGAGAGAATGACAGTTTCGAACTTGCAACGTTTGCAATTGAGGTAACAAAGGAAGCACAGCGAAGGGGATTACACATGATAAAAGTTGGCACCCGTCCACAATCAAGGTTTCCAAGTAAGTGAAACAAAAGTCATGCATTTTCAGTGAGACACTCCATATCTCTTGTAGGTCGGCCCTATCTTTGAACTCAAGACACTTTTGCGATCTCCTTTGTGTATTCTTTCGAAATCAGCACATGCAATGTTAGAGGAAGAGGTGATATATAAAAGAGAGAAATCAAATTTTCTTAATTAAAAATGTTAAGTACAATAAGATATTTATAGGAGCTAATGAAGAGATCTAGATTCATTTCTAATAGTTTTTCTAATTAATGCTTCACTATGAAATTTTCTACATCCTTCACTAATTAGGATATTCTAAAATTTCTAGAACTTACTTAGAAAAATTAAGAGACTTTAGTATGAAATTAATCTTTTGCAAGGATTAACAAGAAATCAGATTTTTTTTACCAGTTTTCCTACACTTCACCGACTTTACTTATAACTAAGTACTCAGAAATTTAATAACTTAATTGTAGAACTTTAAAAGTTATTAGAAGTGACATTTTTTATGTTGGTTTTTAACCTTTTATTTTTATATCAATTTACCTCTTTTAAAACATTTATTAAGTTTTCTTTTTACTTTTACACAAGGTATTTATTATTAATTTTTACATTAGAAAAAAATACCGCTTTTAATATATTTCTAAATAAGATATTGACAATAATAACAAATTATTATTATACTTTTATATTATTTATAGTCTTTATTTTATCATTTCTAGATTGTACTTAAAATCCAATAATATTGATTATGGTAGATGTATTTTATTGTTATCATTTCTTTTATTTTTAGTTTTTTTCATTACAGACGGTTCATTTTATCTCTATTATAAAACTTAGTAGAAGATTAATAAGAAATATTCATTATGATAAATATATAGCAATAAAAGTAAAATAAATATAATGAAAATAATTTATTAATAAAAATTAAAATATTAAAAATTAAAATTAATTAAAAATTGAAAATAAAAATATATTTTATAATAAAATAAATTAAATTTATGCTAAAATGGCATATAAAAGTATTTGATTCTCTTCTATTTGTTTATATTTATAAGTTATTTTAATTAATAAAATTACCGTTTACAATTAGTTGGTTAATTGAGTTAAATTTAATATAATTTGTCTAGGTTATTGAGACAATGTTTCAAACCATCAGTTTATTAATTTATATTAAATAAGATTTTTAAAGAAATTTATTACAAAAATTAATTGAAAATAATTATGATTAAATAATAGTGAATTTACATTTTTGTAACATAAATTATTTAATTTATATATATATATATATATATATATATATATATATATATATATATATATATATATATATGTTTGTTGCATTTTATAAACAAATTTGAGAAATTTGTAAGATACAATATTTTTTTATTTTAAAATTAAAGGAAAAACAAGTTTATTTAACAAGATTTGAGAAAAATAAATGTAACTTTCCAATAACTATTTTTTTTTATTATAAAACTAATTTATAATTTTTACTAGTCTAGCGTTAAATAAAAATAAAGGATAAAATAAAGGACAAATTACAAAAATATAAAGCATATCATTTATTAAAAATATAATATACATTTTGTATATATATTAAAAACATTTTATTTTCTTTGTATATATATTAAAAGCATATTTTATTTTATTTTTGTGTAATAAGTTTGACGAAGAGGCCATAAAGTGAAAGTCTTAAAATATGAATATTGAGGTATCCTAATTAAAAAGTTGTTTGATAGCAAATATAATACACAATTTCTATCATATATTAAACCCTTACCTCTTTCAGAAATCTCTTCCGGATAGTAGAGTTCAGATCAATTTCCAATTGAATAGCCTTTGAGTCCAGTGTAACTTGAGACAACTTGTCTGCTTTCACTGTACCCACACATAAAGTTATCATCTCTCTACAATAGTATACTGTCAGTTCCTTCAAGGATGGAAAACTTAAACTCCCTTTACAGAAGCTCTTGAGCTTAGATAACCATTCAAGATTTAAACAACTGAGTTTCGGAAATATTATCTCATCCTCATCTGATTCCTCCTTACACACTATCTCTTCAATTGATCCACACCTTTTTATCTCCATTCTTTTCAGTTGACCCAAACTCTTGGCTGTTGAGGATGTGAACAAATATGATAAGCTATCACAACCTTCTACTATCAAACATATCAGATTGGAGAAAGACACTCCTTTTTTCATTGCTACCAAGCTTTTTAAACTCCCACATTTAATGACTTCAAAGCTTTCTAAGTTTCTGACAAAGGAATCAGTCCAAGAGTTCCCTGGTCCAATGGAAACCAGCTCTTCAAGGGACTCCAACCGTAATACTTTCAGCTGCTGTAACACATTATTACCACTTTCACAACAGAACATCTCCTTTAAGGAACCATCGCACACCACAAGTTTCTCTATGTTCGGAAACTCTTCTAGAATTTCATATCCAAATACATCTGAACCAAAGCAGAGAGTAAGAGCTTTTAAACTACCCAAGAGGTTTCTCTCCAATTCTCCTCGCAAAATCATCTTCATTCCATTTTCCCCTAATGACAAGCACTGTAACTGCCAAGAAAAACACAAACAAAAGTTTGTTAGGACTGTTAAAGACACAAATCTTTTAATTTTTCATGCCAAAAGATACCCCTCATACTTGGTCACAAAAATTTATTCTGAGATTAAGATTTTGAGATGGAAATGCTATAAATTTAACAGTTAGCAAGTTGCAGTGGTTGCTATGTAAAAGAAAATGAGTTAACAAAAAATTTAAATCGAAAGGGACTGTTTATGTTGGATAGAGTACCATATAAGAAATAACTATTAAAATAAAAATAAAAAGTGAAAAGAAGAAGAAAACGAATAATAAAAAATAATAAAATTTTGTTAAAGAAAAAAAATTATAATACCTTTCTTTTTAACTTTAAAGAAAAAAAAGTGACATTTTTTTTTCAGAATAGAAAAATTAATTATAAAAGAAACTTTAAAAGGAAAAACTATTTCTCTTCTTAATATTTTTTTCAAACACTTTAATAATAGGAGAATAAAATATTTTTGATAAATATTGCTAAGATAATGTATAGTTCTTTAATTACCAAATTAGATTCCGCTAATACCAGACTTCTTCTTCCCATAGTTTACAAAGATTGTGGCAGCATGAACAAATGATACATGATAAAGTAGAATGGCGTGAGTGAGAATCTGTTGAATTGATCTGAGATGTTATTGATGAGTAATCAAATATATTCTTTTAATTATTTATATAAAACATATACAACATATTACTGATGCTCCTACTATTCTTACGAACAATGAGAAGAAAAAAAAAAAAAAAAATATATATATATATATATATATATATATATATATATATATATATATAAAAGAGCAGTCAAATTAAATTATTACTAACATTACTTACTAAAATTTTAAATTACTAAAAGAATTAATGTATAATTTAAACATTAAAATTTTTGGTAACTAAAATTTTAATAATTAATATTTGAAATCAATTTACAATTTAATTATGATGTTTTATTTATAATATAGACTATTTTAGATATCAATAAATTTTATTTTAAAAATTAGTATCTAAATTAATCATCTATAATGGCTATTTATTTTTATTTTTAAAATTGATTACTGGTTAAATATTTGTCTGTATTGTTCCATTTGACTATTAGTTTTCAATATAGATCTTTCATTTTTAACCAAATCGTAATAGTTTTATCTTCTAAAAGTAAACTCTCCTGCCAAATCATATATAATAGTATGCAATGTTGAATTTGCAGACACTAATCCAATTATGATGCAAGAAAGGAGAAGAAAGTGCTAAAACAATGATACCTTCTCATGAGGGAGTTGATCTTGGGTAGGAGATTCCAGATGCTTATTGAGTGAGCAGTAATAAAAGTAGTTGAACTTTTGCAAACCACGTAATTTCAATGATTTGACATAGGGACAGGGAAGCGTAAGCTCTAGACTTGAATCTGTATTATCCTCTGCAACAATTGCCACCAATCTCTCACACTCTTCAATTACTAGTTCTTCAAGTTCAAGATCTTTGGCTACAGATGCTGGAAACACGCTTGTAAGCCTTTTACATCTCGTAACATGTACTTTTTTTAGATGTTGCATGCATAAAATTCCATGAGGAGGATCTGCGTTCCAAACAGCTTCCATAGGAGAAGTAATTAAAGTGTGTTGTGTTGAACATTTGACATCATCAAATATGACTTTGACAGAATCACAGTTTCGAACTTCCAATGTTTCCAATTTGGATAATAGGGGAAATAAATGGAAAGGTATTACTGCATCTGATAAAAAGGGACAGTCCTCTACAATCAATGTGGCCAACTTACTGAAACAGAAGTTGGATATAGACAGTGAGCCACTCCATATCTCTCGTAGTTCTGGTTTACTACTGTTGAGATCAAGCCGTGATATCTTATACAAAAGAAGAAATAAAATATGAAATTAATTATTTATTTCAAGAATTAATAAAAATTGAAATTTGTTTACACTTAGGTTAAATATGAAATATTCCCTAATTCTCTAAGAATTATTTTTTATTAAAACAACTCAGTTGACTATATAATATCTAAAAGAATTTTTCTACGGAGTCTCAGCTTTTCTAATTTACATTACTTGACTTCAAAACCTTTCAAACATGTTAAGAATTGAGATTTATAATTTTTTTTTTATAAAATTTGGTTCAACCGATACCCTGTGTTTAAGACAGCGGCAGTTCAAATGTTTAAAAAAAATAAATAAAATAAACGTTACTTTTATAAATTCAAAAATATATAATTTATAATTATTTAAACAAATTTAATTTTTCCTTTCATCTCCAAAAATAATTTTTTATACATATATAAAATCGAGTTTTTGGTCGAGTGTTCTTAACCAACACAGTAAAACGACAATAATATTTTGAGACTAAGATATTAAAAAATAAAAAATTATTTAAAAGATTCAGAAGATTTCACCTCAAATTTAAAAAAAAAAATAAAAAAATCATTTTCCATCACATTTAATACCTTATCATTCCACCAATCCCATACATCCTCATTCATCACAAACACTTTATTATTTTTATTCTTTTATTCAACATTATTTAATTATAATACTTTTAAGAAACTTTCAAAATTTTCATCATAATTATTAATTAAAAATAAATAGTATAATTGTGAGTTTATATTAAACTTTAATTAGAAATTATAGAGAAAATTGTTATAATTAAAAAAACTTAGAATGGCGTGAGTGAGAATCTGTTGAATTGATCTGAGATGTTATTGATGAGTAATGAAATCTATTCTTTTAATTATTTATATAAAACATATACAACATATTTATTGATGCTCTGCATTAGTGAATTTACTAATCCAATTATGATGCAAGAAAGGAGAAGAAAGTGCTCAAACAATGATACCTTCTCATTAGGGAGTTGATCTTGGGTAGGAGATTCCAGATGCGTATTGAGTGAGCAGCAATAAAAGTAGTTGAACTTTTGCAAACCACGTAATTTCAATGATTTGACATAGGGACAGGGAAGCGTAAGCTCTAGACTTGAATCTGTATTATCCTCTGCAACAATTGCCACCAATCTCTCACACTCTTCAATTACTAGTTCTTCAAGTTCAAGATCTTTGGCTACATATGCTGGAAACACGCTTGTAAGCCTTTCACATTCATTAACATGTACTTCTTTTAGATGTTGCATGCATAAAATTCCATGAGGAGGATCTTCGTTCCAAACAGCTTCCAGCTCTGGCAGGTTCGATAAAACCAAATTCTTCACAGGAAAAGTAATTAAAGTGTGTTGTGTTGAACATTTGACAACATCAAAAATGACTTTGACAGAATCACAGTTTCGAACTTCCAATGTTTCCAATTTGGATAATAGGGAAAATAAATGGAAGGGTAGCACTGCATCCGATAAAAACGGACAACCATTCACCTTCAATGTGACCAACTCTCTGAAACAGAAGTTGGGTATAGGCAGTGAGCCACGCCATATCTCTTGTAGTTCTGGTTTACTTCTGTCGAGATCAAGCCGTGATATCTTATACAAAAGAAGAAATAAAATATGAAATTAATTATTTATTTCAAGAATTAATAAAAATTGAAATTTGTTTACACTATAGGTTAAATATGAAATATCCCCTAATTCTTTTAAGAATTATTTTTTATTAAAACAACTCAGTTGACTATATAATATCTAAAAGAATTTTTCCACGGAGTCTCACCTTTTCTAATTTACATTACTTGACTTCAAAACCTTTCAAACAAGTTAAGAATTGAGATTTATAATTTTTTTTTTTTTATAAAATTTGGTTCAACCGATACCTTGAATTCAAAAATTTATAATCACTATTAAAAGTTCTCATATTACATAAAAATTTTCTTGTAAATTTACTAAAAATATTTGCATGAAAAGATTTTTTCTTGTTATTTTTTCTAAGAATTTTAATTGGCAGGTAATTCCTTCGTGGGTAATTATTTCCTACAAAATTATAAAATTTGCAAGTATTTTCTACAAAATTTGTTACAAAAAGTGTTTTCTATAAAATATTTTACAAAAAAATTGGTAGTAGTTTCCTGCAATTTTTTTTAGGGTTAACTATGTTTTTAGTCCCTGAACTTTGGTCAAAAATTGGAATTTATCCCTGTTCGAAACTTTGATAAATTTTGGTCCCTAAACTTTAAAAAAGAATAAATATAGTCCTTTTAACCCAATTAAGTTGACTTTTTTCAACATGTCGTATGTGTTTCATGTTAATATTTGAGTTGTTTACTTCGTTTGACACATTCTCGGCTTAATATTTACTGAGAAATGCGTTCGAAACCTAAAAAAGAAAAAGTTAATACAATTGGATTAAAAGGACTATATTTATTCATTTTTAAAGTTTAAGGACCAAAATTTATCGAAGTTTTGACTAGGAACGAATTTCAATTTTTTGTCAAAGTTCAGAGATTAAAAACATACTTAGCACCTTTTTTTTATAACAAAATTTATAAGTATCTTTTACAAAAAAAAAATTCAAAACAAAATTGAGAGAAAATATGAACTTTTTTAGTAGTAAATTTATAATTATTTAAACAAAGTTATTTTTTCCTTTCATCTCCAAAAATAACTTTTTTTACATATGTTAAATCGAGTTTTTGTTGAGTGTTCTTAACCGATACCAAGTAAAGGACAATAATATTTTGACAACTCACAATTCAAATATTAAAAAATAAGAAATCATTTAGAAGATTTAAAAGATCTTACCTCAAATTTAAAAAAAAAAAGTTTAAAAAAAAATCATTTTCCATCACATTTAATACCTTATCATTCCACCAATCCCATGTTATACATCCTCATTCATCAAACACTATATTATTTTTTATTCTTTTATTCAACATTATTTAAGTATAATACTTTTAAGAAACTTTCAAAATTTTCATCATAATTATTAATTAAAAATAAATAGTATAATTGTGAGTTTAAATTATAATATAGAGTGTAAACTTTAATTAGAAATTATAGAGAAAATTGTTATAATTAAAAACATTCATATATTCTTTTCTCTGTTACCTAGACTTGCAGTAGGGTACTCTTAGTAGTAAGAAAAGTACGAAGAGTAATACAATCATGACTAATATTATTTTGAAGAATCGTATAACAAGTCGCAGACTTGCAGTAGGGATTTGTTAATAGTTCAAGAAGTATGATTCATTTATGACTATTATTTAAAATAAATTAATGAATTATTATAATTTTGCAGCATAATGCCATAGATGTCTATACATAAATAAATAGCTAGTAAAATTTTCCCAAAGTGAATAAAGTGTGTAGTTTTCACTGTGTATTAAAAAAATAATTATTGTGGTTATAACATTTCATAGTTATTAAACATTATATATTAATATAATTTTAATAATGAATTTAAATTAAAGATTATTATTTTACATTTCATAGTATGATTCAATATGATAATATTTTAATATGTTTTAACGAAAGCATATTTTATTAAAGATAATAAATTATTAGAATAGTATTTTTGAATAAAAATATATAGCCACTTTTCCACCACTTATAGTTTAGTTTGAAAGAACTTTTAACAACCTTGTGTATGTACTAAATTATATACAACCAACTATTCTTTCATAACTTCTTTTACGAAAAAAATAAATAAACGAATAAATATAAAAAAAATATTTCTTTCATAGAATAAAATTAATTAGCATTTGCTGAAAAAGTATAATAATTTCTTATTTTTCTACTAGTATTAAATATGATTCTTAAAAGAATTATTTTATAAAAATAATAATTTTACAGAATCATAAGATAATGTTAAATTAAAAATAAACACATACCTTTCTCAGATATTTCTTCCACATAATTGAGTTGAGATCGGTTTCCAATGGAATAACCTCTCGGGAATCAATTGTTACTTGAGACAACTTGCCTGCGTCTACACTTCCTACACAAAAAGTTATCATCTCTTTACAATATTTTACTGACAGTTCCTCCAAGGATGGGAGACTTAAACGCCCTCTGTAGAACCTTTTCAGCTTAAATAACCATTCAAGATTTAAACAACTGAGCTGAGGAAATATTATCTCATCCTCATCTGATTCCTCCTTACACACTATCTCTTCAATTGAATCACAATTTTTTATCTCCATTCTTTTCAGTTGACCCAAACTCTTGGCTGTTGAGGATGTCAACAAATATGATAAGCTATGACAACCTTCTACTTTCAAACATATCAGATTGGAGAAAGACACTGTGCATGCTACCAAGCTTTTTAAACTCCCACATTTAATGACTTTAAAGGTTTCTAAGTTTCTGACAAAGGAATCAGTCCAAGAGTTCTCTGGTCCAATGGAAACCAGCTCTTCAAGGGACTCCAACCGTAATACTTTCAGCTGATGTAACACATTATTACCACTTTCACAACAGAACATCTCCTTGAAGGAACCATCACACACCACAAGTTTCTCTATATTTGGAAACCGTTCTAGTATTCCATATCTAAATAAATCCGAACCCAAGCACAGAGTAAGTGCTTTTATGTTGTCTAGGAGGTTTGGCTGAAATTCTCCTTGCAAAATCATATTTACTCCTTTTTCCCCCAATGACAAGCACTTTAATAACTGAGAAAAAAGCACAAGCAAAATGAGATTATTTTATGATAACTAGAGATTCATCTATTTTGTATACAATCACATAAAGAGGCTTTCATGCCGAAAGATTCCTAACAAGTTATACTTGGTGACAAATTAACCACGCCATGGCAATGTACGTGAAAGTTTCATATTTTAATTTTCACAGTATTTCGTATTACTTATATGGAACAATGACAAACAATTAAAGCTATAGATGATTCGATATTTAATTTACAATCGAAGAGGAAGTCATAAAACAGTAGTACATACCTTTTCACTACCGACTTTATTCTCGGTATGTGATTCTAGATCTGTAAAAATGTCACAATACAGTGAGCTGTAGTAAAAATACTTGAAGTTGGGCAAACCCTCAAGTTCCAATGATCTCACAAAGGGACATGTAAGCTCTAGCTTTGTTCTTGGATCTATATTATCCTCTGCAAAAATAATCATCAATCCTTTACAGTCTTTCACCACTAGATTTTTAAGAAGATATTTGTCTTTTGATGCTGGAAACACACTTGTAAGGCCTTCACATTCCTCAACACAAACTTCTTGTAAATGGTGCATGCTAAGAATTACTTGAGGATCTTCATTCCAAACATTCTTCAGATTTGGCAGCTTTGATACTATCAATTTCTTAAGAGAAAAAGGAAGGGTTTGTCCCATATATGTCACATCCCTGCCTTGTGTTGTACATTTGACATCAAAAATGGTTTTGACAGAATCACACTTTCGAACTTCTAACGTTTCCAAATTAGTTGAAAAAGAAAGCAAACTAAAAGGAAGCAGTACATCTTCCACTACTTGATTTTCAAGTTCTACAACATCTTTGGCTACTGATGGTGGAAACACACTTGTAAGACCTTTACATTCCTCAACATGTAATTCTTGTAGGTGGTGTAAGGTTAGAATTCCGTAAGGGTTTTCATTCCAAACATTCTCTAGATTTGGCAGCTTGGATACGACCAATTTCTTCAGAGAAAAAGGGAGGGTTTGTCCCATAGATGCCATCTCTCTCTCTTGTGTTGTACATTTGACATCAAAGATGATTTTGACAGAATCAAAGTTTCGAACTTCCAACGTTTCCAAATTAGTTAAGAAAGGAAGCAAATTGAATGGTAGCAGTACATCGGTTAAAAACTCGCAACCATCCAGAGTTAGAGATTCTAAGAGATAGAAGTAGGAGTTTGGAATGGACCGTGAGCCAAGACATATCTCTTGTATATCTCCCTCACTCAAATTTGATGTACTCTCCTGCAAAAGAAATAAGATTTAGATATTCATTTTCATGACATCCAAATTATTTGAACTTTTAACTTTTGGGAATACATCTTTCATGATTATAAAAAACATAAAAAATAGGAAAAAGACAAGCAAATCATAATAATAAATTAAAATAACAATGACTTACAAAATTAATATTATAGAAAGTAACATACTGTATAGAACAAAGGATATTTTTTTTTCTTGATCAACAGGTAACCTTGTTATGAAAAATTTTGAAGGGATAATTTCATTTCTAGGTGTGATGATAATATTTGCAATAAAACTAAAGATGTTTAAAATGGATGATGCAGGAGAATGCTAACACCTAATTTTATCATAGGAATTTTGATAAGTGTCTAGCATATGTAAAATTTTCGTACAAATTTCACACATATCATAATTTAATTGATCATATTTTGTAGTGTCTAGAATATCTAAAATTTTCATACAAATTTAACACTTATCATGCTTTAATTAATCATATTTTGTAAGTGAAAAACTCCTTTTAGTATATAATTACAGAGAGGTACTAAGAAGAAGAAAATAGGAAATTGATAATTTTTTTATGATTTTGCAGCAATTTCTCAAATAATTAAAAATGATGCAGCTGAGCCCAAAATACGCAATTGAGCTCCAGTAAGATGGTCAAGGAAGAATCCATAATGTAACTATTGGAGCATAGTTGAGCCACAAGAGAATGGTGTTTAGTGTTGTAAAGAATTGACAAAACACAAACAATAAAGCACTCCCTGAGACGTGTATATTCACTGCCCTTAAGGACTTATCCGCGGTGTGTTGCGCAAGCCTCCCAGGATACAACAGGAACTTCTCGAATCTTCCGAGGATCTCAAAACTAGCAAGAAAGTACTCTTAAAAGAGTAAATAACCTAGATAGTAGAAGAAAGAAATATGAGAGAGAAGAGAGCTAGAAGAATGAGGGAAAAGATTGAGAGATGGTGTGTTTTGGAGAGCACCAAAACCACCTATTTATAGGTGTGAGTGATGATAGGTGAAGGGCTGAAATCCATAGCATTTATGGAGAAAAATTCAATGCATGACAACGGTAAAATAATTTCCCTGCAACGTACACAATTGGTAGCCCAACTTTCAAGTTTAAGAATCAAAACGGATGCACCTCTATCATAAGCTTGAAACTGTAGCAGAGATAATCATGGCATGCAACGTTTAGAATCTTTGCAATAAACAGATTATTTTATAACATTTAGCACTTAAGGCAGTGCATGGTTGAGCCACAAGAGAATGGTGTTTAGCACTTAAAGTGGTGCATGGTTGAACCACAAGGTGGTGTTGAGCCACATAGGTAGTAATGACAAAAGAAAACATTCCAAAGAAGGAAACCTCCATGGTTGAGCACCAAAAGTTGGGCTGAACACCGTCCAAAAATTTCTATTAACAAAGACCTTAAGTCCTCATTTGAAGCATTCATTCGAGTGTTAGAAATGCAGCAATAGAGTAGAAATAGGTCGATGAGGCTTGAGAGAAATGCTCTAATTATAAATTCTATGTGTAGGTGTTATTAGAGTTGTATTGCAATATTCTATGAGTAGCTGAACTCTCTTGAAGTCTTTAGGTTCTAGGCTATAGACATGGGCTTAGACCTATATAGAAAGAGTACTTCTAGAACATTAAATTATTTGTATTTTAAGTAGACAAAACAGTAGTGGTTTAGTAGAAGAAGATGAGATGAAATCTAATTATAGTCTTTACTCCACTTGGTCTATATAATTATTATTATCTATATTTACATGTATTCTTTATCAAAATCCAAAAAACCCAAAAAGTAATTATCAATATACTTTCTAAATCCTTATGGATATGATAACTTCCCTTCGACTATTCTACAACTGATTTGGTTCACTTACCAATAAGTCACACAGTTGGATAACTCTTTTAAAACTTTTAAAACCCTTTTAAACAAATTTTGTAGATATATTATCTAATAATGAATATTTACATATTATATGATACCTTAAAATTAAGTTATATAATAAACTTTTCAATAATATTAAAATTTTATTTAATTTATATAATTAGTAAAAATAAAATTCGGATCTATTAACTCTACATTTTATGAAACATAATAAAATATATAATTTACCTGAGTTTATGTAAGAATAAATGGACTCTGCGCATATATATTAATCATATATTTAGTTTTTCGTTTCTTGATGAGTGAAAGCATAAAATTGGATATGACCAGAGCATATATCTCTGTTTATGTATTCTCATTCTTATATACTAGTTACCGAGTGTGTTCACCGATTACTAAAAAAAAGTTATTAAATTTAAAAAAGAAAAATACAAAATTTAAAGGTTAAAATTGGTAATAAAATGTAGGTTAAATTACTCTTTTGGTCCCTCTATTTGTCATGAAATTTCATTTTTGTCCTCAAGTTTTTCGTTGTCTCAATTTGGTCCTCATTTTCTTAAAAATGACTCAATTTGGTCCTCACTGTTAACTTTGACCAGACGGTGTTAAGTCAACACCACGTGTCAATTTCTGGTTTTTTGAATTTTTTTAATATTTTTTTTAATTTTTAAAAAAAAAATTAATTTTTTTTTATTTTTGACACGTGTCACTTCACAATTGTGCCACGTGTCAAAGTGACTCAAATTTGGTCCCTATATTTGTTTTTAGTTTCAATTTAGTCCCAATTTTTGTAAAAATGAAGTAATATTATCCTCCTTAAATTGAGACTCAATTTAATCTTTGTATACAACTTATGATGATATTCTTAATAAAATTGACGTTTTTATTAAATATTTGTAGAAATATTTTTAAATAAGTTTTTTTTTATAGTTTTATTATTAAACAAAGTTAAACCCCAAACTTAATATCAAAAGTTAACAATTTTGTCATCATATATAAAGGCATCAAGTGTATCATATTATACAAACTTAGTAAAAATTAAAAATCAAATAACTTGTTACACATAAGTTTAGGAACTAAATTTCAAGTTCAAAACAAAATCAAAGTTTAATGTTTTGTGTAGAATTTAAAGTTAATTTAAAATATTTATAGAAATATTTAATAAAAACATTAATTTTAGTAAGAATATCACCATAAAATTTATAAAAAAGTAAATTTAGTAACAATTTAAAGAAGGACAATATTGCTTAATTTTTACAAAAATTGGGACTAAATTGAAACTAAAAACAAATATAGGGACCAAATTGAGTCACTTTGATACGTGGCACAATTGTGAAGTGACACGTGTCAAAAATAAAAAAATTAAAAAATTAAAAAAATTAAAAAAAATTAAAAAAAATTAAAAAAAAAACAGAAATTGACACGTTGCATTCACTTTAACACCGTTTGGTCAAAGTTAACGGTGAGGACCAAATTGAGTCATTTTTAAGAAAATGAGGACCAAATTGAGACAACGAAAAACTTGAGGACCATAATAAAATTTCATAACAAATAGAGGGACCAAAAGAGTAATTTAACCTAAAATGCAGATAAAAAAAACGGTTACCAAAAATAATATCTTTTATATATTGTTATATATGTTTATCATATTGACACTTTATTTAGAAAACTTTTTTTTTGTTCTTCTAAGGTATTAATATATAGAAATATAGATTTTATAAAAGAAATGAATAAGAGTAAGAATAGACAGTGTGCATAAGCATAAATATATATATAAAGTAATTTTGAGTGGTGTGGGAATGAATGACCTGTTGTTTGGAGCAGTGGATAGTGAGGCGTGGCAATTGATCCAGTGTCAATGTGGTGAGAGGAGGAAATGCAGAGTGTTGTGTTGTTCCTTCTCCAACTTTTTCATCCTTCCCAAATATCTCTCTCAATTCCTCACAATCTCTTACCTCAAGCACTTCAAGTCTGGTGAGATCTGTGGTGGCCAAGGATGCTGGAAACAAACTTTTAAGACGCCCACAACCATAAACATACATTATCTCTAGCGCTTGAAGGCCCATAATTCCCTCCGGATCCTTCTCCCATATATGCTCCAGTTTTGGTAGATTACTTAAAGACAGTGTTTTCAGACGGAATATTGGGGAAGCTTTTGTCATGATCCTGTTCTCATCATTCATATTAAATATCACCTCTGCTGCTCTACAACTGAATACTGATAACTCATCCAAATTGTGAAAGAAAGAAAGCAAATGAGATGGAATTACATCCACTACAGTATGACATCCCCAGAAACTCAAGCTTTTCAAATATCCAAAGCTGTTTTGGTGCACCCAACGACTGGCTTGCCATAGTTGCTCCATAGTATCATCGGAAAGCCGCAGATCCTCAGTATATGCGAAACTGAGCTGTAAATCAGACAAATTATTAAATTACTTCTCTAACTTTCAAATATAATATACTTTTTTTATCCCCACAAACTTAAACAAAAATCAAAATTACATTTTTCAACTTAAAAACTTTTATACTATAGCCCTCACTTTAATAATTTATTTTTAAATTATCACTTTAAAATAACTAAAAATATATGTTTTCATTCACAATATATTTTTTAGTACTAATAACAGTATAAATGCTATATAAATTAAAATTATCAAATTACTATGTAAATATTTTGTTGATTTTAATTAAATTTAATATACTCATTACTCTAAAATAACTATTAATATGAAATAAAATAAATATTAATACTATTTTTCTTTTATACAAATAATGTAATACTATAAATTTGCTAAAATAGTTATATATCCAAAAATAAGTTTATTTATTCAAAAGTCATCATAGTGATAACAATGAAAATATATATAAGTAAAGTTATTAAAAGTGTTACATTACAATTATTTTTAGAATTTTTTAATTTTTTAAATTTAAAATTAAAATTACTAACTAATTACCGTGCTAAATTGTGTTACTTTTATTTAAAAAACATAAATTTTAATATATAAAATCTATTAATTTATACTTATAATGAAGATTTTTTTTGTCAGTTTTTTAACTTTTATCTTTAAAATTATTGTTTTATTTAAATTTAACTAATTTTTTTAATTTTTGAACATTTTTTATTTAATTATTTTTTTAAAATTAAATAAATAAAAATGTCTATTAAATAAATAAAAAATATTCATAACTAAATTATAAAAAAATTATTTATTTTTATAATTATAACTTTATCATTTTTATTACAAAAAGGGAACACACATTATCGTAATGTGTATTTTCACTAGTTAATTATAATGGAAATTTTGTAACCGCGTTGTGTGAAAATCTTAAAACAAAAAACAGATTTAATTTAATAAATAGATAAAAGGAATTAAAAAACACAATTAAAAAAAAATCTTAACGTACTTCCATTTAAAGCTTTGTTGGAAAAAACATGTATTTGTAATATCCAATCTTGTTTTTTTTTATTTTTTTTCCCATATAAGAAAAGTTCATAAAATTAGGAGAAATAGTATTAAATAAATGAAAAAGTGAGAGTAAGTACCTTATCATCGAAAATCTTTTGTATGGTGGCATTCAAGTCACCTTCCCACTGCCATTTGGCCTTTTTATCTCCCTCCACACAAAATATATCTTTTAACTTTGGTGCTATTGACTCTCTCTCACTGAATTTCTTCATCTTCGGACATTTTCTTACAATCAATTTTTCCAGTAATGGGAATTCGAATTCACAGTTCTTGTAACCGCAAAAACTTGTCATGTTCATTAGCCCGACAAGTTCTATAGAAATCAATTTGCTGAATACAATTTTGATCCTTTTGCCTTCTTCACTTCTGTGGTTGCTTACTATTTGCTCTACTTGACGACAGTTGATTACCTTCATGGTCTTAAGTTGAACCATGGTTTTGGCCGTGGAGGATGCCACTAAATCCTTTAATCTATGACATCTCTTCAGTTTCAAACTTGTCAAGTAACTCAATGATACAGAAGAAGGACCTAAATTGCTCAAATTGTAGCAACCTTTTAATCTCAAAAGCTCCAGCCTCTCTAGAACTTGGTCTCGTTCAAATCCTAGATCACTTATATCTGAGGAACAAATAAACAATTGCTTCAATTGTAATACAACTCCCAATCTGTCCTGCTGCCCGTTGTTTGTACTTCGCAGTGTCTCTAAGGATTCAGAATAAGAAGAAGTCAATTTTAACTTTTCTAGATTTGGCATTTTGTACAAAAACGGGTACAAAAGATCTGGGCGGTGGACTGAATTCAAGATAATAAGCTCTTTTAGTTTCAGCATTTTGTAGTTGGATAACCAATTTTGAGCTTCCTCGAAGTCAATTTCCATGTACTCCAACTTGGGGAACACCTAAACAATAAAAGTAAATAGTAAGTAGATTGAATTAAATGTCTCCGGCACACCCGCTTCAAATTTTTTTGATTTTACCCTTTTTTTTGTTTGATTTTTGTAGTTTGCATTGAATTGTAACTCTTTATGATCAGAATTGTGTATGGTTTTTGTTTTCGTTTGGTTGTTTGTCCTTTAAAAAACTTAAATCATGAATTAAAATAGGAACTTCACTCTCAGAATTTCATTTAATTATATTAATGTCATGGACGTATTAATGTAAGATTTTAAAAGAAAAAAAATGAGTTTAGAAATCCCAAAGGTTGATCCTGTGTGTAGAAAATAAAACAGTACTACTTAAACCTCGTTTTTAATTATGTTATAGTTTTCTCTTAAGATATGTTTAAAATATTTTTTTATAAACCAGTCAGAATTTCAACTTATATTAATTAAAAAATAATTTTGGAGAGTAAAATCAATTATGTGTGTGCATATATATGGAATAATTAATGACTTAATTTATCTTTTAAAACTAAACAATCCTAAAAGTCATTTTTTAACTTAATTTATCTTTATTTTTCTCAACCATACACAATCATTAATTTTGTTTTGGTTCTCATATATTTTCTTTTGTTTCCAATTTTTTACATATTTTTCATTATATTTCTTTTATTCTCTATCAGGCATATCATAAAAGTTTTGATTGAACTTTTTGGTTTTGACACTCTGATAAAGATGGAATATTGCTTACCGCTTCACTCGAGAAAACAAACTTTTCATCACTTGTTTCTTGTAGAAATGTTTTAAGCTTCATACACTTGCCCATACTCAATTCCTTCAACTTTGAACACTTTATTGGATGTCTCCCCTTGTAGAATTGCTTCATGTTTGGAAGTGCGTACAATCTCACAAATGTTAGTTCAGGAAACTCTAATGGATCATTGTTAGCTTCTGATGTATCTTTATTTGAAACAATTTCCACCATCCTCTTACAACGCAATACTGACATGCGTTCAAGCTTTGATACATCTTTTGCCACAGAAGCCGGAAACAAATTCCTCAGTTCATCACAATAACTTACATCTATAGTCCGAAGTTTTTTAAAGTTGAGAATTCCATCTGGATCTTTGCTCCACAATTCCTTCAACTTTGGGAGTCCTTCTAGAAGAATAACTTGCAAATTTGTGTCTATCCCACCAGATGCATCTATTTCTTGAGAATCATTGATTTCAAAAATCTCTTTCACAGATTTGCACTTAGAAATTTGCAAGTTAATCAAGCTTTCAAACCATCCTTCCATGTGACTCGGAAAAATCTTGTCCAATTGATCGCATTCTTCAATCCTTACGGAAATGAGACTAGAAAAGGAATCAATACCCACTTCAGTTTGCCACATATCTGTTAACCTCTTCATTTTGTTAAGGTGGATTTCCTCCAGCTTAGGAAAGACACAAACCTTCATTTTAATGAAAACAAACAATTATTACGTATAAAAGATAAACAAAAAAACTATTTATACCAATGAATACCTTGTTTTCACTACTTCCTTCAATCTCAAAAATCTGTTCCATTTTAAGACACCCACTTATGACAAGGCTTTTCAACTTCTTCAAACTGCTAGCCATAGGTAATGAACATAGATGTGTCAATTTATCACAATCTTTCACAACTAACTTTATCAAGTTTTGAAAGTAGAAACTTGACAAGTATTGATCGCTCCATATCTTATGGATGTTGAGTGAGGATAAATTCAAGTTCTCTAAGTTTGGAACTTCAACCTGTAAACACATACACAATTAATATGTTTACAACAAATGAGCTAATTATTTAAATAGTATGAAAAATATGTAATGTCATACTAGTTCACCAAAAAGAGGAGGCGCATTGTCATTGTGGCCACCTTGTTCAGTAGAAATTTTTGTGTGACCCCTATTTGTAGTTTGAGCCTCTGTCGAATGTGGCCAGCAAGATCTCTCCACTTTGGTATAAAAACAAGTAAATGATGGTAATGATTGGAGTGTCAAAGTTCGTAATTTGAGAAACTCAACCTTACCATAATCCTGTGGTATTTGAAGGATCTGCTTTAAAGATTCACATTCACAAACCTCACCACAATCTAGTGGTATTTGAAGGATCTCCTTTAAAGATCCACATTCACAAACCTCAATCATTTCTAAACTAGCTAGAAATTTCTTCATGTTAGAATTACATTTAAAAATCTCACTTGTTCCTGTGCTAGCAGAAATTTTAATTGCGTCGAAGGAGAAAAGATTTTCCAATTGGCAACACATCTCAACTTTGATGGTTTTTAATTTGGCAAATGATTCGATTGTAATTGGACCGTGACATATCATCTTTAACTTCATCATGTTGTAGAGGCATAGAGATTCCAAATTGGAAAAAATGTTCACACAATTAGACAAATCTGTTGAATTGACATATTCAACATCATTGTTATTTATGATGGATAAGTGTTTCAAATTTTGAAATCCGTCTATATTCAACTCGTTAACAACATTTTGAACACATATCTTTCCCAAGAACAAACTTTGTGCTGTTTTAAACAACAATTTTATGCCTTGATGGGAGTGAATATCAGTGTCGTCCTTTAGCTGCAACGTCAATACTTTGAGTTCTTCATATTTATTGGGCATCCTAAATTCTCCAACAGAAAACATTTCAAGGTCCCCAATTTCAATCTTGTAATCTTTTAACCTGTCAAAGAATAAGTGACTGGGCAAAATTGAAACACATGGGATGCTTAAGTCCACCACTTTCAATTGATGTAAATTCTTTAGCTCAGAAAGAAATGAATTATGACCTTTGTTTTCCCCTTTTTCCACCAACATTTTGATCAAGCTTTTTCTTATATACAACTCTTCCAAACACGTCAAATTAGAAAAAAGATCAAATGGAATAATCTTCAGTTTGAAACAATCGCTGATGTCTAGCATACGCAACTTATCCAAGTATCGTAACTCATTTGGCAAATTTTTAAGTTGAGATCCAGAGAAACTGAGAATTCTTAATTTTTTAAACTTTCTCAGCACGGATAAATTGCAATCCAAAATGCACCGCTCCAAACAAAGCATTCTGAGGTTCAATAGGTCTCCAATTGAATATGGTAAGCTTGATAGATGAAAACCAGTCAATATTAAAACTAACAAGTTTTTCATGCAGCTAAAAAATCTCTCAGGTATTTTCAAAGACGGATCATTAGTTTCTATTTGCAAAAATTGAAGTTGAGGACAATTTATGACTTGAGGAAACCCATCTGTAATGTAACTATTGCATATAGAAATAGAAATGCATTTTTCAAGATCTGGCCAATAATCTAGTTTTCCATCTCTAAAAGCAAAAACATTGTGATCCATGAGTGCATTACTTAAAGCATCATCTCGAACCATATGAGACATATGGAAATGGATATTAGGATTTTCGTACGACACCAAACTCAAGTTTTTGAGCTCTTGGATCGATTCATTTATTTTTTCACGAGCTGCACTAAGGGAAGAGACCCCTTCAAATATACCTAATCCAAAGCAATATTTGACCAAGTCATTAACCAGGGGTAGGTGACCCATTTGAGCACAAAGCAAGTAAATGAACTTGAGTTCCTTATTTTTTGGAAGGTCATATTTTTTCTTATTAGGAGTCTCCGAAGACTTTTGCCATTCAACCAGACCTTGCTTTTTAAATTTGTCCAGTGTAGGTTTGCTTTCTGACTCAATCCAGTTTTTAAATGCCACTCCAAATGTAACTATTCTCATGGGCAATCCTGTACAATAGTTCTGGATTTCTTCTTTAGGCATAGACATTTTATTACCTCCTCCAATCACCTTCTCAAACAACATCAAGGCATCATTGCCATCTAATTCCTTTAAACAAAAATTTGACTCAACATCAACCTCATCACGAAATACTTTCTTATCACGTGAAGAAAGCAAAACTTTGCATCCCTTATAATCACCAAGAAAATTTCCTTTTTTTAGAACTTTTGTCCCAGTACCCTGTGTGCCGCCGCTAGTATCCTGTTTGCCTCCTGCAGTTTCCTTTTTGGAGTCAGGATTTGGGTTAGTACCCTGGTTACTTGACATTATGCTTAACTCATTCTTCTTTCTTAAATCATAATCAAGATCAACCGGAATCCCTAACCTATTCAAGTCTAATCTTTCATGAAGGTTATCCAAGATTATAAGGATGCTCACATTTTCTGTCTTTAACCATCTCCTTAGATAATCAGCTCTTACATTCTCACTTTCTCCTACTAATGGCAATCCTAACACGTGTGCAATATCTGCTTGAATTGTGAGTGGATTGGGATTTACAGTTACATCTATTTCAGCCACCCTATCAAACAACCCCTCATCTTTAGCTTTATTAGCAATTTTTTTATTAAAGTGCTCTTACCCATCCCTTGTGCTCCATGGAGTCCAATAATTTTCATATTGGGATCTTTAAGTTTTCTCATTATGTCTTGCATAATGGATTTTCTACTATCAAATTCAATGTAGCCAGAATAAGACGAAGTGAGATCAAAAGATGTTACATTCTCTGCATGGGAAACTTGGTCATCCTTAGGGCACTCATCTTTTAGCCTCAAAGCCTCCGGTTCCATCTTCTTTGCTTGTCTGCCCAGTTTGTGTCTATAGTAAGGAAATAAATAATATAAACCCCTTGTCTTCTTGTGACCTGCATTATTCATGTACTTCTCAACCCTAATCTCAAATTCACCCACTTCCTCAAACCATTCTTCAACCCTATCTTCAACAATGTCACCCTTTCTTTTAGCTTCATCACGTTGACGATCTAACCTCTCTTTTTCTTCTCCAAGGCGCTTAACTCTCTTATTTAGTTCCTTAAAATTTTTCGTGTAACAAAAAATGTAGGTCAACTGATTAATACCATGATCCCGCACAAACTCAATTACTGGATCAAATATTTTCAACACAGTATCCATACTTTGAACTTCTTTTTCTGGTACCCTCCTCAACTACATCTCTTTGCCAATGAAACACATAGTGGAAACAGATCAGTCAAGTGATTACAAAAGAAAAGTAAAATATATTTTATTAAATAAAAATTACAAGTACATTTGCATATATTCAATCAAGCAACCACGGTTTACAAAACAAAAAAGCATGAGAAATTTAAAACAGTAAGATATTAAACTTTGAATATATATATATATATATATATATATATATATATATATATATATATATATATATATATATATATAGTGATTTATCATTCAATGAATGATTGACAGAAAAACCTATTTACTTCAATGAATTTCAAGTTTTTATCTAAAAAAGATAATTTTTAATATTTCCCTTTTTAAAAAAAAAGTTAAATAAAAAAGGGGTTCCCATCCTTGGATAGGGAACTATGCGAGTGACCTACCTAATTTTATTGTAGAAATTTTCAGAATCAATGATTAGACCATGCAAACTAAAAATGCTTTTTCTTGTATAAAGGAAGGGATTACCCGATCCATTTCTATATCGGTCATGATATATATAATAATTCGAACACCCTTTTCAAATGCATATCGGTCATGATATATATATAAACAAAGCCAAATACTAGCTAAGACAATTGTTAGTATTTGCTTTAAGAAATACATTGGACCCTCTTTTTAATAAAATTGATGGTTTTGATTTATCATTGCAACCTTCCAAGCAAATCGTAATTTGCAGAGCACATATTGCTACCCCCAGGGCTGAATTGATCACCATGTCATTGGAGAGTAAATGGTTAAATTCGTCCTTGAAAATGCAAGATAGTAAGTTAACTCATTAGCTGATGAACAATAAGAACGTTCATGTTTGACCAATGGTAATTAGTATACCAAACTTTACACCAAGGCTATCAAAATTAACATTCCTATCTGTTAGATAATCTTAAATTAATAATTAGGTTGTTTTATTTTAAACATAAGTGCAGTATCTTTAAAATAATAGATTTGGGTAGTTTGTTTTTATTAGATTGTTGAAATATCGGATAGTTTAGATTGCTGAAATATTGGGTTGTTCTATAATATTCGGCTAGTGATTATGTGGTTATTTATATGTTGTACACGACTATTTTAAAAGCCAATCACAGTTCAATAAAAAAACAGTGAGTGTTGCGCATCTAATTATTTTGTCTAGTGTGCGTGACTTGAGTTTAACAAAGTGGTACCAGAGCTCTTGTGCTCTGAAACCGTGTGAGAAAAATAGTGTGTACTTGAGTGCTTCAAAAAAATAAAAGGAGTAGTGACAAAAGTTGTTAATAATATGACCGTGCCATTATGATAATTGGTGTTTATGAATGAAGTCCCTTGTGGGATCCTAAGACATATGGAATATAGTGGAAAGTGGGTACCAAGAATATGTGGAAGACGAAAACCAGACGGAGGTGCAGATTGCCGCATTGAGAAAGACGTGAGTGAAAGATAAATCAGATTTGTACTCATTGTACAATGTGGTGGACGAGTCAGGCTTTGAGAAGATTTTCAAAAGAAAGGAAGATTCTCAAAAGGAGCGACTGCGTCAAACAAGTCCGCCTACAAACCCTCGTAAGAGAATTTGAATGCTTGAAGATGAAGAACAAAGAGCATAAATATCGAGGGGTCAAATGACTTTTCAATCCTCTCTGTGTCTGATTTAATTTTGACACAATTTTGTAATAATTAAAATCTTTTTTTAATCTATTTTTTATAAGATTAAAACTAATTAAGTATAAATATTTTTACAAAACTAAGTATTGATATCTATATTAAAATTTAGTAGTAAAAGTCATTTTATTAAGTCATTTTTAATAAAAAAAAGATATTAGTATAACATTCATACAAATAAAAAATTTGGTTTAAAATTAGTGAGAGACAATACTCTTTTATTTTGAAAAAAAAAAGAGTAATAATTAAAATAACATGGGTTAATAATATACAACAATATAATATGTTAAAAAATCATTTTTAATAAAAAATATTAGTATAATATTTATACAAATAATAAATTTTGTTTGAAATTGGAGAGAAACAACATAAATATCAGTACTTAATTTTATAAAAATATTTATACTTAATTAGTTTTAATTTTATAAAATATGGATTAAAAAATATTTTAATTATTAAAAAAAATTGGGACAAAATTGAATCATAGACATATAAGTAGTGGCTAAATTGAATTAAAAAGACATAAATGGAGACTAAATTGAAATCCATACAATGACATTTGATGAGTGACACTGACACATGTCATTGCCTTGCCACTGACAATGCTAGTGTCACACCAGGGAACTGCTAGATTCCATTCAAACTTCACATACTCAAAGGAAATTGTTTCACTCTTTAGTAGCTTTCTGCTGATTGGCAATCACAATGTATTCTCATTCCTAGTGGAATGTTTGCTAAGAAGTTCGTCAACTACTCGACTTTATTATCAGTCATTTGATCTAACAATAATTGTTTGTCTGACTAATCTCCATGAAATCACACTAACCCTAAGTGTGAACCTATTACCACAATTGGATTTTGTCTCGTCTGAATCAGAGATTCAGATAGCATCATTGTACCCTTCTAGTATAATAGGAAATCCACTATATTCAATGGCATATTCCATTTAATCTCTTAAGTATCTCATAAGTGCATCTCAATATTCCTAATTAGAATATTAAGTGTATCTTCTCAATCTACCTACTACATAAGCAATATATGATCTAGAAGGGCTCATCAAAAGCAGTAAGCTTCCAATTATATGGGCATATTGAGGTTGAGAAATATACTTTTCTCTATTTTTCGTAGTATCATAAGGGATATTCACTCATTTATAATTTCTAAATTTCCTAAGTTTCTCAAGAATAGTTTTCAGATAGTAATACTATCACCTTTCCTTATGATTCTAACTTCTTAAATCATATTCGCTTCACCTAAACACTTATATCTCAAAATAAGATTCTTATACAATTTAGTTTTATAAATTATCTCATTGCATATATCAATCATGAAAGGTGAAAACCCATCACAAATAATTTTTTTTTAATGGGATTAGATTCACTAGGGGTGAGGAAAATTCTCTCTAATAATTAAGTAATATCATCCTAAACATTAAAAATGAATTAATAGCCTTTAATTTGGAGTTAGATGGGATAACATTACCTTACATCCCACACAATGTCCACGTGGCACTCAAGTGCCTGATCATGACTAGAGTCAAACCATATCTACCCTACAAGTATCCATCTCCGTTGAGGGTCTATGGCAACTTCATTCTCAAGATCATAGCCAACTCCATTTCTATTTACAAAAGGATCTATGTTTAAGACAGCCAGGACTCTTAAGTCAGGGGAAGATGGAAAACCATAAAATTAAAGGAAAATATATCGGTATTCAAGGTAGAGAAAGACAAAGAATAGCTTGAAGGTACATGAGTGGTACGTTGTTGTAGGCATATCAATATGGTTCTTGTAGACTTTTAACTTGGGGGCATAGGAATTCATGTTCAGGCTTCCAGCGTTAACCACATTCTTCTTGCTCTGCATCAAGTCAAGGGTGGAATTCCCTCTTACACGTTGCTTGCATACGTTGTTATAATATAATAGATATTAATGTAGTGCAGTGGTGGGGTTGCATAAATTGAATAAGGGGAATATAATATTAGGGACTATGCCTATGGTAATCATTATTACAACTATGATTAAGAATATGGAGTATTATAAGAAAGCAGGTGGGATAACGAAACAGACCAAGCAGTAGGAGAATTGGTTATGCAGTCACTGATTACAGAAGCAGAATTGGTTGCTGTTATTGGCATGTACAGTTTTAGGTGTGTTGGTAAAGATGCATATTTATGGTCTTTTAGTTAGTGATCATAATATTGATATAGATCGTGATCATTTGTTTTGTCGGACTTGATTGTTGAAGTAATGATGGTAAGCTAATGTATTAAGTGATATATGTTCTTTTTTATAAGGTTTAGAACACTTCTCAAATGTTTATTTTTAATTTAATTTTATATTTTATGATAAAAAAAATTTCATTTCTCTTTACTAATTCGGCATGTGACGGAATCAGATCTTTAAAGGCTTTTTTTTTTTTTTTTATCTCAAGTTTCTTTGATCAGAAAATTGTAAAAATCAGGTTTCTTTGATCAGAAAATTGTAAAATAATGTGTTTATTTTTTTTTTTTAAATAAAATCAAGTCATTATGGAGGAGGACGACATTCAGGGTGAAGTCGTCCTCCCAGGCCAGTTTTGCTTTTTTTTTTTTAAAGAAAAGTAATGTCGTTGTATTTTAGAACGACTTTTGTTTAATTGAAAAGTGAAATCGTCCTCTAACACGACAATTTTACTTTTTTTTTTTTAACTTTTCAGTTTTAAATATTTTTAATTTTTTCTTCAAATTTTTCACTTTTTAAATATTTCAGATTATTTTTTTCCTTTTTTTTTTAATTTAAGGGTTTTGATTATTTTGCTTATGTTTTTTTATTTTTCAGTTTTGATTATTTTTTCTTTTTTCTTTTTTAATTTTTGTTATTTGTCCTTTTTTTTGTTTAATTTATCAGTTATTAATGTTTTTTGAATTTGTAATTATTCTTACATTAATTGGAAACCGGTCTGGCAGAGAACGGTATTGGTTTCATTAAATAGAAACCAGTCCTGGCACGCACGGTTTTGGTGGTTTCATTAAATAGAAATTGGTCTTGGTGCATACAGTTTTATGAGGACATCAGTCCTTATCATCACGGTTTTTCCATGAAAGTAAAAAATAATTAAAATTCATTATTTACGAAAGAAAAATTGAAAAAGTGAAGTTGTCATATATGTGGGGACAACTTCACTTTTTTCAATAGCACAAACTGGACGACATTGCCTTTTTAAAAATAAATAAATAAATAAACCGATGGGGTGGACAACGACTTCATTTCCAATGTCGTCCTCCACACTAATGACTTAATCCATTCTGACAAAAGAAAAAAAGAAGAAACTCATTTATACAGTTTTGACTTGGGTTAAATATGTTTTTGGTTCCTTAAGTTTGAGTGAATTTTGGAATTAGTCCCTCATCAAAACTTTATACCAATTTAGTCCTTCATCTTTCAAAATGCGTGAATTTAGTCCTTTTAACCAAATTTTGTTAAGTTTATTTGAGGTTTCAAGCGCATTTCATGATAGTATTTAAGTTAACATTGAAACAAAAATGTGTCAAACAGTGTAAATAATTTAAATACTATCATGAAATGCGCTTGAAACGTCACACAAACTTAACAAAATTTGGTTAAAAGGACTAAATTCACACATTTTGAAAGATGAAGGACTAAATTAGTCAAAAGTTTTGATGAGGGACTAATTCTAATTTTGGCTGAAACTTGAGGAACCAAAAACATATTTAACCCTTTTGACTTTCAATCCACCCAAAATACAAAAAAGCCGATGCTTAAAACATAAAAACCACAGGATTTCTACTTTTCTTTAAACATAGAAAACCCAAGGAATTTCTTCCTTCGTCTTCTCATATAGGGGTTAAGGCATCATACTCCTCTCACTCACGGTTGTATCCTTTGCCCTGCCAGTACTATCTGCGGCGACGCCGACCATTATCGGAAGCTCGTCGATGCAGGTGCAAGTCGTCCAGCCATTGCAAGTCGTCCAGCTTACAAAATGTTCCTCTAATAATAATTAGATCTTTAGTATCAAATTTTGGAACACCTTAATTTATGTTTTTCGAATGGCGCCCTGCAGTCCTGTGATACCGTCTAGTGTCGTATCAGCATACAACCCCTGATTTGACTTCGTTAGGCCACCTAATCTTCTAATCCAAATCATTTTATCTTCTCTTTAGTGAAAATTTATTGTTTGGTTCGAAATAGACCTTATAAATAGAAGATTGGATGATTGTAACGCAATTAATCAAGTATCACAAAAAAAGCTCAAATCAAACCGCTTAAATATCATAACACAATACAATTTATAATCATCTCAGTCAACCAAATGTCAGTGGCAAAACAAATCAAACATCAAAACCCACTCGATATCAAAATCTATTAAAGTATAATGCAAATTCTAGAAGAATCTAAAAAAATATAAGGTATAATTATTGAAATGTAAAGAAACTTCTAGAGTATTGGAGAAAAGCCTAGGATAGAAAGAAAAATCAAGAACATTCAACTATGTAGAAAAATCTAGAAGTATTTGCATTAGTTCTAGCTAGGAGTTTCTAGAATAATCTATGGGTCTATAAATACCCATGTATCCTACCATTTTGTAACATCAAGAACAACTAACACAACATCCAATACAACTACTCTCAACTACAAATACACTTCTCCAACTACAACTTTCACACTCTACTATCTACACATTTTCTCTATCCCTTCAACTATCCCTTTCACAACCTTGAATTACTATCAGTGGTACCAGAGCTACGTTCGGTCATCTACTGGGCGTAGATAAACTTTTCAACTACTTCAAAAAAATTAGAACTTCATTCTATACTACTTCCAAAATATTTTCTCAACCTATGGCCACTACCAACCAAACATCATCAATTCCAGTACCTATTTTCACAGGAGAAAATTATGATTTTTGGAGTGTCAAAATGAAGACATTCTTTCGCTCCCAAGATTTATGGGACATTATAGAAGAGGGATTCACTATTCCAGAAGACACTTTTGCTCTTACTGCAACTCAGAAGAAGGAGTTGAAGGAAAACAAACAGAAGGATTCAAGGGCTTTATTTGCTCTTCAACAAGCAGTTGATGACACAATCTTTCCGAGAATAATAGGTGCCACAAACGCAAAGCAAGCTTGGAACACAATACAAGAAGAGTTTCAAGGAAGTGATGAGGTACGCAATGTTAAACTTCATTCTCTAAGACGAGAGTTTGAATTAATAAGAATGAAAGAATCTGAGACCATTAAAGACTATTATTCTAGAATAAAGGAAATAGTTAGTCAGATGAGAGCCTATGGGGAAACTATTCTTGACAAAAAAATCGTTGAGAAAATTTTAATTTCTATTCCCCAAAAATATGATGCAATCGCAACTGCGATTGAACAAACAAAAGATTTGGCCACATTGTCAGTAACACAACTAATGGGCTCTCTTGAAGCTTATGAACAAAGATCGAAAAGGCATGAAGAAGACTCAGTCGAAAATGCCTTTCAATCAAAACTAAGATTACGGTCTCAGAATAAAGAATATGAAGGAAATAAAAGTAGAGGAGAAATTTCTAGAAATAAAGAAAATTCTAGAAGCTTCCCTATGACTCGTCAAGGAAAATATCCCCCATGTGGCATATGTAAAAAGACAAGTCACATGGAAAAAGATTGTTGGCATCATGGAAAACCTCAATGTCAATACTGCAAGAAATTTGGCCACGTAGAGAAGTATTGTCGTAATAAAAATAAGCATCAAGCAAACTTTGCTGAAGAACATAATCAGGAGCAACGCTTATTTTATGCCAATCAAGAATCTCCTAACGGAGGAGAAAGTTGGTACTTGGATAGTGGATGCAGCAATCACATGACCAAAGATCAAAGCATCTTCAAAGACATTGATAAATCTGTCAATGTCAAAGTTCGACTAGGAAACGGTACCACAGTGGAGTCTCAAGGCAAAGGAACTGTCATGGTGGAGACAAAGAAAGGTACGAAATTCATCAAGGATGTTTTATTGGTTCCCAATCTTAAAGAAAATCTTTTAAGTATTGGTCAAATGATGGAGAATGGATATTCTCTCCACTTTGAGAAAGATACATGCAAAATTTATGACAGTAGAAAGACAGAAATTGGCCAAGTAAAAATGGAGAAGAGAAATAGAAGCTTTCCCATAAGCTTCAAACCTGGAACTAATATTGCCATGAAGGCAGAAGTTGATGACTCGTGGCTTTGGCATAGGAGATTTGGCCACTTCAACACATATGCCTTAAAGCTTCTATATAAGAAAAACATGATGAGAGATCTTCCATGCTTAAAAGAGAATAATGAATCATGCGAAGGATGTCTCCTTGGTAAACAACATCGATTACCATTCTCGACCGACAAAACATGGAGAGCTAAAGACTTACTAGAGTTGATCCATACTGATGTTTGTGGACCAATAAGGACGCCTTCACATCACAACAACAGGTACTTCATCCTCTTCATTGATGACTTCTCTAGAATGACATGGGTTTATTTCTTAAAGGCAAAGTCAGAAGTCTTTGGAATATTCAAGAAATTCAAGGCCCTTGTTGAGAAGCAAAGTGGAAAACAAATAAAAGTACTTAGAAGTGATCGTGGAAAGGAGTATACATCTCGCGAGTTTGACAAATTCTGCGAAGATGAAGGCATAGAGAGACAACTCACAGTCGCATATACTCCACAACAAAACGGTGTATCAGAAAGAAAAAATCGCACAGTCATGGAGATGGCAAGATCAATGCTAAAAGAGAAAGGTATGCCTAACACTTTTTGGGCTGAAGCAGTCTACACTGCAGTTTACATTTTAAACAGATGTCCAACTAAGGCAGTCAAAGACAAGACTCCTATTGAAGCTTGGAGTGGAAGAAAGCCATCAGCCAAACATCTACGAGTATTTGGATCTATCTGCTACATACATGTTCCTGATCAAAGGAGGCACAAGCTTGAAGACAAGACTATACGAGGAATATTCTTGGGATATAGCACACAATCAAAAGGCTATCGAGTTTACAACCTACAAACAAAAAAGCTCGTCATTAGTCGAGATGTTGAAATTGATGAAAATGCTTCTTGGAATTGGGAAGAAGAAAAAGTTGTTAAAAGCACCACTTTAGTTCCAGTGCAACAATATCAAGAAGAAATTCAAGAAGAGGCAGAAGCTTCAAGTACGCCTTCTCCACCTTCATTAGAAGATTCTTCACTAGAGTCCACTCCAAGACGAGTAAGATCTTTGGTAGACATATACGAAACCTGCAATATGGCCATGATTGAGCCTAACTGCTATGAGGAAGCATCAAAGCAAGAAATATGGGTCAAGGCTATGGAAGAAGAGGTTAAAATGATTGAGAAGAATAACACTTGGGAGCTCGTAAACTGTCCTCAAGGAAAAGACATCATTGGAGTGAAATGGGTATATAAAACAAAGCTCAATCCTGATGGAACTATACAAAAGCATAAGGCCAGATTGGTCGCAAAAGGATAATCACAACAACCAGGAATCGACTACAATGAGACATTTGCTCCAGTCGCACGACTAGATACAATAAGAGCTCTAATAGCCCTAGCAGCACAAAAAGGATGGAACATCTATCAACTAGATGTCAAATCAGCCTTCCTAAATGGAGTGCTCGAAGAAGAGATTTATGTTGAACAACCTCAAGGCTTCATCAATAAAGGCAATGAAGGCAAAGTACTAAGACTAAAAAAAGCCTTATACGGCTTGAAGCAAGCTCCTCGAGCATGGTATAGCAAGATTGATCAATACTTCATCGATCAAAGATTCAAGAGGAGCAAAAGTGAGCCAACACTATATATTAAAGCACAAGGTCAGTATCACCTCATTGTCTCCTTATATGTCGATGATCTTATCTATACAGGAAACAATTTGGAGATGATGAAAGAATTTAAAGAAGACATGATGAAGACATTTGAGATGACCGACCTTGGGTTGATGAACTATTTCCTCGGTATAGAGGTGAAACAACAAGAAGACGGCATATTTATCTCTCAAAAGAAATATATTGAAGCCCTATTGAAGAAGTTCAAGATGTATGATTGTAAACCTGTCGCTACTCCATTGGTGGTAAATGAGAAACTACAAAAAGATGATGGAGCACAAGAAACAGATGCATCACGCTACAGAAGTTTGATTGGAAGTCTCTTATATCTCACAGCCACAAGACCAGACATTATGTATGCCACAAGTCTTCTATCAAGATTCATGCAAAAGCCAAGTCAGATTCATTATGGAGTAGGGAAAAGAATTTTAAGATATCTACAAGGCACAAAGGAGTTTGGAATATGGTACAAAACCATGACTAACTCAAGGATCATTGGCTACACCGATAGTGATTGGGCAGGATCAAAAGATGACATGAAGAGCACCTCAGGCTATGCTTTCTCGCTTGGATCGGGAATATTCTCTTGGGCATCAAAGAAGCAAGCAACTGTTGCACAATCAACAATTGAAGCAGAATATGTGGCTGCTGCTGAAGCAACAAGTCAAGCTATATGGCTTCGAAAAATATTCAAAGATATGGGAGAGAAACAAAGTGGACCTACTACAATCAACTGTGATAATAAATCAGCTATCGCAATGACGAAGAACCCAATACATCATAGTAGAACCAAACACATAGCAATTAAATACCACTTCATCAGAGAAGCGGAAACAAATATGAAGATACGACTTGAGTACTGCCCGACAGAAGATCAAATTGCAGATATCTTCACAAAGGCCTTACCAAGACCAAGATTTGAACTACTACGCGCTATGCTTGGAGTTACCGAATTTGCATCAAGGAGGAGTATTAAAGTATAATGCAAATTCTAGAAGAATCTAAAAAAATATAAGGTAGAGTTATTGAAATGTAAAGAAACTTCTAGAATATTGGAGAAAAGCCTAGGATAGAAAGAAAAATCAAGAACATTCAACTATGTAGAAAAATCTAGAAGTATTTGCATTAGTTCTAGCTAGGAGTTTCTAGAATAATCTATGGGTCTATAAATACCCATGTATCCTACCATTTTGTAACATCAAGAACAACTAACACAACATCCAATACAACTACTCTCAACTACAAATACACTTCTCCAACTACAACTTTCACACTCTACTATCTACACATTTTCTCTATCCCTTCAACTATCCCTTTCACAACCTTGAATTACTATCAAAATCAAACAAGTGTAATCAGTGATCATACACATTTAAGACAAATTCAACACACATAATTTCAGTAAGCAAGAAAAAGACTAGTTTCTCATACCATCAAAGGACAATTCAAAATTCTAAGAATACCGAAGTCACCTTCAAACTCGCAATAAAGCTCTACCTCGATATAGAGACAACGTAAAAATGATCGGACCAAACAGAAAAGGGTTACTGGTTAATAAAGAATGAAAATAAAGACTCTAGAAATAAATGCAAACCAAGAAGATCACATACATTGCCCAAAACTATTTGGATATCGAAAGAGTTGAAATTTTAACTTACCCGAAAGAATGTTTTGTTCAGTTAGATTTGAAAACGGTCTTGCTGCGATCACATCTCCGACCTCTCTTCATAAAGATGATGGAATGAGAGTGAGAAACTGAATAAAGAAGATGGAGGTTCTAGAGGAGAATGAATTTGGAAAGGAAGCTTTGTGCTGCTTTTAAGGTTGAAACTTTTGAGTTAAGAAAAAAAAAAAACAGTTTTTTACTGTGTTAAAACTTCAAGTTATTATTTGGTAACTTCATAATATTTGTATACGTAATATCTTTGTATGGCTCAAATTTCTAAAAAACCGAAATAAAAAATGATAGATTGATACTTATATTTATATAAGCTACAAAAGGCACCTCTGTTATTGAATTGGATGACCTTAAGTTGCTATTATTGCCTTTGCTTGCCACGGTTCCAAATTGTTACACCGAGCAACACTGCAACAGAATAGTGATAGCATGTGAGAAAGAGGAGAGAATTAACAGAAATGATTCCCACCAGCTTTCTTCGATTGAGTCAAAAGACATATTTCACGCACTTTTTTTGAGAAAGTTTCAGTATAGCGTGTGAGCATCGAGAAATAATATTTTCGTTGATCGATGCATTTTATCCATTTGTAATAAAAGATTGTGTTAATAATTAATCTAATATAGGGCTTACTTTTTTATGCTATAATACCTTTTTGGATCATCATACTCAACTCGTTTGAAATATTTGTAGCCTTAAAAACAATTATGCGTCTGTTATTAAATAAGAAGAAAGTAAAATGAAGAATTTAAATTACAGTTATTTAGTTAAAATGAATAAAGAGCATAAAAAAATTAATTATGTCAACTATTGTCACGTACTTAACCCAGGTATTGCGTTTGTCATGTTCCCTTCTTTATATTTTAAAATAGTCAAGGAACTTTGTTCTCCTTTCAAGATAAAATTTTATTCTAACTTTTCACATGCAGGTTGTTTTTGAGGATATGTTAGAGATACCTGACACTAGATTTTTGAAAGGGAGGTTCGTTTTTATTTTTATAGTTGTGTTATTTATAAAACATTACAATGTAAAAAAAGTATATTTAGACCTTATTCTTTTGTTGGGTAAATCTATTGTTGTGTGTTGCTTATAGATTATCAGATTTACACACTGTATAAATATGTTTGTGTGTATTGATTTGAGTAGAAATAGACTCTGGTATGGAATATATGTGTAAATATGATCTTTTCATATTTTGGGTTAACAAAGGTCAGAAGACTTCACTTTTTAATTTTTGTTTAGAAGAGTGATTTTATCTGTGTGATCTTTTATTTAAAAAAAATCAATTATTTAAAGGTTTTATATTCATATTATATATATATATATATATATATATATTATATATATATATATATATAATATATATATATATATATATATATATATATATATATTGAACATGGATTAAGACATTATTAATGTTTTATATTGTTTTATTTATGTATTAGTTATTGTTAATAAAAAGAAAGTGCAACAAAATATTTTGAAAAAACTAAAATAAAAAATACATATTTAGTAATCCCTAAAAGATTTACTTAAAATTTTGTAAAACTAAAAAGCAAAATATTATATAAATCTAAATCAAATTCAAATATTTTCAAGTTTTTTTTATTAAGTTTTAGAATTAATGAAATTAAAAATTGTTCCGATTCCGATTCAAGTTTCTGAGGTATTATCTGCTTTTGGAGCATTTTGAGTTCTGTTATTTTGGAGTCCTTAGGAACAAGGACCGCGTTTCCGAGGTATTGTCCGTTTTGAAGCAGCGTGAAACTTCATCACGGTTTTGTCCTTAAAAAGCACCTCGGAGGGTATAGAGAGGTACGAGTATTTAAATTGCGCTTGACCTCGACTCTTAAGTAAGGTGGGACTTATTGGAATACCAGAACAAGCCCCAGTCGAGGGTAAGGGAAGTTGACCTTTGAGACACCTTTTAAGGACAAATCCATGACAGAGCTGAAACGTTCCAAAACGGACAATATTTCAAGAATACGGTGATTATTCTTAACAATGGTTGCCGGACGAATTTGGGTAGGAATCAGAACAAAGAGTGTATTTGGAAATATGAGTAAAGTTGTGGTAGACCAAGTGTAAAATTCCAGGCGCAAACGTTTCATATGATAAATAAACTAAACATACTTGGTGCCTAATATGCTTCGCTTAGATCAACAAATGAACAAGATATTACTAAGATAGTGAGAAACCTGAACTTCAAATACAAAGTATGAAGTTTCCATGAGTGTTTACCTGACCACAGTATGAGGGCAACCTAAAGCAACCAGAGACTCCAAAGAAAGCTTCAAAGAGAGCTCTCAGAATGGAAGAAAAAGAATTCTGCACTATTCTTTTTTCCTGCAATCACTTCATTCACTTCAAAACATACCAATAATAATGCAGCTGAGAGAATAATGAGTATTTGGTTATAATAAAACATGTTGTCTTACTTAAACATTAGTTAGATCTATCACATCCAGTCATGACTAGTTAGAACGATTTGAATATTGTTACATGATGCAACGTTCCACCTACTTAATAAAGTAATGAATGATTAAACATCTAATTTATTTTAAGATGTTTGTTGGTATTCAACTACGCAACCCTCAAGAAAGTAATAAATATACCAAACCAAGAGGTATCTCATTATAAAACATATAGCGATAGATGAGGAGAATCCTAGTTCTTATATATATAAAAAATTACATTGGATGTCTTATTCACTTATGTAAAACATATAATTTACGTTGGAGATCACAAAGTCCAACATAAATGATTTGTTTTTCAAACAATACGATGTCTGACATAAATCACTTCCGTCTATTAACAAAAGTTTCACCATGTATTTTTTATGTCTAGTATTTTTACGTCAGATGTAAATTTCATGATTTGAATAACAACTGTCGGTGATTATAAGTTGTGTAGGTGAGATTCATCAAAACCATGCAAGTATATTTATGACTTTATAATAACTAATCATTTTTTGTTCTACAAAACCTGCTAGGAGGGATTTGGTGTTGAAGAAGATCAAAATTAATCTCCATAAATATCACCTATATGAAGAAATATAAGTTAGTTTAAGAAGAAGAAATATTCACTATGAGAAAACAAAAATTTAGCATTGACCAATCAATGCTAATTAGCCAGTAGAGTGGGATTTGTATATCTAAAGACTCTAAACGGGAATTTGATAGGATTTACTTTTGAAGATCGACCCTAAGTAACATTTACTTTTTAAATTAATTTTTTTATTAAAATATTTTAGTGGCAATCATTTTTTAAAATTTATTTAATTTAGTGTTAGTTAAGTTAAGTCTAACTAAAATATATTTTTAATATTAATTTGTTTGTGTTACTTTGATAATCACTAATAATGATAATAATTTCAAACAAAAAAAAATCTATGTTTAATAATATAAAATACAAAGAAAAAATAGAAAAAACAATTTTAGTCGACGAAGAAGAAGATGAAGGTGGATGAAAAAACTTTAATTCATTTCAAAGAATTTCATAAAAACTTTAATTCATTTCAACAGCAAATGAACATAAGCAAACATTTTTTTTTATCAGCATATATAAGTACACATAATTAATGCAGTCAATATTTAGCGACAGGTCACTACTTCACCTTTACTCAATATTCGTGACCATTCATCTCTTATAATCTCACATATTACATAGTAATAAATAATAATGTATTTCATATAAAAAAAATTGTTTTGTTCTACCTACAATCACGCATAATAAAATAGGAACTCATCCATTTTCAACTAGGTAGAACACACAATTTTTTTTTTTCTTTTTTTCTTGAAAACACAATCACACGTAATAAAATAAGGACACATCCATCTTCATCCACTTTTTTATGCCTTCAATCTCCTCTTAATTACTGCAACATTGGAGTCCGCACCCCGGACTCAACCTACACAAATTATAAAAGCAATTATTATAATTTCAAAAAAGTGAATTTAATTATACAAGAAGTATAAGTAGCGTCTAAAAACTTAGACATGACAAAAAAAATCGACTTAAATTGATATCAATAAAACTTAAATGACACTAATATATAACTAATTTGTATATTTTTAAAATTTAGATCTAAATATTTAAATCACGATTTAAATCTATATCTACATATTTAAATTAAGTTTAAAATCTAAAATCCACATTTTATAAAAGGTATTTAAATTAAACTTTCTAAAATTTGCATCAAAATTTCGGTCAAAACTGTATCGACTGAAATTTGATTGGACCAATTTGTTCGAATTTTAATTGGGATTAAATCGATCGAATTTTAACATGGAGAATACAACCAAAATAAGTATATATTTACAAACCAAATAAGTATATGTAAATTTCTCATATTTATCGCTTAAAGTAAATGAATTAATTATCCAATAATTTATATACATTTTATACATAATTTCAAACATAATTAATAACAATAAAATTTACATTACACAATAATTTAATCTAATCCATTACTTCTATAATCGTTTATAAAACATTAATCGCGCTTGTTATCATTTACAAACGACCAAAAATGTCTGGTAATAGCTTACCTCATCGTTGTAATCGATTACAAAAATCTAGATAAAGATAACATATTTTTATAATCGATTACAACCAAAATCGTGAACATCACACTATTTGAGTTTTTCAGACTTGGACAATTGACTAATGAAAATTGCCTGGAAGACACGATTTCTTCTTTTTGAAATCGTGAGACCCCACGACTTGCCTTATTTCGAATTTTTGTAATTTTTTAAAACAGATTTGTCCATATTCAGAAAATTCAGAAAAAAAACCGGGAAGGGATAGTAACAATACTTTATCTTTCCTCCTGCAATCACTTAAAAGCATTGAGATAACTTAGAAAATAAGTTCTAACAACTAATATTTCCACAGTGAAATGTGACAAAACCTGTGATAGAAGAATCTGAATATAATTATCTAGTTACTTCTTTGAAAATATACAAATACAGACATCAGTAAGTGTTTAATTTATTTTGCCTGAGGTGTTCACATTCTAGGGTGAATTAAAAGCCAACCACTCTTGACTTTGTAATCATTGCTGCAATTGTTATACATTATTATATGTGCTTATGCGATTGGAAAGTTGAAAAATTAAACATGATGCAGCTTAGATAATGACTTTTAGCTTATAATAAAACAAGTTGCTCTTACTTAAACCATTAGCTTATAAAAGAGAATTTATTTATGATGACTGGTTAGAAAAACCTCTTGGAAGCCATTTTAAAATATTTGTTACACAAGGTCAACTTCCACCTACTCAAATGATTAAACTTTTAATTTATTCTATACAATGGTTGTCGGTGCACGTCTCACGTCCCACGTTTCACGTCTTACGTCCCACCTTTCACGTCTTACGTTTCACGTCTCACGTCCCACGTTCTAAGTCTCACATCTCACGTCTCACGTACCACGTTTCATGTCCATGTCCCATGTCTCACATCTTACGTCTTAAGTCTCACGTCTCACGTCTCACGTCTCACGTCTCACGTCCCACGTCTCACATCGCACGTCTCACGTCCCACATTCCATGTCCCACGTCCCATGTTCCACGTTCCACGTTCCACGTCTTATGTACCACGTCCCAAGTCTCACATCTCACGTCTCACGTCCATGTCCCATAATCCACGTCTCACATCTCATGTCTCACGTCTTATGTCCCACGTCTCACGTCTTACACGTAGTATGTCCCACGTCCCACATAACACATCCATGTCCCACGTTCCACGTCTCACGTCCCACGTCCCACGTTCTGAGTCTCACGTCTCATGTACCACGTTTCACGTCTATGTCCCACGTCTCACATCTTACGTCTTACGTCTCACGTCTCACGTCTCACGTCTCACGTCCCACGTCTCACGTCTCACGTCCCACGTCGCACGTCGCAAGTCGCAAGTCCCACGTCCCACGTCTCATGTTCCACGTTTCACGTTTCACGTCTTACGTCCAACGTCCCAAGTCTCACATCTCAGATCTCACGTCCATGTCCCATGTACCACGTTTCACGTCTATGTCCCACGTCTCACATCTTACGTCTTACGTCTCACGTCTCACGTCTCATGTCTCATGTCTCACGTCTCACGCCTTACATAGCATGTCCCACGTCCCACATCTCATATCCATGTCCCACGTGTCACGTCTTATGTCTAACGTCTCATGTCTCACGTCGTCTTACGTCTTACGTACGTCGTCGTCTTACGGCTCACATCTCACGTCATCTTATGTCTCACGTACCACGTCGTCTCACGTCGTCTCACTTCTCACGTTCCACGTCGTATCACGTCTCACGTCTCATGTCCCATGTCTCACGTTTCACGTTCCACATCTCACGTCTCACGTCCCACGTCCCACATCCCACGTTCTAAGTCTCACGTTGCACGTCGCACATTCCACATTCTACGTCTTACGTCCCACGTCCCAAGTCTCACATCTCACGTCTCAACTCTCACATCTCACATCTCACGTCTCAACTCTCACGTCCATGTTCCATGATCCACGTCTCATGTCCCACGTCTCACGTCTTACGTAGCATGTCCCACGTCCCACATCTCACATCCATGTCCTACGTCTCACATCTTATGTCTAGGGATGGCAAAATGGGCCAGGCCCGACGGGCTGGCCCGTTAGCCCGTCAGTAAATACATGGGCCGGGTCCAGAAATTCAGCCCGTCAACCCAAGACAGCTCGGCCCGTCAAGCTCGCTGGCCCGTCGGGCCAACCCGCGGGTCAAAACGGGCCGGCCCGCGGGCCGTATCACTTAATAAAAAAAAACAGCCGTGCACATTTTTTCAGTATCCCTCCCTCACACACACTCTGTGCCCAGACACCTCACACACTCTGCGATTGCGTCTCTTCTTCTCGACTCTTCTCTGCACTCACTTCTCCTCCACCCACGGCGTTCTGGTTCCATTTCAACTTCGTAGCGTTCTGGTTCCATTGCAGGACTGTTTGTGTTGTGATAATTTTCTTGTTTAATAGATCATTGTTGTTGTATTCTTAATTGCAGGAGAATTTCTTTTGGTAATATAAAATTGGGACATTATTCAGTCAACTAAATTTGAAATGAAAAAAATTAAAATCTAATTGGGCCACAAATTATACAGATGAGAAAAAACTGGCGGGCCGGCCCGCCAGCCCGTCAGCCCGTCAGCCCGCGGGCCGGGCTCAGAAATGCAACCCGTTTTACCATGTCGGGCCAGCCCGGCCCGACCCGTTTAATACGGGCCAAAAATGGGCCGGGCCAAAACGGGCCGGGCTGGCCCGTTTTGACACCCCTACTTATGTCTCACGTCTCACGTTCCACGTCGTCTTACGTCTTACATACCACGTCGTCTTACGTCTTACATACCACGTCGTCTTACGTCTCACGTCTCACGTCGTCTTATGTCTCACGTCCCACGTCGTCTTATGTCTCACGTTCCACACCGTCTCACGTCTCACGTTCCACGTTCCACCTTCCACGTCTCATGTCCCATGTCCCACGTTCTAAGTCTCACGTCGCACGTCGCACGTTCCACGTTTCACGTTCCACGTCTTACGTCCCACGTCCCAAGTTTCATATCTCACGTCTCACATTTATATCCCATGACCCACGTCTCACGTCCCATGTCTCACGTCCCACGTCCCACGTTCTAAGTCTCACGTCTCACGTACCACGTTTCACGTCCATGTCCCACGTCTCGCATCTTACATCTTACGTCTCACGTCTCACGTCCCACGTCGCACGTCGCACGTCACACGTCGCACGTCCCACGTCCCACGTTTCATGTCCCACGTCCCATGTTCCACTTTCCACGTTCCACGTCTTACGTCCAACGTCTCAAGTCTCACATCTCACGTCTCACGTCTCACGTTCATGTCCCATGATCCACGTCTCATGTCTCACGTCTCACGTCTCATGTCCCACGTCTCACGTCTGACGTCTTACGTAGCATGTCCCACGTCCCACATCTCATATCCATGTCCCACGTCTCATGTCTTATGTCTCACGTCTCACGTTCCACGTCGTCTTTCGTCTTACGTACCACGTCGTCTTACATCTCACGTCTCACGTCTCACGTCCCACGTCGTCTTTCGTCTTACGTACCACGTCGTCTTACATCTCACGTCTCACGTCCCATGTTTCACGTCTCACGTCCCACGTCTCACGTCGCACGTTCCACGTTCCAAGTCTCACGTCTCACGTACCACGTTTCACGTCCATATCCCACGTCTCACATCTTATGTCTTACGTCTCACGTCTCACGTCCCACGTCTCACGTCTCACGTCCCACGTCTCACGTCTCACGTCTCACGTCCCACGTCTCACGTCTCACGTCTCACGCCCACGTCTCACCTTCCACGTACCACGTACCACGTAACACGTCTCACGTCCCACGTCTCACATTATTACACTGAAATACTTGATTCTTTTATAAAATAATGGTGCTTTGATTTACTGGTTATAGTATAGCTAAGGTTCTTCTTTGCTTTTTATCCTTCTTCAAATGATAGTTTCTTATTGATTGAAAGAAGGAAGAGAAATGACATTATTTTACCGGAAATAGGAAAGCTAACCTTATGCAACAACAATAATTTGAACTCAACCGAATACTTTCAAATTTTGTCCAGGACCAGCTAGGTCAAATTTTGATTGAGACCGACTTGACAGAATTCGGCCAAATTTTGTACAGAGTCACGCCAACTCAATCAAATACGACTAAATTTGGGCTAGTCCATCTCAACCTTTAGCCTAACCTAACAAAAAATATAAAGTGAAAATTTGGATTGGATATTTTGGATTATCCATTTTGAAAATATAGATTTCGAGAATGGATATCTAATCCATAAAATATATAAAATATAGATTAGATTGATATCCATATCCAATAAAATAGATTTTAAATGGATTTGATTTTTAATAGAATGAATATTAAATGGATTGGATCATAGAAAAAATGGATTGGATCATAAAAATTAGATTTTTTATCCATCCTTACCATAGACACCTACGACATCAATGAATGATATATACTAAGCTTCTGCATCCTTTAAAGTTCCACTGCAATGCTTTCTACCAAGAAAACTGACTTTTGCGTCTATAGGAGTGTTTTGCTTATTCTGCACATTTTTAGCATGTTTAACAGCTTTTGACCAAAGTGACGTGACATAATAGTCTTAATTCACCTCTAAAATAGCCGATTTATACCAAGCCATGCAATAAGAATGCAAGCTGACAGATAGAGGCACTAGTAGCACTTGTGATTATTGATCATGTACCAGCTTTGTTACAGAGGCAGCCTGCATGTTCAACTATGAGGTGATTACCCATTATCCCTATCTCTCCCAACATAGTTTACCTGCCCTTGGCACTCGGCAAAGAGTATGTTATTACCTCATATTTCTAGTTATACTAATATCAGACGCTAATATTTATACTCTTGGAATTATTGAACATTATAAGGACTTTCATAAAACAAGAAAAAACAGATAAATATTAAATGGTTATCAAATCTACTTTCATTCACCAAAATATAATGCAGCATTGTTCTACACTCCCCTTTATCACTTGTCACCCAAATGTTTAGGCTTTGACTTCTTCTTTTGTCTTCTGCACTGAATTATTGTTAATCTCTTCCTTCTCCCTTTTAGTTTCTACCGCACTTTTTTCTTGTTTCTTTCTCTCTTTCTTCTCATTTAACTTGATATCTTTCGCACGTTTTCGTCTTTTTCGTTTCTCTTCCCTTTTGATTCTCTTCCTTCTGAAGAAACCCCAAAGTGGAATGAGTCTTTGGAATCTCCAAGTCCACAATAAGAAGGAAAGGCTCCGAGTAAAAGCACCTTTGTCGGATGTCAAAGAAGCCCTCAGCAGGTTTATTGCCTGACCAAAATCGACACATAATTACACAAACGTAAAATTAAACAATTGGCATGAATCAGATTTTCTTAAACCAATATCGAAAGAACATGGATTGTGAACTTTACCTCTGACTTCCTGATTCTTAGCAGATGTTCCTCCAAATCAGTAGACACAACATTATCAGAATCACTAAATGAAATTGGAAGACTGGTAGTTGTCAATGGTGCCAATTTCAGATTATCCCACACAACAAATAGACAGGGCCTCTTCATAAATCCCACGCCATCTTTTCTATCTCTATCTGAAGATCTTGGGTCCAAAAGTTCGATTTCCTTTGGCTGTTGCAGCGTATCGCGTTTCTTTGAAATCATTTTCTTTTCACAGATGATACGACCCTTCTCATTTTTCATTTCTCCAAGGCCATACCAATATTTGGAAGTGTAGTCTTGACTTGCATTTAATAGTGGATTTCTCTCACAACCAAAATGATGAGCGACCTTTGGATTCAGCAAGGATTTCTTTGATGGCTCTATGAACCACGATGGATCCAGATTCTTCACACTTTTGTACAAGTTACGAATGCTTCCTAAGGACAACCTGCCATTCTTAAGCTTCAGAATAGATGCAAGAAGTGGTATGGGGCTGCAGGAAAATTTGTTATTCTTAAGGTTCAGAATAGATCCAAGAGGTGTTGTGAGGAAGCTGGCCAGAAAATCTACAAAATCTCCATCTGCTTCAACAAATCGAACCTTGTTTTCTGATTTACTCACCATTATCTTGATTTGCAAATAATCTTTGGAAACACTTGAGCCAATAACTCGTGAGAAAGAGACCGATCGCTTGGATTTCTTTTTTAATAACACATCACTAAGAGGGGTTTTGGAGGTTAATGCTTGCTTCAGTATGTTAAGTATCTGAAAGAAATAATCAGAAAAAAACAAACCAAGTTTTAAGGCTGTAAATTATAATTACACAAAGAAAATTCATAGCAGTTAACTCTATCAAAGTACAACCACAAAGGTAAAGTCCTGCATCTACAATTTTACAATATAACTAAGAAATTGAGTATCCAAAATTTTTTAACACAAAAGTAATGATTTTGTTCCTCTAAATTATTTTTTGTTATTGGCATAAACTTGAAACTCCTACTATCCAATGTTGGACTATCTAAATATTACCTTTTCTTTATCAAAAAGCACTTCTCTATAGCTTTTGAGTTCTTTGCTTCCAGGTTTTAGGGTTGGCTTAATGAATTCACTAGGAGAGCTGCGGCGCACTCTCAAGTCATCATAGATGAAGAACATGGCCTTTCCTTTAACAAAAACACCATCCTCACCAGCAGTCTCTTCCATCATTTCTATTTCTTTTTTCATGAATGACCCGCAGTCGCACTTTACATCAATAAAAGAACTCACCAACAATTTAATTTCTTTTCTTGAACAGTTATGACACATGAAATACTTTGTGGGTTCTGTATCATCCACTGTCACTTTTAGTCTCTGGCAAGACCTCTCTAAGGGGTTGCGCGGAGAATGCAACATTTTTTGGCAGTTGTTGTTCCTGAAAACATCAGACTCCAAATTATTAACACTCTGGTACAGCTCCTTGATGCAACCAAGCCCTACTTGTTGTTCAGACCGAAGCTCCAAAGTATCCTTAAAACTTTGGCACAACTTCTTGAAGCAACCAGATTCTACTTGTTGTTCAGAGGTGTTCTCACGTCCTTGATGCTGTTCAGAGGTGTTCTCGAGCCCTTCTTGTGGTTCAGAGTTGTTCTCACGCTCTTGTTGTTCAGAGGTGTCCCAAAGCCGAATGATAGTTCCCAATGGAAGGGTAAGGAAACTGAAGAGAACATCTACCAATTCCCCACTTGCTTCCGCTACAATTACACGTTCTTTTTTATCGTCCACCCAATATTTCATAGGGATTCTTACCTCTTCGTTGGAACCCATAACTGAAACGTAAAACTAAACAATGTTAACCAATTAAGAAAAACAAAATGTACAGTTTTCGTAAAGTTTCTGATACCTCAAATCAATTGTCGCACGATCGTGGCACTTCCCTAAACGATATTTCTATGAATTTCTCCTGCATTTTACTTTTGAGGAAAGAAGTGACATGATGATAACCTTTTCTATGCCTTGGAATTAAGCTGAAAAGAGAAAAGCATATATTTTGGTTCTTTCAAAGAACAGAGTGACATCAGTTTAAAGTTTTAAAATTTGTGAAAGCAAGTTCAGATCAGGCTTCAGATTAAAAAATTTGCAAAAGTTTCTGAAATATTTTTGCTTAATTTTTATGATCGACAAACTCTTACAGAACTAATGGATGCTTAAACCATGAACGTGAATTCATTACAAGAGGGAAACTAACCAGAATTGTTTATTTCCTCAAACTCCATTCAAAACAGGCTGTGTAGATGATTAATAATGAAAAGCATCCAAAACAAAATATTACATTATATACTCGCGAGCTTGTTGGATTTGAATTGTTCAAAAAGCTACTGTATTGATGCAGTAGCAAAACCAAACAGCATAAGGCTAAGTTGGGAGCCAAAAACAAGCAAAATATTTATCTGATACGAATCAGATATATCAACTCCCTGTGTTTTTTGGGAATAAGACAAGTTCATCAATGGTGTGATTATCTTACTTTTCTGAGACCTGCAGTTACTGTTGAAGTTTGAAGTCCATCCATGAATTTCCAAGAAAGCTCATAGCGTTCTATCTTGGTTCTTAATAATTTCTGGCACAGGACACTTCCAGGAATATGATATCAGATAAAGTATACAAAAAATTTTATATATATATATATATATATATATATATATATATATATATATATATATATATATATATATATATATATATACATATATATGTATATATATGTATATACATATATATATATATATGTATATACATATATACATATATGTATATATATGTATATATGTATATATATATATATATACATATATATATATGTATATACATATATATGTATATACATATATATACATATATATATATATATATATATATACATATATATATATATATATATATACATATATATGTATATATATATATTGTTGTTAGGAAAATTGCAGAAATAGAATGAAGTAAAACCCAAATTCATGTTTCATGTGTAAATAATAATAGGTTTCTGAAAAATATCAGGTAATAAATAATAATAATAATAGGTAAACCATAGATACAACAAACAAAAAAATCAACAGTAAAATTTTGTAATATTATAAATAATGAGTATATCTTAAGTTCTTTTGAAATCTTTAAAAATTGAAAGAGTATTTTTTTTTTCATCGTCAATAAGGTAGATAACAGTAAAAGAAAACTTCTACAAAACACACCTCTATTATTGGAATTGGATGACCTTAATTAAGTTTTCCAAACTTGTCCCTGTTTCAAATCGTATCGCCGAGCAACACTGCAAGAGAATACTGAGAGCGTATGAGAAAGAGGAGAGTATTAACAGAAGTGATCGCCGTCAGCTTTTTTCAATTGATTTAAAGACGCACTTTTCTTGAGAAAGCTTCACCAGTGTTATACTGAATTGAGGGGAAAATAATCTTTTCGCTGAGCGATGCATTTGATACATGTAAATTTTAGTGTTAATAAATAATCATTTAGAACAACAAATGAACAAGATGAGTAAGACAGTGAGAAACCTGAACTTCAAACAGAAAGTACGAAGTTTCCATGAATGTTTACCTGACCTCACTATCTGGGCAACTAAAGCAGGCAGAGACTCTGAAGAAAGTTTCAAAGAAAAGAATACTACAATATTAGAAATTTTCGTTAACTATTTTACACCTGTGGTGTTCACACGCTATAGTCTGGTAACAACAACCAATAATGCGTTAAATTTGTAATAATTATTGCCATTGTTTTTGCAATATATTATTACATTTTGGTGTGCACTTTGAAATTTAAAAGTTAAAAGTAATGCAGCTGAGAGAAGAACTTTTGGGTTATAATAATAAAACATGTTGTCCTTAAAGATTAGGTAGATATGTACGATGGTCTTGTATTGATTTTATTTTACTATTCTTTGTATGACTGATTACAACCACCTCTGAAGTCGTTTTAAAATATCTTAAATGACTTTAGTTTTGTTGGTCTCCTTAAGAATACCAACCAAACAATGTATCAAATTTTTTGACTTCTTGCATTATAATATATCTTACATGACTTCATTTTTTTTTTTTTGGTCTCTTAAGATTACCAACCACCCAATGTATCAATTTTTTTGACTTCTTGTATTAGCTACAAATATGAAGATTTTATTAAGTGTACTAACTTTAAATTTGCGAAGTTTATCTAAACTTAAATTAAATATAATGGTAAACCCATATCTAGAGCAGAGGTAAGTGGGTTTCATCGTCACCGTTTTCATTGCTTCCTCTTTCTCTTTCTCCTCCTCCTCTTTTTATCTCGTCTATCGTCATCGGTTGCAACCTTTCACTTGCAGCTCCGTCGTCGTCCTCCTCCTTTTCTTTTCTTCTCCCCCTTTGACCCATTCCAATTATAAACATTTTTTCGTGAGAGTTGATGCCTGTTTATTTTGACATAGTAAGACATGGTCAAAAGCCAAAGCGTGAACATTTTCTTATTTTGTTTAGTTCTTATTTACTTTTAAAATGATATATTTATAGAATAATAGTTTTTTAAAATGCTTATTTTCTCTTTTCTTAAAAGATCTTAAAAAGTTTCTTCCAAATTTAAAACACTCCTAGAAAATCCTTAATTAATGACCAATTTAAGTGACAAAAAATAATTAGTTACTATAATATTCAATTTATAAACTAAAAATTATTAGTAACTAAATTAATTTTAAAACGTTATAATTAGTAAATAAAATAGTTTTCATCATGAATTAGTTTTTAAATTGGTCAATAACTTTAACTATTTAAGTTTTGACTACCAAAAAAATTAATTTTTAATTACGAAATTGGTTTCTAAAAATATTTATTTGTAGTGAAAACCATCGCTATTAATTTTTACTATTATATAATAATGTACAGTTAAAAAAAGAAAGTGTGAAGTAATCATTGAAAATGGTATATAATAGTATTGTGATATGATGTCAATAAGTAATACCTAAAAAAACCTATTAAATTTATAAAGTAATTTTTATTTATCTATATTAAAATGAACATTCGGAAAAAAATAATGATTTAAAAAATTTCAGAGATAAAATAAAACAATATTATGCAAAAACTAAAACAAATTGTTTAAAATTTATTTAAACTCAGATCATGAACGGGTTAATTTTATGCATACTTAAAACATGTTTATGTTTTTATTTATCAACTTTTAAAATTAAAGAATTCATAAACTGTATCAAGAAAATTGTTGTAAGGGCAAAGTTCTGGTAAACGGAACCTAAAATTCCAAGCGCAAACGTCTCAGATTATAGTTAAATTAAACATGTTTCGTGAACCAATAATAATGTTGCGAATGACGAAGATGCTCCGGTGTGGTCTGCGGAAGAGAATGTTCATCTCTCTGTTAAAGCTGCCAAAATTTCATCAATCAACAATTACAAACACCGTGTTGACCAACCTTATTTAGGCTAGTTATAATTACATTCCACATTCCATCATGTAGTGCATTTGGATTTGGCCTATCTTTTATTGTATTAAACACTCCAAAGCTCTGAGTACATGCTAGGAATTTTGTTTGTGTACAAAAATATCGCCTAGATAGTTTTCATGAGAACATTATGTACCTAGTGGAGATTGTGGAACAGAAGATATACAAGATATGTAAATGGATTTGAATACCCAAAATATTCTAGTATGAATAAATTCATTCTTTACTGGTAAAAAGTAGATAAAATTAAGAACAAATGAATACAAACACATTTTTTTTTTAAATTTTTATCAGTATATAAGCACACATAATTCAGTCAATATTTAGTGACAGACTTCATGACTTCACCTTTACTCAATACACCGTTCATCACTTTTAATCTCACACACTACATAATATAAATAATAATGTATTTCATCTTCAACTTTGATTAGGTAGAGCAACACATTTTTTTTTTTATAATTTTTTGAAACACAATCACACGCAGTAAAATAGGTACATATTCATCTTCATCCGTTCTTTATGCCTTCAGTCTCTTCTTAATTACTGCAATATTGGAGTCGGCAACACAACCTAAACAAATTATAAGAAGTGAAAGTAGTATTATAGTGAATATCATGTTATACATAAATCTCAAAACTAAAAACTGACAAAGAAAATATCCACTTAAATTGATATGAATAAAACATAAACTGACACTAATATAAAATTGCTTACGTAATAAGCATGTTATGCTGTGAAAAACTGCTTCCATATAATTATCACCTACATGCGCATAGAGCAAATGATAGTGTAACTGACCATAAAAAAGTAGCAACTTAAGTAGCATTATTCGATGTACCTTGTTCGCTATATCCATCAGTATCTGAACTATTGAAGAACTGAAATGATGGCACCAGAAGCGTCTGGAGCCTATTTAAAACGAAAGTATATGCACAAATTAATTTCAAGCACGATGCAACTCAAAAGCACATTACGCTAAAAATAACGTTCTCAATTCAAAGCACGAATAATCAGTCTTGTTTATGGCTTTGATACTGAATTCCCCTTCGAGAATTAGTTGAATTATATTTTTCCATGGAATAAAAAGATCTTAGCCTACTTATAAGTTCTTTCGAAACAAAATGTCTAGTATTTTTAATGAAAATGATAAAGAAAAATTAAGAATGTTACAAATTAGCAGGGGTTGTACTCCTAATTCTATGTAAAAAGATTAAGATGAAAAAGTATGCATACCTCTTCTTCAGAAGTTCTGTGCAGAGCGGAATTAAGATGAGTTTCCTTTCGCGGTCTCGCATATTCTGAATAATACCACGGATTATCTATTTTGTTGGATGCACTGAAGGTTTTCATGGAGCTGCACTTGATGATGTGGACTTCCTCCAAGGATGGAAAACTTAAAGTAAAACTGCCATCGTAAAAGCACCTTAGCTCATCTAATTTTTCAAGATATAAATCTTGGAGCTGCTCAAATATTATTTCGACGTCCTCATCAGATTCCTCCCCCTCCTTTGATACTATCTCTTCAATTGATTTACATTCTTTTATCTTCATAATTATGAGTTCACCCAAACTTTTTGCTGTTGAAGATGTGAACAAATATGGCAGGCTATTGCAACTTTGTACCTTCAAATACAGGAGTTGCGGAAATATTATCTCATCCTCCTTGGATTCCTCTTCAACAATTGCCATCAATCCCTCGCAGTCTTCCACTATTAGATTTTCAAGTTTCCCAAGATCTCGGGCTACTGACGCTGGAAACACGCTTTTAAGGGATTTGCAAGTATCAACAAACACTTCTTGCAGATGGTGCAAGCTCAGTATTCCACAAGGATCTTCATTCCAAACATTCTCCAGATTTCGAAGGTTTGATAAAACCAATTTTTTCAGTGGAAAAGTAATGAATGTGTGTTTTGTACATTTGACATCAAATATGGTTTTGACATAATCACAGTATTTGACTTCCAATGTCTCCAATTTAGGTAATAAAGGAAGTAAATGGAAGGGCAGCACTGCATCTGATAAAAACTGGCAGTCCTCCACAAATAAATTGGCCAACTCACTGAAACACAAGTAGGAGATATGCAGTGAGTCATGCCATATCTCTTGTAGTTTTGGCCTCCTTTTCAGATCAAGTTCTTTAAGTTGTGAAATCTGCACGTGCAACAATAAATAAAAATAAGAAACTAATTATTTACAAGAGTCAGGGATATCTTTTAAGTTAGAACTCTGCAAATAAGAAATACTCACTACTTTTTACTAATAGTTGTTTTTTAGTATGAAAAAGTCAGTTGACAATATTTAGAAGAAATTTTGTACCGAATAATGTTTTCTATTTTACATTACTTGAGTTCAAGAGTTCCAAAAACAAGTTAAGAATTGAGGCTTACAATTTTATTTAGTTGTCCTAACATAAGATAACTAGTTCAACCGTTACAGTATGTTTAAGAATGTAAGTAAATAAAAGTTATTGTTATGAATATGAAAATATAAATTTATTTTAAGCAAGGTTCTTTTCCATTCATTTTCTTACTTTATATAATAATTAAAATTATATATATATATATATATATATATATATATATATATATATATATATATATATATATATATATATATATATATATATATATATATATATATATATATATATATATATATAGCCTTGATTGCATAGGTTATTGTTAATAGTTTAAGTATGATATTCATGACTAATTATTTTGAAATACATTATAAAAATTGTCCAGCATGTTGTCCTAAGCCGTCTTGCATGTTTAAACAAAATCTATAAATATATGTCCATACATAACGAAATGGGTTCAAAGATGTTGTATCTATAACGACAAGAATCATTACAGTTTCAATAACAAAAGTTAAACACATACCTCTCTCTCAAATTTCTTTCGCATAGTAGAGTCGAGATCAGTTTCCAATGGAATATTTTCGTAATCAATTGTCACTTGAGTCAACTCGTCTGCTTTTAGTGTACTTGGACATAATGTTACCATCTCAATGCAATGTGTTATTGATAACTCTTTTAAGGATGGGAAACTTAAACTCCCTCTGTAAAGGCTTCGGAGATTCAATAAATTATCAAGATTCAAACATCTGAGCTGTGGAAATATAATCTCATCGTCATCTGATTCCTCCTCCTCCTTAGACACTATCTCTTCAATTGATTTACACCATTTTATTTCCATTCTTTGGAGTTGAGCCAAACTTTTGGCTGTAGAAGATGTGAACAAATATGACAAGCTATCACAGTTTTCTATTTGTAAATATATCAGATTGGAGAAAGACACTGTGCATGTTACCAAGTGTTTCAAACTGCAACAACAGATAACTTCAAAGGTTTCTAGATTTCTGATAAAGGGTTCAGTCCAAGAGTTCTCTAACCCAATGAAAACTAGTTCTGCAAGGAACTCCAAGCGTAATTCTTTGAGTTGTAATAGAAGTTCACTATTATTAGGTCTTTGATGGCAGAAAATCGCCTTGAAGGAACTACTACACACCATAAGCTTCTTTACATTTGGCAATTGTTGTAGAAATCCGTACTCCGGAAATTCACCACACTCAATATCAAAGCACAGACCGAGAACTTTTAACTTGCTTAAAAGGTTTCTCTGAAATTCTCCATCCTCAATCATCTTCAATTCATTTTCATCCACTATCAGACGCTGTAAGTTGGGTGTAATTAGCTAAAACGAGAAACCAATAATGAATTAGAAGCAGGCTATAACAGCCTTAGATTCCGCTCTCTCTATATAAAATTGAAATTGTGAACTTTAATGCTAAATTAGTCTGATAATTGGTGAAAAACTAAATAAATCAACATAAAATAAAAATAGAAGTGAACAAGTAAATTTAAAGGAAAAAAACGTTTATTCCAAAGAAAAACAAAAATATGAACTAGCCAGGCCAGACTGCTACCGTATGTGCTTGCAACGACTTTGAGTTCAAAATTAATTTTCGGATGAAAATTTTGATAAATGGGATAAATAGAGTGGTTCGTACGTGAAAAAAATAGTGAAAAATCTTTGGATGGTTGGTAGGAGAATGTTTATCCCTCTTAACACATGATATGATATATGATACAATGCATGTACACGAATGTATGTAATTGACTTGGAAAAAATGCCCATACCTCAAATGTTGGTGTTGGATGACGAATGCAAGATATACTGTTATGCTTGAACTTGGGCAAATCCCATAGTGTCAATGTCATCAAACCGGGTAACGTAAGCTTAGTATTTGTTTGTTTTGGATCAGCTGGATTAGACTGTGTAACAATTTCATCTGGATCTTCATCCCAAACAGTTTCCAGATTTGGCAGCTTCCATAAAACTAATGTCTTCAGAGGAAAAGTGGGTGTGCCTTGAGCACATTGGACATCAAATATGGTTTTGACAGAATCACACTTTCCAACTTTCAAGGTTTCCAATTTAGGTAATAGAGGAAGCAAAGTGAAGGGGAGTACACATGATAAAAATTGGCACCTATCCACAATGAAGGTTTTCAAGTATCTGAAGCTAAAGTATGGGATCTGCAGTGAGACACTCCATATCTCTTGTAGGTCTGCCCTGTCTCTGAACTCAATAATGCTTTGCCTTTCCCGTGATTCTCTCTTTCAAAATCATCACATGTAAACGAATAAATAATAATATGAATTTAATCTCTTTCAAGGAATAACAAGAATTCAGACTTTTTAACAGTTTTGCTAGAAGTATGATGTATCACCAACTCTATTTATAACTAGTATTCAGAGAAGTATCGAGCAACTTTATAGTTTTTCTTTCCAAATTACATTTTCATCACAAAATTCTGTTTGAAAACACGGTAAAATTAATTTGAGTTTGATTTAAATTCTATCGTAAAATTGAAAATCGTTTACACCGTCAACTTTCATTAAAAACAACGAAATACTCAGACATGTATTATTATTAAAGTGTAATGCAAATTCTAGAAGAATCTAGAAAATCATAAGATAAAAGTATTGAAATGTAATGAAAGTTCTAGAACAAAGTAGAAAAGCCTAAGATATGAAGAAAAATATCAAGAACATTCTACATAGGCAAAAATCTAGAACATTCCACACAAGTTGTGGCTAGCACTTTCTAGAATACTCTATAGGTCTATAAATACCCATGTACTCAATCATTTGATGTAGGCCAAGAACTAAGATCACATCTAACACACCACTCTCACTACTACAACTACATACTCCTTCCAACTACAACTTTCACACTCTACTATCTACACATTTTCTCTATCCCTTCAACTACCCCTTTCACAACCTTTGAAACACTAACAGGGGTACCAGAGCCAGGTTCGATCATTTATTGGGCGTAGAAAAATTACTCTATTACTTTCAAAACCTTCCTTCTATACTTCCAAAAGAAGAGAGTTTTTTCTCTTAACCTATGGCTTCTAACATTGTTCACTTTTCTTCAGTCCCCCTACCAGTTTTTACCGGTGAAAATTTTGACCTCTGGAAACTCAAACTAAAGACATATTTTATCTCACAAAAATTGTGGGATATTGTTCAATCTGGTTATACAAAACCAGATAATATTGAGACTCTATCTGAGGAGGAACGAAAAAACTAGAAGATTCTGAACAAAAAGATGCTCAAGCATTGTTTGTTCTTCAACAAGCTGTTGGAGAAACTATTGCCAGGAGGATCATGGATGCAGAAACTGCAAAAAGGGCATGGGATATTTTAGAAGAAGAATTTGAAGGCAATGAACAGGTACGCTCCGTTAAACTACACTATCTAAGAAGAGAATTTGAGACCATCAGAATGAAGGAATTTGAGACCATTGAAGAATACTATGGAAGAATAAAAGAAATAGTGAATAAAATGAAGTTATATGGAAAAGAAATTAAGGAAAAAAGAGTGGTAGAAAAAATTCTTATCACTCTCACAGAGAAATATGATTCCATAGTAGCTTCCATAGAAACTTCCTCGGATCCATCTTCTCTATCGATAAGTAAATTAGTTGGTCTCCTTGGAGCGCACGAAGCAAGATTAAATAATCGTGCTGATACAAATTCAGTGGAAAATGCCTTCCAATCAAAGCTCAAATTACAACCCAAAAGGAGAGAAGAAGGAGAAAAGAAAAATATTGAAGAATATTCTAGAAGCAAAGATTCTAGAAATTTCTCTGGAAGCAAGAAAGATAAATATCCTCCGTGTGGCATTTGCAATAAGTCAAGTCATGCAGAAAAAGACTGTTGGCATCGTGGGAAGCCAATATGTCATTATTGCAAGAAGCCTGGTCACGTGGAGAAGTATTGTCGTAATAAAAATAAGCACCAAGCAAACTTTGCTGAAGAACATAATCAGGAGCAACGTTTATTCTATGCTAATCAAGAATCTCATAGTGGAGAAGGAAATTGGTACTTGGACAGTGGATGCAGCAATCACATGGCCAAAGATCAAAGCATCTTCAAAGACATTGATAAATCTGTCAATGTCAAAGTTTGACTTGGAAATGGCGCCACAGTGGAGTCTCAAGGCAAAGGAACTGTCATGGTGGAGACAAAGAAAGGTACGGAATTCATCAAGGATGTTTTACTAGTTCCCAATCTTAAAGAAAATCTTTTAAGTATTGGCCAAATGATGGAGAATGGGTATTCTCTTCACTTTGAGAAAGATACATGCAAAATTTATGACAATAGAAGGATAGAAATTGGTGAAGTAAAAATGGAGAAGAGAAATAGAAGCTTTCCCATAAGCTTCAAACCTGGAACTAATATTGCCATGAAGGCGGAAGTTGATGACTCATGGCTTTGGCATAGGAGATTTGGCCACTTCAACACACATGCCTTAAAGCTTCTATATCAAAAAAACATGATGAGGGATCTTCCTTACTTGAAGGAGAACAATAAATCATGCGAAGGATGTCTTCTCGGCAAGCAACACCGATTGCCATTCTCAACAGACAAAGCATGGAGAGCAAAAGATTTACTAGAATTAATCCGCACCGATGTTTGTGGATCGATGAGGACGCCTTCACATCACAACAACAGGTACTTCATCCTCTTCATTGATGACTTTTCTAGAATGACATGGGTCTATTTCTTAAAGGCAAAGTCAGAAGTCTTTGGAATATTCAAGAAATTTAAGGCTCTTGTCGAGAAACAAAGTGGAAAACAGATAAAAGTACTTAGAAGTGATCGTGGAAAGGAGTACACATCTCGTGAGTTTGACAAATTCTGTGAAGATGAAGGCATAGAACGACAACTTACAGTCGCATATACTCCACAACAAAATGGTGTTTCAGAGAGAAAGAATCGCACAGTCATGGAGATGGCGAGATCAATGCTGAAGGAGAAAGGACTACCAAATACATTTTGGGCAGAAGCAGTCTACACTGCGGTCTACCTACTCAATAGATGTCCTACTAAAGCAGTTCAAGATAAAACTCCAATCGAAGCCTGGAGCGGTAAGAAACCATCAGCTAAACATCTAAAAGTATTTGGATCTGTTTGCTATATTCATGTTCCAGACCAAAAGAGACACAAACTAGAAGACAAGACCGTACGAGGCATCTTCTTGGGATATAGTACACAATCCAAAGGCTATAGAGTCTATAATCTTCAAACAAAGAAGCTAACTATCAGCAGAGACATTGAAGTAGATGAAAGCGCTACTTGGAACTGGGAAGAGGAACAAATTGAAAGGAAGACAATATACATGCCCAACAATGAACCAACTACAAGCCAAGAAGATAATGATCAAGATACCATTATAACTCCAGAATCTCCTGCAACTCCAACATCAATTCAAGATCAAGAAGAATCATCGCCTGAATCTACTCCGAGACGAATCAGATCTCTAACAGACATCTATGAATCTTGCAACTTGGCCATACTAGAGCCTGGAACCTTTGAAGAGGCCGCAAAACAAGAAGAATGGGTCAAGGCAATGAAAGAAGAGATAAAGACAATAGAGAAAAACAACACTTGGGAGCTAGCAGATTGTCCAAAAGATAAAGATATCATCGGAGTTAAGTGGGTCTTCAAGACAAAGTTAAACCCTGATGGTACCATACACAAACACAAGGCAAGGTTGGTAGCTAAGGGTTATTCACAACAACCTGGAGTAGACTACAATGAGACATTTGCTCCAGTTGCTCGACTAGACACAATAAGAACTCTAATAGCCCTTGCAGCACAAAAAGGATGGAGCATCTACCAATTAGACGTCAAGTCTGCATTCCTCAATGGTGTTCTTGAAGAAGAGATCTATATAGAGCAACCACCAGGATTTGTGGTTAAAGGCCAAGAAGGCAAAGTGTTGAGATTGAAGAAAGCTTTATATGGCCTGAAACAAGCTCCTCGTGCATGGTATAGCAGAATCGATCAATATTTCACCAGTCAAGGATTCAGGAGGAGCAAGAGTGAGCCTACACTATACATCAAGACACAAGGTCAGCATACTCTTTTACTCTCTCTATATGTAGATGATCTTATTTATACTGGAACCAACACAAAGATGTTGATGGAGTTTAAAGAAGATATGATGAAGACCTTTGAGATGACTAATCTTGGCTTGATGAGTTATTTCCTCGGCATAGAGGTAAGTCAAAGAGATGATGGAATATTCATCTCACAAAAGAAATATACAGAAGATTTGCTAAAGAAATTTAAGATGTACGGGTGCAAACCTGTAAGCACACCACTAGTGACGAATGAGAAACTACAAAAGGTGGATGGCGCACCAGAAGCTGATGCATCTCGATACAGGAGTCTAGTTGGAAGTCTACTTTATCTGACGGCTACACGACCAGATATCATGTTCGCTACAAGTCTCTTATCAAGATTCATGCAAAACCCAAGCCAAATACATCTTGGCGTAGGCAAAAGAATTTTAAGATATCTACAAGGAACCAAAGAGTACGGTATATGGTACAAATCCATAGGCAATCCAACATTGCTTGGTTATACTGATAGTGATTGGGCAGGGTCAGTGGACGACATGAAGAGCACCTCAGGCTATGCTTTCTCACTTGGATCGGGGATATTCTCTTGGGCGTCAAAGAAGCAAGCCACAGTTGCACAATCAACCGCTGAAGCAGAATATGTGGCAGCCGCTGAAGCAACAAGTCAGGCTATATGGCTTCGAAGAATACTCAAAGATATGGGAGAAAAACAAAGTGGCCCTACTACAATTAATTGTGACAATAAATCAACCATTGCAATGACAAAGAATCCTGTGCATCACAGCAGAACAAAACATATAGCAATTAAATACCACTTCATCAGAGAAGCGGAAACAAATATGAAGATACGACTTAAGTACTGCCCGACAGAAGATCAAATTGCAGATATCTTCACAAAGGCCTTACCAAGACCAAGATTTGAACTACTACGCGCTATGCTTGGAGTTACCGAATTTGCATCAAGGAGGAGTATTAAAGTGTAATGCAAATTCTAGAAGAATCTAGAAAATCATAAGATAAAAGTATTGAAATGTAATGAAAGTTCTAGAACAAAGTAGAAAAGCCTAAGATATGAAGAAAAATATCAAGAACATTCTACATAGGCAAAAATCTAGAACATTCCACACAAGTTGTGGCTAGCACTTTCTAGAATACTCTATAGGTCTATAAATACCCATGTACTCAATCATTTGATGTAGGCCAAGAACTAAGATCACATCTAACACACCACTCTCACTACTACAACTACATACTCCTTCCAACTACAACTTTCACACTCTACTATCTACACATTTTCTCTATCCCTTCAACTACCCCTTTCACAACCTTTGAAATACTAACAATTATAGATGTTCACTAAATAAAAAAAAATATTAAACACGTACCTCCATAAATTCCTTCCTCAGAGTAGAGTTGAGATCAGTTTCCAATGGAATAGCATTTGATGATCGTTCAAGTTTAACTTGAGACAACTTGCCTGTCCCTAGCGTACCTGGACATAAAGTTATCATCTTGTAGCAACTTGTTAGTGACAATTCCTCTAAAGATGGGAAACTTAAACTCCCTCTGTAGAACTTTCGGAGATTCAACAAATGTTCAAGATTCAAAAGGCTGAGCTGCGGAAATATTATCTCATCCTCATCTGATTCCTTCCCCTCCTCTTTAGACACTATCTCTTCAATTGAATAACAATTTTTTATCTCCATTCTTTTCAGTTGACACAAACTCTTGGCTGTTGAAGATGCGAACAAATATGATAACCTATCGCAACTTTCTACTTTCAGATATGTAAGGCTGGAGAAAGACACTCTGCATGTTACCAAGCTTTTTAAACTTGAACACCTAGTGACTTCAAAGGTTTCTAGATTTTTGATAAAGGACTCAGTCCAAGAATTTTCTAACCCAATGGAAACCAGCTCTCCGAGGGACTTCAAGTGTAATTCTTTCAGCTGTAATAGAAGTCCACTATAATCTACATTATTAGGACTTTGACAGCAGAACATCTCCTTCAAGGAACCACCACTCACCATAAGGTTTTCTACATTGGGAACCTGTTGTAGAATTTCGTGTCCAAGTACATTCGAAAGTAAGCAGAGAATAAGAACTTCTAAGTCGTCTAAGAGGTTTCTCTGAAATTCTCCACGCAAAATCTTCTCTACTCCATTTTCCCACAGTAACAGGCACTGTAATAACCACAAAAAACACAACAAAGCAGGTTAGGACTGGTAAAGACAATAACTCTTAAATTTTCATGCCAAAAGATACCATTAATTAGTGACGAATTTATTCTGAGTTTAAGATTTAAGATGGAAAATATTATAAATGAGACAATTAGTGGTTGCTATGAATAAGAAAATGAGTTAAAAGGTTTTTTAAATCGTAGTAGATTGTTCATAAAGATTGTGGCAGCATGAACAAGTAGAATGGCGTAAGCATGTATCCATATTGAACAATATGATAAGTTTTTATGAGAGACAAATCATTCTGGAGTCCCATTAATATTCAATAACTTTTTCCCTAATCCAATAATGCAACAAGAAGAAAGTGCTAAAATGTAATACCTTTTCAGTACGGAGTTGATCCTTAGTATGTGATTCTAGATGTGTATAAATGTCAGACTTGAGTTTGCAGAAGTAAAAGTACTTGAAATTGGGCAAACACAGTAGTTCCAACGACGTCACACGGGGACAGGGAAACATAAGCTCTAGACTTCTGCCTGTATTGTTCTCTGCGACAATAGTCATCAATCGTTCACAGTCTTTAACTTCTAGATTTTCAAGATTCACAAAATCTTTAGCTACAGATGCGGGAAACACGGTTTTAAGGCGTTTACAATTATGAACAGACACTTGTTGTAGATGGTGCATGCTTAGAACTTCATGTGGATCTTCGTTCCAAACGTTCTTCAGATTTGGCAGTTTCCGTAAAAGCAATTTCGTCAAAGGAAACGTAATTAATGTGTCTTTTGTTGTACATTTAACATCAAATATGGTTTTCACAAAATCACAGTTTCCAACTTCCAATGTTTCCAATGTAGATAATAGTGGAAGGAGAGGAAAAGGTAGCACTGCATCTGATAAAAATTGGCAATCGTCCACGATCAATTTGGCCAACTTATTGAAACAGAAGTCGGATATATGCAGTGAGCCATGCCATATCTCTTCTAGTCCTGGCCTAAATTTGAGAACAAGTTCATCGAGCTCTGCAATCTACAGTGAAAAAAAAATGAAAATAGTTATTTAAAGAGCCAATGATGTCACATTTAATACATTATCATTTCACTCTCATGTCATATGAAAACGCTTTGTTATTTTTAATTTTTTATTCTGCATTATTTAAGTATAATACTTTTAACTTTTTTTCCCAAAATTTCATCACAATTAATAATTAAAATTGTAAAGAAATAGTATAATTGTAATTTAAATTATATATACAGAGTATAAATTTTAATTAAAACTTATAGATTAAATTGTAATAATTAAATTACATCCATTTATTATTTTGAAAAAATCGATAAATTGTAATAATTTTTCAGTATCTGATAAGTGTGAAAAATACTTATTATTCATGTTTGATTGAACCTATTAATTAATTGTATTTATTTAAGTGTTTTGCAAAAAGATTTAAGATATTTTAGGTTTCTTTTTAAGATAAGTATATATATATATATATATATATATATATATATATATATTTTGGATTATTGTATAGGAAAGTGAAGGATCAGAGAAGAAGTGAGAGTTGCACTGTCACGACACGATCTTGTCGTCCAGTGAGAATGTTTTGTCGTCCAGCAAAACTACTACGTCCAGTGAGAAAACAGTTTTCTAATGGTTAAAGTTTCGAAAGTTACACGAAATTGGGTGTGCTGGTGTGTGGGAACGCAACAAAGCTAGGAAAATACGAGAAAGGTCATTCTAGGGCAAGAAGAACTCAAATTCTTTCATTCATTCCATCAATTCCATCCTACTTTTGTGCTCTAAATGCTTAAGAGTGACTAAACTCCTCTTTCATTGAAGTTGGATGTAATGAACTTGTACTATTTGTAATTTTCCTATGCAATATAATCTCAATCTTTGTTCATATGTTTTATCTCAATTATTCATGTGCATGATGAAAATCTTTGCTATATGGTTGTATCTAATCGTTGAAAAATGAATTGGAACTTAACATTTGATAGAACAACCATGAGATTGAGTTCTAGGAATAGACTAATCTCTAGGTCAAACTAGACATTGTATCTTAATGCAAGTCTTGTGTTTAAATAGTCAAGGAATTAATGTTTTGGCACATAGATTTAGAACTTGTCTCTAAGGAATTAGGGCTAGTATATCTATGATGTGGATGTTTGAGCAAGATAGAGAAATTGTGTAGGAAATATTGCAATCTTATGGTTTATGAAATCCAACCTTAGTGAAGTCTCCCCTAAATTATTTAATAACTTTATTGTTTAGTAATTTTGTATGTTGATATTGTGAATTAAATCAACCATTAATGTTGTCACCATTGCTAAAATTAGTAAATAATTATAATCAGATACACAAATGTAAATTTTTTGGAAAAACGATACTTGGACTTCCATTTTAATACTTGTAACGAATTGGTACATTTGTTAAAGAGTTAAGCCGTCTTCTATGGTTAAACATATATATAATAAAAGGGCTTGTAAAGTAAAATGTAAAATGATAACTGTTTACTTTAATAATGGCAATTTTTAATTGAAAATATGAAACACATACCTGTCTCAAATATTCCTTCAGTATAGTAGACTTGAGATCAGTTTGTAATTCTTCTGCAAATTCTCCAAGTTTAACTTGAGATAACTTGTCTGCCTCTAAATTACCTAAACAAAAATTTGTCATCTTCTTGCAATATGTGATTGTCAGTTCCTCCAAGGATGGAAAACTTAAACTTCCGCAGTAGAACCTTCTAAGACTGTTTAAACTTTTAAGACTCAAACTTCTGAGCTTGGAAAATATTATTTCATCCTGGTCTGATTCCTCCCCCTCCTCCCTAGACACTATCTCTTCAATTGATCCACACCGTTTTATCTTCATTTTTTTGAGTTGACTCAAACTCTTGGCTGTTGAGGAAGTGAACAAATATGATAACCTATGGCAACTTTCTGCTTTCAAATATGTCAGATTCGAGAAAGATACTCTGCATTCTGTCAATTTTTTTAACCTTGAGCAACTAATGACTTTAAAGGTTTCTAGGTTTCTGACAAAGTGCTCAGTCCAACAGTTCCCTAACCCAATAGAAACCAGCTCTTCATGGTGCTTCAAGTGTAATACTTTCAGTTGTAAAAGAAGTCCACTATAATCCTCATTAGGACTTTCACAACAGAACATCTTTTTGAAGGAAGTATCACATACCACAAGCTTCTCCAGATTGGACATTTGTTTTAGAATTTCATGTGGAAATACATCTGATTTACTACGAAAGTAGAGAGTAAGAAATTTTAAGTTGTGTAAGAAGTTTCTCTGAAATTCTCCGCGCAAAATCATCTCTACCCCATTTTCCCACAGTGACAAGCAGTTGAATAACTGAGAAAAAGCACAAGCAAAAATAGGTTACGATTCACCTCTTTTGTTTACGAGATAAATAACCTTTTTGTTCTCAGATTCCAGATAAGTAACAATTAGTGACAAACCGCGCGATGCAAGAAATTGTTTATGAAGGTTGGAGTACCTTTAGGACATTATACATGAAAAAGTACAATGTTATCTCAATGAATCTCTCTAAAATATTATTTTGTTGATAGGATTATTGATAACTATAAAATAGTTACTGCTATGAAAAAAATTATAATTGGACCAAATTATAAATTAATTATTTTGATAATCATGTTCTTATCACTAAATTTTAAAAATTAATTATAATTTTTTATTTATAATAATATCTATTTTAATAATTAATAAATTTTTATTTTGAAAATTAATATTTAAATTGATTAATATAATAACTAACAAATTTTTATTATTAAAATTGGTGAGTAAGGAAGAATTTTCTTGTAGTGTCAACTATATCACTTTTCTATACCAACCATGTTCAGATTTCTGATATTATATATATATATATATATATATATATATATATATATATATATATATTATTTTTCTCTTCTTCTTTACACAAAAAGGTTTACATGTGTTTACCTTCTGCATTACCTTCTCTTTTCCAAAGCAAGTTTGAACGTTCTTTACATGCACTAAAACAAGGTAGTTGACATTTTTATTTACCACTTATGATTTTGAATTAACTTTTTTATTTTGGAAAGGATATACTTTTGAAGTTGAAACTTCCCAATCAATAAATAGACTGCGACAATGGTTATTCTTTTGACATGCTACCTATCCAATATGCACTAGCAACAACATATGAAAGTTTAATATTTTAATTTCACAATATTTCGTATTATTCATATTGAACAATGACAGAAACTAAAGAAACTCATGATTTCACATTTAATTTGCAGTCACCATCCATATTGTGTATCAAGTGGCATAACAGTAATACGTACCCTTTTAGAATGAAATTGATCCTCGGTATGTGATTCTAGATGTGTACGAGAGTTATACTTTAGAGGGAAGTTGTAAAAGTACTTCAACTTTGGCAAACCCTGTAGCTCCATTGATCTCACACAAGGACAGGGAAGCAAAACCTCTAGAGCTGGATCTATATTATCCTCTGCAACAATAGTCATCAATCCCTCACAGTTTTCCACTATAAGATTTTCAAGTACCATAAGATATTTGGCTACTGATGTCGGAAACACGCTTGTAAGGTCTTTACATTCCTTAACTTCTACTTCTTGTAGATGGTGCATTCTTAGAATTCCACGAGGATCTTCATTCCAAACATTCTTCAGATTTGGTAGGTTGCATAAAGTCAATTTCTTCAGAGAAAAAGGCAAGTTTAGTCCTGCCACATTTCTTCCTTGTGTTGTACATTTAACATCAAAGATGGTTTTCACATAATCACAGTTTTGAACTTTCAAAGTCCTTAAATTAGTTAATAAAGGAAGTAAATTGAATGGTAAAATTTCATCTGATAAAAACTGACAACCATCCACAGTCAGAGAATCTAAGAGACCGAAGAAGGAGTTTTGGATGGACCGAGCCAAGCCATAGCACTTGTACATCTTTCAGACTCAAAATTGATATACTTTCCTGTAAAACAATTTACTTTTAGAATTTTATTTTCGTCACATCCAAATTTATTTGAACTGTTAACTCAATACATCTTTTTCTTGAATACGATGATGATGAAAATGGGAAAGGAAGAAAAGAAACAAATCATAATAGTAAAATAAAATAAAAACGAGGACCAACAGATTCTATGTATTTATGAATATCCAATTCTTTTGTTAATTAATAGAAAGCCTTATTATGAAATGAAATTTAAGGAATAATTTCATCTCGGGGTGTGATGATAAGATTGTAAAAGAAATGAAAGAAGGATAATATATCAAAATGTTAATAGTTTCCTAACAAAAAATAATTAGTTAATATAGTAACCATATTAAATATTAATTTATAAATTTAAATTAATTGGTAACTAAAATAACTTTTATTATGAATTAGTTTTTAAATTAATTATTAATATTAATTATCAAAAATTTTGATTATAAAAATTTTTATTTTTAATTAAATAATTAGTCTCTAAAATTAGTCATCACCTAAAAATTTTCTTACAGTGAATTAATGTTATTATTATACTGAATATAGTTATTAATAAGCCTTCCAAATTATTTAAATAAGTTAATCAGTAAAATTATGAAATTATCCTAAAAAGTCTTCAAACTTATCAATCAGTAAGCTTCCAATACTTATATTACTATCTCTCAAAGGACCAGAATTCTATTATACAGTACAAGAACAATCTTAAATAATAACTAAATTTACTGATCAAAATTAATTAGTTATTGTAGTGACAATTTAGATACTAATTTATAAATTACAAATTATTGGTAACTAAATTAGTTTTAAAAAATTATAATTGGTCTATAAAACTACTACTTTCAAGTCGGGCCTTCATAGACTTCATGCCCATCATACTCATCTTAAAAGGGATGTTAGAGATATTACATATCTCTTAGTTTTAAATTTTATTGATGGAGATATAATATATTTTATTCTCCTTTATTATTATCAAATATTATGTATTATGATGATATCTTAGGTTTTACTTCTTTCCTTTTATATTATGATATATTGTATTCTATATATTAAACAAGTCTCTACTTGATCAATATAGAAAATAAGAAAGCTCTCTAAGTTACTTTTCATCAAAAGATTTATGTACATATTTTTCTTTCTTATGACTTATACATCTAATAAATAAACTATAATTACTTTAATAATTTAAACGGTTATGATAAAAGGATGGGACGACTGTGTAGTTACTCATCCCTATAACTAAGTTTGGATGTTTAAAGAAGATTGGATGAAGTTTTCTAAGAGCCCTCGCCCAAGATCATGTGCCAGCGAGAATCACCTCCATCTCTTCTAGCGAGCAGGAATGGCAACGGGTGGGACGAGACCGGGTTTTGCTATCTCATACCCATCCTGTAGAAAAAATTCATCTCATCTCCATACCCATCCTGTAGAATCACCCCAAATCAGTGACCAGACGCACACCACCACGCACGCACCACCGATCCACAACGCACCACTGGACCACTATGCACAGGTGACTGGCGACGGCGTGAGCCATGGATGGCGACGGCATACAGTGACCCACTTCGCATCTAATCTCCGACGCGAACAGCGATCAACGCGAACAACGATCTCTCCCACTTCGCATCTAATCTCCGACGGTGGAACATCGATCAACGATTGACGCGAGTAACGATCATCATCACGATTGACGGCGACGTAGGTTTGTTCCCGATTTTCAATTTTCGATTTTGTGCCCTAATTTCTAGTTCTGCTACTGCCATGGTGATTTTGAATTTTCGATTCCCCTTTCTGCCCTAATTGTTGTGTTCTTCTGCTACTGCCAATGACATTGAATTATTGTTTGTGTTGAATCTGATTGGTCTCTATTTCTGCTATATATTTTTCGATTCCTCAATCCTGCCATTGTTATATGTTTGGTACCTTGGAATTGGGTGGTGGCAGCACTGCGTGCATAGGCTCAGATGGGAAAATATTGACAGTTGGTGGTACTGCGTATTGGTCTTTATTTTTGCTATTGTTATTTGTTTATTGCATTACTATATCAGTTTGGTTTGTACAATTTTCGATTGTGGCAGTGCGTATTGTAATGCTTACTATTGTTGTGTTGTGCTGTGTTATATTGTATATGTCATCTTCAGTTTTTCAGTTTGGGTTTTGTGTGATAGGAACCTCATAAAAATAATGGATGATTCAGTTAGCAAACCTAAAGATGGGGATGTCCATGAAAAACCAAATACTATAACTAACAGTGTGACTGAGGATAACAAAATTGGTGAAACTGATAAGAAAAAGAAGAAGTTATCATCCTCTGATGTTTGGAAATTCTTTACTAAGATTGGGGTTAGTGAGGATGGAAAAGAAAGGGCAAAGTGTAATGGGTGTAACCAAAAGTATATAATTAGGTGTAAGATATGGTACTTCCCATTTAAAGCGTCATATTGAAAGGTGTACCAAATGTAGATTTGATGATGTGGGTCAAATGATGGTGGACATGCAAGGAAAATTGAAAGCCATAAAAAATAGACCAAATGGTGTCTCGTGAATTGTGTGCTAATTTAATTATTCGGCATGGTTTACCATTCAAATTTGTTGAGTACCCTGAACTTAGGACTTGGATAAGGAAAAATTTGTAATTTCCTTGGACAGTCAAATTAGTTAGTTCAGATTATTTTGTTAGGAGCTTTATTTGTGAAACTACTCTTCAATGCATGCATTTTTGTTCTATTTTGAATCACAGGTATTGCCATTTTTTTTCAAATCACAAGTATACAGGCTGGCCCGTTAGCCCGTCACGGGATGGGGCGGGCTGAGGTTTCTGGCCTTTTTTCTCTTAACGGATTGGCCCGTCCCGGCCCGTTTTCAACGGGCCAAAAATGGGCCGAGCCAAAATGGGCCAGGCTGGCCCGTTTTGCCACCCCTACCTAAATCCAACGGGTATTAAACTTTTGTCTCATCTTCATCTGCACTGGGTAACGGGTATAATCTCATACCCATACCTGTACCCGTTTTTTTATTACTTCAATACTAATTTTACTTAATTTTTATAAAACAATTAAAAATTACGATAAAGGAAACATCATATTATCAAATATTTAATATTAGAAAGATGATTGTTTCTTCGATATTAAATACTTTGAAATAAATTATAATTGTTTACATTTTAGATTAAAATACCAAACAAAATTTCATGAGAATCAAAATATTTATTAAATTTGCAATTATTAATGAAACGTAGTTGATAAAATTTAAAACTATTTTAAAAAAATATAAAAGAAAAACAAATATCCAAATCAAAATATATTTTAACTGTTTGTTTACTTCAATTTTTTAAATTCTAATGAATCTCTTTTTTATACACTAATAAAATTTCTTATACATCACTTGATTAAAATGACACAAAGAACAAATAATAAACATAATAATAAAATTATTACATAAATGTTTTATCTTTTGAACTCCAATATATGTTGGATGGTGATAAAAAATATTCATGGCAATTACATTAAATTTGTATATTGTAGTAAATAAAAATTATTTATACAATTATAATGAAAAAAATTATAGTATGATTGATAATGAGTTAAAAAATAAAAAATAGTTAGATAAAATATATCGAAATAGTATTTTACATGATGAAAATAAACAACAAATAAAAAATTAACAAATTAACAAATGTGTCTTAAAAACAATTTGAGAGACTATGAAAGAAATCGCACAAAGAAAAACAAATGTACAATAAGGGTATTATAAGATGAGAAATACCGTAGAGATATAAGAAAACTTTTTAAATATCAACATATATATTCAATGTGAAAGAAAAATATACAATAAAAAAAATATTAAAAAATAATAAAAATATTCAAATTTGAGATATAAAAATGGCGGAGACGGGTATTATGGCGGGGATATGTACATCCCCATATCCAATTGAAAAAGTCGAGAATTTCTCATACCTATACCCATCACCAGTGCAGGAAGGGCCTTTGGCAGCGGTTGTTTTTAATATTCTGCACCGGTTCGGGAACCGAAGCATATTGGGGCGAGGCCAAAAGGTCATAGCTTTTGGCCTCGGTTAAGAACCGAAGCCATAGAGGGAGCTTCTGCCTCGGTTTTCACTACACCCGAGGCCATATGGGCCTTTTATTTATTTATTTTTTTAAATTCGATAACCCTTTTGGCCTCGGTTTTTGTGGCACCCGAGGCCATATGGGGTTTTTTTTTTTTTTTGTACTTCTTGTTCTTGTAAGCCTCCCTCAACGCTGCTTTTTGCTTCTGGGAAATCACCGTCAGCACCTGCGCTATCGAAAGCCGAACCACTTTGCTGCATTCACACAACAAATGGATTTAAATTTGTATCAATTTGAATTGAATTAAGAATTAGGGATTTGAATGAAATCAAAGAGAGAAGAAATGCACATTTTGGAAAGCTTGTTTGGCGCCCCGCCGGTGACCTTAGCGACGCGGAGGAGAGCGAGTTCTGCTTTGAGATCCTTCAATTGGTTCAGAAGCTCTGCTTTCGTTTTGTTCCTCAGCTCGTACACCTTGATTCTCGCTTTTGCATTGCACAAAACAAATTGGAATATAAATACATAAACGAAATCGAAACCGTATCGAATGAAATAGCATCGTAGAAGTGCAGACAGAGATAGTTTGAATCGTACCCATTGCTAATTCGAAGGTCGCGTGGCGCTGCGAAGAGGATCAAAAGAGAGAGAAACACTACCTACTTGGTTGCACTGCTTCGTTTCTGGAGGAGAGAAATTGCAGAGAGAGCTGCGCGCGCGAGGAAGAAAGGGGCTGCAGTTTTGAACCCTAATTAAACAATATGGCCTCGGTTCAATTTAGAACCGAGGCATATAACACCTTTTGGCCTCGGGTCCCCACCACCCGAGGCATATTACCACTTTTGGCACCGGTTATTGTTCCAACCGAGGCCTATATGTCAAAACGAGAATGGCATTTTTGAAATTTTGGGCATCCTTTTTGGCTTCGGGCCTTGTTAACCGAGGCCTAACATAGCTTTTGGCTTCGGTTTTTTTACAACCGAGGCCTATAACTGATTTTGGCAGCGGGTTTTAGGGGAACCGAGGCATAAAAGTTGCATATAATTGCAAAATTGCCACCGCGCCATTATAGGCTTCGGTTCCTGGCCAACCGAGGCCTATAAGGCGAGGTAGAAATCCAATTCTGCACTAGTGCATGCCCAATCAATGCGGGAATTCTCCATCAAAATAGGAACGAGTCTGGACAATATCCACGGAAACATGTTTATTTCCATCTCTACTAGCGAGTCTCACTGCCCTAACGACAGAACCACTCACTCGCTCAACAAAGAGATCATTCTCTTAGCGAGTAGAGACAATTGATTCTCAAACAAAAGCAACCTCTCACCCAACAAAAAGATGCTTTTCAGTAGTGGTTTATAAGTCGAGTTGTGGATGAATAGATAGAGTTTTTTAGAGGGAGCTTGTCTATGGACTTAGAAAAGGGTAGAGGTTCGTGAATAATTCAAGAATCATTTCCATCCTCACTCATTCCACTCTTTTGATCCATTTTTGTGCTACTCGTGTGTTGGAATAGCTAAATCTCCTATTCAAAAGGTGTTACCAAAATAAATCTTTTTGTATTCGTAATCTTAATTTTATATTGGTATAATTATTGATTTGGTACTCCAATCTTTTGAGTTGGTTCAATTTGACCCCCAAATTTTTTGAAGGTTCAATTTGGTCCTCGAGCTTTTGGAAGGTTCAATTTGGTACCCTTATTTTTTAAATGTTTCAGTTTAGTACCTTCCATTACATTACAGTCAACACCGTTTGTATATTGCTGAAGTGTCATTGTGTAATAGAAACATGGGTGAAGTTATTAATTTGATTTGTTTATTTGTTGTAGTTAATATCATTTTAGTCTATTTGTTGATTTGTTGATGTTTCCTTGATCAAGTGTATTCACTATAATTTTAAATTGATCGACTTTAAAAAATAAGATTATCAAATTGAACATTCTAAAAACTCGAGGACCAAATTAAATAAATTAAAAAAAATTAGGGATTAAATCAATAATTATACCTTTTATATTCTTAAGATTTCTTCATAGGTTAAAGACTTCTCCATGTAATTGAAATTATCTGGAAGGTTCAATTGCAAAGGGATATTTAGCAGATGAGTGTGAATGTCTTCTATTAAACACATTGTTAAAAAAAAGTGCTTTCTTTCATTGGTTTTCTGTATGAAATTTTGATTCTTCTATCCTCGCTTAGGTGGGCAGGATACAAACAATGGTTGGTGATTTGGCCACTGAAGCCGAGAGAGTGCACTTTTTGCTCAGCTAGAAGGACCTAAGAGTTATTCCTCTCTTTTTGATTTTCTGTTTGGTTGTTGCCATTGTGCTTTGTAAACCGTAGAATAGACATACTTTTATTTTTGTTTGAAAATATTTTTTAATAATTAAATTTTGACAATTTTTTTTATAATATTAAGGGTCATTTTTTAATTGGTTTTTTATTTTTTATTTTTTTATATTTTTAAATCATTTAAAAAATAATACTAATAAAAGAAAGTTATTAAAATTTAATTATAAATATATCATTATTTTTTTGTTTTTTTATGGACAGAGACCTTGCTCTCGTATTTTTTTGAGCATTTTTTATTGCCTATAACTTAGACCTGCAATATTTTGACTATAATATGAAATTATATGTGTAAGGATAGATAAATGAATACATATATATTGTGATATATATAAATATATATATATATATATATATATATATATATATATATATATATATATATATTTTTCTCTATAATCATAAGCCTCGTACGAAACATAACCCATATGAGAAAAAAAAAAAAAACCCAACACGTACCATTCATATTGAGCAATGACAAACAACTAAAGAAAGTCATGACGATATTTAATTTGAAAATTTGAAGTCACCATCCAAATTTTGCATCCAAGAGGAAGTGGTATGACAGTAATACGTACCTTTTCAGAACAGAGTTGATCCTCCGTGTGTGATTCTAGATGTAGAGTGTTCGATTTGATAGGGAAGTAGTAAAAATACTTCAACTTTGGCAAACCCCGTAGTTCCATTGATCTCACACAACGACAGGGAAACATAACCTCCAGACTTGGATCTATATTATCCTCTGCAATAAGAGTCATCAACCCCTCACAGTTTTTCACTATAAGAATTTCAAGTACCACAAGATATTTGGCTACTGATGTCGGAAACACGCTTGAAAGTTCTTTACAGTTCTCCACATGTACTTCTTGTAGATGGTGCATTCTTAGAATTCCACGAGGATCTTCATTCCAAACATTCTTCAGATTTGGTAGGTTGCATAAAGTCAATTTCTTCAGAGAAAAAGGCAAGTTTAGTCCCATAGATGTCACGTCTCTGCCTTGTGTTGTACATTTGACGTCAAAGATGGTTTTGACAAAAGCACAGTTTTTAACTTGCAAGCTTTCTAAATTAGTTAAGAAAGGAAGTAAATTGAATGGTAGAAGTATATCTGATAAAAACTGACAACCATCCACACTCAGAAAATGTAACAGGCCGAAGCAGGAGTTTAGGATGGGTCGTGAGCCAAGCCATAGCACTTGTACATCTCTCAGACTCAAAATTGATATACTTTCCTGTAAAACAATTTAATTTTAGAATTTTATTTTCGTCACATCCAAATTTATTTGAACTGTTAACTCAATACATCTTTTTCTTGAATATGATGATGATGAAAATGTGAAAGGAAGAAAAGAAACTCACAAATCATAATAGTAAAATAAAATAAAAACGAGGACCTATGAAATTAAGATTACAGATATACCAACAGACTCTATGTATTTAAGAAAATCCAATTCTTTTGTTGATTAATAGGAAGCCTTATTATGAAAAGAAATTGAAAGGAATAATTTCATCTAGGGGTGTGATGATAGGAAGTATAATATATAAAAATTCTAACAATTAATATTATTATAATACTGAATGTGAATGTGGTTCTTAATAAGCCTTCCAAGCTATTTAAATATGTTAACCAATAAACTTATGAAATTATCTGAAGTCTTCAAACTTATCAATAAACTTATGAAATTATCGTAAAAGGTTTCAAACTCATAAAATTAAGGGTTATGTAAACCTCTTGTTCTAATGAAGAAGTATGGAAATGATAAGTTAGAGTATTATGCAAAGACTCTTATTTGAATGGCCATAAAAGCAAGGTTGTGAGAATTACCTGTTGTTTGGAGAAGTGGGTAGAGTATTTGAGGCGTGGCAATTGCTTTAGCGTCAATGAGGTGAGACGAGGAAACACAGAGTCTGGTGTTGTTCCTTCATCTCCACCGTCATCATCCTTCCTAAATATCTCTGTCAATTCCTCACAGTTTCTTACCTCAAGCACTTTAAGTCTGATAAGATCCTTGGTCATAGATGCTGGAAACAATCTTCTAAGACTGCTACAATAATTAACACACATTTCCTTTAGCATTTGAAGGCCAATAATTCCCTCCGGATCCTTGTCCCATACATGCTCCAGATTTGGTAGATCTATTAAAGTCAATTTTTTCAAACGGAATATTCGGGAAGCTTTTCTGGCCCTGTTCTCATCGCTGATATTAAATATGACCTGTACTGTTTGGCAATACTCTACTTCTAATTCTTCCAAATTGTGAAAGCAAGAAAGCAAATGATATGGAATTACATGCACTACACTATCACATCCCCACACATGCAACTCTTTCAAATATCCAAAGCTGTTTTGCTGCACCCGACAATGGCCGTGCCATACTTCAATATATTCAGTACCACTAAGAATTATATACTCATCACATGAGAAGATAACCTGTAAAAGCAGGCAAATTATTAAATTAATTATCCAATTTAAAAAATTAATTAAATTAATTATTTTTTATTTTTCAATATATATATATATATATATATATATATATATATATATATATATATATATTTACACACACGTAAAATTATTAAAAGTGTTATATTACAATTATTACCGTTATATGTTTGTGTAATTTTTTTATTTTAAAAACATTTAATATTTATACTCATATATAAAGGGAATTTCCCTTTTTGGTGTTTATTTTTTTTTTCATTTTCACCTCATAAATTATCCTTTTATTTAAATGTAACTGATTTTTTAATTGTATTTTTAAATTTAACTATTTTTCTAAATTAAATAAATAAAATCACCTAAAAAATAAATAAGAATTGTTTGTAATTAAATTATAAAGATTATTTATATTTATTTTATGATTATAGTTTTATTACACATAGGTGAATGCATGTGGTTTCCCTAATATAAATAAAGCTATTAAATTATTAGTGACAATTTTGTGCAGTGTATTTTGTTGTGTAAAAATTAATTAATATTAATTTAAAGTGAAGAAAATATGAGTTCGTTGATCAGGGCGTATTTTCGTTTTAATGGAAATGATAACATTGAATGTTTTTCAGAAAATTAATATTAAATTGAATGATTTAAAAAAATAGAAGAACCTGGTCGAATTTAATAAGTAAATAAGGATTTGAAAAAGGTTTTGAAAATCTCAACATACGGCCATTTAAAGCTTTTATGAAAAAAAAAAAAAAAAAAACTAGGATTTCTAGTTTCCACATGGCTTTTTTAACAAAAGTTTATAGAATGAGGAGAAATAGCATTAAATAAATGAATAAGGAAGTACCTTATCATTGAAAACCTTTTGTATGGTGGCATTCAAGTCACCTTTCCATTGCCATTTGGCTTTTTCATCTCCTTCCACACCAAACACATCCTTTAACTTTGGTGTTATTGGCTCTCTCTCACTGAATTTCATCATCTTCGGACATTCTCTTACAATCAATATTTCTAATGATGGGAATTCAAATTCACATTCCTTGCAACTACAAAAACTTGTCATGTTCATTAGCCCCACAAGTTCTATAGAAATCAATTTGCTGAATACAATTTTTTTCTCTTTGCCTTCTTCACTTCCCTCATTGCTTACTATTTGATCTACTTGACGACAATGTATTACCTTCATGGTCTTGAGTTGAACCATGCTTTTGGCTGTGGAGGATGACATTAAGTTTCTTAATTCCTCACAGAACCTTAGTTCCAAATATGTCAAGTAAGTTAATGATGCAGAGGAGGGACCTAAATTGCTCAATTCATGGCAATTTTCTAATCTTAAAACCTCTAGTCTCTCTAGAACCTGATCTCGTTCAAATCCTAGATCCTCTATTCTTGAATGTTTCAAAACTAATTCCTTCAACTGCAATACGATCCCCAATCTTTTTTGTTTTTGTCGTGCCATGTTTGTTCTTGCCACTACCTCTCCAAAATAAGAAGAAATCAAATTTAACTTTTCTAGATTTGGCATTCTGTATGGAAACTGGTTGAGAAGATCAACATTTTCAACTGAAATCAAACTAAGTTCTTTTAGGCGGTGCATTTGGTACTTCAATAACAATTCATGTGCATCCTTGAAGTCAATTTCCATGCATTCCAAGTTGGATAATACCTGAACAATGAAAGAAATAAAATATTTCACATGAAGTAAATGCCTACAGGCCCCCCCTTCAAATTTGTTTGACTTTTGGCATTTTTGTTTGTTTTTTGTAATTTGCATTGAATATTGTAACGGTTTATGATCAATATTGCGTATGGTTTTTGTTTTTTATTGGCTTTGTGTTCTTTCAAGAAACTTAAATCATTTATTGTAATGTCGATGTACTAATTAATGTGAACTTAGCAATCCCAAATATTCAAGATCCTATATGTTATCTGGCTAAAGAAGCGTATTACTTAAACATAATTTTTAATGCGGGTTAGTTTTATTCGAAAAATGTTAGTTACTTAAAACATTTTTTATAACCATTCAGAATTTCAATTGAAAAAAAAGGCTGGAGAGCCAAGTAATATATATATATATATATATATATATATATATATATATATATATATATGTATGAATTTCGAAATTCCATAACTTTGTTAACCAGATTTCAAAAATTCAGTAATTTTTCTAATCATATTTTAAAATTTGGTAATTTCTTAATTGGGTTTCGAAATTTGATAATTTCTTTAACCAAATTTCAAAATCTAATACCGACCTAAACTGGATTTTCAAAATCCAGTATTTTCCTGACATGTTTTCTTCTCTAAACAATAAGGAAAACATGAGGGTGAGTGTTTATGGGTGGGTAAATTTGAGGAGCGAGAAAAATTATTTTTTACCATAGTCAAAAAGTTAAGGATCATTTAAAGAATTTTGAAAAATTAAGAGCTAAAGAAATGATTGAAGGTGGAGGAAGAATGAAGAAGCCCCCAAGAAATGATAAAAAATTAAAGTATAGTTGAGTTCATCTTAAAAAAAAAAAAACATGAAAAAGAATACAGGACAAAAATACCATATCTTTTTACAAAGTCCAAACTTGTCCTTATAATAATAATAATAAATAAAATATTAGATATTATTATGGTTAGAAACGATAATTTTAATAATAATAATAATAATAATAATAATAATAATAATAAATATATGATTATGGATACAAATAAAATGAACTTCCTGTGTATCTCTTTAAAATTAAATAATATCAAAATTTTATTTTTAATTTAGTTAATCTTTTATCTATGCTCAACCAAATAAATTTAGTTTTCATTCTATTTCGAGATATTTCTTTCCTTTTATATTTACTTTTCTTTATAATTTTTTGTTTACTATCAAACATATCATAAAAGTTTTAACAACTATATCTTACTCGAAGAAAGATGGAGTATTGCTTACCTCTTCAGCTGAGAAAACACATTTTTCTTCTTTTTCTTCTTTGTTTGTTGTTTTTCTAGTTTCTTTGATAATTGTGTTGAGCTTTACATCCCCCATGCGCAACTCCTTGAGTTTTGGGCACTTTATAGGATGTCTTCCCCCGTAGAAATGTTTGATATTTGGCAACACATCTAATTTCACATAAGTTAGTTCAGGAAACTCGAAGGGGTCATTGTTAGCTTCTGAAGCATCTTTACTTGCAAATATTTCTACCATATTCTTACAATGCAATGCTGAAATGCGTTCAAGCTTAGAAGCATCCTTTGCCACAGAAGTTGGAAACAAACTCCTCAGTTCATTGCAATAACATACTTCTATAGTCCGCAATTTTTTAAATCTGAGAATTCCTTCTGGATTTGTACTCCACAATTGTGTCAACATTGGGAGATTTTCAAGAAGAAGAACCTGCAAATTTGTGTCTATCCCTCCAAATCTATCTATTTCTTTAGAATCATTGATTTCAAAAATCACATCAACCCAATAGCATCCAGAAACTTTCAAGTTGTCCAAACTTTCAAACCATCCTTCCATGTGACTTGGAAAAATCTTGCCTAAATTATTGCACTCTTCAATATTCACAGAAATGAGACTAGAAAATGAATCAGCACTCACTTTAGTTTGCCATATATCTGTTAATTTGTTCATTTTGCTAAGGTGGACTTCCTCTAACTTAGGGAAGATGCAAACCTGTATTTTGATAAAAAAAAAATACTATTATTATATATAGAAGCTAAATGAAAATGTACAAGGTAAATTGTGATCAAGAACCATAAACTCAATATTAAGTCAACTAAGAACATTTACTTATTTACACCAATACACACCTTGTCTGCACTATTTCCTTCAGTCTTAAAAATCTTCTCCATAATTGGACAATCACTTATGACAAGGCTTTTCAACTTCTTCAAACAGCTAGCCATAGACAAAGAACATAGATATGTTAATTTAACACAATCTTTCACAACTAATTTTATCAAGTTTTGAAAGATGAAATTTGACGAGTGTTGGTCGCTCCATATCCTATGGATGTTGAGTGAGGATAAATTCAAGCTCTCTAAGTTTGGAATTTCAACCTGGTAACATATGCACACATAGTTAATATATTTAGATCAATTAAACTAATTATTTAAAATTATAGGAAAGGTTATGGATAGGATTCACTTGGACTGTTGGGGGTAAATAAAAGGTAACTCCGATTTGTCCTTCGATGACAATCGGTGCATTCGGAGCAGAGAGAAAAGTAATGGTAGAGTTTCCCGTTCCCTGAAATGTTACAGAATTATTCACTACATTGGTTTGCCATGCATTTCCCGGAAAAACAGCCACAATGTCGGCGAAGAAGGGATCAGGCGTGTTCGGAGCAGCCATCTATGATAATGTTATAAAATTTTGTTTTTCGCACACAATCAAAAGAAATAGGGAAGTGAGACAAATATCACAAAAAAAACATATCATAATAAAATAAAATGAAATAAAAATTCTCCCAAGTTCATGAAACTGAATTTTTATTATACTTTTATAAAGATATTGATTAATGTTGTAGTGACTAGTCAGGATAAATGAGCTCATGGCCAACAAAGTAACTCAAGAACATCTCATCTTGAGTAATACTAACTCGTTTAAATCCCCAAGGTCATACCTCCAACTACAATAATCAAATCTTCATTTATCGTAAAATTTATTTCAATATTAACCATTTAATTATTTAATTAAATAAACATGATCGATGCATAATTAAAAAGAAAAATAATATATATAAATAATTGAAGGGGACCAGTATATAACTGGAGATATAAATAAGTAAATGGAAGTAAATATAAATAGGATCAGTACTCAATTAGAGATGAATATAAATAAATAAATAGGAATGGGAACTAAATATAAACTAGAATGAGGTTAGGGACACCTCACTTAAGGTAAATATAGGGATAAAAATAATTATGAGCAGATAAAAAAATAATTAAAGTAAAAATAAAATGATAGATATCTCCTTCCCTTACCTTAATTATTGCGAAATATATATCCCAAAGCTTTGTGAACGTTTTAACTTCTTCTTCTATTTCCTTCACTGTCGACTTATACTCACAAATTCCTCTTCTCCCTTTTTTTTTCTTCCGTCTTAGTGTCTACCACTACTCCTATTTATACTATGCACCTAATCATTACATTTAGTTTATTTGGTTTGTAACACTGTTCAATTCTGTTTCTTTTTTTCAAATTCTAGTCACCGTGGTTTGTTATGGATTAAGTTTTCATTTCATCTTTCTTCTTTCTTTAACATGTGATGTTACATGCATTTATTAGCTTATGATTTCATCTCATGACGTAGGGTAATTGAACAGATAATAGTGAAGGCTTTTTTTTTTCTTTTATTTTTATTATTTTTTTTTATAACCTAATATGTTCAGTTTACCTAACCATATTTAATTTCATACTTACGTAACTTAAGATATTAATTTTACGTTTCTTCTTTTTTAAAAGTATTCTTTTTTATTAACATTCTAAAATATTTAATATATATTTGTAATAATAATAATAATAATATATAATAAAATGCTTATAAAATAATACATTATTTATTGATTTATGGATGTTACAGGTCTTACATTAGTCCAGCGAGATCGTGATCTAGTTCTTTCGTATAGCTCAAAAAAGTAATTTCGATCATAAGTAGGCTGAGGGGGGTCTGCAAGACTCGTGAATCCATTAGGGAAACTCAAATGAATTCTGGCAGTTCGCAAGCCAGTACTTTAATTATTAGTGCCCTTGAAGGACATGTTTTTTCTCAAGTTCTAAGCTTTCTTCTCAGCCCCAGGGAGTTCACCAAGTATAGGCTCAGGAAGCAAGCAACAACTGCTGCGGATCCTGGAACGAAATGATAATTTTCAAGAGGCTTTTCTTTTGTACTCGAGTTCAAATTATGGTCCGAGGTAAAGGAATGATATCCTAAGGAAGGAAAGCTAAAGTAATACCGTCCGAAGACTATACTTTAAATGGATTCAGGTTAGTATAGAATTCAATCCTATAATGTAATGACAAACGAACCATAAACCTATTCTTAATCTTCCTTATAGAGAGCCAACTAGGCCAAATAGGACTAATAGGGGCGGTTCCTTCGCCCTAGTGGTAACTTAGCTCGGGGCTAGAAAGAGAACTTCTTCTTTTGCTCTCTCTAGCCTGGTCACTGAACTGAAATTTTTTCTACCCGCTCCGCTTTCTTGCTTATAGTGATACCGAAGTCCCGCATACGACTATTCTTCTTCTAATTCACCTAACTTTTCTTTTTATTTGATTTCTAGCTTTACTGGCTACGGGGGCCCAGTCCATCTAAAACCCCCGATAAATACAAGAGGATAAAAAACCCCACAATTAATTAGCGTTTCCTGGGGTTCAAAAAAACCCTAGCGAACATATTCCTCAAAGATGATTTAGCGGAGGAAACTAGAACCCCAACTAAATGACTTAGTGGAGGTTTTAACTATTAGTAACAAAAATAATCCTATGCTAAAATCATTTTTTCTTGTTGTGATATATATATATATATATATATATATATATATATATATATATATATATATTATGGGTAATAAGCCAACCATATCCTAGCCCGTCTGTACATGGAAAGGCCGACCACATCCTGACTCCAAGGAGAGGGAAGGAGACATGCATGCAAGCCCAACAAGCAAAGGAAAAGGGGCCAACATGGTGCAGAGGCTGGGTACATCTCAGCCCACTGCCTGGCCGGGTATATCCCGGCCCAATAGTGGTCGGTTGGGTAAGGATGATGTGGTATAGACGAGCAATCTTAGTCAATAAGGAAAGAGCTAATCCTTGATAAGGTATAGACGAGCAATCTTAGTCAATAAGGAAAGAGCTGATCCTTGACAAGGTACAGACGAGTAATCTTAGTCAACAAGGAAAGAGTTGATCCTTGACAAGGTACAAACGAGTAATCTTAGTAAATATGGAAAGAGTTGATCCTTGACAAGGTACAGACGAGCAATCTTAATCAGAAAGGAAAGAGTTGATCCTCGAATGCGAACGACCCGCAAATAATAATAACAAGTCTGCCTAGTGAACAATATAAATTAGGGTCTAGTGACTACAAAGAGGTATGCTTTTCTCACTTTACTACATACGCTTCATATCGAATCACTATTTGACTTGAGCGTCGAAGTGTCTACAGGTACCCTACCCTCGGAGTTCACGCAGCGAGCAGATCTAGGAAAAGTCCCGAGAGGAATGAAGGGAGGATTGACACAGAGGGACGAAATTGCATTATTTTTACAAAAATAGGGACTAAATTGAGACAAAAATTAGAATACAGGAACCAAATTGAGAATGAGAAAATGACACCTAACATAATATTGACACATGACATTATCACTGTCACATCACTCTGTCACTGCCACGTGGCACGACGACAACTTGACATGTGACAAATTTGTTATTTTTTAAAAGAAATTCAAAAAATTCAAAAAATCCAAGAACGGACACGTGACACCCTATATAATGCTATTAATGTACCACTAATGAAAATGACTAAATTGAGATCAAATATCCCAAAACAAGGACCAAATTTGGATGAAAAAAAATAGAGGAACCAAATTGAGATTTTGCTACGAAAATGGAGACCAAAAACATGATTAAACCTAAAAATTTTAATAGTTAATTAATTATGATAGGATATTTATTAAAAAATAATATTTATATTTATTTTTTCTTATTCTTTAGTTCGGATTGAAGATCGAAGATCGGTATAGATGAATTCGTTTTTCTCTAAGTTTTCATTTTGATACTCATTATTTATAATATTATATAATTATGCGCCTGAAAATAATTCAAACTGACCTGTGTAAATGGCTGTAATGTAAACAACCGTTAAAAGTGTCTATAAACTATTAAGGACACATTGAAACCTTTTACAAGTACTTACAACATTTTAAGTTCTGACAAAATTTGAAACTATTATACAACTATAGACAGTACAGACTAATTTAACGTTTGTGAAAAAACGTTTGTATGCTTCTTTATTTCAGCTTTGGTGTTCTAAAAACCTTTCTACAATTATTCTTGCACAGCTTCTACTAAAACGTTGCATGGCACATTTTCTCAAAAATTTTCATGCCCTCATCAACTTTCTTTTATAAACAATTTGCATGTATATTACCTATGTGACAACAGAGAGGACTCAAAAGTGAACTTTAATAACAGTTGAGTACATAGGGAATCATTATGATCACATCAAGATAAAATTAATAGCAAATGAATCCAGGCACACATTTTTTTTTACCAGCATAAGCACACATATACTATAATAAACCACAGTGAATATTTAGTGATACAGCCTTCAATCAATATTCATGACCGTTCATCACTTTTAATCCCACACATTACATAATACAAGTAATAATGTCTTTCATCTTCAACTAGGTCCAACAACACATTTTTTTTTAAATTTTTTTTAAAACACAATCACACCTGATAAAATAGGACACTTTCTGCTTCAACTAGGTAGAACAATACAATTTTTTTTTTTTTAAAACACAATCACACTTAATAAAATAGGGACACATTCATCTTCAACTAGGTAGAACAACACATTTTTTTTTTCATCTTTTTTAAAACACGTAATAAAATCCGGACACATTCATCTTCATCCATTCTTGATGCCTTCAATCTCCTCTTAATTACTGCAATATTGGAGTCGGCAACAGAGGCTCAACCTAGACGAATTATAAAAGCAATTACTATATATACTTTCATGAAAGCGATTTTAACAAGTTATAAATTTAATTATAGAAGAAGTATAAGTAGCAATGAGTGGATTTCATGCTATTCATTAGTCTCATAAAAAATAATGAGAAAAAAATATCGACTTAATTAATAGATTTCAATAAAACATAGAATGGCACTGATATAAAAGTAATTACGTAATCATCATGTTATGCTGTGAAAAACTGCTTCTAATTGATGATCATGAGCAAATGATAGTATCACTCACCATAAAAAAGTATTTGATGTACCTTGTTCAATATCTGAACTATTGAATAACTGAAATGACGGCGCTGGAAGCATCGGGAGCCTATTTAAAACGAAAGCATATATACAAATTAATTTTAAGCATTATGCAACTCAAAAACACATTACGCTACAAATAATGTTCTCAATTCAAAGCACGAATCACCAGCCTTGGCTTTGTTATTGAGCTCCCCTTCGAGAATTAGTTGAATTAAAATTTTGCAAAGGAAAAAAGAAAAAGGTCTAGTATTTTTAATGAAAATGATGAAACATAGCACTTGATAAAGAGAAATGAAGAAGAATAATACAAATTAGCAGGGTCCTATACTCCTAATTCTATCGAACAAAGATTAAGACGAAAAAGTATGCATACCTCTTCTTCGGAAGTTCTGTGTAGAGCAGAATTAAGATAAGTTACTTTTCGAGGTCTCGCATATTCTGAATAATACCACGGATTATCTATTTTGTTGAATGCACTGAAAGTTTTCATGGAGCTGCACTTGATGACGTGGACTTCCTCCAAGGATGGAAAACTTAAAGTAAAATTGCCAGCGTAGAAATACCTTAGCTCATCTAATTTTTCAAGATACAAATCTTGCAGCTGCTCAAATATTATTTTTACATTCTCATCAGATTCCTCCCCCTCCTTTGATATTATCTCTTCAATTGATTTACATTCTTTTATCTTCATACTTTTGAGTTCACCCAAGCTTTTTGCTGTTGAAGATGTGAACAAATATGTCAGGCTATTGCAACTTTCTACCTCCAAATACATGAGTTGCGGAAATATTATCTCATCCTCCTTGGATTCCTCTGAAACAATTGCCTTCAATCCCTCACACTCGTCCACGACTATATCTTTGGCCACTGATGCTGGAAACACACCTGTAAGGCCTTTACATTCCTTAACATGTACTTGTTTCAGATGATGCATGATTAGAATCCCACGAGGATCTTCACTCCAAATATTCTCCAGGTTTGATAAGTTGGATAATGTCAATCTCTTCAGAGGAAGAGGAAGAGGAACTACTGTGTCTTTTGTCGTAAGTTTGAGATCAAATATAGTTTTCACAGAATCACACTTTCGAACTTCCAATGTCTCCAATTTTGGTAATAAAGGAAGTAAATGGAAGGGTAGCACTGCATCTGATAAAAATTGGCAGTCCACCACAGTCATTGTGACCAACTTACTGAAATACAAGTCTGGGATATACAGTGGGCCATGCCATATCTCCGGTAGTTTTGGTCTGCTTTTGAGATCAAGTTTATGAAGTTCTGAAATCTGCACGTGCAAACAATAACTAAAAATGTGAAACTAATTATTTAGTCAACGATATCTTTTAAATTAGTACTCTACAAATATGAAATGCTCACTATTTGAATGTTTCAAAACTTGCAAAAACAAGTTATTGAGAATTGTGGTTAATAATTTTATTTAGTTGCCCTAACATAAAAATTGGTTCAACCGTTACGGTAGGTTTAAAAATGTATATAAATAAATAAAATTTATTGTTACGAATACGGAAATTTATAATTATCTTAAACTATAATTCTTTTCCTTTCATTTTCATACTTTATAGTGACAAATAATTCATTGCTTGAATTTTGTATCAAAAAGTTAAGCCTGCTAAGGAATGATCATCAGTAAATCATTTTAATTGTTGACTAAATAATGATTGTAATTTGACTTTAAATTATAGATATAGTGTGTAAAATTTAATTAGAAGTCAGAAAAATTTTGTAATAATTAAAATTACATCCACATTTTTTCTGTCACCTAGATTTGGAGTATGCTACACTTATATATGCTACACTTATAGTAGTTGAAAAAACATGAAGACTAATCCTTAATTATGACCATTATTTTGAAGAATGGTTTCGTAAGATTAAAATTATATATATATATATATATATATATATATATATATATATATATATATATATATATATATATATATTATTTTTTTTGTAGCCTGTAGTAGGCTATTGTTAATAGTTTAAGTATGATATTCTTGTGAATGAATATATATTTGAAGAATTGTTAAATAAATTATAATACATTTTCAGCATTTTTTTCCTAAGCCGTCTTGCATGTATTAACAAATTCTATAAATATATGTCCATACATAACGAAATGGGTTCTAATTAAGATGCTGTATTTATAATAACAACAAGAATCATGACAATGCTCAATAACAGAAATTAAACACATACCTTTCTCCCAAATTCCTTCCGCGTAGTAGAGTTGAGATCAGTGTCCAGTGAAATAACCTTTCCGTAATCAGTTGTCACTTGAGTCAACTTGTCTGCTTTTAGCGTACTTGGACATAAAGTTACCATATCATTGCAATCTCTTACTGATAATTTTTCCAAGGATGGGAAACTTAAATTCCCTCTGTAGAACCTTCGCAGATTCACTAAATTACGAAGTTTTAAACAACCGAGCTGCGGAAATATTATCTCATTCTCATCTGATTCCTCCCCACACAATATTTCTTCAATGGATTTACACTGTTTTATCTTCATTCTTTGGAGTCGACCCAAACTTTTGGCTGTTGAGGATGTGAACAAATATGACAAGTTATCACATTTTTTGACTTTTAAACATGTCAGATTTGAGAAAGACACTGTGCATGTTACCAAGTTTTCCAAAGTGGAACAACTAATCACTTCAAGAGTTTCTAGATTTCTGACAAAGAGCTCAGTCCATGAGTTCTCTAACCCAATGGAAACTAGCTTTTCAAGGGACTCCAAGCGTAATTCTTTGAGCTGTAATAGAAGTTCACTATTATTAGGTCTTTGATGGCAGAAAATGAGCTTGAAGGAACTACTCCACACCATAAGCTTCTTTACATTCGGCAACTGTTGTAGAAATCCGTACTCCGGAAATTCATCACATTCATTATCAAAGCACAGACCGAGAACTTTTAAGTTGTGTAAAAGGTTTGTCTGAAATTCTCCGTCCACAATCATCTTTAATTCATTTTTACCCACTGTCAGATCCTCTAAGTTGGGTATAATTAGCTACAATGAGAAACCAATAACCATGCAAAAGCAGATTAGCACGGTCATATATATTCAGCTCTGTATATAAAATTGGAACTGTGAACTTTCATGCTAACTACATAAGCCTGATAATTAGTGAAAAACTAAACATTTGAATATAAAATAAAAATAGGTGTGAACAAGTCCATTTAAAAGAAATAACGTTTATTTAAAAAAATAAAAAAAGATGAACTACCCAGCCCAGTTAGCTGTTTATAAGGAGGTATCGTATGTACTTACAACAGTTTTGATTTAAAATTAATTTTTAGATGAAAAATTGATGAATGAGATTAATAGTGGTTCCTATGCGAAGAAAATATAATGAAAAATCTTTCAGTGGTTGGTAGGAGATTGTTTATCAAGATTTAAGCACTTTTTGACACATGATAATTTCAATGCATGTACAAGAATATATGTAAGTGTCTTGGAAAAGAATACCCAAACCTCAGATGTCGCTATTGCTTCATTAATGCAATAGATAGTATTATGGTTGAAGTTGGGCAAATCGCATAGTGTGAATGATGTGACAGTGGGGAACGTAAGCTTAGGATTTGTTACTTCCGGATGTGCTGGATTAGGCTCTGTAACTATTTCATCAGTATCTTCATTCCAAATGGTTTCCAGATTCGGCAGCTTCCGTAAAACTAATTTCTTGAGAGGAAAAGTGGGTGCGCCTTCTGCACATTTGACATCAAATATGGTTTTGACATAATCGCACTTTTGAACTTCCAATGTTTCCAATTTGGGTAATAGACGAAGTAAAGTGAAAGGTAGCACTGCATCTGATGAAATTTTGCATTCATTCACAATCAATGTCTCCAAGTATCTGAAGGAAAAGTCGGGTATCTGCAGTGAGAGACACCATATCTCTTGTAGGTCTGCCCTATCTCTGAATTCAAGACTCTCTTCCGATTGCGATAATGCAATCTTTCGGAATCAGCACATGTAAATGAATAAATGAAAATATGAAATTAATGTTGTACAAGGATTACCAAGAATTCAGACTATACAGTTTTGCTACAAATAACCAACTTTACTTATAACTAATATCCAGGAAAGAAATTTAATAACTTAATTGAAGAAATTTTTAAAAGTTATCAGAAGTGACATTTTTTATGTTGGTTTTTAACCTTTTATATTTATATCAATTTACCTCTTATAAAACATTTATTAAGTTTTCTTTTTACTTTTACATAAGGTATTTATTATTAATTTTTACATTAGAAAAACAAATGACCGTTTTTAATATATATCTAAATAAGATATTGACAATAATAAAAAATTATTATTATACTTTTATATTATTTATAGTCTTTATTTTATCATTTATAGGTTCTACTTAAAATCCAATAATATTGATTATGCTAGATGTATTTTATTGTTATCATTTCTTTTATTTTTACTATTTTCATTACAGACGGTTCATTTTATGTCTATTATAAAACATAGTAGAAGATTAATAAGAAATATTCATTATAATAAATATATAGCAATAAAAATAAAATAAACATAATGAAAATAATTTATTAATAAAAATATAAAAATTAAAAATTGGAATTAAAAATATATTTTATAATTAAATAAATTAAATTTTTGGTAAAATGGCATATAAAAGTGTTTGATTCTGTTCTATTTGTTTATATTTATAAGTTATTTTAATTAATAAAATTACAGTTTACAAGTAGTTGGTTAATTGAGTTAAATTTAATATAATTTGTCTAGGTTATTGAGACAATGTTTCAAACCATCAATTTATTACTTTATATTAAATACGATTTTTAATGAAAATTATTACGAAAATTAATTGAAAATAACTATGTTTAAATAATAGTGAATTTACATTTTTTTAAATATAAATTATTTAATTTCTATATATATATATATATATATATATATATATATTTATATATATATATATATATATATATATATATATATATGTTTGTTACATTTTATAAAACAATTTAAGAAATTTGTAAGATACAATATATTTTTTTATTTTAAAATTAAAGGAAAAACAAGTTTATTTAACTAGATTTGAGAAAAATAAATGTAACTTTCCAATAACTAAATTATTTATTTTTTTATATTATAAAACTTTAATTTATAATTTTTACTAGTCTATCGTTAAATAAAAATAAAGGATAAAATAAAGGAAAAATTACAGAAATATAAAGCATATCATTTATTAAAAACATAATATACATTTTGTATATATATTAAAAACATTTTATTTTCTTTGTATATATATTAAAAGCATATTTTATTTTATTTTTGTGTTAATAAGTTTGACGAAGAGGCAAGTGAAAGTCTTAAAATATGAATATTGAGGTATCCTAATTAAAAAGTTGTTTGATAGCAAATACAATACACAATTTCTATCATATATTAAAACCCTTACCTCTTTCAGAAATATCTTCCGGATAGTAGAGTTGAGATCAATTTCCAATTCAATAGCCTCTGAGAACTTATCCAGTTTAACTTGAGACAACTTGTCTGCTTTTAGGGTACTTGGACATAAAGTTATCATATTGTAACAATAGTATACTGTCAGTTCCTCCAAGGATGGAAAACTTAAACTCCCTCTATAGAAGCTTTTCAGCTTAAATAACCTTTTGAGATTTAAACAACTGAGCTTCGGAAATATTATCTCATCCTCATCTGATTCCTCCTTACACACTATCTCTTCAATTGAATCACAATTTTTTATCTCCATTCTTTTCAGTTGACCCAAACTCTTGGCTGTTGAGGATGTCAACAAATATGATAAGCTATCGCAATCTTTTACTTTCAAACATGTCAGATTGGAGAAAGACACTCCTTTTTTGCATGCTACCAAGCTTTTTAAACTCCCACATTTAATGACTTCAAAGCTTTCTAAGTTTCTGACAAAGGAATCACTCCAGGAGATGGAAACCAGCTCTTCAAGGGACTCCAACTGTAATACTTTCAGCTGCTGTAACACATTATTACCACTTTCACAACAGAACATCTCCTTGAAGGAACCATCGCACACCACAAGTTTCTCTATGTTCGGAACCTCTTCTAGAATTTCATATCCAAATACATCTGAACCAAAGCAGAGAGTAAGAGCTTTTAAACTGTCCAAGAGGTTTCTCTCCAATGCTCCTCGCAAAATCATCTTCATTCCATTTTCCCCTAATAACAAGCACTGTAACAGCCAAGAAAAACACAAACAAAAGTTTGTTAGGACTGTTAAAGACACAAATCTTTTAATTTGTCATGGCAAAAGATACCCCTCATACTTGGTGACACAAATTTATTCTGAGATTAAGATTTTGAGATGGAAATGCTATAAATTTAACAGTTAGTAAGTTGCAGTGCTTGCTATGTAGAAGAAAATGATTTAACAAAAAATTTAAATGGAAAGGGACTGTTTATGTTGGATAGAGTACCATATAAGAAATAACTATTAAAATAAAAATAGAAAGTGAAAAGAAGAAGAAAACGAATAATAAAAAATAATAAAATTTTGTTAAAGAAAAAAAATTATAATACCTTTCTTTTTAACTTTAAAGAAAAAAAAAGTGGCATTTTTTTTTCAGAATAGAAAAATTAATTATAAAAGAAACTTTAAAAGGAAAAACTATTTCTCTTCTTAATATTTTTGATAAATATTGCTGAGATAATGTATAGTTCTTTAATTACCAAATTAGATTCCGCTAATACCAGACTTCTTCCCATAGTTTACCAAGATTGTGGCAGGATGAACAAATGATACACGATAAAGTAGAATGGCGTGAGTGAGAATCTGTTGAATTGATCTGAGATGTTATTGATGAGTAATCAAATCTATTCTTTTAATTATTTATATAAAACATATACAACATATTACTGATGCTCCTACTATTCTTACGAACAATGAGAAGAAAAGAAAAAAAAAAAAATATATATATATATATATATATATATATATATATATATATATATATATATATATATATATATATATATATATATAAGAGCAGTCAAATTAAATTATTACTAACATTACTTACTAAAATTTTAAATTACTAAAAGAATTAATGTATAATTTAAACATTAAAATTTTTGGTAACTAAAATTTTAATAATTAATATTTGAAATCAATTTACAATTTAATTATGATGTTTTATTTATAATATAGACTATTTTAGATATCAATAAATTTTATTTTAAAAATTAGTATCTAAATTAATCATCTATAATGACTATTTATTTTTATTTTTAAAATTGATTACTGGTTAAATATTTGTCTGTATTGTTCCATTTGACTATTAGTTTTCAATATAGATCTTTCATTTTTAACCAAATCGTAATAGTTTTATCTTCTAAAAGTAAACTCTCCTGCCAAATCATATATAATAGTATGCAATGTTGAATTTGCAGACACTAATCCAATTATGATGCAAGAAAGGAGAAGAAAGTGCTAAAACAATGATACCTTCTCATGAGGGAGTTGATCTTGGGTAGGAGATTCCAGATGCTTATTGAGTGAGCAGTAATAAAAGTAGTTGAACTTTTGCAAACCACGTAATTTCAATGATTTGACATAGGGACAGGGAAGCGTAAGCTCTAGACTTGAATCTGTATTATCCTCTGCAACAATTGCCACCAATCTCTCACACTCTTCAATTACTAGTTCTTCAAGTTCAAGATCTTTGGCTACAGATGCTGGAAACACGCTTGTAAGCCTTTTACATCTCGTAACATGTACTTTTTTTAGATGTTGCATGCATAAAATTCCATGAGGAGGATCTGCGTTCCAAACAGCTTCCATAGGAGAAGTAATTAAAGTGTGTTGTGTTGAACATTTGACATCATCAAATATGACTTTGACAGAATCACAGTTTCGAACTTCCAATGTTTCCAATTTGGATAATAGGGGAAATAAATGGAAGGGTAGCACTGCATCCGACAAAAACGGACAGTCGTCCACAGTCAATGTCACCAACTCTCTGAAACAGAAGTTGGGTATAGGCAGTGAGCCACGCCATATCTCTCCTAGTTCTGGTTTACTTCTGTCGAGATCAAGCCATGATATCTTATACAAAAGAAGAAATAAAATATGAAATTAATTATTTATTTCAAGAATTAATAAAAATTGAAATTTGTTTACACTTAGGTTAAATATGAAATATTCCCTAATTCTTTAAGAATTATTTTTTATTAAAACAACTCAGTTGACTATATAATATCTAAAAGAATTTTTCTGAGTCTCAGCTTTTCTAATTTACATTACTTGACTTCAAAACCTTTCAAACATGTTAAGAATTGAGATTTATAATTTTTTTTTTATAAAATTTGGTTCAACCGATACCCTGTGTTTAAGACAGCGGCAGTTCAAATGTTTAAAAAAAAAAAAATAAAATAAACGTTACTTTTATAAATTCAAAAATATATAATTTATAATTATTTAAACAAATTTAATTTTTCCTTTCATCTCCAAAAATAATTTTTTATACATATATAAAATCGAGTTTTTGGTCGAGTGTTCTTAACCAACACAGTAAAACGACAATAATATTTTGAAACTAAGATATTAAAAAATAAAAAATTATTTAAAAGATTCAGAAGATTTCACCTCAAATTTAAAAAAAAAAATAAAAAAATCATTTTCCATCACATTTAATACCTTATCATTCCACCAATCCCATACATCCTCATTCATCACAAACACTTTATTATTTTTATTCTTTTATTCAACATTATTTAATTATAATACTTTTAAGAAACTTTCAAAATTTTCACCATAATTATTAATTAAAAATAAATAGTATAATTGTGAGTTTATATTAAACTTTAATTAGAAATTATAGAGAAAATTGTTATAATTAAAAACATTCATATATTCTTTTTTCTGTTACCTAGACTTGCAGTAGGGTACTCTTAGTAGTAAGAAAAGTATGAAGAGTGATACAATCATGACTAATATTATTTAGAAGAATCGTATAACAAGTCGTAGACTTGCAGTAGGGATTTGTTAATAGTTCAAGAAGTATGATTCATTTATGACTATTATTTAAAATAAATTAATGAATTATCATAATTTTGCAGCATGTTTAAACAAATGCCATAGATGTCTATACATAAATAAATAGCTTGTAAAATTTTCCCAAAGTGAATAAAGTGTGTAGTTTTCACTGTGTATTAAAAAAATAATTATTGTGGTTATAACATTTCATAGTTATTAAACATTATGGATTAATATAATTTTAATAATGAATTTAAATTAAAGATTATTATTTTACATTTCATAGTATGATTCAATATGATAATATTTTAATATGTTTTAACGAAAGCATATTTTATTAAAGATAATAAATTATTAGAATAGTATTTTTGAATAAAAATATATAGCCACTTTTCCACCACTTATAGTTTAGTTTTAAAAAACTTTTAACAACCTTGTGTATGTACTAAATTATATACAACCAACTATTCTTTCATAACTTCTTTTACGAAAACATAAATAAACGAATAAATATAAAAAAAAAATTCTTTCAGAGAAATATGATTCTTAAGATAATTATTTTATAAAAATAATAATTATAAAAATAATAATTTTACAGAATCATAAGATAATGTTAAATTAAAAATAAGCACATACCTTTCTCAGATATTTCTCCCACATAATTGAGTTGAGATCGGTTTCGAATGAGATAATCTCTCCCCGATCAACTGTTACTTTAGACAACTTGTCTACTTTCAGTGTACCTGGACATAAAGTTATCATCTCCTCACAAGATGATACTTTCAATTCCTCCAAGGATGGAAAACTTAAACACCCTTTATAGAAGCTTTTGAGCTCAGATAACCATTCAAGATTTAAACAACTGAGCTGAGGAAATATTATCTCATCCTCATCTGATTCCTCCTTACATACTATCTCTTCAATTGAATAACATTCTTTTATCTCCATTCTTTTCAGTTGACCCAAACTCTTGGCTGTTGAGGATGTCAACAAATATGATAAGCTATGACAACCTTCTACTTTCAAACATATCAGATTGGAGAAACACACTCCTTTTTTGCATGCTCCCAAGCTTTTTAAAGTCCCACATTTAATGACTTCAAAGCTTTCTAAGTTTCTGACAAGTGAATCAGTCCAAGAGTTCTCTCACTAGTGCATATTTGATATTTTACCTCGCCTTATAGGCTTCGGTTATGGCGGAACCGAAGCCTATAAGGAGGCGGTGGCAATTTTGCAATTTCAGCAACCTATATTGCTTCGGTTCTACAAACAACCGGTGCCGTAACCAGCTTTAGGCCTCGGTTCCTTAAGAACCGAAGCCTATTAGGCAGCCCAGAAACCCTAATTTAAAATTTTCATCAGCGCCGCCCCCTTTGGCCTCGGGTGGAATTGAACCGCTGCCAAAAACCGGTTTTCTGCCTCGGTTAAAAATTGAACCGAGGCCAAATAACCCTGCCCAGAAACCCTAATTTAAAATTTTCATCAGCGCCGCCCCCTTTGGCCTCGGGTGGAATTGAACCGCTGCCAAAAACCGGTTTTCTGCCTCGGTTAAAAATTGAACCGAGGCCAAATAACCCTGCCCAAAAACCCTAATTTAAAATTTTCATCAGCGCCGCCCCCTTTGGCCTCGGGTGGAATTGAAACGCTGCCAAAAACCGGTTTTCTGCCTCGGTTAAAAATTGAACCGAGGCCAAAAGGTTCATTAGGGTTCAAAAATCGCGAATCACTTTTTTTCCTCTTCTTCCTCGCGTGCGTGTTTTCTCTCTCAGCCACCCACCTCCACTGCTGCTGTTGCACTCCGACCACTCACAACTACTAGACGTTTGGCTCATTCGTGTTCTGGCTTGGCGAAGTGCGATTTGGGGCTCGCGAAGTGAGCATCAATTCGTTGTGTTACAGGTGCGTGGTAGATTGGGGTTGTGCGTGGATAGAGATCTGTCGTTGATGGTGGCGAGACGTGTAGGTGGCGGCAGCGTGAAGAAACTCGTCATTGCGAAGGAGGTGGTTTCGCGATTTGAAGGAGGAGACGCGATTTAGGGTTTGTGATTTGCTGCAGATGATTGATTTTTGTTTGCATTTATACAAGTGTGATGTTCACAGTTTTGTGTATGAAGAACATGGAGGTTCCATGGTGGTTACACGATTCAAAAATTGCTCTTACGATGAAGGAGAAGACTGTAGTGGCTACGAATCTTTCGTTTTGAGTTTCAGATCTAGCGGTGGTTGACGGAGTTGTGGTGTAACAATGGTGACTACCTAGGGTTTCTGGTGGAGAAGATGGGCAGAGAAGCACATATGGCCTCGGTTCTCAACAGAACCGAGGCAGAATATGGAGCTTCTGCTTCGGTTGAGACCCGAGGCAAAAAGCTAACCTTTTTGGCCTCGTCCTAATATGCCTCGGTTCTAGAACCGGGGCAAAATGACAAAAATAACCGCTGCCAAAAGTCCTTCCTGCACTAGTGTCTAACCCAATGGAAACCAGCTCTCCAAGAGACTCCAACCGTAATACTTTCAGCTGATGTAACACATTATTACCACTTTCACAACAGAACATCTCCTTGAGGGAACCATCACACACCACAAGTTTCTCTATATTTGGAAACCGTTCTAGTATTCCATATCCAAATAAATCCGAACTCAAGCACAGAGTAAGTGCTTTTATGTTGTCTAGGAGGTTTGGCTCAAATTCTCCTCGCAAAATCATATTTACTCCATTTTTCCCCAATGACAAGCACTTTAATAACTGAGAAAAAAACACAAGCAAAAGGAGATTATTTTATGATAACCAGAGATTCATCTCTTTTGTTTACAATCACATAAAGAACCTTTCATGCCGAAAGATTCTTAATAAAAGTTATAGTTGGTGACAAATTAACCACGCCTTGGCATTGTACGTGAAAGTTTCATATTTTAATTTTCACACTATTTCGTATTACTTATATATGGAACAATGACAAACAATTAAAGCTACAGATGATTCGATATTTAATTTACAGTCGAAGAGGAAGTCATAAAACAGTAGTACATACCTTTTCACTACCGACTTTATTCTCGGTATGTGATTCTAGATACAGTGAGCTGTAGTAAAAATACTTGAAGTTGGGCAAACCCTCAAGTTCCAATGATCTCACAAAGGGACATGTAAGCTCTAGCTTTGTTCTTGGATCTATATTATCCTCTCCATAAATAGTCCTCAATCCTTCGCAGTATTTCACTACTAGATTTTCAAGTTTAAGAAGATATTTGTCTTTTGACGCTGGAAACACACTTGTAAGGCCTTCACATACCTCAACACAAACTTCTTGTAAATGCTGCATGCTAAGAATTACATCAGGATCTTCATTCCAGACATTCGTCAGATTTGGCAGCTTTGATACAATTAATTTCTTCAGAGAAAGAGAAAAAGGAAGGGTTTGTCCCATATATGCCACCTCTCTGTCTTGTGTTGTACATTTGACATCAAAGATGGTTTTGACAGAATCCAAGTTTCGAACTTCCAACGTTTCCAGATTAGTTAAAAAAGGAAGTAAATTGAATGGTAGCAGTACATCTGATAAAACCTTGCAACCATCCAGAGTTAGAGATTCTAAGAGACCGAAGTAGGAGTTTGGAATGGACCGTGAGCCAAGACATATCTCTTGTATATCTCCCTCACTCAAATTTGTTGTACTCTCCTGCAAAAGAAATAAGATTTAGATATTCATTTTCATGACATCCAAATTATTTGAACTTTTAACTTTTGGGAATACATCTTTCATGAATATAAAAATGATTATAAAAAACATAAAAATAGGAAAAAAACAAGCAAATCATAATAATATATTAAAATAACAATGAGGAGTTACAAACTTAATATTATAGAAAGTAACATACTGTATAGAACAAAGGATATGTTGTTTTTATTGATCATCCGGTAACCTTGTTATGAAAATTTTTGAAGGGATAATTTCATTTCTAGGTGTGATGATAAGATTTGCAATAAAACTAAAGATGTTTAAAATGCATGATGTAGGAGAATGCTAACACCTAATTTTATTATAGGAATTTTGATAAGTGTCTAGAATATGTAAAATTTTCATACAAATTTCACACTTATCATAATTTAATTGATCATATTTTGTAAGTGACTAGAATATCTAAAATTTTCATACAAATTTGACACTTATCATACTTTAGTTAATCATATTTTGCAAGTGAAAAACTCCTTTTAGTCTATAATTATAGAGTGTGGTACTAAGAAGAAGAAAATAGAAAATTGATGATTCTTTTATGATTTTACAGCAATTTCTCAAAGAATTAAAAATAATGCAGCTGCGCCCAAAATTCATAGCTGAGCTCCAGTAAGGTGGTCAAGGAAGAATCCATAATGTCACTTTTGGTGCATTTATTTATGTGTAGGTGCTGTTAGAGTTGTGTTGCAATATTTTATGAGCAGCTGAACTCTTTTGTGTCTAAGTTTGATGTTATCAATTATTATTCTATGTACTTCTACTTCTTGGATATTTATTTATGTTTTCATTCAATAGTTTGTGATTCGATTTATGCTTAATATGAATTGACAACTCATCTATTTAACTGGTTTGGATGAAGCTAAAAGACTGGTCTCAATGGTCCAATCAAATTATCACACTCTTGCTAGAGACTTCCACAAAATCTAGAGGGTGTGCCGGAGGAGAGATTCTTGCACAATAAAGTAAGGATTCATTCAATCAAGAGTGGAGAAATCACATTGGGTTTGAAGTTTTTAGGTTCTAGGCTACAAACATGGGCCTAGACCTACATAGAAAGAGTACTCCTAAAACATTAAATAATTTGCATTTTAAGTAGACAAAACAGTAGTGGTGTAGTAGAAGAAAATGAGATGAAATCTAATCATAGTCTTTATTCCACTCAATCTATATAATTATTATTATCTATATTTACATGTACTCTTTATCAAAATCCAGAAAACCCAAAAAGTAATTATCAATATACTTTCTAAATCCCGATGGATACGATAACTTTCCTTTGACTGTTTGAGTTGGTTCACTTACCAGTAAGTCACATAGGTGGATTACTCTTTCAAAACTTTTAAAACCCTTTTAAAATATTTTTGTAGATATATTATCTAATAATTAATATTTACATATTATATGATACCTTAAAATTAAGTTATATAATAAACTTTTCAATAATATTAAAATTTTATTTAATTGATATAATTAGTAAAAATATAATTCGGATCTATTAACTCTACATTTTATGAAACATTATAAAATATATAATTTGCCTGAGTTTATATAAGAATAAACGGATTCTGTCCATATATATTAATCATATATTTAGTTTTTCGTTTATTGATGAGTGAAAGCATCAAATTGGATAATGACCAAAGCATATATCTCTGTTTATGTATTCTCATTCTTATATACTATTTACCGAGTGTGTTCACTCTTACCTTATGATTATTAAAAAATAAAAAAGTTATTAAATTTAAAAAAGAAAAATTTAAAATTTAAAGGTTAAAATTGGTAATAAAATGTAGATACCAAAAAAACGGTTACCAAAAATAATATCTTTTATATATTGTTATATATGTTTATCATATTGACACTGTTATTTAGATAATTTTTTTTTTTTGTTCTTCTAAGGTATTAATATATAGAAATATAGATTTTATAAAAGAAATGAATAAGAGTAAGAGTAGACAGTGTGCATAAGCACAAATATATATAAAGTAATTTTGAGTGGTGTGGGAATGAATGACCTGTTGTTTGGAGCAGTGGATAGAGTATTCGAGGGATGGCAATTGGTACAGCTTCAATGTGGTGAGAGGAGGAAACGCAGAGTGTTGTGTTGGTCCTTCTCCAACCTTTTCATCCTTCCCAAATATCTCTCTCAATTCCTTACAATCTCTTACCTCAAGCACTTGAAGTCTGGTGAGATCTCTGGTGGCCAAGGATGCTGGAAACAAACTTTTAAGACGCTCACAATCATCAACACACACTTCCTCTAGCGCTTGAAGGCCCATAATTCCCTCCAGATCCTTCTCCCATACATGCTCCAGTTTTGGTAGACCCAATAAAGACAGTGTTTTCAGACGGAATATTGGGGAAGGTTTTGTTATCACCCTGTTCTCATCATTCATATTAAATATCACCTCTGCATTACTGCAACTCCATACTCGTAACACTTCCAAATTCTGAAAGCAAGAAAGCAGATGAGATGGAATTACATGCTTTATATGACATCCCCATACTGTCAAGATTTTCAAATATCCAAAGCTGTTTTGGTGCACCCAACGACTGGCTTGCCATAGTTGCTCCATAATAAATTTATCAAGCTCTAGATCCTCAGTATATGCGAAACTGAGCTGTAAATCAGACAAATTATTAAATTACTTCTCTACCTTTCAAATATAACCATACTTTTTTTATCCCCCACAAACTTAAACAAAAAACAAAATTACATTTTTCAACTTAAAAACTTTTATACTATAGCCCTCACTTTAATAATTTATTTTTAAATTATCACTTGAAAATAACTAAAAATATATGTTTTCATTCATAATATATTTTTTAGTACTAATAACAGTAGCAATGGTATATAAATTAAAATTATCAAATTACTATGTAAATATTTTGTTGATTTTAATTAAATTTAATATACTCATTACTCTAAAATAACTATTAATATGAAATAAAATAAATAGTAATACTATTTTTCTTTTATATTTGTAGACAAGTATAATGTAATACTACAAATTTACTAAAATAGTTATATATCCAAGAATAAGTTTATTTATTTAAAAGTACTCATAGCGATAACAATGAAAATATATATAATTAAAGTTATTAAAAGTGTTATATTACAATTATTTTTAGAATTTTTTAATTGTTTTAAATTTAAAATTAAAATTACTAACTAATTAATTAGCGTGCCAAGTTGTGTTACTTTAATTTAAACAACATAAATTTTAATGTATAAAATCTATTAATTTATACTTATAATGAAGATTTTTTTTGTGTCACTTTTTTAACTTTTATCTTTAAAATTATTGTTTTATTTAAATTAACTATTTTTTTTATTTTTTAAACATTTTTTATTTAATTAATTTTTTAAATTAAATAAATAAAAATCATCTATTAAATAAATAAAAATATTTATAAATAAATTATAAAAAGAAATATTTATTTTTATAATTATAACTTTTTTTTTATTTTATTACAAGAAGGAACACTATTTTCACTAGTTAATTATAATGGAAATTTTGTAACCGTGTTGTGTGAAAATCTTAAAACAAAAAACAGATCTAATTTAATAAATAGATAAAAGGACTTAAAAAACATAATTAAAAAAAAAAAAGAAAAAACTCAACGTACTTCCGTTCAGAACTTTATTGGAAAAAACATGTATTTGTAATATCCAATCATATTTTTTTATTTTTTTTTCCATATAAGAAAAGTTCATAAAATTAGGAGAAATAGTATTAAATAAATGAAAAAGTACCTTATGGTCGAAAATTTCTTGTATGGTGTCATTCAAGTCACCTTCCCACTGCCATTTGGCTTTTTTATCTCCCTCCACACCAAATACATCTTTCAACTTTGGTGCTATTAATCCTCTTTCACTGAATTTCTCCATTTTCGGACAAGTTCTTACTATCAATATTTCCAGTAATGGAAACTCGAATTCACAGTTCTTGTAACTGCAAAAACTTGTCATGTTCATTAGCCCCACAAGTTCTATAGAAATCAATTTGCTGAATACAATTTTGATCCCTTTGCCTTCTTCACTTCCGTCGTTGCTTACTATTTGCTCTACTCGACCACAGTCGATTACCTTCATGGTCTTAAGTTGAACCATGGTTTTGGCCGTGGAGGATGCCACTAAATTCTTTAATCCATCACATTTCTTCAGTTTCAAACATGTCAAGTAACTCAACGATACAGAGGAAGGACCTAAATTGCACAAATTGTTGCAATCTTTTAATTTCAAAAGCTCTAGCCTCTCTAGAACTTGGTCTCGTTCAAATCCTAGATCCTTTAACTTTGAGGAACAAATAAGCAATTGCTTCAACTGTAATACAACTCTCAATCTGTCATGCTGCCCAATGTTTGTACTTTGCAACGATTCAGAATATGAAGAAGTCAATTTTAACTTTTCTAGATTTGGCATTTTGTACAAAAACGGGTACAAAAGATCTGGGCGGTGGACTGAATTCAAGATAATAAGCTCTTTTAATTTCTGCATTTTGTACTTGGATAACCAATTTTGAGCTTCTTCGAAGTCAATTTCCATGTATTCCAACTTGGGGAACACCTAAACAATAAAAGTAAACAGTAAGTAGAATGAATTAAATGTCTCCAGCACACCGCTTCAAATTTCTTTGATTTTACCCTCTTTTTTTTTTGTTTGATTTTTGTAGTTTGCATTGAATTGTAACTCTTTATGATCAGAATTGTGTATGGTTTTTGTTTTCGTTTGGTTGTTTGTCCTTTAAAAAACTTAAATCATGAATTAAAATAGGAACTTCATTTTCAGAATTTCATTTAATTATATTAATGTCGTGGACGTATTAATGTAAGATTTTAAAAGAAAAAAAAATTGTGAGTTTAGAAATCCCAAAGGTTGTTCCTGTGTGTAGAAAATAAAACAGTATTACTTAAACCTCGTTTTTAATTATGTTATAGTTTTCTTTGAAGATATGTTTAAAACATTTTTTATAAACCATTCAGAATTTCAATTTATATTAATTAAAAACTAAGGTTGGAGAGTCAAATCAATTATGTGTGCATATATATATGTAATAATTATTGACTTAAAATGTAATAGGCTTCAATAAAAAAATATTATATAGGAAACACTTGTGTAAATATATAGATTTGACAATAAAGCCTTTAGTACCAATCAAATATTTTTAATAACACTAAAAATGAAAACTTTAATGAAAATAATAACAATAATAATATGAATAAAATTTAACAATGAAAATAAAGTAGCATTCCTTTATTTCTTTTTAAAACTAAACAATCCTAAAATTTAATTTTTAACTTAATTTATCTTTTATTTTACTCAACCATACACAATCATTAATTTTATTTTGGTTCTCGTATATTTTCTTTTGTTTCTAATTTTTTACATTTTTTTTCATTATATTTCTTTTATTCTCTATTAGGCATATCGTAAAAGTTTGATTGAACTTTTTGGTTTTGAAACTCTGATAAAGATGGAATATTGCTTACCGCTTCAGCCGAGAAAACAAACTTTTCATCAGTTGTTTCTTGTAGAACTGTTTTAAGCTTCATACACTTGCCCATACTCAATTCCTTCAACTTTGGACACTTTATTGGATGTCTCCCCTTGTAGAATTGCTTCATGTTTGGAAGTTCGTACAATCTCACAAATGTTAGTTCAGGAAACTCTAATGGATCATTATCAGCTTCTGATGTATCTTTATTTGAAACAATTTCCATCATCCTCTCACAATACAATACTGACATGCGTTCAAGCTTTGATACATCTTTTGCCACAGAAGCCGGAAACAAATTCCTCAGTTCATCACAATAACTTACATCTATAGTCCGAAGTTTTTTAAAGTTGAGAATTCCATCTGGATCGTTGCTCCACAATTCCTTCAACTTTGGGAGTTCTTCTAGAAGAATAACTTGCAAATTTGTGTCTATCCCACCAGATGCATCTATTTCTTGAGAATCATTGATTTCAAAAATCTCTTTCACAGATTTGCACTTAGAAATTTGCAAGTTAATCAAGCTTTCAAACCATCCTTCCATGTGACTCGGAAAAATCTTGTCCAATTCATCGCATTCTTCAATCCTTACGGAAATGAGACTAGAAAAGGAATCAATACCCACTTCAGTTTGCCACATATCTGTTAACCTCTTCATTTTGCTAAGGTGGATTTCCTCCAGCTTAGGGAAGACACAAACCTTCATTTTAATGAAAACAAACAATTATTTCATATAAAAGATAAACAAAAATGTATTTATACCAATACATACCTTGTTTGCAGTAATTCCTTCAATCTCAAAAATATTTTCCATAATAAGACACCCACTCATGACGAGGCTTTTCAACTTCTTCAAACTACTAGCCATAGGTAATGAACATAGATGTGTCAATTTATCACAATCTTTCACAACTAACTTTATCAAGTTTTGAAAGTAGAAACTTGACAAGTGTTGGTCGCTCCATATCTTATGGATGTTGAGTGAGGATAAATTCAAGTTCTCTAAGTTTGGAACTTCAACCTGTAAACACATACACAATTAATATGTTTACAACAAATGAGCTAATTATTTAAATAGTATGAAAATTATGTAATGTCATACTAGTTCACCAAAAAGAGGAGGTGCATTGTCACTGTGGCCATCTTGTTCAGTAAAAATTTCTGTGTGACCCCTATTTGTAGTTTGAGCCTCTGTCGAATGTGGCCAGCAAGATCTCTCCACTTTGGTATAAAAACAAGTAAATGATGGTAATGATTGGAGTGTCAAAGTTCGTAATTTGAGAAACTCAACCTTACCATAATCCTGTGGTATTTGAAGGATCTCCTTTAAAGATTCACATTCACAATCCTTAACACAATCCGGTGGTATTTGAAGGATCTCCTTTAAGGATTCACATTCACAAACCTCAATCATTTCTAAACTAGCAAGAAATTTCTTCATGTTAGAATTACATTTAAAAATCTCACTTGTTCCTGTGCTAGTAGAAATTTTAATTGGGTAGAAGGAGAAGAGATTTTCCAATCGGCAACACATCTCAACCTTGATGGTTTTTAATTTGGCAAATGATTCAAGTGTAATTGGACCGCGACATATCATCTTTAAGTTCATCATGTTGCAGAGGCATAGAGATTCCAAATTGGAAAAAATGTTCACACAATAAGACAAATCTGTTGAATTGAAATATTCGACATCATTGTTATTTATGATGGATAAGTGATTCAAATTCTGAAATCTGTCTATGTTCAACTCATTAACAACATTTTGAACACATACATTTCCCAAGAACAAACTTTGTGATGTTTTAAACAACAATTTTATGCCTTGATGGGAGTGAACATCAGTGTCGTCCTTTAGCTGCAATGCCAATACTTTGAGTTCTTCATATTTATTGGGCATCCTAAATTCTCCAACAGAAAACCTTTCAAAGTCCCCAATTTCAATCTTGTAATCTTTTAACCTGTCAAAGAATAAGTGATTGGGCAAAATTGAAACACATGGGATGCTTAAGTCCACCACTTTTAACTGATGCAAATTCTTTAGCTCAGAAAGAAATGAATTATGACCTTTGTTTTCCCCTTTTTCCACCAACATTTTGATCAAGCTTTTTCTTATATACAACTCTTCCAAACACCTCAAATTAGAAAAAAGATCAGGTGGAATAATCTTCAGTTTGAAACAATCGCTGATGTCTAGCATTCGCAACTTATCCAAGTATCGTAGCTCAACTGGCAAATTTTTAAGTTGAGATCCAGAGAAACTGAGAATTCTTAATTTTTTAAACTTTCTCAGTACCGATAAATTGCAATCCAAAGTGCACCGCTCCAAACAAAGCATTCTGAGGTTCAATAGGTCTTTAATTGAATATGGTAAGCTTGACAGATGAAAACCAGTCAATATTAAAACTAACAAGTTTTTCATGCTGTTAAAAAATCTCAGGTATTTCCAAAGATGGATCATTAGTTTCTATTTGCAAAAATTGAAGTTGAGGACAATTTATGACTTGAGGAAACCCATCTGTAATGTAACTATTGCATATAGAAATAGAAATGCATTTTTCAAGATCGGGCCAATAATCTAGTTTTCCATCTCTCAAAGCAAAAACATTGTGATCCATGAGTGCATTACTTAAAGCATCATCTCGAACCATACGAGAAATATGGAAATGAATATTAGAATTTTCGTACGACACCAAACTCAAGTTTTTCAGCTCTTGGAGCGATTCATTTATCTTTTCTCGAGCTACACTAAGGGAAGAAACCCCTTCAAGTATACCTAATCCAAAGCAATATTTCACCAAGTCATTAACTAGGGGTAGGTGGCCCATTTGAGCACAAAGCAAGTAAATGAACTTGAGTTCCTTACTTTTTGGAAGGTCATATTTTTTCTTATTAGGAGTCTCCAAAGACTTTTGCCATTCAACCAGACCTTGCCTTTTAAATTTTTCCAGTGTAGGTTCGCTTTCTGACTCACTCCAATTTTTAAATGCCTCTGCAAATGTAACTATTGTAATGGGCAGCCCTGTACAATAGTTCTGGATTTCTTCTTTTGGCATAGACATTTTATCACCTCCTCCGGTCACCTTCTCAAACAACTGCAAGGCTTCATTTTCATCTATTTCCTTTAAATTGAAAGTTGGCCCAACATCACAAGGAAATACTTTCTTATTACGTGAAGAAAGCAAAACTTTGCATCCCTTGTAATCACCAAGAAAATTTCCTTTTTTTAGCATCTTTTCATCAGTACCTCGTGTGTCGCTCGCTGTATCCTGTGTCCGATCAGGACCCTGTTTACTTGACATTATGCTTAACTCATTCTTCTTTCTTAAGCCATAATCATCATCAACCGGAATCCCTAACCTATTCAAGTCTAATCTTTCATGAAGGTTATCCAAGATTATAAGGATGCTCACATTTTCTACTTTTAACCACCTCCTTAGGTAATCAGCTCTTACATTTTCACTTTCCCCTGCTAATGGCAAACCTAACACGTATGCAATATCTTCCTGAATTTTGAGTGGATTGGGATTTTCAGTTACATCTATTTCAGCAACCAAAAATCCCTCATCTTTAGCTTTTCTAACAATTTCTTTTATTAAAGTGCTCTTACCCATCCCCTGTGCTCCAAGGAGTCCAACAATTTTGATATTGGGATCTTTAAGTTTTGTCATAAAGTCTTCCACAATGAATTTTCTACTATCAAATTCAATGTAGCCAGGATTAGGGCGGTCAAAAGATGTTACTTTATCTGCATGGGAAACTTGGTCATCCTTGGGGCACTCATCTTTTAGTCTCAAAGCCTCCATTTCCATCTTCTTTGCTTGTCTACCCAGTTTGTGCCTTTGGTAAGGAAATAAATAATAGAAACCCCTTGTCTTCTTGTGACCTGCATTATTCCTGTACTTCTCAACCCTACTCTCAAATTCACCCACTTCCCCAAACCATTCTTCAACCCTGTCTTCAACAATGTCACCCTTTCTTTTAGCTTTATCACGTTTACCATCTAACCTCTGTTTTTCTTCTCCAAGGCGCTTAACTCTCTTATTTAGTTCCTCAAAATTTTTCGTGTAAGAGAAAATGTAGGTCACGTGCTTAACACTCTTACCCCAAACAAAATTAATTATTGGATCAAGTGGTTTCGACAAAACATCCATGCTTCGATCTTCTTTTTCTTGTACCCTCTACGACTACATCTCTTTCACAATAAAACATAAAGTGGAAACAGATCAGTCAAGTGATGATTACTAAAGAAAAGTAAAATATACTTTATTAAATATTTTGCTTATATTCAATCAAGCAACCAAGGTTTACACAACATAAATGCATATGAAATTCTTTTTCAATTCTTCTAACTCAGCACTTAAATTCCTCACAACTTAAATATAGAATGAATAACGATGTCCCTAATTCTAGCACGCAAATGTTATTATTGCCTAATAACAGGTTTCAAATGGAAACAAAATCACGAGGATGTTGTATAATTTGTGACAAAGGCAATGAAGATCAGGTTCATCCATCTTCCTACACTTTCATACACATTGACAAACGTAAAAAACTTTTGATGTAGTTTTACAGGAAAGATTCTAGATTGACTCATCCAAAATGTTTATGAATGTTATAATCCGGAAGTTAACAAATTATGTGTTGTGTTTCAAATTACCTGAAATTATTTTTCATAATGTGGTTCAATTAATTAAATTGTGTAATTCAGAATATATATTTTAAGTAATATGTTTTCAAATTTTACAATTCGAAGTTAATTTTTTCTTTAAAGTTCTGGGCGGTGGACTGAATTCAAGATAATAGGCTCTTTTAATTTCTGCATTTTGTACTTGGATAACCAATTTTGAGCTTCTTCGAAGTCAATTTCCATGTATTCCAACTTGGGGAACACCTAAACAATAAAAGTAAACAGTAAGTAGAATGAATTAAATGTCTCCAGCACACCGCTTCAAATTTCTTTGATTTTACCCTTTTTTTTTTGTTTGATTTTTTGTAGTTTGCATTGAATTGTAACTCTTTATGATCAGAATTGTGTATGGTTTTTGTTTTCGTTTGGTTGTTTGTCCTTTAAAAAACTTAAATCATGAATTAAAATAGGAACTTCATTTTCAGAATTTCATTTAATTATATTAATGTCGTGGACGTATTAATGTAAGATTTTAAAAGAAAAAAAATGTGAGTTTAGAAATCCCAAAGGTTGTTCCAGTGTGTAGAAAATAAAACAGTATTACTTAAACCTCGTTTTTAATTATGTTATAGTTTTCTCTGAAGATATGTTTAAAACATTTTTTATAAACCATTCAGAATTTCAATTTATACTAATTAAAAACTAAGGTTGGATAGTCAAATCAATTATGTGTGCATATATATATATATATATATATATATATATATATATATATATATATATAATAATTATTGACTTAAAATGTAATATGCTTCAATAAAAAATATTATATAGGAAACACTTGTGTAAATATATAGATTTGACAATAAAGCCTTTACTACAAATCAAATATTTTTAATAACACTAAAAATGAAAACTTTGTTGAAAATAATAACAATAATATGAATAAAATTTAACAATGAAAATAAAGTAGCATTCCTTTATTTCTTTTTAAAACTTAACAATGAAAATTTATCTTTTATTTTACTTAACCATACACAATCATTAATTTTATTTTGGTTCTCATATATTTTCTTTTGTTTCTAATTTTTTACATTTTTTTATTATATTTATTTTATTCTTTATCAGGCATATCATAAAAGTTAGATTAAACTTTTTGGGTCTGAAACTCTGATAAAATCATGCTTACCGCTTCAGCTGAGAAAACAAACTTTTCATCACTTGTTTCTTGTAGAAATGTTTTAAGCTTCATACACTTGCCCATACTCAATTCCTTCAACTTTGGACACTTTATTGGATGTCTCCCCTTGTAGAATTGCTTCATGTTTGCAAGTTCGTACAATCTCACAAATGTTAGTTCAGGAAACTCTAATGGATCATTATCAGCTTCTGATGTATCTTTATTTGAAACAATTTCCATCATCCTCTCACAATACAATACTGACATGCGTTCAAGCTTTGATACATCTTTTGCCACAGAAGCCGGAAACAAATTCCTCAGTTCATCACAATAACTTACATCTATAGTCCGAAGTTTTTTAAAGTTGAGAATTCCATCTGGATCTTTGCTCCACAATTCCTTCAACTTCGGCAGGTTTTCAAGAAGAATAACCTGAAGATTTGTGTCTATCCCACTAGATACATCTATTTCTTCAGAATCACTAACTTCAAAAATCACTTTCACGGACTTGCACTTAGAAACTTTCAAGTTAATCAAGCTTTCAAACCATCCTTCCATGTGACTCGGAAAAATCATGTCCAATTGATCGCATTCTTCAATGCTTACGGAAATGAGACTAGAAAAGGAATCAATACCCACTTCAGTTTGCCACATATCTGTTAACCTCTTCATTTTGCTAAGGTGGATTTCCTCCAGCTTAGGGAAGACACAAACCTTCATTTTAATGACACTACAAGAAAACTGTTTATTTCCGACGGATAAATTTCGACGGATATAAATCCGTCGGTAATTTATTTTTTCCGACGGATTTACCGACGGTTATACTTTGCGAACATTACCGACGGACTAATCCGTCGGTAGCATGTATTTTAAAATTTTTTATTTATTTACCGACGGATCGATCCGTCGGTAAGTTTCCCAGAGACTGTGCACTAATTTACCGACGGAACTTAATCCTTTACCGACCGATCATTTCCTTCGGTAATTTCCTCACTGAAATTAAAATCGAATTTCGCTCTTCCCCCAATTCAGTTTCCCTGAAAACGCAAAGACGAAGGCGAAGGTGCAGAGAGACGAAGGTGCAGACCAGCGTGGTGGCGCGAGCGACGTCCAAGGTTTTCCGATTCAAGGTTCTTCCCCGTGCCGGCGCGACATTGCAACAGTGAGTGTGCCCTAGCCTTGCCGTGACGTTCGTGGGTGCGGCGCAATCAACGGCAGGGAGCTCCGTCCGCGTTCTCCGTCGAGGTCACCGGCGTAGTGGAGTGGTGTGGTGCAGAGCAACCCGTTTTCCGATTGGACTTCACCGGTGCCACGCTGCCACCGTGAGCATGCCCTGAGCCGTCCTTTGATTCACGATCTCCGTCAGCGTTCTCCGTCGAAGTCACTGGCGTAGTGGTAATTGACACTCTTCCTTTGATTTCTTTATGTCTCTGCATATTCTCATTGTCGTTATGTAATTGGTAAGGATTTTTTGGGGCACCACCGTGGTTGAAGCTTTGGATTGGGGGAGGCAGCTGCTATCAAATTTTTGGGTGCTTAAGCGCGAGTCTGAGCCATTGCAGGTATGAGCTTTTTCTCTTTCTCTCTGAAGCGATAATTGATTGACGTTATTTTTTGTTTGTATGTTAATTTGATTATGTGTTTGAGCTAGTAGGCAGAGATGTGGTGTATTTTTTGTTTGTACGTTAATTTGATTATGTGTTTGAGTTGGTAGGCAGAGATGTGGTGGGGAGCAGAGTGTAAAGTGTGTGTTGATTGATTGAAATGGATAATTAAAGTGAAAGGTTAAATGTGTATTTAGATTTTGAAATTTGGTTTAGAGTGCCCCCTCAAATTGTTTTTGTTTTGCAACATCTTGCAAGTAGGCTTTGGCCTCATGAGTGTAGTATATTTGGTGTTGCTTTACTAAAAATTTCCCTTCATCACTTGATGCTGGTTTTGTTACTGATTTATTATGTTGGTTTGCTCTTGATTACACTTCAATCATTCCCTCGCCTTTCCTTTACTTGAAAGGCATGAAGTCAAAAACGTATTCAATAATACATTAAATTTAAAGTGAATATCTATCTGATGTCCACTTGTAATCATAGTTTGACTAGGTTCTTTCGATTACGACAATTATGAGTTTCATAACTCTTCAAATTTGTTACCCAATAAGTGAGATATATATTCCCACAATATGATACTTTTGGGAACATCTCACTGTTTTACATGGCCTTCCATGTTGGACTTAAGTAATAATAGGTTTATTACTTAATTCCCATGTTCTTTCACTATCACAAATGTAACACTGTCTATCTTTGCCTTGTCACAGAACATGGGCGAAGTTCCCAGCCACCGTCGTTGGGTTTATGACCGTTGTTACAGTGGTAGGAGAGGCTTGAAGGAATCTTTTGTGATAGGAGTTGAACAGTTTATTCAGACTGCTCGACAATATAAATATTATGCTCTTGAGGGAGGGATTAGATGTCCCTGCGTTAAGTGCGAATGCACTCATATTTTGAAAGATGAGGAAGTTAAAGTTCATTTATACAAAAAAGGGTTCATGCCAGATTACTGGATTTGGACATTTCACGGTGAAGAAGTGCCCTCTATTTATTCCGGTGAACATGACACACATTTACCTAGTTCAAGCACGGTGGATCATACCTCTAAGATGAATCAAATTATGTATATGCAAGAGATGTTGAGTAATGCTGTTGGCCAACATGATTCATTTGAAGAAGCAGACGAGAGTCATTTAGAAGAGTCTCCAAATGACTTCACTCAGAGATTTTACAATTTATTAGCAGATGTCAATGAACCTGTATTTGAAGGGGTTACAGAGTCTAAATTGTCAGTATGCATCAGACTTTTGTCCCTCAAATCCACAATCGAACTTCAAATCAATTTAAGATACCCACCATTTGATCCATTCATTCTAGCAAGTAATGTTAAACAAGTTTATTATGTCCCGTATCCAACATTTCGGAACATCAACAAACGTGGTTGGTGTGTTGCAATACAAACTAAGCCTAGGGGTCGTGTTGAGTCAAATGAGGTGGAAGATGATATTCCCTATCAAGTTGATGAAATGTCACATGCCCATCAAATAATTGAAGTTGAAGGTGTCTCTACATTGCATGACATTGATGGGGATGGTGAAGAATTGGAAGAAGATGAAGTGGAAGAAGAAGAAGAAGAAGAAGAAGAAGAAGAACATGAAGAAGAAGAAGAAGAAGAAGAAGATGACGATGATGATGATGAAAATTATGAAGTCATAAACCATGACAGTGATGATGATTAACTTTTAATATTTGTAATTTGTATTGTGTGCCATTGTTGTTGTGTAGTTGTAACATGACCTTTTACCTTTTAATATTTGTACGTATAATTTGACATTAATATTCATCGTTTATTTGTTCTAATAGTATTTGTTATAGTGCACAATGTCATCTGGGGGTCCACCTAATCCTGGCAAGGGGAAAGAGGTAGCAAAACCAAAAAGGGCACCAAAAAGACCACGCTACCTGATAAAAGTTCCTCCTGGAAGACCATCCACATCCAGTCCATCCCCTCTTGCTGACACACATAGTGCAGCCTTACAGTCAACCTCTGTAGGTCTTGCACCCATATCATTACCTTCCCCAACCGTTCCTGCAGTTGAACCCACACCACCTCCTGTTATGGTACCCATACCACCTCCTGTAATGGTACCCACACCACCTGTTGTTATGCCACCCACAGCACCTCCTCTTATGGTACCCACACCATACCCTCCTTTGGTACCTCCACGCCCTCCTGTGGTACCCACAGCACCTCCTGTGATGGTGCCAATGCCACCCCCTGTTGTGCTATCACAACCTTCTTCTTCACCATCTGCTGCTGCTGCCGCCATACCTTCTCCATCATCAGTCCCTTCACCTAGTGATCCTGCCTCTTCTGGTCCTACTGATGCAGATGCTGCTTTTGTTGACCCTCCTCCCAATGAACGACCCACGATTGAACCTTATGGGAAAGGGTAAGAATAACTTCTCCCATCTTAAAAACTATTTTCTTTTACATGACTTATTTTACCTTGTCCTTTTTTGAATTTATTTTCTTAAATCATGTGCAGGTTTTATCCTTCTAGAGTTGCTTCCCAGGCCATCACAAGGTCTATTAAACAACAATATTTGACTGCTTGGCCGACATGGGGAGCAATACCTCCAACAGATAGAGATGTATTTTGGCAACGCTTTAAGGTAAACATATCATCAGTCTTTTTAAATATTTAATAATTGTGTATGTTAACCATGCAATGCAATTGATGATTTGTACTTTATTGGTTGTCGCAGAGGAAGGTTCAGTGGAGACCTGAACATGAAGCTCAAATTCACACAAATTTTAACTCTAGAGCTTCACATAGGCTCTCAGAGATGTTTAGAGAGGCCAGAATTGCAGGACAACGACCTTATTGGCTTGGGGATGATGTGTGGAATCAATTGCTGACACATTGGAATTCTCCAGCCTATCGCAATAAATGTATTACAGCCCAAAGGAACAGAGCTTCCCCAAAGGGTGGGAGCCTACACACAGGCGGTTCCATTACTACTCATGAGCATGCCATTCGTATGGTAATAAACTTCTCTCTTAAGTAATTCATCACACTCCGAATTTTAATAATTTATGCTTAAAAATTAACACCATATTTTGTTTTACAGGCACAAGAGCTTGGCCGATATGTGCACATTGATGAGGTTTTTCAACAAACCCATATCCGTAAAGGATCCAGCGAGTATGTTGATGAAAGATCTCGGAGGACCCATGTAAACAAACACTTTCATTACTTTTCCATAAAAGTATATTGTTGACCCTATTTCACTAATACCTTCTTGTTTACTTGATAGGAAGAATTTGAAAATAGACTTTCACAGGTAAGATCTGAGCAAGGCTCTTGTGTTGGCCCAGTAGATCCTAATGTTGATCCTACAGCAGAGGACACAATTAGGACTCGGTGTTGGGTTGAGGTTGTTGGTGGAAAGAATAAAGGAAGAGTATATGGGGCAGGCCAACTTGCTGCAAACTCAGGTGCAAGCGGTAGCCTCAGGCGCCAACCGTCTTCTTCGTCTTCCAGTGCTGAGGACGTTACGTACCTCAGACAAAGACTAGAAGCTCGTGATCAGGCTTATGAGGAATTAAAAGGCCAATTTCAAAACTTACACAATCTGGTCTTAACATTGCTGCCTCCTGACCATCATGCCCTTCAACAACCTCAATCCAACATAACACCGTCTCAGCAGCAGCCCGAAGTAGTCCAACCCAGCACACTCCAGCCTACAGTAGTGCAGCCCGCACCAGTGCAGCCCGCACCAGTCCAGCCCACACCAGTCCAGCCCACACCAGTCCAGCCCGCACCAGTCCAGCCCGCAACAAATCCTGAGGACTCTGATTCAGATGACTACTTAGACTATTAGGACCACATGTTAGAGTTACTCAGGACTATAGTTTTTAGTTTGATTGAGTTTTTCAGTTTGATTAATAATAAACACTTGATGCTTTCACTTCTGTGATACGGATGACTGTTTGTAGTAGTATCATTGAGGACTAGTTTTTACTTTGATTGAGTATAAACATTTCATACTTTTAGTATGTTTATGTTTAAATAATGTAGACATATATGTTTATGTTTAATATTGGAGTTCAAGTAGATATCTACTATTTTTTTAGAATGGATCGGATATTATAATTGGCAGGTCTGTTTCTGAATGTTTGTGATTTGCAGGTCTGGTTAATTATGTGTGGTTTTGGAAAACATGCAGAACAGACTCTGCAGTCTGATTAATATTTACCGACGGCATTTCCGACGGATTTATCCGCCGCTGAAACTCGTACAACTCTTTCCGACGGATCGTCCGTCCGTCGGGAATTACCGACGGAAAATTCCGTCGGTTTAAGAAGTCATTACCGACGGATAATTCCGTCGGTAATTACCGACGGACGACTTATCCGTCGGTAAACATTACAGACAAGCCTGTTACCGACGGATAATTTGCCGTCGAAAATCCGTCGAAAATTAGCAGTTACCGACAGAAATGAGTTTTTACCGACGGATCTGGACGTCGGTAAAATACGATTTTTTTGTAGTGTGAAAACAAACCATTATTGTTAGAAAAGGCACTCTATCTCTGAAAATATGATTTATTGCACTTGTGTATTTCATATGAGCAAGACACTACAATTTATAGGACTTACATTTGGTTTTTCATCTTCAAGCCATAATGTCTCCAATTATTATAAAAACATAACACTAATCACCATTAACATCCAAAACAAAACACATAAAACTTTTGACTTTTCCTCTCCTAAAACATCACAAATGTAACCACTCATAAAGTCTGTTCAATAACTCCTAATTTAAGTTTATCCTAACAAAACTCCCCTATAAACTTAAATACTTCTTCCATCCTTCATTCTGATTAGATTTTTATAGTTATTGAACAACACAGTTGGCAATGACTTTGTAAATAAGTCTGCAATTTGATCTCTGCTTCCCACGTGCACCATCTCTACATTACCTTCCTTCACCTGTTCTCGGATGGAATGAAATTTCACATCAATGTGCTTACTCCTTCCATGGTTGACCGAATTCTTTGCCAACTCAATAGCCGACTTGTTATCTACTCGAATTACAGTCCCTCCTTTTTGTTTCATCTCCAGTTTGCTTAGAAGATTTCTAAGCCATATTACATGACATACACTCAATGATGTTGCAACGTACTCAGCTTCGCATGTAGACAACGTCACTATAGGTTGCTTCTTTGAGAGCCAGGTAAACGTCGTGTTGCTCATGAAGAATACATACCCGGATGTGCTTTTCCGATCATCTACATCTCCGCACCAATCACTGTCCGAGTACCCTACTAATCGGTAATCGTCCGACCTAGTGTAGTATAATCCGAGTGATGTTGTTCCCCGCACATACCTCAATATTCTTTTCAGTGCTCTCCAATGTGTGTAGGTCGGCTCCTCCACGTATCGACTTACTATACCAACGCTTAGTAACAAATCCGGCCTTGTACTCGTCAAGTAACGAAGACTTCCAACCAAACTTCTGTATTTGTTGGCATCTATGTGATCTCCGCCATCAAACTTTGAAAGTTTTGTACCTGGTTCTATTGGGGTTGAAACCGAGCTGCACCTTGCCATCTTGAATTTACTCAGAATGTCCTCGGCATACCTTTCTTGAGACACAAAGATGTCTGTCTCAAGTTGTTTGACTTCCAGCCCGAGAAAGTATCTCATGTGTCCCAAGTCCGTCATTTCAAACTCTTTCTCCATGGTTCTTTTGAACTTCTTGATTAATTATGCATCATTACCCATGAACACAAGGTCATCAACATAAAGAGCTATAAACATTATCCTACCTCCATGCTTCTTTATATATAGTGCGTGTTCAACCGGACATTGTTCATATTTATTTTCCACGAAATAAGTGTGGATTCGGTCATTCCACGCCCTTAGAGCTTGCTTCAGGCCATAAAGAGTCTTCTTCAGCCTCAACACCTTCTTTTCTTCACCTCTCCTCATGTAGTCGAGTGGTTGCTCAATGTACCTTTTCCTTTAACACACCATTTAGAAAAGCCGACTTTACGTCCATTTGGAAAATGGGCCATTTGTTCTGAGCTGCTATAGAAATTAGTAGACGAACAGTCTCCATCCTAGTAACAGGTGCAAACACCTCGGCATAATCAACTCCTTCCCTCTGTCTATAGCCTTTTGCCACCAATCGAGATTTATATCGCTCTATCTCACCTTGTACGTTCATTTTCTTCTTGAAAACCCACTTTACTCCAATGGGTCGAGCTCCTTGTGGTAACTCGGATAGTTCCCACGTGTTGTTACGTTCTATAGCAGCAATCTCCTCGTCCATTGCCTTCTTCCATTTCTCATCCACCACGGCTTCTTCAAATCTAACATCTTCCGATTCTGGCAAAAGACACACAACATGTACCTCGTTAGTTGTATTATATATGTCTTGTAAGCTCCGAGTTCTAGGCTGCAATGATTCTTCTTCCTCGTCAGAGACCTCCTGTTGTCTTGCTGGTACATTGTCCAAATTTCTTCTTTCACTTGTCGGGCTTCTAAAGGTAGTTTCCGACCTCCCACTTGTCGTTGCTATGCTCTTAACTGTCACTGCCGAGTTGTTCCATTCGTTCTCCTCATCTATACAACATCTCGACTCACAAGAACTTTGTTTGTTACTGGATTAAACAATTTATAGCCCTTTATTTTTTCATCATATCCAATAAAAACAAGTTTCTTACTCCTGCCCTCAAGCTTGGTTCTTTGTTGTGCTGGAACATGAGCATATGCTACACTGTCAAATACCTTCAAGTGAGATACACATGGTTTCTTTCCACTTCATGCTTCATATGGTGTCTGTCCATTGAGTTTTGCATGAGGACACCTATGCTGCACATATACTGCACACTGCACTGCTTCAGCCCAAAATTCTTTTGACATATTCTTACCTTTCAATATTGCTCGAACCATGTTGAGAATTGTTTGATTCTTCCTTTCAGAAACTCCATTTTGTTGTGGTGAGTATGAAGCTGTCAAAAATCTTCTAATGCCAAGCTCCTCACAGTACCTCATGAACTCAACTTATGTGTATTCACCTCCTCTGTCTGACTGAACAACTTTAATTTTTATGCCCGTTTCATTCTCAATCATTACTTTAAATTTCTTAAACACTCCAAATACTTCAGATTTCTCCTTCAAAAAATAAACCCATGTCTTCTGAGAGAAATCATCAATAAGTGTTAAAAAGTACCTCTTACCACTGAAAGATACAGGAGTAATTGGTCCACAAACATCTGTATGCACCAGGCCGAGTTGTTCCTTCACCTGATACTCAGTTGTCTTTGGAAACGAGGCTCCCTGGTGCTTGCCAAGTACACAATCTTCACAAAAATTCTTCTTAAATTCTATGTTTGGCAATCTACGCACCATTTCTTTCTGTACTAGCTCAGTCGACCCTCCAAAGTGCAAATGGCCGAATCCAAAATGCCACTTCATTGCTTCATCCTCGACGTCGAGTTTCAAACACCTCAGCTCCAGTTTATACATTTTGTTTTGTTTCATTTCTACTCGGGTAATAAGGTGTCCGAGTTTATCTCTCAACTCCAGCACTCAATCTTTCATGATGACTGAGTACCCCTTTTCCATTAACTGCCCCATACTTAATATGTTGGTTTTGAGGTCGGGTACGTAGTACACATCCCGAATTGTCCCAATTCGTCCATTCTTTTGAGAAAAACATATCGTACCTCGTCCTTTTACCATCACCTTGGAAGCGTCTTCAAATGACACACAACTACCCAAACCCTTCATACACCCAAGAGACTTATTCAGTTGTGGTAACAACTCTAAAACCAACTATTTACTTTTATAGTATTTTTCTGCTACTCTCTTCTTCATATTACTCGATGTGGGACTTTGGCGAATACCCACTTGAGAACCAACATATCCTCCCTTCACCAAAAGTCTCACATGTTATGAAACAAACATTTGACACACCACCAACAGATATGCTTGAACCACTCTTGCCACTGGTGATATGCACGGACTCACTGACGATGACAATCTTTCCCATCAACGACCCTCACCGTTTTGCACATTAGACTCGTTGTCAGTAACTTTTACATCATTGTCACTAATAATTCACTGATACTCAAAGGGAATCTATCATAACGCCACCTTGGTCAAGCCACGACACGACCACAACACAACGACGTAACACTGTTGATGAAGCATCGCGTGAGTCATGCAAAACACCACCATTGGACATTTCGAGCTCCACACTCACCATGCAAATCCAACGTTACCAAACATCGTAGTCCACCAGACGCAACAACTAGAGTAGATCTGTAAGCCGTAGAGCACTTGCTCCACGCACATGTCGCAAACCATGACTCACACGGATCAGATCTCCATGGTACATCACTCATTAGGCCACATGAGCACCATTTGCAACCTCCTTCGTAGATTTGGGAACATCTCACCACACATGAACTTCACTCAGTTCAAAGGACATTGATTCTGGTTGGTATGCCAAATTGCTCCTCTTCCTCCCTTGATTAGAAACCCTTGCTCAGAACCTTAGCTCTGATACCACTGTTGGGAAATCACGTACTAAAAATAATCTCTTCAAGTGGAAGCATACCCACAAATAAGAGCAGAAAAATAAATAAAAGCACACAGGAAATTTAACGTGGTACGGCACCTCAAGGCCTACATCCACAAACACTCAACAAGAAGTATATTATCACCCAAGTGCAATTTTTTGGACAAAAATTGCAAACCTTTATACAATTTTTATGGACCAAAACTGCAAACCCTTCATAGTGCGTGTCCAAATGACACATGTCCATCTTCAATTTTGGAGAGCTCATCAAACATATTTTCATATCCTCACATATGGTTACTAGCTCCAGTGTCTAGATACCAGATCAAGTTGTTTTGGACTCGCAAACCAAACTCAGTGTTTGTGCTAGAGTTCGGACCAAGCTCGATATCCGAGCTCTTTGTCAACAACATCTCATCCTCATCAGTTTCCTCCCTTGCCAAATTCTTCATATCATCTACCAAGCTCTTCACATCATGTGCCAAGCTCACTTCGTTACTGGCCATCAACAATATTCCAGCTTGTTCTTCAACCTCTTCTGTAAGAAGATTGGTTGATTCATTTCTCCTATTTTAAGATCGGTAATCCTTTGCAAAATGACCTGTCTTACCACAGTTATAACACTTGACCGATCTACACTCATTTGCATAGTGATCGGGCTTGCTGCACTTGTAGCACTCACCATTGTTGCCTGACCGACCTCCTCGGCCTCCACCTCGACCTCGGCCTCGCCAATTTTGTAGGCTGGGAGCGCCGTCTTCGTAATCATCTCGATCTTGACCACTACGTCCTCGACCTTTGCCTCCAGGACTTCGGTTTTGACTCCCGTGATCTCTTCCTCCTCTGCCCCGAGTGTTCTGAGTTCCAAACGTCTTTTTCTCCTTGAAATTTGTCCTTGCTTGGAGAGCTTGGCGAAGGTAGTCCTCCTTCGTATTTCTTCTTCTTTGTTCATAGGCTTCTAGAGACCCAGCAAGCTCCTCCACGGTGAGCTTTGAGAGGTCTTTGGATTCCTCTATAGCACACACAATGTTGTTGAAGTCAATTGTCATTGACCTCAAAATTTTCTCCACAACTCGGTTTGCAGGCAACGGCTGCCCATTCTTGCCAAGTTGGTTTGCCACAGTCTCCACCTGAGATATGAACTTGATTACCCCTTCGTTCTCCTTCATCAGTAACCTCTCAAACTCTCCTCTAAGAGCTTGAAGACGAACCTGTTTCACATGGTCATCTCCCTTATATGTTTTCTCCAAGATGTCCCACGCCTCTTTTGAAGTCGTAGCGTTTGCTAACTTCTCAAGGCCTGCATCGTCCACAGCTCGGTACAATGCATACATAGCTTTCCTATCTTTGACTCGTGTTTTTTTCAACGCAGCAATCTGGGCAACTGTCTGTTCATCAAAATCCTCTGCCTCTTTGAAGCCACCTTGAACTACATCCCACACGTCTTGGGACCCGAGGTAGGCCTTCATCTGCATGCTCCACTTATCGTAGTCAGATTTTTGTGTCAGCTGGGGTAAGGACATATTGTTGGCCATCACTCACACCTTTTTCACTCTCAGACACTCAGGCTAACTGGCTCTTGATACCACTTTGTTAGCAAAGGCACTCTATCTCTGAAAATATGATTTATTTCACTTGTGTATTTCATATGAGCGAGACACTACAATTTATAGGACTTACATTTGACTTTTCATTTACAAGCCATAATGTCTCCAATTATTATAAAAACATAACACTAATCACCATTAACATCCAAAACATTACACATAAAACTTTTGACTTTTCCTCTCCTAAAACATCACAAATGTAACCACTCATAAAGTCTGTTCAATAACTCCTAATTTAAGTTTATCCTAACAATTATTACATATAAAAGATAAACAAAAAACTATTTATACCAATACATACCTTGTTTGCACTAATTCCTTCAATCTCAAAAATCTTTTCCATTTTAAGACACCCACTTATGACAAGGCTTTTCAACTTCTTCAAACTGCTGTTAAAATAGATCTGTCCAATACTCTTAACCACAAGTGGATCTGTGTTGATTAATGAGTTTCTTACTTGTTTAAAGTAAATCTTGCAGGAGTCTTTAAGGTTTAAAACTTAGTTAATCAAACACACAGTTCTGGGTTAATGGACTGTTTTAAAACAACCAAGAAGGATTAAAAGAGAGAAGAGGAATCAAAACACACAATTTATACTGGTTCGATTCAAGGCGAATCTACATCCAGTCTTCTCCTAAGTAATGCACTTAGGAGGATTCCACTAAACACAAAGGTTTCAAGAATTACAAGCACACCTATGTAATTCTAACCCCAAAAACCCAAGAACTTGATTCAACAATCAAGAACTCCCCCTAGGAGCAATGCATCCACACAATTGCACCTAGGTCCACACTTCAACCACTGAAGCTACTGTAATTAAAGATACAGAAAACAAAACAAGAAACGAAAACACCTATGTTGTGCAGATTTGTCTTGAAGCTTCTTGAATCAAGCAAGATCCATTATGGTAGAGTCAACCATCAAACATTCTTGGATCTGTGCTTAGGTAATTGCAGAATCTTCTGAAGTTCTTGTGTCTATCAGTTGGCTCTTTGTCAGATGCAGACTGCGTAATCTCTCCAAAAAATCCAGACCCAAAACAGATTACAAAACAGCTTTTATACTAAGGTTTTTGCTGTCACTAATTCAATTAGCCATTTATCTAATCGATTATCGTGAGTATGTTTTCACTTACTTAGTACAATACTCACAGCTAATCTCTTAGTCATGGAGCTAATCGCATACAGAGTTACATAGCAAACCTGAAATACAATTGAATAAGAAAAGCTAATTCCTAATGCATACCCTAATTAGATCAAGCTATGTTTTATCCTAGATAAGTAGACATCATCAAAATTGATCTTTGTTTATGGAAGAAAAGCTCCCCCTGCCAACAATCTCCCCCTTTTTGATGATGTCCAAAACATGGATTGAGATAACCCTACCTGCAATACATTTAGCAAACACCAACAGCAGTACACAGTACAGGCACACAATGCAAACACCAGCGTAGGCATGTACAGATATCATTTTCATTTTATGCTCCCCCTATCAGTTTAGCCTAACAATGCAGTGGCAAGATAATTCTCCCCCTTTTTGGACAGTAGCAAAAAAAACATAATGCACGATGGAAAGAGAAAACTGAACAGCGCAGCAAAGGAAAACACGCAGTAGTAGATAATGCATAACAACTATGATAATAATGGTGCATAGCATCCAGAAAAAGCATAGGATATAACATATTATAGTCCAAACCAAAAAAAACTAGGCTAAGTTAGCTAGGCTGCTAGGGTAACTATAACAAGGAAACACACACCCTGCTAGGACTACTAAGATTCTAAGGTCAAGAACTACAGACTGAACCTATGAAGGATGGTACGCAAAAGGAAGGTGTGTGGGTAGAGGCTAGGCTATTCATCGTCAGTGGCATCCTCAAAGTGCTCACTCTCACTCCCTTCTTCATTGTCCATAGCAGCTTCAGGAGTAGGGGAGGCACGACCAGTGTTGAGTTGCTCCAGTTGTTGTTGAACAGAGGTTAACTGGTGCTCAATGGACTCCAGTTTTGTCGTCCAGATGTGATGCTGATCAAAAAGAGCCGTGACCATACGCAGCATGTCCTGCTCGTAAGGAGTCCTGGGGGCATCAGCAGTATCCTCAGCAATATCCTCAGGGTCACTATCCGGTTCATCCTTGAAGCGCCAGGTGTTGCCCCTGAAAGACATCCCCATGTGATGAAGGGCATTTTCCCCAATCAGACTGGTGTGATTTGGAGTGTAGGAAGCCTCGCCAGAGAAGTCCACTTTGTAAAGCTCGAGAATTTTGCACACGAAAACGGCATAGGGCAGAGGATAATTGGGTAACTTGATGGCTTTCTGCATTGTATCAGAGATAACCTCAGACCAGTCTACAAGGACATTTGACTTGAAGGCATGGAGAAGAAAGACGTCCTCTGTGGTGAGTTGAGCATGGTTGCCATTGCGGGGAACCAGAATCCAGGCAGTCAAGAACGCAAGTACGCGCTCATCCTTCTTCATCCCACCAGCGCGAAAAATACTGTAATCGCGTTTGGCTTTGGGATCCCTCAAACAACCCTGGTAAACATCCAAGCGATTTGCCCCTGGAAACCCTCGATGGGCTGGAATGCCAGAAATGCGGAAGCCAGCGATGTCGGTCCAAACATCTGTAGTGAGGTAAATGTCTACCCCTTTGACACGCGAGATGAGAAGATCATCGTGACACGCGAGATTTGCGTAGAAAACCCTAACCAGATCGGGGTAAATGTCACCGGTAAGTTGAACGAACGTGTCCAGGTGTTGGTGGGAGATAAGCTCTGGGAAGGAGAAGCCGTGATTGCGAAAGAAAGATATTTGAATATGCTTGTGATTGATGATTTTGCGATTGCGGAAGGATTCATTGAAGTGTTCTTGAGCGGCGCTGTCACTGATCCAACCATCAATATCAGGATCCCGTTGCTTGGTGGCCATGCGCTTGACTCGTTTGCGAGAGGTAGAGGAGGATGCCATGGCGTAGTGGTGAAGGGTGTAGGTGACGGCGGAGCAGATGTGGAGAGAGGAGGGGGACCTAGGGTTTCCTTTTTTTTGTTTTAGGGATTAGACAATACTAGGGTCCTAGGAGCAGAAGTTAAGGCTGCTATTAGGAACAGGGAATTTACTTTCCTAATGGATTATCGGGCTTCGTTTTAAGAGATTAAGTGGTAGCTATGTGAGGCAGAACTTAGCTTAAAACTGGGCTTTAGACAAGGCACGATAATGAATTAGGACAAAGATTAGGTAAGCAGCTATACGGTTTGAACAGAAAAAAAACATACAGCAGATGCAGAAAGCAGAAACAAAATGCACATGATTTGAGATTAGACTTAATTGGATTAAAAAAAACTATGCATACAGTAGTAACACAAGAATGACACCCACACACAAACAGCAGTTAAGGAGACAGAATTAATTTGAGCAAGTGATGTCTAAGATACCCAATTCATTTCGAAGAGTGTAAAATCTCTCTCTGGCCAGAGGTTTAGTGAAGATGTCTGCTAATTGATGTTGTGTGTCAATGTACTCAACCTTGCACTCACCCTTGGATACATGATCTCTGATAAAGTGGTGGCGGATTTCAATATGTTTGGTCTTGGAATGCAGTACAGGATTTTTTGTAAGATTAATTGCACTGGTATTGTCACATTTTAACGGAATGTGAGTGAGGTAAATGCCATAATCCTCAAGCTGGTTCTTAATCCAAATAGATTGAGCGCAGCAGCTGCCAGCAGCTATATATTCTGCTTCAGTAGTGGACATAGCAACACAGGCCTGTTTTTTTGAGTGCCATGAAATTAGAGAACCACCTAGGAGATGGCAGGTGCCACTGGTGCTCTTCCTGTCAGTTTTGCAACCACCAAAATCTGAATCGCTGTACCCTACTAAGGAGATATTTGAGCCATGAGGATACCACATACCCAGATTTCTAGTGCCCTTAAGGTATTTAAAAATTCGTTTGACAGCAGTTAGGTGTGATTCTTTGGGGCAGGATTGGAATCTGGCACATACACACACACTGTGCATTATATCTGGACGGCTAGCTGTGAGATAGAGAAGTGATCCGATCATTCCACGATATTTAGTCTGATCCACTGCAGGCCCTGTTTCATCATAGTCTAGATAGCAATTTGTAGCCATAGGGGTTGATGATTCCTTGCAAGCTTCCATGTGAAACTTTTTTAGTAGCTCCGTGCAGTATTTAGATTGATGAATAAAGAGTCCATGCCTTCCCTGCTTAATTTGGAGTCCTAGAAAGAAGTGCAGCTCCCCCATCATGGACATTTCAAATTCATCTTGCATGGTTTTGGAGAAATCTTTGCAGAGACTAGGATTTGTTGAGCCAAAAATGATGTCATCCACATAAATTTGAACAAATAGTAGATCACTTTTGGCTTTCTTAATGAAGAGTGTAGAATCCACCTGCCCTCTTCGAAAACTGTTTTGAATCAGAAATTCACTTAGCCTCTCATACCATGAGCGCGGCGCTTGCTTAAGTCCATAGAGAGCTTTTTTTAACTTATACACATGATCTGGAAACTCATAGTCAGTGAAACCAGGGGGTTGTGCCACATAGACTTCTTCCTTAATGAAGCCGTTTAAGAAGGCACTCTTCACATCCATTTGAAAGAGCTTGAATTTGAGTAAGGATGAGATGGCAAGAAGAATTCGGATAGCCTCAAGTCGTGCTACAGGAGCATAGGTCTCATCATAATCAATTCCTTCTTCTTGACAGTAACCTTTGGCTACTAATCTAGCCTTATTCTTAATAATCACACCAGAGTCATCCAGCTTGTTGCGAAACACCCACTTGGTACCTATGATTTGCTGTGATTGAGTCCTTGGAACAAGATCCCAAACATCATTTCTCTTGAATTGATCCAGTTCGTCCTGCATTGCTAAAAACCAGTGTTCATCCTTGAGAGCATCCTTTACTGATTTTGGCTCAAGTTGGGAGACAAAAGCTACGTTTAGACAGAACTGGCCCAGCTGCCTGCGTGTGGAAACGCCTTTAGAAATATCCCCTATGATGTTGTCAAGAGACATATCTTTGGGCACTGTCCAATCAGCGGGTAAGTCTGCTGCAGAGGTGGAGGCCTCAGCTGCTCCAGGTGGTAATTCTGCTGCTGCTTCTGCTGCTGCTTCTGGCTCATGGTGTGTCAAATCTGCACCTGTATCATTTAAATCTGCACTATTTCTTGACCCAGAGGAATTAGCTACGTGATTATCAAAATTTTCATCAAATGCAACATGAATGGATTCCTCTATGGTTAATGTTCTTTTGTTATAGACACGATAGGCTTTACTAGAGGAGGAATAACCTAAGAAGATGCCTTCATCAGCCTTAGGATCAAACTTGCCAATGTTTGATTTTCCATTATTTAGAATGAAACATTTGCAACCAAAAGCTTTGAAATAAGAAACGTTGGGTTTTCTTCCTTTGAAGATCTCATAGGGAGTACGTTTCAAAATAGGCCTAATTAACACCCTGTTCAGAACGTGGCAGGCTGTACTTACAGCATCTGCCCAAAAGTACTTTGGAAGAGAGTTGTCATTGAGCATTGTCCTTGCCAACTCTTCCAAAGATCGATTTTTTCTTTCAACCACGCCATTCTGTTGTGGCGTTCTAGGGGCTGAGAAATTGTGGGAGATGCCATGATTTTCACAAAACTTTTCAAAAGACTCATTTTGAAACTCACCCCCATGGTCACTTCGAATTGCTTTGATTTTCAAGTCTTTCTCATTTTGAACAACTTTGGCAAATTTCCTAAAGACTGAGAAGGTGTCACTCTTAGATGAGATAAAGAAGGTCCAAGTAAAGCGAGAATAGTCATCCACAAGAACAAGCGCATAGTAATTTCCTCCTAGGCTTCTGGTTCTAGAAGGTCCAAACAAGTCCATGTGTAACAGTTCTAATGGATTAGAAGTAGAGATATGCAGTTTTGACTTAAAGGATGTTTTTACTTGTTTGCCTTTTTGGCATGCATCACACAGCTTATCTGACTTAAACTTTATATCAGCAACCCAATGACTAACTTCTTAGACACCAGTTTATTTAGGTGACCCATATGTATGTGTGCAAGTCTTTTATGCCAAATCCAAGGTTCATTATTTTTAGCAAAGAGGCATGCAATAGAGTCAAAAGAAGTGTTTTCAAAGTCCACCATGTATATGTTCTGAATCCTTTTTCCAACAAAAACCAGTTCATTTGTGGATGCATGACAGATTAAGCAGTGATGAGCTTCAAAGGTTACTTTCAGATTTTTATCACAAAGTTGGCTAATGCTAAGAAGATTATGCTTAAGCCCATCCACCAACAGAACATCTTCAATTTCCACAGCTGAAGATGACTTTACCTTTCCAGAACCAAGAATCCTACCTCTGTTATTGTCACCATACGTGACATGCCCACTTACTTTGTATGAGATTTTGCTGAATTTAGAGCTATCACCTGTCATGTGTCTAGAGCACCCACTGTCCAGATACCACATAGCCTCCTTAACTTCAGCATTTTCCTGTAAAACAGATTAATTTGATGAAGCAGGTACCCAAACAAACTTGGGTCCTATTGTGTTAGACTGAATTGCAGTTCTCTTAGGTACCCATTTGAATTTTCCTCTAGGAACCCCACTGTTTTTAAAGTAGCAAGACGTGGAGAAATGACCAGGTTCAGAACAATAGGTGCAGATAATGGAGGATGGTTTGCTGATGTTGAGAAAGCTTCTGCACGATAATCGATTAGGGTTGCCACTATAACCAATTCCCTCTTTATTCAGCACACTCCTTTGGGATCCTAAAACAGCATCTAGGTTGGATCTTCCCAAAGTGAATTTTGATAGTGTTTTCATTAAGTACTCTATCTTCTCTAGCTGTCCTGGACAGTTCCTACATTTAGACTTGGAGTGGTTTTCAGATTGTTCTAATTTTACTAAGCAAGATGTTAGATTTTCATTTTCCTCTTCTAATTGCTTTATTCTACCCTCCAGCCATTTAATCTCTCCTTTACGTCTGCTATTTGACTTTTGTAGTTTTGTGGCTTCCTTATGCAGTTCATTAAAGGCATCAAGCAGTTCATCATAGTCATTTTCCTCATGGTCAGATGTGAAATTACTTACACTGTTTTTGGATGACTCTGCTTTAATTGATGTTTCAGCTTTAGTCATCAGACACAGATTATTCTCCTCTTCAGTGCTATCATCTGAATCACTGGATGTGCTGGAGTCATTTTCCTCCCATGCAATGTAGGCTCTCTTCTTCTTCATGTGCTTTTCTGCCTCATTTTTCTCATCCAGTTTCTGCTTCATTTTCAGCACTGGACAATCAGCTTTGATGTGTCCTGTCTTACCACATTCATAGCAGGTTTGAGTTCCAGATCTGGTCTGCCTCTTGTTCCCTGCATAACTGTTGTTTGTCTTGTTCTTGTACTTCAAAATTTTTGAAAACTTTTTCACCATTAAGCTCAAGGCTTCACTGTCAAAGTTTCCATCATTGGAGTCATCTGCAGAATCTGTCCTTTTCTGTTTTACTGCAGATTTCACTGCACTCTTCAAGGCTATAGTGTGCCTCTTTTCTCCGTCCTCTTCTTCCTTGAGTCTTCCAAGCTCTAATTCATGTTCCCTTAGTTTTCCAAAGAGAGTGGCCATGTTCATGCTAGTGAGGTCTCTAGATTCAGAAATTGCTGTCACTTTGGGCTGCCATGTCCTATTTAAACTCTTCAAGATTTTGATATTTAGTTCCTCTTTGTCAAAAGTCTTGCCAAGAGCTAGAAGATGATTTACTATATGTGTAAATCTTTTCTGCACATCACAGATGCTTTCTCCTGTCTTCATTCTGAACATCTCATACTCTTGAATGAGAGTATTCTTCCTTGCCCTTTTGACTTCATTTGTGCCCTCATGGGTGACCTCCAAAACATCCCACATTTCTTTGGCGGATTCACACACAGATACCCTGTAAAATTCATCCAAAGTTAGTGCAGAAGATATAATATTTTTGGCTCTAACATCATAATGTGCCCTCTTATTCTCATCAGGGGTCCATTGTGAGAATTCTTTAGGAAAAGTCTCTCCATCCACTATTTTAGTTGGTTTAAAAGGTCCATTCACCACAGCATCCCATACCCCTTTGTCTACTGATTCAAGAAATATTTTCATTCGAATTTTCCAGAAGGGATAGTTTTCCCCAGCAAACAGAGGGGGCCTGTTAATGGATGCCCCTTCAGCAAAGGTTTGAGATGTATTAGACATAACAGGATCTTTCTAATCGATTAGCGTGCGATTAACCAGCTCTGGTGCCAATTGTTAAAATAGATCTGTCCAATACTCTTAACCACAAGTGGATCTGTGTTGATTAATGAGTTTCTTACTTGTTTAAAGTAAATCTTGCAGGAGTCTTTAAGGTTTAAAACTTAGTTAATCAAACACACAGTTCTGGGTTAATGGACTGTTTTAAAACAACCAAGAAGGATTAAAAGAGAGAAGAGGAATCAAAACACACAATTTATACTGGTTCGATTCAAGGCGAATCTACATCCAGTCTTCTCCTAAGTAATGCACTTAGGAGGATTCCACTAAACACAAAGGTTTCAAGAATTACAAGCACACCTATGTAATTCTAACCCCAAAAACCCAAGAACTTGATTCAACAATCAAGAACTCCCCCTAGGAGCAATGCATCCACACAATTGCACCTAGGTCCACACTTCAACCACTGAAGCTACTGTAATTAAAGATACAGAAAACAAAACAAGAAACGAAAACACCTATGTTGTGCAGATTTGTCTTGAAGCTTCTTGAATCAAGCAAGATCCATTATGGTAGAGTCAACCATCAAACATTCTTGGATCTGTGCTTAGGTAATTGCAGAATCTTCTGAAGTTCTTGTGTCTATCAGTTGGCTCTTTGTCAGATGCAGACTGCGTAATCTCTCCAAAAAATCCAGACCCAAAACAGATTACAAAACAGCTTTTATACTAAGGTTTTTGCTGTCACTAATTCAATTAGCCATTTATCTAATCGATTATCGTGAGTATGTTTTCACTTACTTAGTACAATACTCACAGCTAATCTCTTAGTCATGGAGCTAATCGCATACAGAGTTACATAGCAAACCTAAAATACAATTGAATAAGAAAAGCTAATTCCTAATGCATACCCTAATTAGATCAAGCTATGTTTTATCCTAGATAAGTAGACATCATCAAAATTGATCTTTGTTTATGGAAGAAAAGCTCCCCCTGCCAACAACTGCTAGCCATAGGTAATGAACATAGATGTGTCAATTTATCACAATCTTTCACAGCTAACTTTATCAAGTTTTGAAAGTAGAAACTTGACAAGTATTGATCGCTCCATATCTTATGGATGTTGAGTGAGGATAAATTCAAGTTCTCTAAGTTTGGAACTTCAACCTGTAAACACATTCACAATTAATATGTTTACAACAAATGAGCTAATTATTTAAATAGTATGAAAAATATGTAATGTCATACTAGTTCACCAAAAAGAGGAGGCGCATTGTCACTGTGGCCATCTTGTTCAGTAGAAATTTCTGTGTGACCCCAATTTGTAGTTTGAGCCTCTGTCAAATGTGGCCAGCAAGATCTCTCCACTTTGGTATAAAAACAAGTAAATGATGGTAATGATTGGAGTGTCAAAGTTCGTAATTTGAGAAACTCAACCTTACCATAATCCTGCGGTATTTGAAGGATCTCCTTTAAAGATTCACATTCACAAACCTCACAAACCTCACCACAATCCAGTGGTATTTGAAGGATCTCCTTTAAAGATTCACATTCACAAACCTCAATCATTTCTAAACTAGCTAGAAATTTCTTCATGATAGAATTACATTTAAAAATCTCACTTGTTCCTGTGCTAGTAGAAATTTTAATTGCGTAGAAGGAGAAGAGATTTTCCAATTGGCAACACATCTCAACCTTGATGGTTTTTAATTTGGCAAATGATTCAAGTGTAATTGGACCGCGACATATCATCTTTAAGTTCATCATGTTGCAGAGCCATAGAGATTCCAAATTGGAAAAAATGTTCACACAATAAGACAAATCTGTTGAATTGAAATATTCGACATCATTGTTATTTATGATGGATAAGTGTTTCAAATTCTGAAATCCGTCTATATTCAACTCATTAAGAACATTTTGAACACATACATTTCCCAAGAACAAACTTTGTGCTGTTTTAAACAACAATTTTATGCCTTGATGGGAGTTAAGATCAGTGTCGTCCTTTAGCTGCAATGCCAATACTTTGAGTTCTTCATATTTATTGGGCATCCTAAATTCTCCAACAGAAAACATTTCAAAGTCCCCAATTTCAATCTTGTAATCTTTTAACCTGTCAAAGAATAAGTGACTAGGCAAAATTGAAACACACGGGATGCTTAAGTCCACCACTTTCAATTGATGCAAATTCTTTAGCTCAGAAAGAAATGAATTATGACCTTTGTTTTCCCCTTTTTCAACCAACATTTTGATCAAGCTTTTTCTTATATACAACTCTTCCAAACACCTCAAATTAGAAAAAAGATCAGGTGGAATAATCTTCAGTTTGAAACAATCGCTGATGTCTAGCATTCGCAACTTATCCAAGTATCGTAGCTCAACTGGCAAATTTTTAAGTTGAGATCCAGAGAAACTGAGGATTCTTAATTTTTTAAACTTTCTCAGTACCGATAAATTGCAATCCAAAGTGCACCGCTCCAAACAAAGCATTCTGAGGTTCAATAGGTCTTTAATTGAATATGGTAAGCTTGACAGATGAAAATCAGTCAGTATTAAAACTAACAAGTTTTTCATGCTGCTAAAAAATCTCTGAGGTATTTCCAAAGACGGATCATTAGTTTCTATTTGCAAAAATTTAAGTTGAGGACAATTTATGACTTGAGGAAACCCATCTGTAATGTAACTATTGCATATAGAAATAGAAATGCATTTTTCAAGATCGGGCCAATAATCTAGTTTTCCATCTCTCAAAGCAAAAACATTGTGATCCATGAGTGCATTACTTAAAGCATCATCTCGAACCATATGAGACATATGGAAATGAATATTAGGATTTTCGTATGACACCAAACTCAAGTTTTTGAGCTCTTGGATCGATTCATTTATTTTTTCACGAGCTGCACTAAGGGAAGAGACCCCTTCAAATATACCTAATCCAAAGCAATATTTCACCAAGTCATTAACCAGGGGTAGGTGACCCATTTGAGCACAAAGCAAGTAAATGAACTTGAGTTCCTTATTTTTTGGAAGGTCATATTTTTTCTTATTAGGAGTCTCCGAAGACTTTTGCCATTCAACCAGACCTTGCTTTTTAAATTTGTCCAGTGTAGGTTTGCTTTCTGACTCAATCCAGTTTTTAAATGCCACTCCAAATGTAACTATTCTCATGGGCAATCCTGTACAATAGTTCTGGATTTCTTCTTTAGGCATAGACATTTTATTACCTCCTCCAATCACCTTCTCAAACAACATCAAGGCATCATTGCCATCTAATTCCTTTAAACAAAAATTTGACTCAACATCAACCTCATCATGAAATACTTTCTTATCACGTGAAGAAAGCAAAACTTTGCATCCCTTATAATCACCAAGAAAATTTCCTTTTTTTAGGACTTTTTCGCCAGTACCCTGTGCGCCGCCGCCAGGATTTGGGTTAGTACCCTGGTTACTTGACATTATGCTTAACTCGTTCTTCTTTCTTAAATCATAATCAAGATCAACCGGAATCCCTAACCTATTCAAGTCTAATCTTTCATGAAGGTTATCCAAGATTATAAGGATGCTCACATTTTCTATCTTTAACCATCTCCTTAGATAATCAGCTCTTACATTCTCACTTTCCCCTACTAATGGCAATCCTAACACATGTGCAATATCTGCTTGAATTGTGAGTGGATTGGGATTGACAGTTACATCTATTTCAGCCACCCTATCAAACAACCCCTCATCTTTGGCTTTATTAGCAATTTTTTTTATTAAAGTGCTCTTACCCATCCCTTGTGCTCCATGGAGTCCAATAATTTTTATATTGGGATCTTTAAGTTTTCTCATTATGTCTTGCACAATGGATTTTCTACTATCAAATTCAATGTAGCCAGAATAAGACGAAGTGAGATCAAAAGATGTTACATTCTCTGCATGGGAAACTTCTTCATCCTTGGGGCACTCATCTTTTAGCCTCAAAGCCTTCGGTTCCATCTTCTTTGCTTGTCTGCCCAGTTTGTGTCTATAGTAAGGAAATAAATAATATAAACCCCTTGTCTTCTTGTGACCAACATTATTCATGTACTTCTTAACCCTAATCTCAAATTCACCCACTTCCTCAAACCATTCTTCAACCCTATCTTCAACAATGTGACCCTTTCTTTTAGCTTCACCACGTTGACGATTTAACCTCTCTTTTTCTTCTCCAAGGCGCTTAACTCTCTTATCTAATTCCTCAAAGTTTTTCGTGTAACAAAAAATGTAGGTCAACTGATTAATACCGTGATCCCGCACAAACTCAATTACTGGATCAAATATTTTCAACACAATATCCATACTTTGAACTTCTTTTTCTGGTACCCTCCTCAACTACATCTCTTTGCCAACGAAACACATATTGGAAACAAATCAGTCAAGTGATTAAAAAAGAAAAGTAAAATATATTTTATTAAATAAAAATTACAAGTACATTTGCATATATTCAATCAAGCAACCACGGATTACAAAACAAAAAAGCATGAGAAATTTAAAACAGTAAGATATTAAACTTTGAATATATATATATATATATATATATATATATATATATATATATATATATATATATATATATATATATATATATACTCGCTAAGTTTTAAAAGTCCAAAGAGCGCAGACTAGCCGCGGAGCTTGGATACGGTTTACCGATCGGAGATCCATGGATCACAGACGGTATCTCCCCATGGCCTTTCGCCTCTGAAAGCGTCCTTCCTTCTCAATTAGGAGTAGGGGCTGAAAAGAGCTCTTTGTATAGGTTGGGTTTGCTGGGCTTTGATGCTGACCTTCTTTTTTTGAAAAGGGGAAGGTTTGATAAAGGAGCTTTTAAGCCCTTTTGCTGGATTGTTGGTTCACCGCGGCGAAAAATGAAATCTTGAGAAAGAAGGCCTTGTGGGGCATCTCCAGCAGCGCCAAAGAAGGAAGATGGAAAGTCTTCTTATATATATATATATATATATATATATATATATATATATATATATATATATATATATACATATATATTGATAGTATTTTGAGGTTGTGAAAGGAATAGATGATGAGATAGAGAAAATTGTGGACATAGTAAAATGTGGAAGTTGTAGTTGGAAGGAGTATGTAGTTGTAGTAGTGAGTGGTGTGTTAGATGCGGTCTTAGTTCTTGTCATACATCAAATGATTGAGTACATGCGTATTTATAAACCTATAGACTATTCTAGAAAGTGCTAGCCACAACTTGTGTGAAATGTTCTAGATTTTTGCCTATGTAGAATGTTCTTGATATTTTCTTCCTATCTTAGGCTTTTCTACTTTGTTCTAGAACTTTCATTACATTTCAATACTTTTATCTTAGGATTTCCTAGATTCTTCTAGACTTTTCATTACACTTTAATACTCCTCCTTGGTGCAAATTCGGTAACTCCAAGCATAGCACGTAGTAGTTCAAACCTTGGTAATGCCTTTGTAAAAATATCTACAATTTGGTCTTCTGTTGTGCAGTATCGAGTCGGATCTTCATATTTGCCTTTGCTTCTATGATGAAATGATATTTAATTGCTACGTGTTTTTTTCTATTGTGATGTATTGGGTTCTTCGTCATTGTGATAGCTGATTTATTGTCACAGTTGATTGTAGTAGGTTCACTTTGTTTTTCTCCCATATCTTTGAATATCTTTCGAAGTCATTACTAGTGCAGAATTTCCTTTTTACCTCGCCTTATATGCCTTGGTTGGCCAGGAACCGAAGCATATAATGGCGCGATGGCATTCTTGCAATTCCAGCCAAGTTTTATGCTTCGGTTCAGCTAACACTCGAAGCCAAAGATAGCTACAGGCCTCGGTTTGCGCAAAACCGGTGCCAAAGAGTGCTATGGCCTCGGTCCAACAAGACCCGAAGCCAAAAGGGGACTGCATTTTTGAAAAAGCTTTTAGGGTACCCGAGGCAGAAAGCGGAAGGGGAAAGGTTCTGTCTAGGGTTTAAAATTGGGCAAATATATCATCTTTTTCACATTTCTCTTCGCGAGTCACTGGTTCCCTCTTATGCGCGCTGCTTTTTCATCCTCTTCGTGTTGCTCCCATTGGCACCATTGTTCTACACGTCCACCGCCGCTGCTGTGCGCGTCCACCGCAGTTGTCGTCGTCACTGTTGTGCGCATCCACCGCAGTTGCCGCCGTCGCTGATGTGCGCGTCCACCTCATTGTTGTGCGCGTCCACTGCAAGTCGCTGTCGCTGTTGTGCGCGTCCACCTCGCTGCTGTACGCGTCCACTGCCACTGTTGTGCATCCACCGCAGCTGCAGCCGTCGCTGCTGTACGCGTCCACCTCGCAGCTGTGCCGATCCACCGTAACTGTTGCCACCGCTGTTGTGCACGTCCGTTGCCGCTGTTGTGCGCGTCCACTGCCGTTGTTCATCACGTTTCCACTGCTACATCTACTGTTAATGTTGTGGAGGATAGAGGTCGCGCAGTGCTGCACGAAACCACTGTTGATTTTTTTGCTACATTTTTTAATTTATTTTTTGTCCTTTATGTGTGTAATGGTGGTCCCTTGTGTTTTACAGGATGGGGAAGATGAAATTGAATGAAAGTGATAGTGATTATAGTGATGATTCTGATGTAGAGAGAAAATGGAGAAATCAGATTTATTGAATGACCAGAAGGAGTTTGAGTCAACTAAGGCTGAGGGCAGTCTGGGTTCGGTGACTGGTGGAGGAGGCACCTCTGGTTTCGGCTCATGTGAAAGTGGCTTCGAGGAAGAGCAGGAAACTGCTGGACAAGAAAAAGTGGGATCTGTTAGGCTGTAGAGTGATGAAAGTATTCAGCCCGTATTTTTTTTTAATTTTAATCACTTTTCTACCTCGGTTGCAACTATACCCGAAGCAAAAAGTCCAGTTCTGATTTTTTTTAATGCTCATTATGTCTCAGTTTTCAACCGAGGCAAAAAAGTGACATTTTTGGCCTCGACTTTATATGCCTCGGTTTTGAAACCGGGGCAGAATAGTAAAAATAACCGCGACCAAATCCCCTGTTTGCTTGCTTCTTTGATGCCAAAGAGAATATTCTCGATCCAAGCGAGAAAGCATAGCTTGAGGTGGTCTTCATGTCATCTATTGATCATGCCCAATCACTATCAGTGTAGCCAATCATCCTTCAGTTAGTCATGGTTTTGTACCATATTCCAAACTCCTTTATGCCTTGTAGATATCTTAAAATATTTTTCCCTACTCCATAATGAATCTGACTTGGCTTTTGCATGAATCTTGATAGAAGACTTGTAGCATACATAATGCCTGGTCTTGTGGTTGTGAGATATAAGAGAATTCCAATCAAACTCCTGTAGCGTGATGCATATGCTTCTTGTGCTCCGTCATCTTTTTGTAGCTTCTCGTTTACCACCAATGGAGTAGCGACAATTTTACAATCATACATCTTGAACATCTTCAATAGGGCTTCAATATATTTCTTTTGAGAGATAATATGTCGTCTTCTTGTTGTTTCACCTATATACCGATGAAATAGTTCATCAACCCAAGGCCGGTCATCTCAAATGTCTTCATCATGTATTCCTTAAATTCTTTCATCATCTCCAAATTGTTTTCTGTATAGATAAGATCATCAACATATAAGGAGACAATGAGGTGATACTGACCTTGTGCTTTAATATATAGTGTTGGCTCACTTTTGCTTCTCCTGAATCCTTGATCGATGAAATATTGATCAATCTTGCTATACCATGCTCGAGGAGCTTGCTTTAGGCTGTATAAGGCTTTTTTTAGTCTTAATACTTTGCCTTCATTGCCTTTATTGATGAAGCCTTGAGATTGTTCAACATAAATCTCTTCTTCGAATACTCCATTTAGAAAGACTGATTTGACATCTAGTTGATAGATGTTCCATCATTTTTGGACTACCTTACTTGGACATCTGTTTAGAACGCAAACTTTAGTGTAGATTGTTTCAGCCCAAAAAGTGTTAGGCATACCTTTCTCTTTTAGCATTGATCTTGTCATTTCCATGACTGTGCGATTTTTTGTTTCTGACACACCATTTTGTTGTGGAGTATGTGTGACTGTGATTTTTTCTCTCTATGCCTTCATCTTCGCAGAATTTTTCAAACTCGCGAGATGTATACTCCTTTCCACAATCACTTCTAAGTACTTTTATCTATTTTCCACTTTGCTTCTCGACAAGGGCCTTGAATTTCTTGAATATTCCAAAGACTTCTGACTTTGGCTTTAAGAAATAGACCCATGTCATTCTAGAGAAGTCATCAATGAAAAGGATGAAATACTTATTGTTGTGATGTGAAGGCGTCCTCATTGGTCTGCAAACATCAGTATGGCTCAACTCTAGTAAGTCTTTTGCTCTCCATGCTTTGTCCGTCGAGAATGGTAATCGATGTTGTTTACCAAGGAAACATTCTTCGCATGATTCATTATTCTCCTTCAAGCATGGAAGATCTCTCATCATGTTTTTCTGGTATAGAAGCTTTAAGGCATATGTGTTGAAGTGGACAAATCTATTATGCTAAAGCCACGAGTCATCAACTTCTGCCTTCATGACAATATTAGTTCTAGCTTTGAAGCTTATGAGAAAGCTTCTATTTCTCTTCTCCATTTTTACTTGGCCAATTTCTATCTTTCTACTGTCATAAATTTTGCATGTATCTTTCTTAAAGTAAAGAGAATATCCATTCCCCATCATTTGGCCAATACTTAAAAGATTCTCTTTAAGATTGGGAACCAGTAAAACATCCTTGATGAATTTCGTACCTTTTTTTCTCTCCACCATGACAGTTCCTTTGCCTTGAGACTCCACTGTGGCACCGTTTCCTAGTTGAACTTTGACATTGACAGATTTATCAATGTCTTCGAATATGCTTTGATCTTTGGCCATGTGATTGCTGCATCCACTATCCAAGTACCAAATTTCTCCTCCGCTAGGAGATTCTCGATTGGCATAAAATAAGTATTGCTCCTGATTATGTTCTTCAACAAAGTTTGCTTGATGCTTATTTTTATTATGACAATACTTCTCTACGTGGCCAAATTTCTTGCAGTACTGACATTGAGGTTTTCCATTATGCCAACAATCTTTTTCTATATGACTTGTCTTTTTACATATGCCACATGGGGGATATTTTCCTTGACGAGTCATAGGGAAACTTCTAGAATTTTCTTTATTTCTAGAAATTTCTCCTCTACTTTTATTTCCTTCATATTCTTTATTCTGAAACCGTAATTTTAGTTTTGATTGAAAGACATTTTTGACCGAGTCTTCTTCATGCCTTTTCAATCTTTGTTCATAAGCTTCAAGAGATCCCATTAGTTGTGTTACTGAAAATGTGGCCAAATCTTTTGTTTGTTCAATCTCAATTGCAATTGCATCACATTTTTGGGGAATAGAAATTAAAATTTTCTCAACGATTTTCTTTTGCCAAGAATAGTTTCCCCATTGGCTCTCATCTGGCTAACTATTTCCTTTATTCTAGAATAGTAGTCTTTAATGGTCTCAAATTCTTTCATTCTTATTAATTCAAACTCTCGTCTTAGAGAATGAAGTTTGACATTGCGTACCTCATCACTTCTTTGAATCTCTTCTTGTATTGTGTTCCAAGCTTGCTTTGCACTTGTGGCACCTATTATTGTTGGAAAGATTGTGTCATCAACTGCTTGTTGAAGAGCAAATAAAGCCCTTGAATCCTTGGGTTTGTTTTCCTTCAACTCTTTCTTCTGAGCTACAGTTAGAGTGGAAGTGTCTTTTGGAATAGTGAATCCCTCTTCTATAATGTCCCATAAGTCTTGGGAGCGAAAGAATGTCTTTATTTTGACACTCTAAAAATCATAATTTTCTCAAATGAAAATAGGTATTGGAATTGATGATGTTTGATTGGTAGTGGCCATGGGTTGAGAAAATATTTTGGAAATAGTATAGAATAGAATTCTAGTTTTTTGTGAAGTAGTTGAAAAATTTATCTACGCCTAGTAGATGACCGAACGTAGCTCTGATACCATTGATAGTATTTTAAGGTTGTGAAAGGAATAGTTGATGAGATAGAGAAAATTCTGGAGATAATAGAATGTGGAAGTTGTAGTTGGAAGGAGTATGTAGTTGTAGTAGTGAGTGGTGTGTTAGATGTGGTCTTAGTTCTTGTCATACATCAAATGATTGAGTACATGGGTATTTAGAGACCTATAGACTATTCTAGAAAGTGCTAGCCACAACTTGTGTGGAATGTTCTAGATTTTTGCCTATGTAAAATGTTCTTGATATTTTCTTCCTGTCTTAGGCTTTTCTACTTTGTTCTACAACTTTCATTACATTTCAATACTTTTATTTTAGAATTTTCTAAATTCTTCTAGAATTTGCATTACACTTTAATATATATACATATATATATATATATATATATATATATATATATATATATATATATATATATATATATATATATATATATGTATATATATGTATATATGTATATATATATATATACATATATATGTATATATATGTACATATATATACATATATATGTATATATATATATATGTATATATATATATATATATACATATATATATATATATATACATATATATATGTATATACATATATGTATATACATACATACATATATGTATGTATATACATATATGTATGTATATACATATATGTATATATATATATGTATATACATACATATATGTATATACATACATATATGTATGTATGTATATACATATATGTATATATATATATATATATATATATATATATATATATATATATATATATATATATATATATATATATATAAACAAAGCCGAATACTAGCTTAGACAATTGTTAGTACTTGCTTTAAGAAATACATTGGACCCTCTTTTTAATAAAATTGATGGTTTTGATTTATCATTTCAACCTTCCAAGCTAATCGTAATTTGCAGAGCACATATTGCTACCCCCAGAGCACATATTGCTATCCCAGGGCTGAATTGATGACCATGTCATTGGAGAGTAAATGGTTAAATTCGTCCTTGAAAATGCAAGATATAGTAAGTTAACTCATTAGCTGATGAACAATAAGAACGTTCATGTTTGACCAGTGGTAATTAGTATACCAAACTTTACACCAAGGCTATCAAAATTAACATTCCTATTTGTTAGATAATCTTAAATTAATAATTAGGTTGTTTTATTTTAAACATAAGTGCAGTATCTTTAAAATAATAGATTTGCGTAGTTTGTTTTTATGAGATTGTTGAAATATCGGATAGTTTAGATTGCTGAAATATTGGGTTGTTCTATTATATTCGGCTAGTGATTAGTGTGGTTACACTACAACAAAAATCACTTTAGACAACAACATAAAATTATGATATAAATTATAAAAACCGTGGTCTAAAGATTAGACCACAATTTTTTAGGCGTGGTATAGGTGAGTGTAGCTATATGTAATAGACAACGGTTTTTAGTATGACAATATTTTTAAAACCGTTGCTTAAAATTCTCACAATAAACAACAATTTTACATGTTGATTTTATACCTTACCTATGTTTTTAGACCACATTTTTACTAGTTTTGCCCACATAGTTTAAAGCAACAATTATATAATCATGGACTTTCATGATATTTATACATCATTTATAAAAATGTTGTTTATTATATGTTTAGGCTACATTTATTTAGCCGTTGTCTATTTTAGTGTGGTCTAAACTATAAATTGTTGTAGTGTTATTTATATGTTGTACACGGCTATTTTAAAAGCCAATCACAGTTCAATAAAAAACAGTGAGTGTTGCACATCTAATTATTTTGTCTAGTGTGCGTGAGTTGAGTTTAACAAAGTGGTACAAGAGCTCTTATGCTCTGAGTACCGAGTGAAAAATAAAAGAGAGTGAAACAGTGTGTGCTTGAGTGTTTGAAAAAAAATAAAGGAAGTAATGACAAAAGTTGTTAATGATATGACCATTCCATTATGATAATTGGTGTTTACAAATGAAGACTCTTCTGGGATCTTAAGACATATGGGATATGGAGAGTGGGTACTAAGAACCTCCGGAAGACGAAAACCAGACAGTGGTGCAGATTGCTGTATTGAGAAAGACGTGAGTGAAAGATAAATCGGCTTTATACTCCTTGTACAATGCGGTGGAGGAGTCAGACTTCGCGAAGATTGCAAACGTTGCATATTCAAAAGAAGCATGGAAGATTTTGGAGGTTGCATACAAAGGGAGCGACTACGTCAGACAAGTCCGGCTACAAACCCTCATAGGATGATTTTAATGCCTGAAGGTGGAGAACAAAGAGCGGGTAACCGAGTACATAACTCGAGTAGAGAAGGTGACCAATCAACTCAGCAGGAACGAAGAGCCCATGCCAGCAAGCCAGGTTATGAAGAAAATCTTGAGATCATTAACAAATGTTTCGAGCCAGGTTATGAAGAAGAAGAAGATCACTGACAAATGTTTCGAGAGCACCGTATGCGCTATTGAGGAGTCAAATGACTTTTCAATCCTCTTCGTGTCTAATTCAATTTTGACCCAATTTTTTTAATAATTAAAATCTTTTTTTAATCCATTTTTATAAGATTAAAACTAATTAAGTATAAATATTTTTACAAAACTAAGTATTGTAAAAATATTAGTACTTAAAATTTATACAAATAATAAATTTAGTTTGAAATTAGAGAGAAACAACATAAATATCAGTACTTAATTTTGTAAAAATATTTATACTTAATTAGTTTTAATTTTATAAAAAATGGATAAAAAAATATTTTAATTATTGAAAAAAATTGGGACAAAATTGAATCATAGACACATAGGTAGGGACTAAATTGAATTAAGAAGACATAGATGGAGACTAAATTGAAATCAATACAATGACATTTGATGAGTGACACTGACACACATGGCATTGTCCTGCCACTAACAATGCTAGTGTCACACCAGGGACATGCTAGATTCCATTCAAACTTCATATACTCAATGGAAATTGTTCCACTCTTTAGCAGCTTTCTCCATGAAATCACACTACCCCCAAGTGTGAATCTATTACCACAAATGGATTTTGTCTTGTTTGAATCAGAGATTCAGTTAGCATCATTGTACCCTTCTAGTACAATGGAAATTCACTATATTCAATGGCATATTCCATTTAATCTCTTAAGTATCTCATAAGCGCATCTCAATATTCCTAATTAGAATATTAAGTATATCTTCTCAGTCTGCCTACTACATAAACAATATATGGTCTAGAAGGACTTATCAAAAGCAAGCTCCCGATTATATGGGCATACTAAGGTTGAGAAATATACTTTTCTCTATTTTTCGTTAATTTAGAACTAGTATCATAAGGGATATTCACTCATTTATAATTTCTAAGTTTCCTAAGTTTCTCAAGAATACTTTTGGGATAGTAATACTATCACCTTTCCTTATGATTCTAAGTTCTTAAATCATATTGGCTTCACCTAAACACTTATATCTCAAAATAAGATTCTTATACAATTTAGTTTTATAAATTATCTCATTGCATATATCAATCATGAGAGGTGAAAAATCATCACAAATAAATTTTTTTCTTTTTTTTTAATGGGATTAGATTCACTAGGGGTGAGGAAAATGGTAAGACCTGTGAAAATTAATTAATTAAATAAATAAATAAATAATAAATACGGGTAGTGGGAGCCTTTATGACATTTAATACTGACATATATGACTTGGAAAAGTACTAGCTCAAATGGTTGAATGGTTGTGCATTGATTTGGCATTGGTATGGTCATGAGTTCAAACCTCGGTAGAACCATATTAAGCTTTCTTTTTGCCATTGGTGATCAAAGGAGCCTTCCAAATTTCATAAGTTTTGTGCACTGTTTCCAATTGATTGGGATGTGGTTTGGTCATTTTTTTCTGGTGTTCGCGTGCGTAAATAGTGAAGATGGCTGCTATTCTCGCTCAAGCGAGCAAGGCTCGCCTAGGCGAAAATAGCAGAGACTCGAACCTGATTCTGCTCGAGCATCTCGCTAAAGCGGAAAGACCTTGTTTTGGGTGACGGGTCACCTCGCTTAGGCGAGCGTGCCTTGCCTACGCGAGAAATCGTGAGGATTTTGTGGTTCTGTTTGAGCATCTCGCTTAGGAAGAAAGCCCTGTTTTGGGCGACAGAGCATCTCAGTCAGGCGAGCCTTCCTCGCCTAAGCGAGAAATTGTGGTATGTTGTGTGTTCTGTTTAACTCGCCGCCTAGGCGAGGGACGTTGGTTCTGGGCGAAGGGTGATCTCACCCAAGCGAGAGTTCGTGGATTGGTACTGCAATTCGCTCAGGCAAGAGAATCTAGCTTAAGCGAGATAGGCTTGGGTGCTTGGGCGAAGGCTTCTAGCCTAAGCGAAAAATAGTGCAATTGTGTGTTTCAAGCCAGGCAATAATGTTGTAGCTGAATGGTTTAGGCTTGCTTCGTGGTGCGTGGTCTACAAGAATTCTATGATATCTCGAAGGTGGGCTTGCTGGTGTTCCTTCAGATGTGGCTTGGAACGTATCCCTTGAGTCGTGGCTCGGGATAGGGGTTAAGCATGTGGTATTCCTTGAGTCGTGGCTCAGAATAGCATCTCTTGAGTTGTGGCTCGGGATGGTGGATGAACACGAGGAACTCTTGAGTTGTGGCTTGGGTTGGCGAGTGTTGGCGGTGTGAGTGTGCTGGTTGTGTCTCACATGGACGGGTACAGATAGATTACCCTCCTCAGTGATTAGCTGACGAGTTTGGTAGTCTTGGGACGTTACGGACTATGTTCGTATTGGGAATTCCACCTGACGTTACGGTGTGTGATCCGTAGCATGGTTTTCCGCACGTGCTCTATCGGTTGTGGCCGATAGTTGTGCCAACAAGACATCTTAGGTACTCACTAGAAGACGTAAAACACGGTGAACATGATTGTGACCATGTTGTATGGTATCAAAGAATGGATTTCCTTTTGTATAATTATGTTGATATATAAATGTCTTATATATATATATATATATATATATATATATATATATATATATATATATATATATATATGATTGTTTGATATTAGCTCACCCTATCTGCTTGTGTTTGGCGATGATCGTGTATGCGGTACACGGGAGCAGATGATGTTGTAGGTGGATTTGGTGAGGCATAGAACCGGAGCAGGGCTAGCTTGGGAGATTTTCTATAGAGTTGTTTTTATTATGACTTTTACAGACTTGTAATCTTTGGTTTATGAACATCGATTTGGTTTTATAATTGAGTTTATAAATTGAAGTTTTTAGATACTTTATAATGTATTAAAGTTTAAATTTCCTGTGTTTTTGGGAGATGATGTTTCAATAAATGTGTGTATTTATTATTTTTTTATTTTATTATTTAAAATCCGTAATATCCGAACGAAATGTTAGAAAAATACTCTCTAATAATTAAGTAATATCATCCTAAGCATTAAAAATAAATTAATAACCTTTAATTTTGAGTTAGATAGGATAACATTACCTTACATCCCACACAATGTCCACGTGGCACTCAAGTGCCTGATCATGACCAAAGTCAAACCATATATACCCTACACGCATCCATCTCCGTTGAGGGTCTAGGGCAACTTCATTCTCAAGATCATAGCCAACTCCATTTCTCTTTACAGAAGGATCTATGTTTAAGACAACCATGACTCTTAAGTCAGGGGAAGATGAAAAACCATAAAATTAGAGGAAAATATATCAGTATTTTCGTTTGCTCGACCACCGCAATGTGCCTCCGTCAACCACTGTTTTCGTTTGCTCGACCACCATGCCAGCGATGCCACTGCGAGGCCCCCCGTCATTAAAGGCTAAAGGCGTTATCAGAAGCTTCTCCCTCAAAGATCTGAACGTGCCAACCACTAGAGAACATAACCTTCCGATCGCCACCACCGATCGACGCTCACCTTTGCTCATTGAACGTCGTTGCCGTCATCGCTGTCCTCCCCATGCATGTCGTGAAGAGATTAAACTTTGTCGGGATGTGCACCAGCACAGAGAAGCGGTGATGGAAAACGCGTTACTAGTGAAGACGATGAACTACGTGAAACTAGCCTCATTTGTGCCTTCCATTATTTTGAAGTTATGGGTGAGGAGCTTCATGCATCGGAGGTGGAGTTTTAGTGTGTTGCAGATGCGCGAGTTGCACCACGTCCACCACATTCTCTGTGGTCAAACGCTGGGTCAAGCCCTTGATGAAATTGGAAAGAACCTCGCCCACGTGGGTGATGAGTGGCTCCGCACCGGTCTTGCAACGAAGGGTCTTTCGGGTAAATGTGACAAGCATTTCCCAGATAGGAGGCTATATCTCTTTGGTGAATGAATTTGTGTCACAGTGGTTCATAAATTAGTGAATGAATTATTCATAGGCAGTACAATTTTTTTCTGGTTTTTAAATAAATAAAGAAGAAAGGTCGGAAAAACCTTCAAAGGGTAAAGAATGACGATTATAGTGGCTTGGTGTGTATATTTTCATGGGTAAATCCTTTGTAGTAAAAATATGACGAGAACATGAATAAATAAATTTCTTAAAGTGCGTTGAAACACTACCTTTAAAGATTTATCTGTAGTCTATACGTAAATTCCTCATAGTACAACAGAAACAGATATATTTTGCGAGGAACCAAAACTAATAAGATAAAATCTTTAAGGCTTAAATGGTCTTTTGGTCCTAGTTTAGGACCACTTTTTTCACTTTGGTCCTACTTTTGAAAAAGTTTTCATTTTGGTCCTACTTTTCGTAATTTTGTTTCAATCAACTCCTTTTCGTTAACTCCGTCTAAATAGTTAACGGAACAGTGCCAGCGTGGTGTTTATGTGTGACGTGGTTACTGTGACGTGTCCGTTACCATTTAATTAAAAATGTGGATTTGTTTAGGGTTAATGTCTGATTAAATTGGGTTTAGGTTTAGGGATTTCGTGGGTTAATCTCTGATTAAATTGGGATTTGTCGTCGCACTTTGAAATTGTGGATTTGGGGGGCCAATTAGGGATTTCGTCCTCGCTTTGAACTTGTGGATTTGGGGCTCGCATTAGGGATTTGGGGCTCGCATCAGGGATTTGGGGCTCGCATTAGGGCTGGCATCCAATTTCGTCGCTCATCTTTGCTCACTCGCTGCGGAGGGAAAAAGCGATCAAGGTATGCTTTAGGTTATTACTGATTGTCGGAATTGATTGGGTTTAGTGTTAATGATTACGGTTTTGTATAATCGGTGCTGCATTGTTTATTGTTTTCGCTGGTGACCCACCATTTTTAATTGCTTCTGTTGTCGCTATCTGTGGTGGGTGGGTTTCATGGTTACTTGTCGGTTTGTCGGTTTGTCGGTTATAAAAAGCGTATTTGTTCCCCCATTTAAACATTGTTTACCATTTGCAGGTTTTTTTGTGGGTTTTTTTGTGTTTCCAATGTCTGATGAAAGGTTTGAGGTTGTGGTCCACCACCGTGGTGAATTTGCTAAAAATGAGTGGTGTAAGTATGTTGGTGGAGAAACTACTCATTGGTCATGCGATCCTGACCACTGGAGTTATTTCGAAATATTGGGGTCTCTTAAGGAAATGGGGTATCATAGCGTAAAGGGATTATGTTATTGTGTGGAGATGTTGTTGCACCCTTTGAATGATGACAGAGGTGCACTTAATATGCTTCATATCGCAAGACATTACGGTGAAGTGCATATGTTTGTTGTGCATGGAGTTGATGAGGCCCAGGTAGATGATAATATAGTGGAACCTGAAGGAGATGATGGGAGACCTGTAGAGAGTGGAGAAAACAGTCATGCTGTTAGTGAATTTGAGGTACTAGGAACTGAGATTGTAGTCTGGTCTGCTCCACCTGAAGATGTAACTTCTGCTCCAGTTGATGATGCTAGGAACGAAGACACTGAAATTGGATCAGATGAAGGTGAAGTGGTTGACAGTTTAAGGAGGTGTGGTGAAGAAGAAGTGGGAGTTAAGAATGTGGGCACAGGTGAAGAAGAAGTTGGAGGTGAGAATGTGGGCACAGGTGAAGAAGAAGCTGGAGTTGAGAATGTGGGTACAGATGAAGCAGAAGTTGGAGGTGAGAATCTGGGTACAGTTGAAGCAGATGTTGGAGGTGAGAATCTGGGTACAGTTGAAGCAGATGTTGGAGGTGAGAATCTGGGTCCAGGTGAAGCAGAAGTTGGAGTTGAGAATGTGGGTCCAGGTGAAGCAGAAGTTGGAGTTGAGAATGTGGGTACAGGTGAGGCAGAAGTTGGAGTTGATAATTTGGGTGCAGTTGAGGCAGAAGTTGGAGTTGATAAAGGGCTGGATAATGAAAGGGTTGAGGTTGATAGTTGGATTGATTCTGATGCAGACTGTATAGGAGATAGTGATGGAGACGAATGGGGTTGTGGTAATGGAGGTACTGAAGGCGTAGTTGATGTAGAAATAGATGTTGATTACGGTCAAGGCGAAGTTGGTCCTACTTCACAAAACCATGATAGTGAAGACAGTGCAAGTCAATCAGAAAATGTTGGTAGGAGTAGAGATAGAGGACTGTCTGATAATAGTTGGGAGTCAGAAGAGTTATGCAGCATTGAAGGCAGTGGTAGTGAGACAGAACATGATGGGATGAGTTGTTATTTTGGTACATTTAAGAAGCCTAAGTCCATGGCTGATTACAAATGGGAGGTGGGGACAACCTTTGTGGACAAGGAACAATTTGTTGATGGGGTACGAACGTATGCTGTTCATGCTGGTAGGAACTTGAAGTTTGAAAAAAATGACAAGGAAAGAGTGCGGGTGAGATGTTTAGGGGCGCAAGGAAAGTGCGACTGGTCCCTTTATTGTGGATTTCTGGTTTCCTGTCAAACATGGCAGCTTAGGAAAGTTCAAAACCGTCATAAGTGCAGCAGAGAATTTAGTATAAATTTGATGAATTCAAAATGGTTGAGTAAAACCTTAGACAACACATTAATAGAGAATCCTAATTTGAAGCTGGTTGATATACGTAATAAAGCTGCAAGGAAATGGAATACAAAGGTGTCAGTTTCAATGGCTCATAGGGCAAAGCAACTAGCAGCGAAGGTGGTTGAAGGATCTTTTAAAGATCAGTATAGAAGGATTTATGATTATGCTCATGAGATAATCAGATCAAATCCCGGATCTACAGTTAAAGTTAAAGTGGAAGATGTCAATGATGAGAAGATTTTCATGCGAATTTACACATGTCTAAAGGCATGCAAGGACAGCTTTGTCAGCTGTCGACCCATCATAGGCCTTGATGGTTGTTTTTTGAAAGGACAATATGGGGGTGAGCTACTCACTGCTGTAGGTCGTGACGCAAATGACCAAATGCTTCCTATAGCCTACGCAGTAGTTGAAGTTGAGAACAAAGACACATGGACCTGGTTTCTGGAGTTGCTGATTGAGGACCTGGGAGGTGATGATGTATGTAGGTTCTGCACATTTATGTCCGACCAGCAAAAGGTTATATGTTTCCATATTTTTTTGTGTTCATTGTTCTTCTATTTCTGTAATATGAAAACTAACTGACTAGTATATACACAGGGTTTGCTTCCTGCCATACAAGACCTACTGCCTGGCGCTGAGCAAAGGTTTTGTATGCGCCACTTGTACAGCAATTTCAGAAAGAAGTTTGGAAGCAAGCAACTAAAAAGCTTGATGTGGAAGGCTGCAACCTGCACGCACCCAAGAGCATGGGAAAGAGAAATGCATAACATCAAAGAAGTGAACGAGGAAGCCTTCAAATATCTAATAGCAATACCACCAAGGTTAGTTAGCAATATCACTGACTCTCCACATTAACAATGGATTAACAATTTTGTATTGGCAGATATTGGTCCAGGTCTAGGTTTACCATGCAAGCCAAATGTGACACGTTGGTAAACAACATGAGTGAAGCCTTCAACAGCGTAATTGTGGATGCAAGGTCCAAGCCAATCATCTCAATGCTGGAAGACATCCGTTTGTATATTATGAAAAGGTGGTCCAAGAATAGATCCAAGGTGCAGAAGTACGAGGGAGATATATGCCCTAAAATACGCGCCAGATTGTCCAAAGAATCTGAACAAACTAAGTATTGGATACCAAGGTACTTTCGAATCTGGTCCTAGTTTAAGGTTAAGTTCTTTTCAATATGGTCCTAGTTTAGTTTTAAAAATTTTCAATTTCGTCCTAGTTTAAGGTTAAGTTCTTTTCAATATGGTCCTAGTTTAGGTTTAAAATTTTTCACTTTGGTCCTAGTTTAAGGTTAAGTTCTTTTCAATATGGTCCTACTTTTGGTTTAAAATTTTTCACTTTGATCATCCTGCAGTTGGTCAGGTCAGAAGCTGTTTGAAGTTAGGCATGTCTCATTAATTGGAGACAAGTTCACTGTCAACATAGAAAGCCAGGAATGCAGCTGCAGGAAATGGCTCATTAGTGGGATCCCATGCTGTCATGCAATTGCTGCACTGAACTTCCTCAACTTGAAGGCAGAAGATTACATTCCACATTGGTTCAGACGTACAACATATGAAGAGATATACAACTCCATAGTTCTTCCTGCCAATGGCCAACTTTTCTGGGAAACAACTGCCTTCCCTGATGTTCTACCACCACTTAAAAGAAGGCTGCCAGGGAGACCAAAGAAGAAGAGAAGGCTGGAAGCTTGGGAACTTACAAAAAATAACACTCAAATGAGGCCAGGTGGTCATAGAAAGAGATGTTCAGTTTGTCGTGCACTTGGGCACAAGAGGAACAATTGTCCAGCACTTCCTGTCCATGGCTGTGCAGAACGTCCCACTGAAGCTGCAGCAACACAACCAACTCAACCCACACAAAGTGAACCACAACCAACTCAACCCACACAAAGTGAACCACCACCAAGTCAACCACCTGCAACACCCACTCCACCTGCAGCACCAACCCCACCAATTGCAGCACCATCCCCACCAGCACAAACCCCACCAATTGCAGCACCAACCCCACCAGCACCAACCCCACCAATTGCAGCACCAACCCCAGTCAACACTGCAGTACAACAGCCAAGCCAACCATCTTATGGAATTAGAAAGATGAGGCCAAAAATGCAAATAAGAAGGCCACCACGTCCATCATGAGATTAATGAATGTATTTTGGGAGAGGGAATATTTTGTTATGTATTGTCAATGTGATAATTGGAAATGATGATGTACTTTAACAATTTCTGGATTTTGATCACTGATATTTTGATGGAATGCTTAAAAGCCTTAATTAGTAATGCATTATGATTTGCACTTTTCAGAATTTTATCAACTTTTCAGAATTGTTCGTTCCTCAGTTCATTGAAATTAAACTATTTTCAACAGCTCAGAATATGTAATTAGAGATAAAGTAATATCATTCATTCATTGAAGTAATTATTCAACATAGTCAACGACAATTACAACCCATAAAACTAACTACAATCATTACAATAAGAACACCTATCACAGCTAATGATAGTTGCATCCGTTTTCTCCAAACAGTCAATGCATTTTCAATATAAGCAATCTTCTGCCTTTGCCTAGCGATAATGGCATCTCGCTCATCAGCACCCTCTTCGTAACACCACTTGAAAAAGTTGCATCCCAACACATCTTCACCACATCTCTGCAACACAAAAAAAACCATGAAGATGAAAGTGAAAGACTGAAAGTGATAGAAACACCCAAACCCGAACAGTGGAAAACAAACCTTAAAGTTCGCACAGCCCCAAAATTGTTTACCCAAATTCTTTGTAGTTCTAGCTGTGCGCACCACTGCAATGTCTCCGCAATCGCAAATTGGGGGTGACCCTGAAACCCTAGAACCACCATGGCAGGAATTGCAACTCCGATGAACCCAGCTGTTGCAAGAAGAAGAAGATGCCCCACGAGACATTGATTTTCAGCTGAAATGGAACCCTAAACTACAATGAACATATAAACCCTAAAATTCAATTTAACCCACACAAAGCAATGACAGTGCAAACGTCCAACTCACTGAACAGTATCCACGTCAGACAACTAACACCACGCTGGCACTGTTCCGTTAACGATTTTGACGGAGTTAACGAAAAGGACTTGATTGATAACAAATTACGAAAAGTAGGACCAAACTGAAAACATTTTCAAAGGTAGGACCAAAGTGAAAAAAGTGATCCTAAACTAGGACCAAAAGACCATTTAAGCCAATCTTTAAAATAATATGAATAATCAAGATAATAGAAGAAAGATATAAAGGGAGAAGAGAGAAAAAAAAACCCTAAAAAGGAAGAGAGGTGGGTTAAATTGTCTGTCCTTTTAGACAGGACAGGACGAGACCACCTATTTATAGGTGTGAATGAGGAATGATGATGGATTAAAATCCCATAACTCATGAAAATCTTGTAAAATTTCAACAACAATCACATTTGTTGCAGTGTCCAAATAAAAACTGTTGTATCAATAATGATCAAAACAAAACTACTCTAACTATAATAATCAAAATGCTATAATAACCAAAATGGAAGTGCATATTTGCAATAAACAAATTTTACATTAAACCCCACCTATAATTCTTTACATCTTACGATATGTTCCTCTAATTCAATAATTATATCCTTAGTGTCAAACTTTGGAACACCTTAATTTACGTTTTTTGAATGGCGCCCGGCAGTCCTGTGATACCGTACGTCCAGTGTCATATCAGCATACAACCCCTGATTTGACTTTGTTAGGCCACCTAATCTTCTAATCCAAATCATTTTATCTTCTCTTTAGTGAAAAATTATTGTTTGGTTCGAAATAGACCTTATAAATAGTAGATTGGATGATTGTAACGCAATTAATCAAGTATCACAAAAAAGCTCAAATCAAACCGCTTAAAAATCATAACACAATACAATTTATAATCATCTCAGTCAACCAAATGTCAGTGGCAAAACAAATCAAACATCAAAACCCACTCGATATCAAAATCAAACAAGTGTAATCAGTGATCATACACATTTAAGACAAATTCAACACACATAATTTCAGTAAGCAAGAAAAAGACTAGTTTCTCATACCATCAAAGGACAATTCAAAATTCTAAGAATACCGAAGTCACCTTCAAACTCGCAATAAAGCTCTACCTCGATATAGAGACAACGTAAAAATGATCGGACCAAACAGAAAAGGGTTACTGGTTAATAAAGAATGAAAATAAAGACTCTAGAAATAAATGCAAACCAAGAAGATCACATACATTGCCCAAAACTATTTGGATATCGAAAGAGTTGAAATTTTAACTTACCCGAAAGAATGTTTTGTTCAGTTAGATTTGAAAACGGTCTTGCTGCGATCACATCTCCGACCTCTCTTCATAAAGATGATGGAATGAGAGTGAGAAGCTAAATAAAGAAGATGGAGGTTCTAGAGGAGAATGAATTTGGAAAGGAAGCTTTGTGTTGCTTTTAAGGTTGAAACTTTTGAGTTTAAAAAAAAAAAAAACAAAGTTTTTTACTGTGTTAAATCTTCAAGTTATTAATTGGTAACCTCATAATATTTGTATACGTAATATCTTTGTATGGCTCAACTTTCTAAAAGGGTTAAATATGTTTTTGGTTCTTTATTTTCAGTGAATTTTGAAATTAGTCCATTTCGAAACTTTGAACCAATTTAGTCCTTCATCTTTCGAAATACGTGAATTTAGTTCTTTTAATCAAATTTTGTTAAGTTTATTTGACATTTCATGCGTGTTTCATAATAGTATTTGATTTAACATTAAAACAAAAATGTGTCAAACAGTATAAATAAGTCAAATACAAATCTAAAATGCGTAGGAAATATCAAATAAACTTAATAAAATTTGATTAAAAGGACTAAATTCATATATTTCAAGAAATGAAAAACTAAATTGATCCAAAGTTTTGAAATAAACTAATTCCAAAATTTATTAAAAGTTAAAGGATAAAAATATATTTAACCCTTTCTAAAATAAACCGAAATAAAAAATGATAGATAGATACTTATATTTATATAAGCTACAAAAGCCACCTTTGTTATTGAATTGGATGACTTTAAGCTGCTATTATTGCCTTTGCTTGCCACGGTTCCTATTGTAACACTGACCAACACTGCAACAGAATAGTGATAGCATGTGAGAAAGAGGAGAGAATTAACAGAAATGATTCCCACCAGCTTTCTTCGATTGAGTTAAAAGACATATTTCACGCACTTTTTTTGAGAAAGTTTCAGTATAGCGTGTGAGCATCGAGAAATAATATTTTCGTTGATCGATGCATTTTATCCATTTGTAACACCTTTTTGGATCATCATACTCAACTTGTTTGAAAGATTTGTAGCCTTAAAAACAATTATGCGTCTGTTATTAAATAAGAAGAAAGTAAAATGAAGAATTTAAATTACAGTTATTTAGTTAAAATGAATAAAGAAAGAGCATAAAAAATAGTCAAGGAACTTTGTTCTCCTTTCAAGATAAAATTTTATTCTAACTTTTCACATGCAGGTTGTTTTTGAGGATATGTTAGAGATACCTAACACTAGATTTTTGAAAGGGAGGTTCGTTTTTATTTTTATAGTTGTGTTATTTATAAAACATTACAATGTAAAAAAAGTATGTTTAGACCTTATTCTTTTGTTGGGTAAATCTATTGTTGTGTGTTGCTTATAGATTATCAGATTTACACACTGTATAAATATGTTTGTGTGTATTGATTTGAGTAGAAATAGACTCTGGTATGGAATATATGTATAAATACGACTTCACTTTTTAATTTTTGTTTAGAAGAATGATTTTATTTGTGTGATTTTTTATTTAAAAAAATCAAGTATTTAAAGGTTTTATATTCATATTATATATATATATATATATATATATATATATATATATATATATATATATATTGAACATGGATTAAAACATTATTAATGTTTTATATTGTTTTATTTATGTATTAGTTATTGTTAATAAAAAGAAAGTGCAACAAAATATTTTGAAAAAACTAAAATAAAAAATACATATTTAGTAATCCCTAAAAGATTTACTTAAAATTTTGTAAAAGTAAAAAGTAAAATATTATATAAATCTAAATCAAATTCAAATATTTTCAAGGTTTTTTTATTAAGTTTTAGAATTAATGAAATTAAAAATTGTTCCGATTCCGATTCAAGTTTCCGAGGTATTGTCCGCTTTGGAGCGTTTTGAACTCCGTTACTGTTGGAGTCCTTAGGAACAAGGACCGCGTTTCTGAGGTATTGTTCGCTTTGAAGGAGAGCGTGAAACTTCATCACGATTTTGTCCTTAAAAGGCACCTGTGGATGGAGGTAGGAGTATTTAAACTACGCTTGACCTCGACTCTTACGTAAGGTGAAACTTATTGGGATACCAGAACAAGCCCCCCGTCGAGGGCAAGGGGAGTTGACCTTTGAGGCACCTTTTAAGGACAAACTCATGACAGAACTGAAACGTTCCAAAGCGGACAATACCTCAGGAACGCGGTAATTGTTCTTAACAATGGTTGTCGGACGAACTTGTGTCGGAATCGGAACAATATCAAAATTAATCTCCATAAATATCACCAATATATGAAGAAATATAAGTTAGTTTAAGAAGAAGAAATATTCACTATGAGAAAACAAAAATTTATCATTGACCAATCAATGCTAATTAGCCAGTAGAGTGGGATTTGTATATCTAAATACTCTAAACGGGAATTTGATAGGATTGACTTTTGAAGATCGACACTAAGTAACATTTACTTTTTAAATTAATTTTTTTATTAAAATATTTTAGTAGCAAACTTTTTTTTAAAATTTATTTAATTTAGTGTTAGTTAAGTTAAGTCTAACTAAAATCTATTTTTAATATTAATTTGTTTGCGTTGGTTTGATAATCACTAATAATGATAATAATTTCAAACAAACAAAAAAATCTCTATGTTTAATAATATAAAATACAAACAAAAAATAGAAAAAAATAATTTTAGTAAACAAAGAAGATGAAGATGGATGAAAAAACTTTAATTCATTTTAAAGAATTTAATAAAAATGACAAAATTGTATCTATTTTTCAAAAATTGAAACCAAAAAAACTAGAATTTTTTTAACGAAATTAAGAATAAAAAAGAATAATTAAATCTTGTACAAACCATACGGAACACAGTGCATCCTCTGTAGGATGTTGTTCCTAACATTACAAAAGAAAACTCTTATTACCGACGTCCATATCTGTCGGAAAACCCCTATATTTGTCGATAAAAGCTAATTTTTGACGAAATTTCAACGACAAAAAATGTGTCGGTAAAATGCTTATCTGTAACCATTACCGATGGATGCTTTATCCGTCGGCAATTATCGACGGATCAATCCTTCGATAATGACATCTATTACGGACAGATCAACCGACGGACGTCGGTAATTTTTGACGGATGACGAATCCGTTAGTAACGGTACAATGACATCTACCGACGGATCCATCCGTCGTTAAATGTTCATCAGACTGCGAAGTCTATTCTGCATGCTTGCTAAAACCACGCCATTAAGTGAACAGACCTGCCAATGTTAATCAGACCTGCAAATCACAGACATTCAGAAATAGACCTGTCAATTGTAACATCTGATCCATTCTAAACAAATACATATCTAGTTTAACTCTAACATTAAACATAAACATATATCACACATTAATTAAACATAGTGAAATTATCAAATTTTTACTACTCAATCAAAGTAAAAACTAGTCCTCAGTAATACTACAAGCAATCATCTGAATCACATAAGTGAAAGTAAAAAGTGTTTGTTATCAATCAAACTTAAAAACTCAATCAAACTAAAAACTATAGTCCTCAACAACTCTGACATCTGGTCCTAATAGTCTAAGTAGTCATCTGAATCAGGGTCCTCAGGAACTGGTGTAGGCTGGATTGGTGCGGGCTGGACTAGTGCAAGCTGGATAGGTATAGTTCTGTTTTTGTGGTTTGCATCTACCTAGATTACCACATTTTAGGTTGAAAGAGTCTTTATATGCTAATTCAGCCATGCATACATAGTTTGAATAGGTTTTCATCAAGAGAATAAGTGTTGATCATTTTTTGAATTTTACCTTGTTTAGACTTGTGCTATAATTGAAATTCTTCTTTGTGTGATACACTCATAAAAATGCTCCTACTCTTAAATTTAAACATTTGACCTTAATGTTGACTTTCACTTTGCAGGTTCAAAATCATGCACAAGTTTTGGAAACCTCTAAAGACAATTAAATACACTTGTGCATAGTTGATTGAAGTAGAATTAGGGGAATTTTCTGTAGCTAATCAAACTACTACAGAAAAGAATCATTGAAGAGTTTAAGTTTGATTGCATAGTTGACTTTTTGTCTTAAAGCTCAAATGCAAGTTGTGCATGTTAAAAGAGATATCATGTGAAGTGTTGAAGGTAAAAGGAATCATTGGACTACACTTAACAAATGCACATGGCGATGAAAAAAAAAATGGCAGGCAAGTTTATTATACGTATGCCACTACAAAGAAAAGAAGGTGAATGTTATTTAATTATTAAATCAATAATTTATATTATATGTACAGATGAAAAAAGATAAAAAGAGTTAATTATTCCAACTATAACCACATGCTTAACCCGGATACTAGGGCTGGGCAAAAATAACTGAATTGTACTGTACTTAGGTTAATTGTACTGTTTTAAACCAAAAATAACTGAATTATTAACAGTAAAATTAAACTGTACTGTTTTGTAGTTAAAGTTAGAAAAACTGTACTGCAAACAGTTAACTGTTCACATCCAGTGCACTGAACTGTGATTTTTACTTTCTCTTCGATCCAGATCAGTCCACACACACTTCTTCTTTTTTCTCCACCGAGATTCAACCACGACCAAAACAGATCCTGTCTCCGTCGCTCGCCGCCGTCGAAGGTTGTACCGCCGTCGAAGATTTCGCCGCCGTCGAAGGTTTCGCCGCCGTCGAAGGTTTCGCCGCCGTTGAAGATTGTTGCCGTCGAAGGTGATCTCTTTATATCTTTAGGTTTTCATTTCGCTTCTTCTTTTTTCTCCAATTCGATCATTCTAATCTTTTGGGATGAACCTGCTGTTAGGGATTTGTTCGTCAATAACTTGAAACCCAGTTGAGAAAGAAATCATGGCATAAAAGGTACTCTTCACACTCTTCATGCATCACCCACCACCCCGTCACTTCCAAGCTCAAAAATTTCTCCCCTTCACCTCACGTTTCTGCCTCAGACTTGGCTTCAAGGTTTCTGGGCACAAAAAAAAGTGTTGGGTGGCTCAGCCTCACCTCTAGAATTGGCCCCTCCAACGGCTCCAGAGCCACGTGCTGGTTCAGGTTCGGGAAGAACGGTGTTGATGCCGAAGGTGCTGGCATTTATGGCAGCCAAAGCCGTGATGACTTTGACAGAGATGATGTGGAGCAGGTTGGTGATTGAAGCTTTTAAATTTGGTAGTTCTCACAATTGTGTCATGCTTGTGCACGTGGTTAATGCTGTACGAGTTCATTGTTGTTTGTGTTAGAAAATTACGTTAAGGGATAAGATAATATTGTGCGTGTTAGTTGTTTGAAAAAATTTGAGCTTGGTGAGATTTGACATGAGAGATTGTGCTTATGTATTGCTGGTATGTGTTTTGGGGGTGGCTTTAAGAAGTGGGGATATTTTTCCTTTAACATTAGGATTTTCCAATTTCATGTGGCTAGAAGAATAGAAAAGTGAGTTCATGTTCTTAAAGGGGTTAGATTGAGGGAATCGATTTGGTAAATAAAGGCACATTCAGAGAATTAGAAAAGGTTTGTAAGGAAAGAGGAAGTCTTCTTGGGAAGGAGAAACCCTTGGAGGAGAGTTCTTATTCTCATACTTAGTAGTTTAATAAGATTGTTCATATCCTGTTCTTGCTTCCATGCTTTCATTTTTAGGATAAGATTGGAACTTTTTAACTGTTTTTTACAGGGGAAAGTAGGCAGGAACATAATTGAATAAAAGAGGCAGTAATGAAGATAGAACCAAATATGTCTATTCTTTGTCTTATTTAAGTTACAATTAAGTAATTTTTATCTTGTTATTTTTCTCTACTAGGAGATTACAGCTACTAAGGAATGTGAATGATGTTTGTTGATTGGAAATTTTAAACTTCTGCAACTGTTAACTATTATGCTTATGCATTACTGAGTTTTGTTCTTGGAGTCACTATAGATTTCTTCTATTAGGTTGGAAAGTTGATTTGGGTTGGAATTGCGATGAATTGATTTTTAAATCTGCTTTATCTTTACCCAATTTTAAGCTGTGTGATTGATTCATCCTCCATTTGTTATTAAAATACCTTACAGAGTCAACTCATCTTGCATCTGCTAGAAAATAGATAGAAGTCCATTCTTTACCTATATGCATTTTTGTTAAGAAATCTTGAATCAATCAACTTACACGAACAAAATCTCTTACATGACATCAAATTTAAAATGCATAAACTTAAATAATATATGCTAGTACCACCTGAACAGACTTTAGGCCAACATCCCTTCTAAGTACAACACAGGTTATAAGATGGAGGGACAGAGTGGTGAAGCATAGAATTTCCAAACATGATTAATTTCTTTCACATTACTTATGATATACATTATTAGAGAACATGAAAATAAAAAAATTTAACACAGAAAAAGAAGGGGCCGCGCGAACACAGGCTCTGTCACTGGGACAGACCTTAGAAAAGCACCCATTCAAAGTGCAATGAATGTCACTTTTCTAAGTCATGGACCTTCTTGATCATCCATTGACCCTGTCCAGGTAAGTATCTTTCTTAGACTGACACATTTCATATTTGTAGTATATTCTTGCTGTTACTATATCTAGCATTGTCGATGTGGGATTGAAACAGATTTCTTTGAAGTAAACAATAGGAGTTGTTATGAAATTTAACATGAAAAGTAGCCAATGGTCTCTTGGAACATTTCTTTTTTTTTACTGATATAAATATGTAATCAGGTTGGAGAAGATGAATTCAGGTTGGAGAACAAAACAATCAAGTTTATAAGCTGCAATCTTGGATCAGATGGATTTTACATTGCCAGAAACTGTCGAAACTCTCACACCAGCTACTTCTGGGATTGATCCTTTACCTCCTTTTATGGCTACATCATCAACTGAGCATAGCAAAGGTCGATCAGATGTGTGGGAGCATTTTACCAAACAAGACCCTTATTCTGAGAAGAAGGCTAAGTGCAATTACTGTGGTGATTTGATTAAATATTTGGCTGGAACAAGTGGGATGAGGAATCATTTGATAAGATGCAAGGAAAATCCAAATAGAGAAGCATTCAAAAGGAAAAAAATGTCATCATCAACTACAGAAGGGGCTAGTGTTGTCCCTTCACCAACAATTTCTAAGTTTGACCAAAATGCATCTCGAATGAAGTTGGTGAAGATGTTTGTGAAGTCCGAGCTTCCTTTTCGATTTGTGGAAGATGAAGACTTCCGTGACTTTGTACGATCCTTGCAACCACGGTTTGAGGTCCCATCCCGCACTACATTGAGGCGTGAAATGTGGGAACTCTATGAAGAGGAAAAAGCAAAGTTAAAAATTTTTCTATCAAAGCAGTGTGGGAGGGTTTGCTTAACTACAGACACATGGACTTCAATCCAAAACCTAAACTACATGAGTTTAACAGCTCACTTTATTGATGAAGATTGGAAGCTTCATAAGAAAATTTTGAATTTTTCTCAAACAACAGGTCATTCAGGGGAGCTCATTGCTAAACATGTTGAGGCTTGTTTGAATAACTGGGAGTTGAAGCGAGTCCTTAGTGTCACTGTGGATAATGCTACAGCAAATGATGTTGGGGTCCAATACCTCAAAAGAAGGATGTTATCATGGAATTGTCTTGTCTTAAAGGGAGAATATGTTCATATGCGTTGTTGCGCACATATATTAAGTTTGATTGTGAAGGATGGGTTAAAAGAGATAAAAGATTCAATTTCAAAAATTCGAAGTGCAGTTAAATATGTCAAATCTTCTCCAGCTCGATTTGCTAGATTCAAGGCCTGTGTTGAACAAGAGGGAATTTCTTATAGAGGTCTTGTCTGCCTTGATGTTGAAACCAGATGGAATTCAACTTATCTAATGTTAGAGGCAAGCTTGAAGTACAAAGATGCCTTTGTCTTGCTAGATATGCAAGATAAGAAATTTGGTGCTGAAATGGCCAAAAGTAGTGGTGTGCCACTAGAAGAGGATTGGGAATATGCGAGGTCTGTTCTACCATTCTTAAAGATGTTTTATGACTCTACCATGCGGATTTCTGGTTCTTCTTATGTCACTAGTCATATGTATATGAAGGAAGTGTTTGGAATTGGTAAAAAGATTCGACAATATTCTGAGAGTACTGATGTGAGCATAAGATTGATGGCAATGAGGATGAAGGGTAAGTATGACAAATATTGGGGAAATCCCAATGGAATTAATATCTTATTATTGATTGCTGTTGTGCTTGACCCAAGGAGTAAGTTGGATTTTGTTAATTACTTCATTGACTATATATTTGAACCTAGCATGGCCAGTGGATTGAAATCAAAATTATTGTCATCTTTAAAAACACTTTATGATCAATATCAAGGGGTTGAGGAGGGTTCTCAAAGTAGCCAACAAGAATCCCAACTAGATGATGAAGATGATGATCCTCATGGCATGAGCTTCTACCTAAGAGCTACAGGACGTAGATTTGATTATATATCAGAGCTTGATAAATATTTGAGAGAGGATCCTGAACCTTATACAAAGTCAGTTGAGCTTGATGTTTTACATTGGTGGAAGGTCAACTCAACTAGATTTCCTATCCTTGCAAACATGGCTCGAGAGGTGTTAGCCATTCCCATCTCTACCGTAGCATCAGAGTGTGCATTCAGTACAGGAGGAAGGGTGGTTAATCCTTATCGTAGTTGCCTAACGCCTAAAATAGTGGAAGTACTTGTTTGCACACAAGATTGGTTAAGAGGAACACCTTTCTCTATACTTTTCAATGAGGATCCTAAAGAGCTTGATGAATTTGAGCAAGGTGAGTTTATATCAAAACTTTATATACTTTTTAGTTGATACTTTATATGAAAGCCTAAAATATATTTTTTTTTTTTTGTAGATATAACTTCTCAAGACGAAGTGGGACCTTCAAGTGCAATTAATTTAGATGATTGAAAATGTATTAAGATGTATTAACATTTTGATGTTGTTTATGGGAGAACCTACTAGAGAACCTATGTATTAAGATGTATAAATATTTTGATTTTGGTGTATTGAAGTATGAGGCTTATTTCAAGTATTATTTCCTAAGCACTTTCAAATTATAAACTTTATATTATTATTGCGTATTACAATCATATATAATTAGTGCAATTCGGTTCAAAATAATGTAATTCAGTTCAAAAATAGTGCAATTCAGTTCAAAAATAATGCAATTCAGTTTAAAATCAATGCAATTCGGTTCAAAAATAGTACAATTCGGTTCAAAAATAGTGAAGTTTATTCAAAATCAGTGCAATTCGATTCAAAAACGGTTCAAAAATAGTGTAGTTAAGTTAAAAATTAGTGCAGTTCAATTCAAGAATAGTGCAGTTCAGTAAAAAATTGTGCAGTTCAGTTAAAAAATAGTGCAGTTCAGTTAAAAAATAGTGCAGTTCAGTTCTGATATAGTGCAGTTCATAAAACAGTTCAGTTTATAACAGTTCAGTACAGTTCATATTATAGTGCAGTGCAGTTCAGTACAGTGCAGTTCAGTCCAGTTTATTTTTCAGAAAAACAGTTCAGTTCAGTTCGTCTGAACTGTTTTTCAGTTCAGTGCAGTTCATACGAACTGTTTTTTAGTTCAGTGCAGTTTGTGGTAGTTCAGTACAGTGCAGTTATTTTTGCCCAGCCCTACCGGATACTACGTTTTTCATGTTCCCTTCTTTACAATAAAAAAATTAATAATTAGTGCAACTATTGTTAAAATTTTAATCTAATTTTTCACATGCGCATTGACACTAGATTTTTACATGGAGGATTAAAGAACTAGCATTGTTCGTTTTAAAAAATTAAATTTATTTTTGATATATTAAAATTAAAATTGAAATTTGTATATAAATAAAGGGCTTTTATTTATTATTTTAATAATAAAGAAAGATACTAGTTTTCTATATATTAAAAAATGATATTTGTTTCGTAAAACCAATAACAAAAACGTCCGTTAAAACTTGTTAAAAATAATTTAGGAGGTATTATTGAGATAACTTTAGTTAACGTTCTAAGTTAGTTAAAATAGCATGATATTAATTATATATAGGTTGTCATAAGAATTAGTAAAAAGATAGTCCTAATTACTCTTATATACTGGTCCATGAGTAAACATACATACTTTTTGAGACATAAAGTTTAATGTTATTTACATCATTTAAGAAAATTTAAATCTTTCATATGAATAAAATTTAGTTTGTGATGGTTTCTTGAATCGAAGAGGGATTTCTTTGAATTTTAGAGAGACCGTGTCGATGTTTATATTTTTGTCACTACCAGAAAAACGTTAATTACCGACGGTCAGAATCCGTCGATAATAGCCATAATTCGTCGATAATGATGTTTTATCGACAGACTTCCGACGGCAAAATATCTGTCGGTAAATTGCTCGTCGGTAATTATTTACCGACGGATTGTTGAAATCCGCCGATAATTACTGACGGAAATATTCGTCGTCTTTTCCGTCAGTTATTTCCGACGAATAATTCCCTCGGTAATTACCGACGGACATATCCGTCGGTAATGACATGGACTCCACGAATGGATTTACCGACGGATCTGTCTGTCGGTAATTCCGTCGGTAAGATAAAAAATTTGGTCTGGGTTAGTTTGTTTTTTAGACATTCCACAATACCTGCATATAGAAAATTCCAATACAGACAAATCTAGCAGTCCAGCATTCCACTATATCAAATATTGTATCATTATCAAACTCCTAGACAATATATATCAAATGACACAGTAAATTGTTCATAAAACAGAGAAAATAATATGTATCACAGGAAAGTTTGTCAAATATTACATAATCACGACCAGTACCAAGAAGGACTAATAGTACATAAGTTTATTAAGTAAATGAAAAGCTAATAATCTTCATAATCAGGAGAAGATTCTTCATTTAGGTTATCGTCTTCTTCATTATTTTGTTACTGAAAATGGGGTGTAGGGATTTCAAAGTTTGGTTGAGTAAGGTTTGGCTGTCGTGGTTGTGGCTGCTGAAGACGAGCTTGAGCATCAAGAGGGAGATATTGTAGGACTGGTGACTGAAAGGATTGAAACTCAGACCTTAATTGCTCATTTTCCTCTAGGCTACGTGACAGTTGCTGCCTAATATTAGTGAGGTCCTCAGTATTAGAAGAGGAAGAAGGTGGTACTTGGTTCAAGCTTTCATTTGGACCTGTATATTTTGAAAAGTTAACCAGCCCCATAAAGTCTTTCTTTCTTTTTCTCTCCTACTGTCTCAATCCAACACCTAGTCCTGATATTCTCGTCCTGTGTAGGATCAACAGAGGACTGCTCTTGTGTTCCATCAGCACATGAGGAAACCTCAGATCTAACTTGAGAAAGCCTAGTCTGAAATTCTTCCTATAAGTAAACAATGAACAATTATTATTCTGTGGTGGGATACATTTAAGAGTAAATAATATTGAACAGTAAAAGAGACTTACATTTGTCTTCCTAGACCTCTGATCCACATACTCGCCAGTACCCTTCCGGATATGTGTCTGTTGAAAGACTTCATCAAGAAACACATGGCGTCCCAACTCACGTGCCTGCAACAAAATGTTATAGAGTTAGATTTGATTTGATTTCAAACATTAAAAATGTAGTTCAAATGTGACAAATACAAATAGTTAATGTGTTTACCATACGAAGGGCATGCTCGTAAGTGGTAATGGATCCACCTGTGTGTAGGGTCCCACCTGTTTCAGAAGCCCTATTCTTTTTTGCTGCAATACATTTGCTCCGATAACTTGGAGAATTTCAATGTTCTAGCAGCCTTGTCCACACATCATTAGGAATCCATTTTGGCCTTTCTCTAGCCGTTCTAGCATCTCTAAACAACTCAGATAGACGATGGGAAGCTCTGCTGTTGAAATTTCTCTTAATGGCAATTTCATGCTCTGGTGCCCACTGAACTCTCCTCTATAACACAATTTAAACATATAAAACATTATAAGTATATTAAACATGGAATAGTAGTTAACAACTTAATTTATCTATATAATAAGTTAGAACACGTTACCTTGAAACGTTGCCAGAAAATTTCCTTGTCTTTTTCAGGTATTGATCCCCATGATGGCCAAGGATTAAGCAATTGTTGCTTGATTGTCTTTGTGATAGCCTGTGAAGCAACTCTAGATGGAACAAACCTACAATTCATGGAAAATTGTCAGAAAATGAAAGAATTACATAATATAAACAATGAGAATAATTGAATTTAAATATTATCCTCGACCGACAGGTTCAATCATCGGGCGGTCCTGCAGAGGATGGTCAGGTTCTGCATCTAAATCATTATCAACCATAGGCTGTGGGGCAACTATATCACCTGCAACTGGGGATGGTGCAGACTGCTGACCAACGGCAAAAGATGGGCCACCAATGGAGGCTGGGGATGGTACATTATGAGGTGATGGGGATGCTCCAATGTCTGTGGAAGGGGTATGTATCCCAGTGTGTGGAGCTGAGGAAGATGAGGATGGTATATGGAAGGGTGGTACAGAAGGGGGCCTGGGAGCAACAATAGGGGTATGCAACCCTGTGGGCGGAGGTTGAGAAGACGAGGATGACATATGAATCGCCGGGATAGATGTTGGGTTATGTAACCCTGTAGGTGGAGGTGGGGAAGATAAGGATGGCATATGTAAGCCCGGGGTAGGGGTGATGGGTCTGACTGGAATCCGAAGCATATAATTATTACGTCTATTTCTTGTTTTTGCAATACCTTTCCCCTTGTCAACTGGGGGTGGTCGAGGTGGATCTCCCGATGACATGGTATATAGGATCTAAGTGTCAAACAAATTAAGATGGTGTATAATAATAAACAAATACCAACTTAATATCTATTCATTAGACATATTACACAACTTGAAATACAACAACAAAAAGTTCTAATGAAATGAAAAAAAACAAACATATTAAAAAGTTAAGTACTAAAACAAAAAAGACAAAGTTAGTCATTATCATCACTTTCACCCTCATCATCGTCCTCCTCTTCCTCCACTTCTTCTTCTTCAGTTTCATCTTCTTCATCTAGATATTCCTCCTCCTCTTCTTCTTCTTCTTCTTCATCTTCTTCTTCTTCATCTTCTTCTTCTTCCTCCTCCTGTTGTTCCAACTCTTCATCATGACCTTCTATGTGATGAAATTCCGATACACGTTTTACTTCAATTACTTCGTTCACATGGGACATTTCATCAACTTGGTAAGGGACATCGTCGTCCACCTCATTTGATTCAATGCGACCTCTCGACTTTGTTTTAATTGCAACACACCAACCACGGTTGTCTTTTCGAGATGGTGGATATTGTACATAATATACTTGTCTAACATTGTATGCTAAAATAAATGGATCAAATGGTTGGTACCTTGAAGTCATGTGAATGTCCACAATGTTATATTTAGGATCTACTCTTGTACCTTTTCTTGAGGGATCAAACCATTCACACAAAAAAAAGTGCAACTTTCTTCGGTTTATTAGAAGTATTATACTCTAGTTCATATATTCTATGAATGATCCCATAAAAATCATCTTCACCTCCTTCGGTAAGGCCCTTCACATGAACACCACTATTTATAGTCTTTTTCCCTTTGCTCCATGCGTTAGTATGGAACTTGTACCCATTCACGAAGTATGTGTGCCATTCTTTGACACATTTCATTGGCCAATTTGACAAATCCCTTAGGTCTTGGTTTCTAACACTTAATGGCTCGTTATAAACCTACAAGTATAGAAAGATAGATGTAAAATTATGATACATTAAAATCCATTTGTTGCATAATTAATGGTACAATACATACTTGATATTGGAACCGTTCAGGAAACTCTGAATGAATACGAGCAGAAGCACTGCTATCAGGTATTTACAAGCCCGTAAGGAATGAGCTGGTGAAAATAGATTGCAATGGTAAATTAATTATAGGCTTACATACAATTGACCACAAATTTGTTAACAAAGGAGGATATAACTTACTCAAGATATGGTTTGACTTTAGTGCAATTAATTAACACATGAACATGAGCAGATTTGAACTCGGCATCAGTTAGCCAATGAATCGATTCTCTCCTTGCATGTCGACCTTGTTGCTGAAAAACAGACAACGTTGACACATCTCTTTGACCTTCAACTTCATTCCTCCAATTGCGTGGTGACAACATGAAGTTGTTGAAGTAATGAAAACAAAAGTATGTTGTCTCACGGTGTAAATAAGATGCATAAATAGAACCTTCAACTCTTGCTTTATTTTTTATTGATCATTTTGAATCACCCATGAATCTATACAAATAAAAAAATACATCATGATGAAAAAAATTGGTGACAAAATTAATTATAAATATGAATAGGGAGGTCCTTTAGTACTTTTCAAAATGATACATCCATCTGTATTGCACTAGTCCACCCAACAATGCTTCATGGGGGAGATGAATAGGGAGATGTTCCATGGAATCAAATAATCCATGAGGGAATATTCTCTCTAATTTGTATAGAATAATTGGAATATTTTTCTCCATTCTTCTTAGGGATTCCTCTTTTAATGTTGTAGAGCACAAATCTTTGAAAAAGTGGCTAATTTCAGTAAAAGGATTTAAAACATGAATGGGCAAAGCACTAAATGCAATAGGAAGTAATGACTCCATGAATACATGGCAATCATGACTTTTCATTCCATGGATTCTTCCCTTTTCAACATCAGCACATCTAGCCAAGTTGGAACTATAATCATCTGGCATCTTAAGTTCCTTTATCCACCGACAAACTGATTTAGCTTCATCTGGAGTTAAAGTGTAATTCGCTTTAGGCTTTAATATTTTCCCATTATCTTGAACCTTGAACTCCAAGTCTTTTCGCTTGCAATGCAATCCTAAATCCCTTCTTGCCTTCTCATTGTCTTTTGTCTTTCCCGTCACATTCATAACAGTATTGAATATGTTCTCAAAGAAATTTTTTTCTATGTGCATTACATCAAGATTATGTCTTAACAAATTATCTTTCCAATATGGAAGATCCCAAAAAATGCTTCTTTTTGTCCAATTATGCCACTCTCCATATCCATCTATCCGTGTTACACCGTTTTTAGTGACTTTTGGAAAATGTTTCACTCTTCTCCAAACTTGTAATGGTGTCAACCTAGGAGGTGGCCCATCTGTTTCAACTTGCCCTTTTCGAAAGGCTTTAATATTTCTCCTAAAAGGATGGTCATTAGGTAAGAACCTACGATGTGAGTTAAACCAACAAATTTTGCGACCATAGTTTAACGTGAATGACTTATTGTGCTCCATGCAATGCGGACAAGCTAATCTACCATGTGTGCCCCAACCAGATAACATCCCATAAGCAGGGAAGTCATTAATAGTCCACATCAAACATGCCCTCATCATAAAATTTTGTTTCCTTGAAACATCATAGGTCAAGATACCAACCCACAACTTCCTCAAATCATCAATTAAAGGCTCCAAGTAAACATCAATAGAGGCCTTTGGATTGGATGGCCTTGGTATAAGACAACTCAAAAACATATAAGGCTTTGACATGCACATTTCAGGAGGAAGATTGTATGGAGTAACAATCACGGGCCAACAAGAATATGGTGAAGATGAAGCCTGAATGTAAGGGTTAAATCCATTTGAACATAGAAAAAGTCGCACATTGCGTGGATCAGACGCAAAGGTAGGATGTTTACGATCAAAGTGCTTCCAGGCTTCACCACCATATGGGTGGCATAACATGCCTTGGCTTTGGTTTTCATGATGCCAAGTCATATGTGGCGCGGTTTGCATAGAAGCAAACATTCTTTGTAATCTTGGGATTATAGGCAAATAGAACATTGACTTAATTGCAATTGGTTTTTTGCGCCTGGATCCCTGATGAAGTAGATGATATCTTGGTTTGTGATAAAATTTACATTCAAGCAATGCTGCATCTCTTTTTCCACTATCATTGTCATAAAAGAGCATACAACCACTCACACAACAATCAATCTTCTTAGCCTCTAATCCCAACTTTGATACTAACCTCTTAGCGTCATAAAAACTCTTTGGCAAGCTCATATTTGGTGGTGTGAGATCTAACAAAAGTTTGGTGAAAGCCTCTAAGCATTGGTTGGGAATATTCCAATTAGACTTATAAGATAGAAGTCTAACACATACTGACAATTTAGAGTCTCATGCCCCTTCAATTTGTGTATATATCTCTTGCATCTGCCTTGCCTTGTCTAGTGGTTCTTGTTTTGCATGAGAAGTAGAACAAAAGCTGGAAATCTTCTATTTGATCCTGAGATAGAACGCATTGCTCGAAGGAATAATAGTAGAAAAAGAAAGCAGAACCATAAATCTAGAGAAGTTACGAAGGCAACTTCTACTTCTACTGAACAGGTTCTCTTTTCCTCATCTGATAAAGAGGATGAAGAAATGGCTGGGAACCATGATGATGGATGTGATCAGGGTCGACGCACTCTGGAAGACTATGCTTCATTTCCAGCATCGCTGAATTTCATTAGCATAGATCGACCAGTTGTGAATGCTGTAAATATGGAAATGAAGCCGGCCTTGATTCACTTAGTTCAAGGTAACCAGTTTCATGGATTGTCAAATGAGAATCCATACACTCATCTAGTTACATTTTTGGAAATCTGTAACACTGTCAAGATCCATTAAGTGCCAGATAAGGCTAGACTCAGTCTCTTCCTTTTTTCTTTGGCTGGCAATGCTAAAGTTTGGTTAAACTCATTTCCTGAAAATAGTTTAACTAATTGGGCGGATGTTGTTGCTAAATTCCTGCACAAATATTTCCCCCAGTCAAAGATTAACAAAGGGAAGCAATAAATTTCTTCTTTTCAACAAGAAGCTGATGAGTCATTGGGTCAAGTTTGGAAGAGATTTAATGGATTGTTCAGAAAAACTCCTACTCATGGTTTTGATGAGCCTGATACATTGACTATCTGAGGAGGATACATTGTCAAGTTATTTTTAGTTTTAATTTGTGAAAAGTAATTTAGGTATGATTTGTGAAAAATTAATGTAATTTAATTATTTCGGTTTAATTTTTTAATATGAATCAATGATTTTTTATCAAAACTAAAATAAATTTAAAAATTTAACGAAAAGAATAAAATTATATTAAGTTTTTAAAAATCAAAACAAAATTACATCAATTTTAAATAAATTAAGACTAAAATAAACCAAAAGACCGTAAACATTTTTTATTAAAAACAGAAATAAAAAACCAAACGAATACGTTAACCATATTTGAGATATAAAATTAAACTGTTCTAAGTCTTGGCTGTACTTGTGGAAGTTATTTTATGATGCTAATTCTTATTTCATTAAATATATATATATATATATATATATATATATATATATATATATATTAGCATAAATACATGTGAGAAGTGTCTGTAATTTAATAAATAATTATATTTTAAAAGATAAAATTGAAATTTTGAGATATGGACATAAAAGAGAATTCTCTTTATAAATTTGTGTGCGTGTGTGCATGTATGTTTGTGCGTGTGTGTGAACCTTCCTCTAGAATAGGTACTGCTAACTCCTTCAACGGTTGTTTTTATCATTTCCATACAACTACTTCGTCATTTTCAATTCTATGTCGAGTGAGTTCATGGGAAAGTGATAAGAAAGAATGATTTGACTCAATTTTCTCTTTCTAGCTTGTAACAAGTTTTAAGAATTAAGTAGAATCCAAAAGAAATTGAATTATAAATCTGCACTTGCTTTTAGAAGTTTTAGAACTTCAAAAAGCATCTTGTGACTTAGTTTTGGTTTAGAATTTTGAATAGAAAAAAAAAAACAGCCTTTCTCTTCCCAGCTTCCTTAATTCCACGGACATACACAGCGCCGACATCATGTTTGTTTGTTCTTAAAAGTACACACTCATAAGCACAATTCTTATAAATGTTGGGAAGTGCTTCAACCCGAAGAACAATTGAGTTGAGGTATAAAAATTTCACTAAAAAACGTACACTTTCCTTTTTTGTTTTATGTTTCAGTTATTATGGCTTCCGAGAAAGAGGTAACAATCCCTTTGAGATACTGTGTGGACGATGAAAAAAGGCGTGTAATTGTGGCGGAAGCAACTGGGGATTTCATAGATGTTCTCTTCAGTTTCCTCACCCTTCCATTGGGAACTATTATTCGTCTTGCCAACAAATTTGAACAACGTGTAGAGCTGGGCTGCGTCAATAAGTTGGATCAGAGTGTTGATAATTTGGACTCTGATGTTTTCTGGAACAACGTCTGCAAGAAAATGTTGCTTTCTCCGCGCAACCCATTAGAGAGCTCTTACCAGAGACTAAAAGTGAGAGTGGATGATACAGAACCGACAAGGTATTTCATGTGTCACACTTGTTCAAAGGAAAAGGATTTGTTGATGAGTACCTTTGATGGAGCAAAGTGCCAGTGTGGGAAATTGATGAAAAAAGAAACGAAGCTGCTGGTAGAATCCAAGGAAGAGCGAGCCAAGGACAATGGTGTTTTTGTTAAACCAGATGCCATGTTATTGATCTTTGATGACCTGAGAGTACTCCGAAGCTCTCCAGGTAACTCTGTTCAAACGTTTCTCAAACATCGACACAAAAACTTCAACAAGATCACATAAAACTCTGAAAATGTTGGCATGAAGGAGGTAACATTATCTTTTAAAGTTGTAGATGCACAAGAGTTTTCCTTTGCAAAAGTACATTGGTGGTGTTACGGAATTTTCTTAATCGAGAAATTTTCAAGGCTTAAAACTTGCTTTGTTTTCCGTTTTATTTTCAGATATTGAGCATACTAAAGCAAGCATAATCTCCAAATCTCCTCTAAGTGATGTATTATTGGAAAATAGAGGATCGAAGAAATACTGTTTCTCTGGAGATACCGGTCCAGTTCATTGGAAAGGTTCTGTTGAGATGAAGGTAATGGTGAGCAAATCAAAGAACAAGATTTTGTTTGCTGAAGCAGAAGGAGATTTTGTTGACTTTCTAGTCAGCTTCCTCACAATACCTATTGGATCTATTATGAAGGTTATGAAAGGCAAATTGTGCTTGGGAAGCATTGGTAACTTGTACACAAGTGTGAAGGATCTGAATCCATCATGGTTTGTGGGATCATCTAACGAGTCCTTACTCAACATAAAGATCGCTCCTCATTTTGGTTGTAAGAGCAATCCATTAGAAGAGGAGGATTCTCCTCAGTATTGGTATGGCCCTGTAGTGCAGAAACATAATGAGGGGCGTACCATGATTTCAAATAGAAAAGATATGTTACGAGATCCAAAAAAAGTGAAGCTTTTTGACCCAAGATCTATTGATGGAGCAAGAGAAGCTGGTGTGGGATTTATGAAAAGACCATGTCTATTTGTTGTGAGTGATGATCTGAAAGTGATACCAATGACAACTGCTTCTAGCATTTTATATCTGAAAGAGCTTGGGAATGGCAAGTTGAATGATTTGGAGGAACATTATGTTAAAGTAAGAAAGTCACATGAGGTAATATTCACAATCCCCTCTTGAATATTTGTTAATTTGATGAATTTATAATTGACATCCATTTTGTCTGCGATAAATTTTTAATATTTATTTATGTGATTGGGCTTTGTTTGCGATAAATTTTTTCCTTTTAAAATGGGGGTTTCTCCCATTGTAAATCCCGATCATGCTGCCGGAAAAATAATGGAAAACTGGCGGATCAATTAGCGGAGCCGTCCAATCGCGGGATGGTTTTCAATTTTCAACCCGTTTACTTCACATTGCCTGGTCTGACCCGATCATATTTTGACGGACCAGTAACAGAGCGGTCAAAACAAATCCGACTCGTTTTGATACTGCTACTCAAATTATGAATTTCATCTTGCTTTTATCTCAAATTTTCTTTATTCTTTATTTTCAAGCGTAAATTGTTAGATAAAGATGAGAACAAAAAGCAAAAGAATATGGATATAAGAGAGTATTAATTTGTTTGTTGAAAAAAAAAAACTCACTATTTTTTTAAGATATAGACTTTGTCGTTAAAGGTTTAACTGCAGAATTATTCTGATAGAAATATGATTAATATTATTTTTCGAGGAATATGTTAAAAATTTTACATTAAATATAAATAAGATAATTTTATAGTACATAAATAAATATAAATTTAAATAATATCATATCATTTAAAAAGTCTATTTTTTAGATATTTTGTTACATCCAATTAGACCGAATGTGTGTGTTCAGTCCGCATCTTATTTTGGATATATTTATTAAAAGTCCTGTTAAATTGTTTTACCAGTCTTAATAGTTTATGTGCTTTGATGGTTTACATTAGTGCCTTCATACTTCAAAAATTTTAAATAAGTTCGTGTACAATTTTCACTAAGTTTTCATTTAGATCGTCATTAATTATAATATTCTATAATTATACTCCTGAAAGGAATTCGAAATAACCTATATAAAAGGGTGTAATACATATTACAGTCATTTGTATAAATGGTTGTATCAAGGATGTAAACAAGTGTCTATAAACTATTAAGGATGTATTGAAATTTTGTATACGTATAATTTCATCACTAAAAAACTTTTTAATTCGACAAAATTTGAAACTGTTATACAACTATAGACACTAACAGCTTAATTTAACGTTGTGGAAAAAACGTTTGAATGGTTCTCATTTCATCTTTGGCGTTTTAAAAATGGGTTCAAAGTACTAAAAACAGGCTGAAGTTTGAAAGGAACCTGACAACCATGGTTTAAGCATCCATTAGTTGTGTAAGAATTTGTCAATGATAAGATTACGCAAAATTATATCACAAACTTTTACAACTTAAAATTTGAATACTGAAAAGAACTTGCTTTCACAAATTTAAGCATTTAAAATTGAAAAGCATATTATGATTCAGTTGTGGTTTAGAATTATTATGAAAGAACCAAACTATATATTTTTCTCTTGTAAGCTTCCTTAATTACAAGGACATAGAAAACGTTATGGCTCATTCCTTGAAAATGAAGGCAGAAGTGATTCCTAGAAATATCGCCTAAGTACCACAATCGACCAACAATTGATTTGAGGTATAGGGACCGAGCGTCTATCTAAAACTTGTTTAACTCTTTCTTTTTTCCGTTGTCGTTCGATTCTTTTTCTTTCCTCATGCTCAGTGTTCTTTCTCTTTCTTGTTTGGTTGTCCAGACGATCGAATTATCTGTCAATTAGGCTTCGATGCTTAAGTCAGTTCAAGTTCGGTCGGATTTAGCAGTTAATGATATAATAAATGCAAAGTAAGAGTTCGTACCAACTTACCTTGGGATCCTATTTATAGTTTTTTATATGGACTCGTGATTAATATTTCTTTAATTGAGGTCCAATTATTTTTTAAACTTGATTACTGATCTGTTTTATTTTAACTACAGATCTTATCTCTTCACTTCGCCACTCGACCAATGCTGTCGAGCGTGCGTGCTCCGACCGATCGTGTCTTTGTGCCTAAATATTTGGTCAGGCACTAAACCTATTGAGGGCTTCTTTGACATCTGACATGTTGGGCTGATGAAAATAACATGTATTGAAAAGTCCCACATCCCTTAGGACAACCAAGGGGGTGAGTGTTAGTGACTATATAATGGACTTTAAGTCTATGATGTTACTTGCCCCGAGTCAAAGACACTTCAAGCTTGTATTTGACTCTTCTTATTTCTTGTACTCTTGTAATAAGAGATTTGTGTTAAATTATTGCTTTGGAGAGTGTGAGTATTCGGGGTCAGAGTGCATGAGAGGGTATCAGAACTATGGTTCGGTAGGATTTTTTCTTAAGTATGTTATGTGGTTGCAGTAGTCTGGCATGTGCGTGGAGGAAGTGCTTTGCGATTTACAGAACTGTTTCGACAAGAATCAATGGAGGTGCTACTCTGGTAGGTGTTGTTTCTCTAGTGAGGAAGTTAGATGACATGGTGGCTGCGAAGTGTAGATGTTTGATATGTGGCTTTTCACAATGTTCTGTGGTTTTGTGTCGTGGGTTACGACATGGTTTCGACAAAGGGTGTATGGTGTTTATACGTGAGCATTAGCTAATATTTATGCAAGGTGTCTGGTGATTATACACGGACATCGGTTAGCATTGATGCAGGGTGCATGGAAATTCTTGGAATTGTTTGATTCCAAGTGGAAATTCTTGGAATGGTTTAATTCCAAGTGGAAATTCTTGGGATGGTTTGAATCCAAGTGAAAATTCTTGAGACGGTTTGATTTCAAGTGGAAATTCTTCGAATTGTTTGATTCCAAGTGAAAATTCTTAGGATGGTTTGATTCCTAGTGGAAATTCTTGGGATAGTTTGATTCCAAGTGCAAATTCTTGGGATGGTTTGATTTCAAGTGGAAGTTCTTCGAATAGTTTGATTCCAAGTGAAAATTCTTGGGATGGTTTGATTCCTAATGGAAATTCTTAGGATAGTTTGATTCCAAGTGCAAATTCTTGGGATGGTTTGATTTCAAGTGGAAATTCTTCGAATGGTTTGATTCAGAGTAAAAATTCTTGGGATTGTTTGATTCCTAGTGGAAATTCTTGGGATAGTTTGATTCCAAGTGCAAATTCTTGGGATGGTTTGATTCCAAGTGGAAATAGTTTGATTCCAACTGAAAATTCTCAGGACGATTTGATTCCAAGTGATACCCCTTATGGTGGAGTATGATTGCTGGTATAAACAATAAAGATGTGTCTATTTTAATCAGGGTGGAGAACGTTTGACCGATGAAAATAACATGCATTGAAAAGTCCCACATCGCCTAGGACAACTAAGGGGGTGAGTGTTAATAACTATATAATGGGCTTTAAGTCCATGATGTTGCTCGCCCCGAGTCAAAGACACTTCAAGCTTGTATTTAACTCTTCTTATTTCTTGTACTCTTGTAATAAGAGTTTTGTGAGGTTTGTGTTAAATTATTGCTTTGGAAAGTGTGAGTACTTGAGATCAAATGGCAAAGTCATGAGAGAGTTGTCTATATGTTTCCTTGTGTTTATGCTATTTCTCTATTAATAAAGTAATTCTCGGAGTTTTTTCCAACACGACAAAGGTGCTTTTACTCGGAGCCTATCCTTCTTATTGCTTATTGTGGAAGTGGAGACTCCAAAGACTCATTCCATTCTTGGGTTTATTGAGAATTAAGAGAAACGAAAAGCGAGAGAAAAGAAAAAGACGAAAAAATGAGAAAGATATTAAGTTAAAGGACAAGAAAGAGAAAAAAAAACAAGAAAAAAGTGTGGTAGAAACTAAGAGGGAGAAGGAAGAGATTAACAATAATTCAGTGCAAAAGACAAAGGAAGAAGTAAAAGCTTAAACTGATAAAGGTGGCGTAGAACAATCTTGCAATATACTTTGATGTATGAAATAGTTGTGTTTAAGTGGATTTGATGACCATTTAACATTTAATTTTTCTTGTTTTATGAAAGTCCTTAGAATGTTGTTCAATAATTGTACACGTATAATATTTGGTAGTGATAGTAGTATAACTAGAAATCTATGAGGTGAATTAAGACTATCTACCACTACTTCACATCAATTTGGTTAAAAGGTGGTATAAACATGCTAAGAATGTGCATTAAAAACAGTCCTAAGGAGCAAAAGCCAGTTTTCTTAGTGTATCAACGCACAACATAAGCCATCATCTAAGTAAAAATTATTGTTAGAAAGCATATCAGAGGAATTTCAAAGGATGCAGAACATTAGTATCATTCATTCATTTCTTAGGTGTGTGGCAAGTGATGTGCACTAAATTGGGCATATTGGTAGCAGATGTTACCAACATTATAATTTATTGAAAAACTTAACTGATAGAGTTCAAAACTTTTCTTTTCAAACTATTTTTAGTATACATTTAATTTCAAGACTCTGCTAACAAGGTTAAATTTGAGTTAGATTAGAATTTCATTTAATTTTCAGTAACGTTGAAAATTGTTTCGACTCTTAGTTTTTGTAAGGCCCCCTTTCTATTTTTGCTCCCTTTTAAGGGCTGCGATACAGTAATGGGTCTAAAGGCTGGCCCATAGGATAAAAGCCTTTCATGTTGTCCTAATCACATACTCACTTTCACTCCTACACAGAAACGTAGCCGTCTCCCTCCTCTGCCAAAAGAGCTCTGCTAGGGTTCGCTTCCTCATCTCGAACAAGTCCGCTCAAGCTTAGTTTTTGGGTCTTCTGCTCCATGTAAGTGATTCCCAATCCCATGCCTGTTCCATGTAAGAGCTCTTTTCTGTATTCCCTCACTTAAGGCCTCGTAATAATGCTATTCTGCTACTGTTCTGCCAGTGTCTAGTCCATCTCTCGAGCTGCAGTGCTTCGCGGCCCAGAGTCAAAGCCTCGCGTAACCCCTTTCCAAGTACGGGAAGCAAGGGTTTCGCGAAATAATTGATGTTCATGTTTTTTTTTAAGTGTATGTGTGATTTGATGATCTGTACGATATCTTGAGTGTAAGAAATGTGTTATTGAACTTTTTGGCTGTATTTTCTGGTCTGTTACGCGCCTGTGCAGTGGGCAAGGTCTGATAATCTCGCCCAGGCGACCAGCTCCATTTAATTGAGCGAGCATCTCGCCCAGGCGAGGAGGATCTCGCCTAAGCGAGATAGTGCAAGGGCCACTGTTCCAGGATTTCGAGCTCTCGCCTAGGCGATGAGGTCTCGCTTGAGCGAGACTTCTTTGCTTGAGCGAGGGACTAAGCGAGGGTGCTGTTTAATTTGGTGTTCCTTTCTGTTTTGGATGGTTGGCATGTTATTAATAAGTTTATTGCATGAAAGTATGATGGGTTGAATGTATATATATATATATATATATATATATATATATATATATATATATATATATATATATATATATATATATATATATATATGATGAGGGGGGCTCATATGTGATGACGGGTGAGAGTGGCATGATCTTACGTGAATATTACATGAGTGGTTAGATATGTATGCGATCACAAATCGGGTATGAACAACGATGAACCTTGGTGGTTGGTAATTTTGTGGCATGAAATTGACATGAGGGGAGATGTTTACTCAAGGTTGGTAATACGAGCTGGTACTGATTGACATGTGATATACGGGGGTTGTCTATGGATGTTGGTATAAATCTTCCCTGCATGGTGTATGTGATTATTTCCTTACTGATTTATGATTGTTAGTCTGTGTCAGCGTGTAATTCCTTGGGGTCTCTAGGTGAGACCTCTGGGGCTACACTTCAGTGGTCGGGACGTAATTCCATGGCCCCTGTTAGTGGGTGTCCATGGTGGTGCCCCATCTGTATAACTAGGTAAGGATTCAAGTTAAGGTTGCATCCTGACACTCTAAGGAGCCAGTTAGTCTCACTTAGAGCGGACTGACTCCTGTGGTGAGAGTAGCAGGAGGCCTGAAATTCATTAAGGGCTAACCTTGTGGTGATGGAAAATTGATCCATCGTAACACTTGTAACACATTGCTCGGGGGTGAACAGCTCAGGGGTGAGCAGAGGTATCCACCACAAGTGCGGGCATCCGCTGAATCCGACCAAGTTATACGTATCCGGATGAGTCGAGTTGAGTCGTAGTGTATTGATTAAGAGTCATAACATGTTTGGATGATGTATGGATATTGAATGGTGAGAACTATATTTTGACTGTATGATATATGCTGTTGGCACTAGCTTACCCGGTTTATTGTATGGTTGTCTTGTATGTGGTTCTTTTTTCTTGTGATGATCATCAATTTAATTGATGAGAGCAGATGGGCGAGGTTCCAGAGGTCAGCCAGGAAGTGGAGATTTCGCTGCATAGTCCGCGTGGACTAGTTTATATTTTTGTATGAGTTTATTTAGGGTTGTGACCTATGTATCTATTCGTCCTTAGAATTATGCACTCTGGTTAACTTTTCCTCTAGTTTCTTTTGGACATCATGGTGTGCCATGGGTTGTATGGGGTTGAGTTTAAAACAACTCCCAGACTGCGCTTTCATGTTATCTTTCTTGTGACATTCTTTTAATTTCACGTACTTAATTAAGGGGTGTTACAGTTTTCATTAAAAAAATATTTTTTTTCTTATGCAATTTAATCATAGCAGATAATTATAAAAATGTCTCTAAATATTTTTGTGAATAAATATTTTATTATGCGATTTTTTATTTGATTCTAAACTTTATAAAACCATAAATTATTATTTCCTAGAAATTTTGAGTCTCTCAAAACTGGTTAAGAGATTATTTTAATTTAAGAACCTAAGTACATAAATCATAATTTATAAACTTGTTTGGAAAATTTAAAATAATTCAAGAACTAGGTAAGTCATTTAACTTGAATGCTACAAAATAGTTTGATTTTGTAATGATGCTAAATTAAAAAGAAATGTAAATTGCATATTCAATTAAACTAATATATGCATTTGTTTTGTGTGTTTTTCTGCCGCAAGCTCTAAACACTGCCACTTTTCCAAGGGTTGAAACTTGAAATTGCATTTGTCAAAAAAAAGAAGAAGAAAAACTATCCACGTTGTGCACGTGAATAAAAACTTGATTTACTCATTTTTAACCTTATTAAGCAAAACCATCGAACTCCATTTTCACCCATTGATAGGCAGTAAGTTTGGTGTAGGCTACCAAGAAAAAAAGAAATCAATATCCATGAAAAAAACAATTTAAAATATAGAACCTTTCATATTGCTATGTTGCTGACTAACAAATTAAATTAAATATGAGCAAAGGGATAAATTTTTAAAAGAAAACAATTTTCTTGAAAACCGAAAACAAAAAGTAAATTGTTGAACTGCCTTATTAGTAAGGTGTAAGAGGAATACGAGAAATGACATATTTCGCATCAGTCAATAAACGAAACTAAATAGCTATTAACACCAGTTTAACATCGGCTTTGCATTTTATGACTGTGTAACATCTAGTCTAATACTTACTAATTTTTAAATTGATTTTTTCATTAAAGTAGTTTAGTGAAGACGTTTTTATTTTAAAATTTTAGCATCAATTTGACTAAAACTAATAGCAATAAATTAAAAAAAAATAAAAAAATCATAATAGATATTTTCAAATTTCTAAAATAAATAGTACAATAATCTCAACTAGTTGGTTCATACCTTAGACGGGTGTGTGAAGAATTTCACCGGATTCCATAGTGGTTGTCAAATATTTTTACCGAAAAATAGCGTATCCGAGATGACGTTGAAAGATTGATCATGCGTTGAATAAGAGAGAGTCACTTGCAAAAAATTATTCAAACGCTTAAGTCGCTAAAAGTATAAAATATATATGAATATATAAAGTGGATATACGAGATAAATTAAGTCCATAATCCTTCTGAGAACGTATTATATTTATAAATAGAGGTGACAAAAAATTGTAAAGATAGTAATTGATTGTAAAATAAAATTAATTGGCGAAATATTCACCGTCTAATTTCTTATTTCCATTTGTGCCTTTAATGGTATTCGTGATAAATATGCTCGTAATTATATTTAGGCTAAAATTCTTATTTCGTCTTACTTTTCATTTCAATTATTCAATTAGATTCATTTATTTATTTTTTAGTTCAATTAAGTTTCAATTATTTTATAAAACCATTCGATTAGATTTTTTCTGTTAGATTGACTTTAATGACATCTTCTACATGTCGGTTTAGAGTATTTTCAATTTATTTTTATTTACTTAATTTTTTTGTCATATGTAAAGTCATTGTTGTATTAGATGGTAGTAACAATATTTCATGACAATTTTGGTATCACATCTTGGTTTTAATGAACATATTGAGCTCCAATTTTTGTTTTTAAATAAAACAATCTTATTGCTTTTATAAATGAAAATAAATCAGTAATTAAGCATAATTACAACTTTTATATATATATATATATATATATATATATATATATATATATATATATATATATATATATGTTAAAATATTTTTTCAGAATTTATACATAAATTATCACAACTAAATATTTAAATTTATTTTATTTTTTAATTTAAATTTAAAAAAGATTTATTTTAAACTTATAATATTTTAAAAATATTAAAAATGTAAATCTAAAGTGAAACTTATACTTTTTATATTTTAATATTTCAAATAATTTTAAAAAAAATGTATTTTTCTTTGTTAGAAAAATTGTATGTGAAATAATTTAAAAAATTGTATTTTCCTTTGTTAAAAAAACTGTATTTTAAATAATTTAAAAATCTGTATTTTCGTTTGCTTAAAAAACTATATTTGAAATACTTTAAAATACTATATTTTCCTTTGTTTAAAAGGTGTATTTCAAATATTAAATTTTAAAAATTACAAGCACATTTACATTCTTAATATTTAGAAAAAAAATATAAGTTTAAAATAGAAATTTTTTTATTGAAATTAAAAATGTAAAAAATAAAATTAATTTCAACATTTAGGTAAATATTTAAGTAGAGTAAGTTGATGTTAATTTTAAAAATTTATTTTCAGATTTATTCATAAGTTATGATTATGTTTAATTAATAATTTTTTTTTTTTCAAATTTGGAATGCGACAACATTATTTTATTTTAAAAAAAGTTAAAATTTAATGAAGTCAATTTTAAATATGAAGACAGAATTAAATATAAAATATTATCATGTGACAATGACTTTGACAACAACAAAGTCATGTAGCATGAAAATAACTTAACACCTAACAAAAAAAATAAAAAATAAAAATAGAAATAAAATAAAAAATTTAAAATATTACAAAGTGGCAAGTATCATCATATACACATAGATATTATAGCAGATTTAATAAAAAGAACTTATTTGAATCGTTTTAACAAAAAATAAAACAATTAAAAAAATAAGAGATCAAATTGAATAATTAAAATGAAAATTAGTTGGATCAAATAAGAATTTGTGATGGGATAGTTATTACAAAAATAATATGCATATATTATAGATATCATAAAAATATTTATATTTATTTAATATTATTCTCTAGGTTGAAGGAGGATACATAAATTCGTTTTTCTCTAAGTTTTCATTTAGATACTCATTATTTATAATATTCTATGATTATGTCCCTGAAAATTATTCAAACTGACCTGTGTAAATGGCTGTAATATAAACAACCGTTAAAAGTGTCTATAAACTATTAAGGACGCATTGAAACCTGTTACAAGTACTTACAACATTTTAAGTTCCACAAAATTTGAAACTATTATACAACTATTGGCAGTATACAGACTAATTTAACGTTTGTGAAAAAAACGTTTGTATGCTTCTTATTTCAGCTTTGGTGTTCTAAAATAAAAACCTTTCTACATTTATTCTTGCACAGCTTCTACTAAAATGTTGCATGCCACATTTTCTCAAAAATTTTCATGCCCTCATCAACTTTCTTTTATAAACAATATGCATGTACATTACCTATGTGACAACAGAGAGGACTCAAAAGTTGAGTACATAGAGAATCATTATGATCACATCAAGATAAAATTAACAACAAATGAATCCAGGCACACATTTTTTTTTTTCACCAGCATAAGCACATATGCTAATAAACCACAGTCAATATTTAGTGATATAGCCTTCAATCAATATTCATGACCGTTCATCACTTTTAATCCCACACATTACATAATACAAGTAATAATGTCTTTCATCTTCAACTAGGTACAACAACACATTTTTTTATATTTTTTTTTAAAACACAATCACACCTGATAAAATAGGGACACTTTCTACTTCAACTAGGTAGAACAATACATTTTTTTTAAAACACAATCTCACTTAATAAAATAGGAACACATTCATCTTCAACTAGGTAGAACAACACATTTTTTTTTTTTCATTTTTTTTAAAACACGTAATAAAATCTGAACACATTCATCTTCATCCATTCTTGATGCCTTCAATCTCCTCTTAATTACTGCAATATTGGAGTCGGCAACAGAGGCTCAACCTAGACGAATATAAAAGCAATTACTATACTTTCATAAAAGCGATTTTAAAAAGTTATAAATTTAGTTATAGAAGAAGTAGCAATGAGTGAATTTCATGCTATTCATTAGTCTCATAAAAAATAATGAGAAAAAAATATCGACTTAAATAGATATCAATAAAACATAAGATGACACTGATATAAAAGTAATTACGTAATCATCATGTTATGCTGTGAAAAACTGCTTCTAATTAATCATCACATGAGCAAATGATAGTATCACTAACCATAAAAAAGTATTTGATGTACCTTGTTCAATATCTGAACTATTGAATAACTGAAATGATGGCGCTAGAAGCATCGGGAGCCTATTTAAAAGGAAAGCATATATACAAATTAATTTTAAGCATGATGCGACTCAAAAACACATTACGCTACAAATAATGGTCTCAATTCAAAGCATATATACACATTAGTTGAATTATAATTTTGCAAGGAAACAAGAAAATGTCTAGTATTTTTAATGAACATGATGAGTCATAGCACTTGATAGAGAGAAATTAAGAAGAATGCTACAAATTAGCAGGGTCCTATACTCCTAATTCTATGGAACAAAGATTAAGACGAAAAAGTATGCATACCTCTTCTTTGGAAGTTCTGTGTAGAGCAGAATTAAGATCGGTTTCCTTCCGGGGTCTCGCATATTCTGAATAATACCACTTTATGGAATTATCTATTTTGTTGGATGCACTGAAAGTTTTCATGGAGCTGCAGTTGATGACTTGGACTTCCTCCAGGGATGGAAAACATAAAGTAAAATTGCCAGCGTAGAAACACCTTAGCTCATCTAATTTTTCAAGATACAAATCTTGCAGCTGCTCAAATTTTATTTTTACATTCTCATCAGATTCCTCCCCCTCCTTTGATACTATCTCTTCAATTGATTTACATTCTTTTATCTTCATACTTTTGAGTTCACTCAAGCTTTTTGCTGTTGAAGATGTGAACAAATATGGCAGGCTATTGCAAGTTTCTAGCTCCAAATACATGAGTTGCGGAAATATTATCTCATCCTCCTTGGATTCCTCTGCAACAATTGCCTTCAATCCCTTACACTCTTCCACGACTAGATCTTTAAGTTTCATAAGATCTTTGGCCACTGATGCTGGAAACACACTTGTAAGGCCTTTACACTCCTTAACACGTACTTCTTTTAGATGATCCATGCTTAGAATCCCATGAGGATCTTCACTCCAAATATTCTCCAGATTCGACAAGTTGGATAAAATCAATATCTTCAGAGGCAGAGTAATTAATGTGTCTTGTGTGGCACGTTTGACATCAAATATGGTTTTTACAGAATCACAGTTTCCAACTACCAATTTCTCCAATTTGGGTAATAAAGGAAGTAAAGAGAAGGGTAACACTGCATCTGATAAAAACTGGCAGTCGTCCACAATCATTGTGACCAATTTACTGAAATACAAGTCTAGGATATGCAGTGGGTCATGCCATATCTCTGGTAGTTTTGGTCTACTTTTGAGATCAAGTTTTTCAAGTTCTGAAATCTGCACGTGCAAACAATAATTAAAAATATGAAACTAATTATTTACAAGAGTCAACGATATCTTTTAAATCAGTACTCTACAAATATGAAATGCTCACTATTTGCAAGTTTCAGACTTGCAAAAACAACTTAAGAATTGAGGTTTATAATTTTATTTAGTTGTCCTAACATCAAAATTGGTTCAACTGTTACGGTAGGTTTAAAAATGTAAATAAATAAATAAAATTTATTGTTACGAATATGAAAATTTATAGTTATCTTAAATTATGTTCTTTTTCTTTCATTTTCATACTTTATAGTGATAAATAATTCATTGCTTGAATTTTGTAACAAAAAGTTAAGCCTGCTGAGGAATGATAATCAGCAAATTCATTTTAATTGTTGACCAAAAATTGATTGTAATTCGACTTTAAATTATAGATATAGTGTGTAATAATCATAGAAAATTTTTGTAATAACCTACACTTGCAAGTAGGTTATTGTTAACAGTTTAATTATGATATTCATGAGTATTTATTTTGAAGAATGTTAAATAAATTATAATGCTTTTTCACCTTTTTTGTCCAAAGGCGTAATGCATGTTCACACACATTCTATAGATATATGTCCATAAATAACGAAATGGGTTCTACAAAGCTGTGTTTATAACAGGAATCAAACAATTTCAATAACAAAATAATACACATACCTTTCTCCCAAATTCCTTTCGCATAGTAGAGTTCAGATCAGGTTCTCCCAACTTGTCTGCGTTTAGCGTACTTGGACATAAAGTTACCATATCATCGCAATCTGTTACTGACAATTTTTCCAAGGATGGGAAACTTAAATTCCCTCTGTAGAACCTTAGCAGATTCGGTAAACTATCAAGTTCTAAACAACTGAGCTGTGGAAATATTATCTCATTCTCATCTGATTCCTCCCCACACAATATTTCTTCAATGGATTTACACTGTTTTATCTTCATTCTTTGGAGTTGACCCAAACTTTTGGCTGTTGAGGATGTGAACAAATATGACAAACCATCACAATTTTCTACTTTTAAACATATCAGATTTGAGAAAGACACTGTGCATGTTACCAAGTTTTCCAAAGTGGAACAACTAATCACTTCAAAAGTTTCTAGATTTCTGACAAAGGGCTCAGTCCATGGGTTCTCTAACCCAATGGAAACTAGCTCTCCAAGGGACTCCAACCGTAATTCTTTGAGCTGTAATAGAAGTTCACTATTATTAGGTCTTTGATGGCAGAAAATGAGCTTGAAGGAACTACTCCACACCATAAGCTTCTTTACATTTGGCAACTGTTGTAGAAATCCATACTCCGGAAATTCATCACACTCATTATCAAAGCACAGACCGAGAACTTTTAAGTTGTGTAAAAGGTTTGTCTGAAATTCTCCGTCCACAATCATCTTTAATTCATTTTTACCCACTGTCAGATCCTCTAAGTTGGATATAATTAGCTACAATGAGAAACCAATAATCATGCAAAAGCAGGTTAGCACTGTCATATATTCAGCCCTCTATATTGATTTAAAATGAATTTTAGATGAAAAATTGATAAATGAGATGAATAGTGGTTGTATGAGAAGAAAATATAATGAAAAATATTTGAGCGGTTGGTAGGAGATTGTTTATGGCGATTTAGGCAGTTTTTGACACATGATAATTTGAATGCATGTAAAAGAATTAACTTATGTAATCGATTTTGGAAAAAAATGGTCGAACCTCAGATGTTGGTGTTGCATCATGAATATTATGGTTGAAGTTGGGCAAATCGCATAGCGTCAATGACGTCAGAGTGGGGAACGTAAGGTTGGGATTGGTTCCTTCTGGATGAGCTGGATTTCCATCTGTTTCTTCATTCCAAAGGGTTTCCAGATTTGGCAGCTTCCATAAAACTAATGTCTTCAGAGGAAAAGTAATTGATATGTCTTGTGTTGTACATTTGACATCAAATATGGTTTTGAGAGAATGACAGTTTCGAACTTGCAACGTTTGCAATTGAGGTAACAAAGGAAGCACAGCGAAGGGGATTACATATGATAAAAGTTGGCACCCGTCCACAATCAAGGTTTCCAAGTAAGTGAAACAAAAGTCATGCATTTTCAGTGAGAGACTCCATATCTCTTGTAGGTCTGCCCTATCTTTGAACTCAAGACTATTTTGCCATCTCTCTTGTGTATTCTTTCGAAATCAGCACATGCAAACAGTAAATAAAAGTATGAAATTAATCTTTTGCAAGGATTAACAAGAAATCAGATTTTTTTACCAGTTTTCCTACACTTCACCAACTTTACTTATAACTAATATCCAGGAAAGAATTTTAATAACTTAATTGAAGAAATTTTTAAAAGTTATTAGAAGTGACATTTTTTATGTTGGTTTTTAACATTATATATTTATATCAATTTACCTCTTATAAAACATTTATTAAGTTTTCTTTTTACTTTCATAAGGTATTTATTATTAATTTTTATATTAGAAAAAAAGACCGTTTTTAATATATTTCTAAATAAGATATTGACAATAATAACAAATTATTATTATACTTTTATATTATTTATAGTCTTTATTTTATCATTTCTAGATTGTACTTAAAATCCAATAATATTGATTATGCTAGATGTATTTTATTGTTATCATTTCTTTTATTTTTATTTTTTTTCATTAAAGACGGTTCGTTTTATCTCTATTTTTACTTTACTTTAAATATTATATATCTGTTTAAAAATGTGTGATTTTTACATTATCTTAAATTTGAATATAAATATTATAAAACATAGTAGAAGATTAATAAGAAATATTCATTATGATAAATATACAGCAACAAAAATAAAATAAATATAATGAAAATAATTTATTAATTAAAAATTGAAATTAAAAATATATTTTATAATTAAATAAATTAAGTTTCTGGTAAAATGGCATATCAAAGTATTTGATTCTGTTCTATCTATTTATATTTATAAGTTATTTTAATTAATAAAATTACCGTTTACATTTAGTTGGTTATTTGAGTTAAATTTAATATAATTTGTCTAGGTTATTGAGACAATGTTTCAAACCATCAGTTTATTAATTTATATTAAATACGATTTTTAAAGAAAATTATTACGAAAATTAATTGAAAATAATTATGTTTAAATAATAGTGACTTTACATTTTTTTTAAATATAAATTATTTATTTTTTCTCTTTATATATATATATATATATATATATATGTTTGTTACATTTTTATAAAACAATTTGAGAAATTTGTAAGATACAATATATATTTTTTATTTTAAAATTAAAGGAAAAAAAAGTTTATTTAACAAGATTTGAGAAAAATAAATGTAACTTTCCCAGAAATAAATTATTTATTTTTTATATTATAAAACTTTAATTTATAATTTTTACTACTCTATCGTTAAATAAAAATAAAGGACAAATTACAGAAATATATAAAGCATATCATTTATTAAAAATATAATATACATTTTGTATATATATTAAAAACATTTTATTTTCTTTGTATATATATTAAAAGCATATTTTATTTTATTTTTGTGTTAATAAGTTTGACGAAGAGGCCATAAAGTGAAAGTCTTAAAATATGAATATTGAGGTATCCTAATTAAAAAGTTGTTTGATAGCGAATACAATACAAAATTTCCATCATATATTAAAGACGTACCTTTCTCACAAATTCCTTCCTCATAGTAGAGTTGAGATCAATTTCCAATTGAATAGCCTCTGAGAAGTTATTCAGTTTAACTTGAGACAACTTGTCTGCTTTCACTGTACCTGGACATAAAGTTATCATCTCGGAACAAGATGATACTGTCAATTCCTCCAAGGATGGAAAACTTAAACTCCCTTTATAGAAGCTTCTGAGCTTAGATAACCATTCAAGATTTAAACTACTGAGCTTCGCAAATATTATCTCATCCTCGTCTGATTCCTCCTTAGACACTATCTCTTCAATCGAATCACAATCTTTTATTTCCATTCTTTTCAGTTGACCCAAACTTTTGGCTGTTGAGGATGTCAACAAATATGATAAGCTACGACAACCTTCTACTTTCAAACACGTCAGATTGGAGAAAGACACTGTGCATGCTACCAAGCTTTTTAAACTCCCACATTTAATGACTTCAAAGCTTTCTAAGTTTCTGACAAATGAATCAGTCCAAGAGTTCTCTAACCCAATGGAAACCAGCTCTCCAAGAGACTCCAAGTGTAATACTTTCAGCTGATGTAACACATTATTACGACTTTCACAACAGAACATCTTCTCGAATGAACCACCACACACCACAAGTTTCTCTATGTTCGGAACCTCTTCTAGAATTTCATATCCAAATATATCTGAACTAAAGCGGAGAGTAAGAGCTTTTAAACTGTCCAAGAGGTTTCTCTCCAATTCTCCTCGCAAAATCATCTTCATTCCATTTTTCCCTAATGACAGGCACTGTAACAGCCAAGAAAAACACAAACAAAAGTTGGTTAGGACTGTTAAAGACACAAATCTTTTAATTTTTCATGCCAAAAGATACCCCTCATACTTGGTCACAAAAATTTATTCTGAGATTAAGATTTTGAGATGGAAATGCTATAAATTTAACAGTTAGTAAGTTGCAGTGCTTGCTATGTAGAAGAAAATGAGTTTACAAAAATTTTTAATCGAAAGGGACTGTTTATGTTGGATAGAGTACCATAGAAGAAATAATTATTAAAATAAAAATAAATAGTGAAAACAAGAAGAAAACGAATAATAAACAATAATATAATTTTATTAAAGAAAAAATAATTATAATACCTTTCTTTTTAACTTTAAAGAAAAAAAAAAGTGACATTTTTTTTTTCAGAATAGAAAAATTAATTATAAAAGAAACTTTAAAAGGGAAAACTATTTCTCTTCTTAATATTTTTGATAAATATTGCTGAGATAATGTATAGTTCTTTAATTACCAAATTAGATTCCGCTAATACCAGACTTCTTCCCATAGTTTACAAAGATTGTGGCAGCATGAACACATGAATCATGATAAAGTAGAATGGCGTGAGTGAGAATCTGTTGAATTGATCTGAGATGTTATTGATGAGTAATCAAATATATTCTTTTAATTATTTATATAAAACATATACAACATATTTATTGATGCTCTGCATTAGTGAATTTACTAATCCAATTATGATGCAAGAAAGGAGAAGAAAGTGCTAAAACAATGATACCTTCTCATGAGGGAGTTGATCTTGGGTAGGAGATTCCAGATGCGTATTGAGTGAGCAGTAATAAAAGTAGCTGAACTTTTGCAAACCATCTAATTTCAATGATTTGACATAGGGACAGGGAAGCGTAAGCTCTAGACTTGAATCTGTATTATCCTCTGCAACAATTGCCACCAATCTCTCACACTCTTCAATTACTAGTTCTTCAAGTTCAAGATCTTTGGCTACAGATGCTGGAAACACGCTTGTAAGCCTTTTACATTTAGTAACATGTACTTCTTTTAGATGTTGCATGCATAAAATTCCATGAGGAGGATCTTCGTTCCAAACAGCTTCCAGCTCTGGCAGGTTCGATAAAACCAAATTCTTCATAGGAGAAGTAATTAAAGTGTCTTGTGTTGAACATTTGACATCATCAAATATGACTTTGACAGAATCACAGTTTCGAACTTCCAATGTTTCCAATTTGGATAATAGGGAAAATAAATGGAAGGGTAGCACTGCATCCGATAAAAACGGACAATCATTCACCTTCAATGTGGCCAACTCTCTGAAACAGAAGTTGGGTATAGGCAGTGAGCCACGCCATATCTCTTGTAGTTCTGGTTTACTTCTGTCGAGATCAAGCCATGATATCTTATACAAAAGAAGAAATAAAATATGAAATTAATTATTTATTTCAAGAATTAATAAAAATTGAAATTTGTTTACACTATAGGTTAAATATGAAATATCCCCTAATTCTTTTAAGAATTATTTTTTATTAAAACAACTCAGTTGACTATATCATATCTAAAAGAATTTTTCTACGGAATCTCACCTTTTCTAATTTACATTACTTGACTTCAAAACCTTTCAAACAAGTTAAGAATTGAGATTTTTAATTTTTTTTTTATAAAATTTGGTTCAACCGCTACCCTGTGTTTAAGACTGCAGTTCAAATGTTTAAAAAATAAAAAATAAAACAAACGTTACTTTTATGAATTCAAAAATTTATAATTTATAATTATTTAAACAAAGTTATTTTTTCCTTTCATCTCCAAAAATAATTTTTCATACATATGTAAAATCGAATTTTTGGTTGAGTGTTATTAACCGAGACCAGTAAAAGACAATAATATTTTGACAAGTCAGATATTAACAAAAAAAAAATCATTTAAAAGATTTAGAAGATTCCAGCACACATTAAAAAAAATTCAAAAAATCAATTTCCATCACATTTAATACCTTATCATTCCACCAATCCCATGTTATACATCCTCATTCATCACAAACACTTTATTATTTTTTTTTTTATTCAACATTATTTGAGTATAATACTTTTAAGAAAATTTCAAAATTTTCATCATAATTATTAATTAAAATTGTTAATAAATTGTATAATTGTGAGTTTAAATTATAATATACAGTCTAAACTTTAATTAGAAATTATAGAGAAAATTGTTATAATTAAAAACCTTCATATATTCTTTTTTCTTTTTTCTGTCACCTAGACTTGCAGTAGGCTACTCTTAGTAGAAAGAAAAGTACGGAGAGTAATACAATCATGACTAATATTATTTTGAAGAATCGTAAAACAAGTGGTAGACTTGAATACGGATTTGTTAATAGTTCAAATATGATTCGTTTATGACTATTATTTAAAAAACAATTAATGTGCAGCATGTTTAAACAAATGCCATAGATGTCTATACATAACAAGATAGCTTGTAAAATTTTTTCAAAGTGGATAAAGTGTGTAGTTTTCACAGTGTATTAAAAAAAATTATTGTGGTTATAACATTTCATAGTTATTAAACATTAGGTATTAATATAATTTTAATAATGAATTTAAATTAAAGATTATTATTTTACATTTCATAGTATGATTCAATATGATAATATTTGAATATGTTTTAACGATAGCATATTTTATTAACGATAATAAATTATTAGAATAGTATTTTTGAATAAAAATATATAGTCACTTTTCCATCACTTATAGTTCAGTTTTAAAAAACTTTATAACAACCTTGTGTATGTACTAAATTATATACAACTAACTATTCTTTCATAGCTTCTTTTACGAAAAAATAAATAAACGAATAAATATAAAAAAATATATTTCTTTTATAGAATAAAATTAATTAACATTTGTTGAAAAAGTATAATAATTTCTTATTTTTCTACTAGTATCAAATATGATTCTTAAGATAATTATTTTATAAAAATAATTATTATAAAAATAATAATTTTACAGAATCATAAGATAATGTTAAATTAAAAGCAAACACATACCTCTCTCAGATATTTCTTCCACATAATTGAGTTGAGATCGGTTTCCAATGGAATAATAACCTCTTCGGATTCAAATTCTACTTGAGACAACTTGCCTGCGTCTAGACTTCCTACACAAAATGTTGTCATCTTTTTACAATATGTTACTGACAGTTCCTCCAAGGATGGGAAACTTAAACTCCCTCTGTAGAACCTTCCCAGCTCCCCTAACCATTCAAGATTTAAACAACTGAGGTTCGGAAATATTATCTCATCATCATCTGATTCCTCCTTACACACTATCTCTTCGATTGAAAAACACTTTTTTATCTCCATTCTTTTCAGTTGAACCAAACTTTTGGCTGTTGAGGACGTGAACAAATATAGTAAGCCACCGCAACTTTCTACTTTCAAACATGTCAGATTGGAGAAAAACACTGTGCATGCTACTAAGTTTTTTAATCTCCAACAACTAATGACTTCAAAGGTTTCTAAGTTTCTGACAAATGAATCAGTCCAAGAGTTCTCTAACCCAATGGAAACCAGCTGTCCAAGGTACTCCAACTGTAATACTTTCAGCTTCTGTAACACATTATTACCACTTTCACAACAGAACATCTCCTTGAAGGAACCATCGCACACCACAAGTTTCTCTATATTCGGAACCTCTTCTAGAATTTCATAGCGAAATACATCCGAACCAAAGCGGAGAGTAAGAACTTTTATGTTGTCTAGGAGGTTTGGCTGAAATTCTCCTTGCAAAATCATATTTACTCCATTTTCCCCCAATGACAAGCACTTTAATAACTGAGAAAAAAATACAAGCAAAAGGAGATTATTTTATGATAACCAGAGATTCACATCTCTTTTGTTTACAATCACATAAAGAACCTTTCATGCCGAAAGATTCCTAATAAAAGTTATAGTTGGTGACAAATTAACACGCCATGGCATTGTACGTGAAAGTTTCATATTTTAATTTTCACACTATTTCGTATTACTTATATATGGAACAATGACAAACAATTAAAGCTACAGATGATTCCATATTTAATTTATAGTCGAAGAGGAAGTCATAAAACAGTAGTACATACCTTTTCACTGCCGACTTTATTCTCGGTATGTGATTCTAGATACAGTGAGCTGTAGTAAAAATACTTGAAGTTGGGCAAACCCTCAAGTTCCAATGATCTCACAAAGGGACATGTAAGCTCTAGCTTTGTTCTTGGATCTATATTATCCTCTGCAAAAATAGTCATCAATCCTTTACAGTCTTTCCCTACTAGATTTTTAAGTTTCAGAAGATACTTGTCTTTTGATGCTGGAAACACACTTGTAAGGCCTTCGCATTCCTCAACACAAACTTCTTGTAAATGGTGCATGCTGAGAATTACTTGAGGATCTTCATTCCAAACATTCTTCAGATTTGACAGCTTTGATACATTCAATTTCTTCAGAGAAAAAGGAAGGGTTTGTCCCATATATGTCACATCTCTGCCTTGTGTTGTACATTTGACATCAAAAATGACTTTGACAGAATCCAAGTTTCGAACTTCTAACGTTTCCAAATTAGTTAAGAAATGAAGCATACTGAACGGTAGCAGTACATCTTCCACTACTTGATTTTCAAGTTCTATAACGTTGTTGGCTACCGATGGTGGAAACACACTTGAAAGGGCTTTACATTCCTCAACATATAATTCTTGTAGGTGGTGTAAGGTTAGAATTCCATAAGGATTATCATTCCATACATTCTCTAGATTTGGCAGCTTGGATACAACCAATTTCTTTAGAGAAAAGGGGAGGGTTTGTCCCACAGATGTCATATCTCTGTCCAGTGTTGCACATTTCACATCAAAAATGGATTTGACAGAATCACAGTTTCGAACTTCCAACGTTTCCAAATTAGTTAAGAAATGAAGCATACTGAACGGTAGCAGTACATCTTCCACTACTTGATTTTCAAGTTCTATAACGTTGTTGGCTACCGATGGTGGAAACACACTTGAAAGGGCTTTACATTCCTCAACATATAATTCTTGTAGGTGGTGTAAGGTTAGAATTCCATAAGGATTATCATTCCATACATTCTCTAGATTTGGCAGCTTGGATACAACCAATTTCTTTAGAGAAATTTGTCCCATAGATGCCACCTCTCTCTCTTGTGTTGTACATTTGACATCAAAGATGATTTTGACATAATCAAAGTTTCGAACTTCCAACGTTTCCAAATTAGTTAAGAAAGTAAGCAAATTGAATGGTAGCAGTACATCGGCTAAAAACTCGCAACCATCAAGAGTTAGAGATTCTAAGAGACAGAAGTAGGTGTTTGGAATGGACCGTGAGCCAAGACATATCTCTTGTATATCTCCCTCACTCAAATTTGTTGTACTCTCCTGCAAAAGAAATAAGATTTAGATATTCATTTTCATGACATCCAAATTATTTGAACTTTTAACTTTTGGGAATACATCTTTCATGAATATAAAAATGATTATAAAAAACATAAAAATAGGAAAAAAACAAGCAAATCATAATAATATATTAAAATAACAATGAGGAGTTACAAACTTAATATTATAGAAAGTAACATACTGTATAGAACAAAGGATATGTTGTTTTTATTGAACATACGGTAACCTTGTTATGAAAATTTTGAAGGGATAATTTCATTTCTAGGTGTGATGATAAGATTTGCAATAAAACTAAAGATGTTTAAAATGCATGATGTAGGAGAATGCTAACACCTAATTTTATTATAGGAATTTTGATAAGTGTCTAGAATATGTAAAATTTTCATACAAATTTCACACTTATCATAATTTAATTGATCATATTTTGTAAGTGACTAAAATATCTAAAATTTTCATACAAATTTGACACTTATCATGCTTTAATTAATCATATTTTGCAAGTGAAAAACTCCTTTTAGTCTATAATTATAGAGTGTGGTACTAAGAAGAAGAAAATAGAAAATTGATGATTCTTTTATGATTTTACAGCAATTTCTTTTATGATTTTACAGCAATTTCTCAAAGAATTAAAAATGATGCAATTGTGCCCAAAATTCATAGCTGAGCTCCAGTAAGGTGGTCAAGGAAGAATCCATAATGTGACTTTTGGTGCATTTATTTATGTGTAGGTGCTATTAGAGTTGTGTTGCAATATTCTATGAGCAGCTGAACTCTCTTGTGTCCAAGTTTGATGTTATCAATTATTATTCTATGTACTTCTACTTCTTGGATATTTATTTATGTTTTCATTCAATAGTTTGTGATTCGATTTATGCTTAATGATGAATTGACAACTCATCTATTTAACTGGTTTGGATGAAGCTAAAAGACTGGTCTCAATGGTCCAATCAAATTATCACACTCTTGCTAGAGGCTTCCACAAAATCTAGAGGGTGTGCTAGAGGAGAGAGTCTTGCACAATAAAGCAAGGATTCATTCAACCAAGAGTGGAGAAATCACATTGGGTTTGAAGTTTTTAGGTTCTAGGCTACAAACATGGGCCTAGACCTACATAGAAAGAGTACTCCTAAAACATTAAATAATTTGCATTTTAAGTAGACAAAATAGTAGTGGTGTAGTAGAAGAAAATGAGATGAAATCTAATCATAGTCTTTACTCCACTCAATCTATATAATTATTATTATCTATATTTACATGTACTCTTTATCAAAATCCAGAAAACCCAAAAAGTAATTATCAATATACTTTCTAAATTCCGATGGATACGATAACTTTCCTTTGACTGTTTGAGTTGGTTCACTTGCCAGTAAGTCACATAGTTGGATAACTCTTTCAAAACTTTTAAAACCCTTTTAAAATATTTTTGTAGATATATTATCTAATAATGAATATTTACATATTATATGATACCTTAAAATTAAGTTATATAATAAACTTTTCAATAATATTAAAATTTTATTTAATTGATATAATTAGTAAAAATATAATTCGGATCTATTAACCCTACATTTTATGAAATATTATAAAATATATAATTTGCCTGAGTTTATATAAAATAAACGGATTCTTTCCATATGTCATATATTTAGTTTTCGTTTATTGATGAGCGAAAGCATAAAATTGGATAATGACCAGAGCATCAATATTTGTTTATGTATTTTCATTCTTATATACTATTTACCGTGTGTGTTCACTTTTACCATATGATTATTAAAAAGAAATTATTAAATTTAGAAAAGATAAATATAAAATTTAAAGGTTAAAATTGGTAATAAAATGTAGATACCCAAAAAACGGTTACCAAAAATAATATCTTTTATATATTGTTATATATGTATATCATATTGACACTGTTATTTAGATAACTTTTTTTTTTGTCTAAATAGTATATTGTTTTTCTAAGGTATTAATATAAAGAAATATAGATTTTATAAAAGAAATGAATAAGAGTAAGAATGGATAGTGTGCATATATAAAGTAATTTTGAATGGTGTGAGAAAGAATGACCTGTTGTTTGGAGCAGTGGATAGAGTATTTGAGGGATGGCAAATTCTCCAGCGTCAATGTGGTGAGAGAAGGAAACGCAGAGTGTTGTGTTGTTCCTTCTCCAACTTTTTCATCCTTCCCAAATATCTCTCTCAATTCCTCACAATCTCTTACCTCAAGCACTTCAAGTCTGGTGAGATCTGTGGTGGCCAAGGATGCTGGAAACAAACTTTTAAGACGCCCACAATCATCAACTTTCATTTCCTCTAGCGCTTGAAGGCCCATAATTCCCTCCGGATCCTTCTCCCATACATGCTCCAGTTTTGGTAGCCAATCTATAGACAGTGTTTTCAGACGGAATATTCCGGAACGTTTTGCCATCACCCTGTTCTCATCATTGATATTAAATATCACCTCTGCATTACTGCAATTCCATACATCTAACTCTTCCAAATTGGGAAAGCAAGAAAGCAAATCAGATGGAATTACATGCTCTATACTACCACATCCCCATAGTCTCAAGCTTTTCAAATATCCAAAGCTGTTTTGCTGCACCCAACCACCGGCTTGCCATAGTTGCTCCATAATAAATTTATCAGTATCATCGTCAAGGAACAGATCCTCAGTATATGCGAAACTGACCTGTAAATCAGACAAATTATTAAATTACTTCTCTACCTTTCAAATACAACCATACTTTTTTTTATTCCCACAAACTTAAACAAAAAACAAAATTACATTTTTCAAGTTAAAAACTTTTATACTATAGCCCTCACTTTAATAATTTATTTTTAAATTATCACTTTAAAATAACTAAAAATATATGTTTTCATTCATAATATATTTTTTAGTACTAATAACAGTAGAAATGGTGTATAAATTAAAATTATCAAATTACTATGTAAATATTTTGTTGATTTTAATTAAATTTAATATACTCATTACTCTAAAATAACTATTAATATGAAATAAAATAAATAGTAATACCATTTTTCTTTTATATTTTTAGACAAGTATAATGTAATACTACAAATTCACTAAAATAGTTATATATCAAAAAATAAGTTTATTTATTTAAAAGTACTCATAGCGATAACAATGAAAATATATATAAGTAAAGTTATTAAAAGTGTTATATTACAATTATTTTTAGAATTTTTTAATTGTTTTAAATTTAAAATTAAAATTACTAACTAATTAATTAGCGTGCCAAGTTGTGTTACTTTTATTTAAAAAACATAAATTTTAATGTATAAAATCTATTAATTTATACTTATAATGAAGATTTTTTTTGTGTCATTTTTTTAACTTTTATCTTTAAAATTATTGTTTTATTTAAATTTAACTATTTTTTTTATTTTTTAAACATTTTTTATTTAATTAATTTTTTAAATTAAATAAATAAAAATTATCTATTAAATAAATAAAAAATATTTGTAACTAAATTATAAAAAGAAATATTTATTTTTATAATTATAACTTTTTTTTATTTTATTACAAGAAGGGAACACACATGATCGTAATGTGTATTTTCACTAGTTATTATAATGGAAATTTTGTAACCGTGTTGTGTGAAAATCTTAAAACAAAAAAACAGATCTAATTTAATAAATAGATAAAAGGACTTAAAAAACATAATTAAAAAAAAAAAAAAAAACTCAACATACTTCCGTTTAAAGCTTTATTGGAAAAAACATGTATTTATAATATCCAATCATATTTTTTTATTTTTTTTTCATATAAGAAAAGTTCATAAAATTAGGAGAAATGATATTAAATAAATGAAAAAGTACCTTATCGTCGAAAATTTCTTGTATGGTGTCATTCAAGTCACCTTCCCACTTCCATTTAGCATTTTTATCTCCCTCCACACCATATACATCTTTCAACTTTGGTGCTATTAATCCTCTTTCACTGAATTTCTCCATTTTCGGACAAGTTCTTACTATCAATATTTCCAGTAATGGGAATTCGAATTCACAGTTCTTGTAACCGCAAAAACTTGTCATGTTCATTAGCCCCACAAGTTCTATAGAAATCAATTTGCTGAATACAATTTTGATCCCTTTGCCTTCTTCACTTCCGTCGTTGCTTACTATTTGCTCTACTTTACGACAGTCTATTACCTTCATGGTCTTAAGTTGAACCATGGTTTTGGCCGTGGAGGATGCCACTAAATTCTTTAATCCATTACATCTCTTCAGTTTCAAACATGTCAAGTAACTTAACGATACAGAGGAAGGACCTAAAGTGGATAAATTGTAGCAGCCTTTTAATCTCAAAAGCTCCAGCCTCTCTAGAACTAGGTCTCGTTCAAATCCCAGATCACTTATATCTGAGAAACAAATAAACAATTGCTTCAACTGTAATACAACTCTCAATCTGTCATGCTGCCCAATGTTTGTACTTTGCATTTTGTAAGAGGAAGTCAATTTTAACTTTTCTAGATTTGGCATTTTGTACAAAAACGGGTACAAAAGATCTGGGCGGTGGACTGAATTCAAGATAATAAGCTCTTTTAATTTCTGCATTTTGTACTTGGATAACCAATTTTGAGCTTCCTGGAAGTCAATTTCCATGTATTCCAACTTGGGGAACACCTAAACAATAAAAGTAAATAGTAAGTAGAATGAATTAAATGTCTCCAGCACACCCCGCTTCAAATTTTTTTGATTTTACCCTTCTTTTTTTTTTTTTGGTTTTTGTAGTTTGCATTGAATTGTAACTCTATGATCAGAATTGTGTATGGTTTGTGTTTTCGTTTGGTTGTTTGTCCTTTAAAAAACTTAAATCATGAATTAAAATAAGAACTTCATTTTCAGTGTAAGGCCCCATTTTGTTTTCCAGCCCTAAAAGTTAGTGGGCTGCCCCTAGGTGGGCCTAAGGGTTGGCCCAATGTATGTAAACCCTGCTATGTTGCCCTAATCCCACCTCACATTCACTCTTTCAGAACCAGCCGTCGCTCCTCCCTCTTCGTGCCGCTAGAGCTCTGCTAGGGTTGCCCTGAGGTCCTCCCCGAGCTAGCTCAAAGCTCCAGTCTTACTTCCCGCACGACGTAAGTGACCCTTAAACCTATCGTCTTCGCTTTCCTTCTTCGTATTCCACCGTTTAATGTTGGTTGATGACTCTGTCCTTCCTTTTTGTGCCGCTGTTCCACCAGTTCCTAACCCGTCTCCCGAACTGCTGTGCTCCACTACCTTTCTTGGGTTGCTACTCTCTTCTGCTAGCATTTAACAAGGTAAGGGAAGCTAGGTTCTTTTCGCGTTTTTGAAATATGTGGTTTGTTTTCGTTTATGTTTTATGCTTAAATGATTGGAAAACGTTAGTTTTGGTATATTTCTGAGTTAGGGGTCCAAATATTCATGAAACTGTGATGTTTGACGTCTTTTTCGTATTTTGATGCGTCGCACAGTCGCTGGGCGAGTTCCTTGGCTCGCTGGGCTAGTTCCTTGGCTCGCTGGGCTAGTTCCTTGGCTCGCTGGGCTAGTTCCTTGGCTCGCTGGGCTAGTTCCTTGGCTCGCTGGGCGACTGTGTACTTTTCTGATATGTGCAGTTTTAGAAAAATTGACTTCCCCGACTCATTAACCGTTTGATTGAGCTCAAATTTTGACATGTGGTTCATAACATGCTATTTTATGTTTTGACCGGTTGGATCGTCGATTAGATATCTGTAGCTTGAGAAATGTGTCACGCATTACTGTAGTGATTTTGGTTTTGTGATAATAAATTTTCTTAGAAATTTTGGTGTAAGAATTATGGTTGTGTGTTGTGCTTGATTGTATGAGATTAAATGAAGTCTTGTTATGTTGAGTATGAAATGGAAAACATGACTTGTTTGGTTGGTTGAGAACTTGCATGAGAATTGGATGTTCAAGATAAAGGTGGTGGATATGGTATGAAGCATAAATTTGGTGCGATAGGCGTAATTCCATGAGTCTCGTGGGGAGACCTCGTGGTGGCGGCGTAATTCCATGAGTCTCGTGGGGAGACCTCGTGGTGGCGTGTAGTGTATATATTAAGATAAGGATTCAAGTAAGGATCGCATCCCGAAACTCTAAAGGGTCAGTGAGTCTCAAGTAGAGCAAACTGACCCAAGTGGTGAGAGTAGCGGGAGGCCCTAGTCTTTGGCAGGATAATGGCCTTAGACGTTTAAAGGCTAACCTTGTGTGTGGTAGGGTGAAACCCATTGGCAATGGCTCTGCAGAGCAGTAGAGGCCACCACAAGTGCAAGCGTCCAGTGAATCCGATCTTAATATATGTATCCGGATAATCGAGTCATAGTGTTTTGCTTGCTTGCCATAACATGAATTATGTGCCTCTGTGTTGTATGTCTGGGAATGTTTACGCACTTATTCCTTTATACCATGATAAGTCTTATGTTGCACTAGCTTACCCTTGCATGTTGTGTTTGTTTTCTGTTATGTTTTCTCTCTTGCGATGATCACCTTACCGGTGGGAGCAGATGAGAGGGAGGTTCGTGATGGATCCGGGAGACGCAGCGGTGCGGCCTAGACTTCCCTGTCTGGATGTCTTAGGAATAGTTTCAGGGCCATGAGGCCTTTTGTATTAGTTGCCTTAGTGGCAACCTTTTTGCAAAACTGTTGCACCCCTTTTTAAAATTTCCTTTTGCTTAGGACTATGTGGTATGCCTAAGTTTCTTTTAAGTGACTCCGGATGACTGTAATAGTTACCCTTCTTACGTTTCATGTTTATTCGATTGGCTCTCGTTATCAAAATTTTATGACGCTTTATTTGGTAGATTAATCTATTAAAATGGGACGTCACACTTTTATGGTATCAGAGCAGTTCGTCCTTAGGATGACCTGAGGTTGTGGGTTTGTCGTTCCTTGCGGGCGTAAGTAGTCATGTTAAGTCGAGTTTGTCAGTGAAACCAAAAGTTTAGGAACAGAAAACGCCTTGATAGAGTAATGAGGGTGCACACTCATGACTAGATTAAAGGTTGTTTTCCTTTCTTAATTCTGATGGTTCGAGGAAATAGGGGCGACAGACAAAAAGGGGTTCGTTGTCTGTAAGTGATAGATTGTTGCTGGGTATGATCTAGTTTGTCTTGCTGCGTCTCTGTGCTTTGTGTCTAGTGTTTACGGAGATAAGGGGATTGAGATTTAACGTCTTGGACTAATAAACTGGAGAATATGCTAGAGTTCCCAAAATAAAGATACTACAAGTTTTCTAAAGGGAGTGGAATCAAAAGGGTAATAACACTAAGGGTATCAGTGCATGCAAGTGCCACATCGTTTGAGGAAATCAAGCTGATTCTACACCCCGACGATAGTGAGGTTCCGAGTTATGAAAATGCATACGGTGTTAGATGGAGTGTCATTGAATATAGTCATATGGTCACATCTAGTGCTTCTTGGAGTGGTGTAAGAGGAACAATTGGCAAATCTGAGGTTGCTAAAAGTGGAGGAATCGCTTAGCGACAAGAAAGGTAAGAGAAGAGGAGACTGGGAAGCGCAAAAGATGACAAACCTCTAGTGAGAGGATGAGATGGATATGGGTTACTGGTCAGTCAGGAAAGATGACGTTCCTAAGTAGGGGAAGGAACAATTGATGGATAGGGAGGAAATGGCATAAGGGATTCATACCAGGATTAATAGTCAGCAGGTAATGAGGGGTATTTCCAAATTTGTGAGTGGGATGCTTCAAGGGGAAAGTAGTTCCCATGAGTAGGACATCTAACTCTGGGTATAAAGTTAAAGGTTTCACGTACTAGAAGAAGGGGCACGCCTTTAAAGGGTTATTCTCGTATGGAAGGACAACCCAACTGATGTCATAACGCAATGATGGGGGAAATGAAGAGGGAAGTTCTGAGTGGTTGGCATGGTGTCTACGATGGTTGATGCTAAAGTGGTTAGCGCGAATAAATCTCATACAGAGATGTGCCTTACGAAGAGATGCTTGGACTAAGGGCCGATTTTCTTGGGATCGTGTACTCCTTGATGTCGTCAGTATGATGGATGAGTGATGGTTGCCTTTAAGAAAGGACTGAAGTTGAGACGATGGTTTCGCCAAAATTGCGACCAAGTGGAGACCCGCTCAAGGGTATGGTGCCTTCGGGGTAATCAAAGTATTTAAATTTAAATCCGATCTGAATTATGCGATGTTGGGACGTAGTCTCACGGGTGAATCAGTTGTTTTCTCAATCCCATCCTGATGAGCTGGACAACCCACGAGGTGGTGTTCTTGGATTAAAAAGAGATGATTCAATGGTGGCGTGTGAGGTATGGACCAAGCTAAATAGTGGGGACAAAGCTTCACATGAATCAAAGACATCTGACGAGGGAAAGTGGATGATGGACGAAGGGGATCTCAGTGAAAAAGGAGTTATAGACGTACTGTGGGACAAGTACCAGAGTTTTGACCTTGGTGTGATAAAATTCCCCTTTGCATTGGTGCCTGAAGAGGAAACTTGAGACAATAGTCCCTACTGGAATGGTTCTACAGCGAGTCTGAAATAAATACGGAGGTGGAGGAGATGTCGGAGAAGTAGTGGCTTATACCGAGTATGACCACAAGGATGATAGCAAATTTGGTGAACATCAGAGGAAAGGTAGTGGTGGAATAGATTGTTCAAGAGAAAACGTTAGATAAGGGAGGATTGACTTTTCGGACCTATGGTTGTATAGAGTGGAGAACATGGTGGAGGTAAGGCAATCTCAAACATGTTAGCTGTGTCGTCAAGGTTTAACGGCAAGTATCCAAGTGCGAACAGAGTCTTTAAAATGTGCAAGAAAGGGTATTGACAAAGGATGAAGTGCCTAACAGGACGCATAGTTAGGAAGGGTGGATGCAATGTTGCGAAAATGAGACGCTAAGACTATAAAGAGGTGAGTCCAAAGAATTTTACAAGTTGCATAGAAGTTTTGAAAGAAGGTTTCTCGGTGATGATTGATTCCTTGTCACGGCAGACATGAAAGGGACATCATTTTGAGTAAACAAATGAGTGGCCTTTTGTGGTGATCAGAGTAGCGCAGCGAGATGATGGCAAGTGATACTTATGAGGGGTAAAAGGTGTGTGGAAAGAACCATCTTACTTGTGAACAACAAATGTGTCGTTCTTACGAGTATCAGTTAAGGATGTTCAGTTACCAGTTAAAGTTGGAATTATGAAGTTGCTCGAAGAAAGTTGTGCAAGAGAAGTAGGGGATGGTTTGAGTCATGATTTCAAGTTAGGGTGCCAACTTGGAAGTGAGGAAGTGAGAGTAGATGTCTAGCCAGAGAAGGGAATTGAAGATCCTTGATTTGATGAAGTAAGAGTGAGAGTTGGTTGAGAACCATAAGTGTTTGGGTTGGGAAGAGAATGTGTAAGGGATTTCATTAGTCTCGTCATCTTATTAGCACTAGTGAACCTCTCAACAAGGTTGAGAAAAACCAAATCGGAATATCTTAGTTTGAGGTGTATCGTGGAGTTGCGTGGTACGGACCAGGCTAGAAATTTGAAGTCAATGGAAGTTATGATTTTGAGGTTTTGTGGAATGTTGCCTATAAGTTAGGGGGGGATTAAAGATGAAGATGGGATGCCGATGCGATATGGTGAAGAAAGCAGTTGAAGGTTTAAATGAGAAGAAGGTGTAGGAGTCTCAATATACATAAAAGTGGTCAAAAGTGTTGATGGTGCGGCGGTAGGTCAACACTCAAGAGTGATCAAGTCAGTGGGGTGATGCATAAAGGAGTGAACAGGGTGATGTGAAGTGATAACGAGCGTGCCTTGGTTGGAGACTTAAGGACATCTGAGAAGTTGATAAAAACCTACAAGAGGTAGCGGAGAAAATATAGAAAGTGAGTAAGTATGTTAGATACAAGTTAGTGGGGCATGCATGGAGGAGCATTCGGATTTTAAGGCCGGAGGATTTGGAGTGCTTCAAGAGTAGTGACTAATTTGATCTACATAGTTGGACACATATCGCTTAGCACAGAGGCAAAGTTTCCAATGACTATAGGTGTGGGAGTCGTTGTATATGTCGTGTTTGAGTAGTGGTTCCCAGAGGAGATAAGGAGAACATAGCTCCTTCCTATCTCATCGATGAATTTTCGAGGACGAAAATTTTCTTGTTGGGGAGAATGTAAGGTCCCATTTTGTTTTCCAGCCCTAAAAGTTAGTGGGCTGCCCCTAGGTGGGCCTAAAGGTTGGCCCAATGTATGTAAACCCTGCTATGTTGCCCTAATCCCACCTCACATTCACTCTTTCAGAACCAGCCGTCGCTCCTCCCTCTTCGTGCCGCTAGAGCTCTGCTAGGGTTGCCCTGAGGTCCTCCCCGAGCTAGCTCAAAGCTCCAGTCTTACTTCCCGCACGACGTAAGTGACCCTTAAACCTATCGTCTTCGCTTTCCTTCTTCGTATTCCACCGTTTAATGTTGGTTGATGACTCTGTCCTTCCTTTTTGTGCCGCTGTTCCACCAGTTCCTAACCCGTCTCCCGAACTGCTGTGCTCCACTACCTTTCTTGGGTTGCTACTCTCTTCTGCTAGCATTTAACAAGGTAAGGGAAGCTAGGTTCTTTTCGCGTTTTTGAAATATGTGGTTTGTTTTCGTTTATGTTTTATGCTTAAATGATTGGAAAACGTTAGTTTTGGTATATTTCTGAGTTAGGGGTCCAAATATTCATGAAACTGTGATGTTTGACGTCTTTTTCGTATTCTGATGCGTCGCACAGTCGCTGGGCGAGTTCCTTGGCTCGCTGGGCTAGTTCCTTGGCTCGCTGGGCTAGTTCCTTGGCTCGCTGGGCGACTGTGTACTTTTCTGATATGTGCAGTTTTAGAAAAATTGACTTCCCCGACTCATTAACCGTTTGATTGAGCTCAAATTTTGACATGTGGTTCATAACATGCTATTTTATGTTTTGACCGGTTGGATCGTCGATTAGATATCTGTAGCTTGAGAAATGTGTCACGCATTACTGTAGTGATTTTGGTTTTGTGATAATAAATTTTCTTAGAAATTTTGGTGTAAGAATTATGGTTGTGTGTTGTGCTTGATTGTATGAGATTAAATGAAGTCTTGTTATGTTGAGTATGAAATGGAAAACATGACTTGTTTGGTTGGTTGAGAACTTGCATGAGAATTGGATGTTCAAGATAAAGGTGGTGGATATGGTATGAAGCATAAATTTGGTGCGATAGGCGTAATTCCATGAGTCTCGTGGGGAGACCTCGTGGTGGCGGCGTAATTCCATGAGTCTCGTGGGGAGACCTCGTGGTGGCGTGTAGTGTATATATTAAGATAAGGATTCAAGTAAGGATCGCATCCCGAAACTCTAAAGGGTCAGTGAGTCTCAAGTAGAGCAAACTGACCCAAGTGGTGAGAGTAGCGGGAGGCCCTAGTCTTTGGCAGGATAATGGCCTTAGACGTTTAAAGGCTAACCTTGTGTGTGGTAGGGTGAAACCCATTGGCAATGGCTCTGCAGAGCAGTAGAGGCCACCACAAGTGCAAGCGTCCAGTGAATCCGATCTTAATATATGTATCCGGATAATCGAGTCATAGTGTTTTGCTTGCTTGCCATAACATGAATTATGTGCCTCTGTGTTGTATGTCTGGGAATGTTTACGCACTTATTCCTTTATACCATGATAAGTCTTATGTTGCACTAGCTTACCCTTGCATGTTGTGTTTGTTTTCTGTTATGTTTTCTCTCTTGCGATGATCACCTTACCGGTGGGAGCAGATGAGAGGGAGGTTCGTGATGGATCCGGGAGACGCAGCGGTGCGGCCTAGACTTCCCTGTCTGGATGTCTTAGGAATAGTTTCAGGGCCATGAGGCCTTTTGTATTAGTTGCCTTAGTGGCAACCTTTTTGCAAAACTGTTGCACCCCTTTTTAAAATTTCCTTTTGCTTAGGACTATGTGGTATGCCTAAGTTTCTTTTAAGTGACTCCGGATGACTGTAATAGTTACCCTTCTTACGTTTCATGTTTATTCGATTGGCTCTCGTTATCAAAATTTTATGACGCTTTATTTGGTAGATTAATCTATTAAAATGGGACGTCACATTCAGAATTTCATTTAATTATATTAATGTCGTGGACGTATTAATGTAAGATTTTAAAAGAAAAAAAAATGTGAGTTTAGAAATCCCAAAGGTTGTTCCTGTGTGTAGAAAATAAAACAGTATTACTTAAACCTCGTTTTTAATTATGTTATAGCTTTCTCTGAAGATATGTTTAAAATATTTTCTTATAAACCAGTCAGAATTTCAACTTATATTAATTAAAAACTAATGTTGGAGAGTAAAATCAATTATGTGTGTGCATATATATGTAATAACTCTTGACTTAAAATGTAGTATGCTTCAATAAAAAAATATTATATAGGAAACACTTGTGTAAATATATAGATTTGACAATAAAGCCTTTACTACAAATCAAATATTTTTAATAACACTAAAAATGAAAACATTAATGAAAATAATAACAATAATAATATGAATAAAATTTAACAAAGTAGCATTCCTTTATTTCTTTTTAAAAATAAACAATCCTAAAAGTCATTTTTTAACTTAATTTATCTTTTATTTTTCTCAACCATACACAATTATTAATTTTATTTTGGTTCTCATATATTTTCTTTTCTTTCCAATTGTTTGCATATTTTCATTATATTTCTTTTATTATCTATCAGACATATCATAAAGGTTAGATTAAACTTTTTGTTTCTGAAACTCTGATAAAATCATGCTTACCTCTTCAGCCGAGAAAACAAACTTTTCATCACTTGTTTCTTGTAGAAATGTTTTAAGCTTCGTACACTTGCCCATACTCAATTCCTTCAACTTTGGGCACTTTATTGGATGTCTCCCCTTGTAGAATTGCTTCATGGTTGGAAGTCCGTACAATCTCACAAATGTTAGTTCAGGAAACTCTAATGGATCATTATCAGCTTCTGATGTATCTTTATTTGAAACAATTTCCATCATCCTCTCGCAATACAATACTGACATGCGTTCAAGCTTTGGTACATCTTTTGCCACAGAAGCTGGAAACAAATTCCTTAGTTCATCACAATAACTTACATCTATAGTCCGAAGTTTTTTAAAGTTGAGAATTCCATCTGGATCTTTGCTCCACAATTCCTTCAACTTTGGGAGTTCTTCTAGAAGAATAACTTGCAAATTTGTGTCTATCCCACCAGATGCATCTATTTCTTGAGAATCATTGATTTCAAAAATCTCTTCCACAGATTTGCACTTAGAAATTTGCAAGTTAATCAAGCTTTCAAACCATCCTTCCATGTGACTCGGAAAAATCTTGTCCAATTGATCACATTCTTCAATCCTTACGGAAATGAGACTAGAGAAGGAATCAATACCCACTTCAGTTTGCCACATATCTGTTAACCTCTTCATTTTGCTAAGGTGGATTTCCTCCAGCTTAGGGAAGACACAAACCTTCATTTTTAATGAAAACAAACAATTATTATATATAAAAGATAAACAAAAAAATATTTATACCAATACATACCTTGTTTGCACTAATTCCTTCAATCTCAAAAATCTTTTCCATTTTCAGACACCCACTTATGACGAGGCTTTTCAACTTCTTCATACTGCTAGCCATAGGTAATGAACATAGATGGGTTAATTTATCACAATCTTTCACAACTAACTTTATCAAGTTTTGAAAGTAGAAACTTGATAAGTGTTGGTCGCTCCATATCTTACGAATGTTGAGTGAGGATAAATTCAAGTTTTCTAAGTTTGGAACTTCAACCTGTAAACACATACACGATTAATATGTTTACAACAAATGAGTTAATAATTTAAATAGTTTGAAAAATATGTAATCTCATACTGGTTCACCAAAAAGAGGAGGCGCATTGTCACTGTGGCCATCTTCTTCAGTAGAAATTTCTGTGTGACACCTATTTGTAGTTTGAGCCTCTGTCGAATATGGCCAGCAATATCTCTCCACTTTGGTATAAAAACAAGTAAATGATGGCAATGATTGGAGTGTCAATGTTCGTAATTTGAGAAACTCAACCTTACCATAATCCTGTGGTATTTGAAGGATCTCCTTTAAAGATTCACATTCACAATCCTTAACACAATCCGGTGGTATTTGAAGGATCTCCTTTAAAGATTCACATTCACAAACCTCAATCATTTCTAAACTAGCTAGAAATTTCTTCATGTTAGAATTACATTTAAAAATCTCACTTGTTCCTGTGCTAGTAGAAATTTTAATTGCGTAGAAGGAGAAGAGATTTTCCAATTGGCAACACATCTCAACCTTGATGGTTTTTAATTTGGCAAATGATTCAAGTGTAATTGGACCACGACATATCATCTTTAACTTCATCATGTTGTAGAGGTACAGAGATTCCAAATTGGAAAAAATGTTCACACAATAAGACAAATCTGTTGAATTGAAATATTCGACATCATTGTTATTTATGATGGATAAGTGTTTCAAATTCTGAAATTCGTCTATGTTCAACTCATTAACAACATTTTGAACACATACATTTCCCAAGAACAAACTTTGTGTTGTTTTAAACAACAATTTTATGCCTTGATGAGAGTGAATATCAGTGTCGTCCTTTAGCTGCAATGCCAATACTTTGAGTTCTTCATATTTATTGGGCATCCTAAATTCTCCAACGGAAAACATTTCAAAGTCCCCAATTTCAATCTTGTAATCTTTTAACCTGTCAAAGAATAAGTGATTGGGCAAAATTGAAACACACGGGATGCTTAAGTCCACCACTTTCAACTGATGCAAATTCTTTAGCTCAGAAAGAAACGAATTATGACCTTCGTTTTCCCATTTTTCCACCAACATTTTGATCAAGCTTTTTCTTATATACAACTCTTCCAAACACGTCAAATTAGAAAAAAGATCAAGTGGAATAATCTCCAGTTTAAAACAATCGCTGATGTCTAGCATTCGCAACTTATCCAAGTATCGTAACTCAACTGGCAAATTTTTAAGTTGAGATCCAGAGAAACTGAGAATTCTTAATTTTTTAAACTTTCTCAATACCGATAAATTGCAATCCAAAGTGCACCGCTCCAAACAAAGCATTCTAAGGTTCAATAGGTCTTCAATTGAATATGGTAAGCTTGATAGGTGAAAACCAGCCAATATTAAAACTAACAAGTTTTTCATGCTGCTAAAAAATCTCTGAGGTATTTCCAAAGACGGATCAATAGTTTCTATTTGCAAAAATTGAAGTTGAGGACAATTTATGACATGAGGAAACCCATCTGTAATGTAACTATTGCATATAGAAATAGAAATGCATTTTTCAAGATCTGGCCAATAATCTAGTTTTCCATCTCTAAAAGCAAAAACATTGTGATCCATGAGTGCATTACTTAAAGCATCATCTCGAACCATATGAGACATATGGAAATGAATATTAGGATTTTCGTACGACACCAAACCCAAGTTTTTCAGCTCTTGGAGCGATTCATTTATTTTTTCACGAGCTGCACTAAGGGAAGAGACCCCTTCAAATATACCTAATCCAAAGCAATATTTGACCAAGTCATTAACCAGGGGTAGGTGACCCATTTGAGCACAAAGCAAGTAAATGAACTTGAGTTCCTTATTTTTTGGAAGGTCATATTTTTTCTTGTTAGGAGTCTCCGAAGACTTTTGCCATTCAACCAGACCTTGCTTTTTAAATTTGTCCAGTGTAGGTTTGCTTTCTGACTCAATCCAGTTTTTAAATGCCACTGCAAGTGTAACTATTCTCATGGGTAACCCTGTACAATAGTTCTGGATTTCTTCTTTAGGCATAGACATTTTATTACCTCCTCCAGTCACCTTCTCAAACAACATCAAGGCATCATTACCATCTAATTCCTTTAAACAAAAATTTGACTCAACATCAACCTCATCACGAAATACATTCTTATCACGTGAAGAAAGCAAAACTTTGCATCCCTTATAATCACCAAGGAAATTTGTTTTTTTTAGGACTTTTGCGCCAGTACCCTGTTTGTCGCCGCTAGTACCCTGTTTGTCGCTTGCAGTTTTCTGGTTACTTATGCTTAACTCGTTCTTCTTTCTTAAGTCATAATCATCATCAACCGGAATCCCTAACCTATTCAAGTCTAATCTCTCATGAAGGTTATCCAAGATTATAAGGATGCTCACATTTTCTATCTTTAACCATCTCCTCAGATAATCAGCTCTTACATTCTCACTTTCCCCCGCTAATGGCAATCCTAACACGTGTGCAATATCTGCCTGAATTGTGAGAGGATTGGGATATTCAGTTACATCTATTTCAGCCACCCTATCAAACAACCCCTCATCTTTAGCTTTATTAGCAATTTTTTTTATTAATGTGCTCTTACCCATCCCTTGTGCTCCATGGAGTCCAATAATTTTCATATTGGGATCTTTAAGTTTTGTCATTATGTCATCCACGATGGATTTTCTACTATCAAATTCAATGTAGCCAGAATAAGACGAAGTGAGATCAAAAGATGTTACTTTCTCTGCATGAGAAACTTCGTCATCCTTGGGGCACTCATCTTTTAGCCTCAAAGCCTCCGGTTCCATCTTCTTTGCTTGTCTGCCAAGTTTGTGTCTATAGTAAGGAAATAAATAATATAAACCCCTTGTCTTCTTGTGACCTGCATTATTCATGTACTTCTCAACCCTACTCTCAAATTCACCCACTTCCTCAAACCATTCTTCAACCCTATCTTCAACAATGTCACCCTTTCTTTTAGCTTCATCACGTTGACGATCTAACCTCTCTTTTTCTTCTCCAAGGCGCTTAACTCTCTTATTTAGTTCCTCAAAATATTTCGTGTAACAAAAAATGTAGGTCAACTGATTAATACCATGATCCCGCACAAACTCAATTACTGGATCAACTATTTTCAGCACAGTATCCATGCTTCGAACTTCTTTTTCTGGTACCCTCCTCGACTACATCTATTTGCCAACGAAACACATAGTAGAAATAGATCAGTCTAGTGACTAATAAAGAAAAGTAAAAGATAGGCTAATTTACCGATTTGGGTTAATTTTCTTTTGAATTTACAGATATGGGTTTCATTTTAAAATAATTAAGGAAAGGGTTAAGTCGTACCACATGTACACAACTTGGGTTGGGGAAATCGTGAAATGCTGCATGACTTCATTAATATATTGATTAGAGTTAATCAAATTGCATTAAGCTGGATTAAGCAAAATTAAACATAACTATGAAGTCGTAGCAAGAGTTGGTGACACCTGCCTAAATGCATTAGAACAGAAGCCGTGTGCACCAGCGACTTCAGAAACTAAAGTCTTGTTTCCAGTTGGCGACTTCTACCTAAATTTATTATAACTGAAGTCATGCACGCATTTTACGATTTCAATCTAAAATCGTGCTCGGCATTGATGATTTCAGCTGGAAAAATATTGAACCGAAGTTGTGGTCCATGTTGGCGACTTCAGTTTGAGGAGTCGTGGTTAAATTTGGCGACTTCAGTACCATTCTTTTTTGGTGTATGGCACACTGTTTTCATTAATTTTAACATAAGTTTTTTTTTATATATATAATTTTGGGGAGTTAAATTTGTTAATTTTGATAATTTTATAAAAATAACGAAAAACAGTTGACATGAAGCTTGATTCCACATGCCAGCTTTATGGCCTTCAAAGAAAAATGCAGAGATTCCTCGCATGTAGTTACACGTGACAGCTTTTTGGTCTTTCCTTGAAAGATATAGCTGAAACACAATCTTTGGAACAGTGACCCATGTCCGTGGAGTCATACATGAGCTGCACATAGGTGGGTTATTAAATGAAGTGTGGAATTGATGCAGCAGCACACTCCTGTATCCTTCACGGCTTCTCAAGCCGCTGCACCTACGTGATTGGCTCAAGCGACGTCAAGGTTCAACAGTTTTATTTTATCTCTATTTCTATGTTTAACTTTGTTATTATTCTAATAAACTTGGTATCCTCGTCAGTTATCTTCCAATATGAAATTGAACTGAAGTCTCCAACGACGTGGTGGAATTGTTTAGAGCTAAAGTCATCGAAATATTACACGACTCTCTTGAGGTCGCCAACCTATTATACGACTACATACTCAAGTCGCAACTTTAGCTTGTAATAGTCAAAGTCGCCAACTCCACGTATGAATTTGTTTTGAACCTTTTTAGCCAAAGTCGCCAAATCCGTCCACGAGTTTAGTTGAACATTTCTTAGAAGTCGTCAAGTAGTTCTCCGACTTTCATTTAAACAGGAGTCGTCCAACTTAAGTGGGCAGAAATCATAAATTCGTATTACAAAATCGTCAATGTATGGTACGATTTAACCCCTTTCTATAATTATTTTAAAATTAAACCCATATTGACCCATATTAGTAAATTAGCCGTAAAAAATATTTTATCAAATAAAATCCACAAGTACATTTGCATATATTCAATTAAGCAACCATGGTTTACAAAAACATAAAGGCATGTGAAATTAAACTTTGAAATACACGACAGCCAAATACAAGCTAAGACAATTGTTAGTATTTTCTTTAAGAAATACATTGGACCCTCTTTTTAATAAAATTGATAGTTTTGATAGTTATCATTGCAACCTTCCAAGAAAATTATAATCTGCAGAGCACATATTGCTATACCATCCATGGCTGCGTTGATCACCATGTCATTGGAGAGTAAATGCTTAAATTCGTCCAAGAAAATGCAAGAAACTAGTAATATATTGGCTTTAATAATATTTAAAAAAATGTTGTCATTTAAACATTTACTCTTCCATGACATTAATAAATTTAATTTAATTTAAAATATCAATTATAATAAAAATATGATTATAACATTTATAAAAAATAAATTTGGTCTGAATTTGAGTTTTTTTTTTTTTTATAAAAATAGTGTAATTTTTTGAAATTACCTATTTAAACAGATTTTAAAAATATTATTGAGGTGAAGTTGTGTTCAAAAAACAAGATTTCAAACAATAAAAAATTGTACCTAGAAATGAAACTTATAATCTTATACAAAAGTTGCATATTTTATTTTAACTATCACACTTACCATTTTATATGTATATTTTTACTTTAACTTTACAAATAGTGATTATAGCATACGATTTCTTTATTTTATTCTTTATTCCTTATATATGATGTGAAGTTTGTAGTTTTCATATTTTTAAAATTTTATATAAACATATTTTTTAATTTTATATTGCTTGTTAATAATATAGCTAATGGTTTTTAAAAGACTTCTTATCTTTTTTAATTTTAATACAATTATATATTATTTATATATTCTTCAATTTAAAAGTTATTATTAATAATTTAATTAATGAACAAAAATAATGTTTTTGATTTCTTATATAAAATATTTTTCATTTTGGATTGTTTAGATAATTTTATTATCAAAACTTATTTATTTAAATAAATAAATATGTATATTTTTAATTTCAATTTACTTATTAAATTATTAAGAAAATATTATTATACAATTTTAGTAATATATAAAATTACTAAAATTATACATCAAATTATTTAAGAATCTTAAATTAAATTTTATGTTACTAAAATTATATAATAATATTTTTTTTATTTTTATTAAGAAATTAAAACTAAAAATACATATATTTATTTGCTAAATATATAGGTAAGAAATTATTTAAAAACCATCAGGTATATTATTAACCAACGGTATAAAATTAAAAAATATGTTTATTTAAAATTTTAAAAATATAAAACTACAAATATCAAAACATATATAAACAATAAAGAACAAAATAAAGAAATCATATCCTAGAACCACAATTTGTATAAGTTAAATAAAATTTGACCTTCGGTAATATTTTTTAAATCTGCCTAGATAAGTAATTTTGAGAAATTTGGGAGGAATGAAATTGTTCTGATTTAAAAAAAAAATTAGAACTAAATTAGACATAGTAAAAAATACAGAAATTAAATTGAATTTTTTTATATCAACATTATCATGTAACACTTATATTGACACGTAACAATGTCACGTGACAATTTTTTTAAATTAAAAACTTTCAAAAATTTAAAAAATCAAAAGTTGATTGTAACAAATTTACTAAAATAGAAAACAAATTGGAACAAATAAAAAAAAAAGACCAATTTAAAATTTCTCTATAAAAATGAAAACCAATAAAATTATTTAACTTTAATAATACAACATTAGATTATAAGGAAGGAAGAATAAATATTGATTATTTATCCTATAAAAGAATATCAATAAAATATTATGTAAATATTCGACGTCTGTATAAGGTGTATTAACTACTAAATCTATTAAATTAAATATATATATATATATATATATATATATATATATATATATATATATAATTTATGTTGTTTGAATGTATTATGTTGCATTCATGACTTCCATTTATTTTTAATACAAAATTTAAAATATGTATTAGTTTAATATTTTCGTTGCATTTACGATCAAACATATTTTAAAGTTCAAGTATAAAAGATATAAAATCTATGTTACAATTTTATTATTATTAATTTAATATTTGTTGTTTGCTTAACTTTGATCAAGTGATATATTATAACTTTTTTTAGTGTATATAAAAAAGATTTATTAAAATTTTAAAAATTGAAATAAACTAATATTTAAAATACTTTTTAATTTAAATATTTATTTTCCTTTTGTATTTTTTTAAAATATTTTTAAATTTTATCAAATATATTTCATTAATATTTACAAATTTAATAAATATTTTGATTCTCATGAAATTTTTATTTGGTATTTAACTTAAAATAAATACAATTATAATTTTTTTTTCTAAATATTTAATATTAAAAAAATAATCATATCTTAATATTAATATTGAATATTTAATAATATTATGTTTCTTTTTTATAATTTTTTATTATTTTATAAGAGTTAATTAATTGATATTAAAATAATAAAAATCATGTTATATATTTGTTATTTGGTAAGAATAAGAATAGGACAAAAATTTGATACTCATTAAATTTGAATGTGGGAAGATAAAGATTTTTTTTTCCTCTATAAGATGGGTATGAAATAACAAAATTCATCTCGGTATTCATCTCATTACCATCTCTATCTTTCTATAACAAATTCAAAACCACACAAGAATCTATTGCTCAGAAAATCAAAGCATTTAAAGATTCAGATTTTCATCCATAACTATTTGTATTTTTGTAATATGTTATGAAAATGAATAGAATTCAATAAATCATTTTAGCCTTTCTCTTCTTCTTATTCAACTTTACTTATTGAGTTTTAATTACAAAAAATAATCATATTTTTCATTCGAATTAATTATAATATTATTAACTTTTTTCGAATAAACATTGACATGTTTTATTTTATCAAAGTATAAAAGTTTTAATTTAGTTAGTTTTTTCTAGATTCAGTTAATGGTTAACGCAATTAAAGACCAGAATGAGAAATTGAATTGGAAGGTACATAATTAGCTTACTTGAGGACAAATTTGAAAAAGGTGTTGAAAATAATAAGAACAAATTTGAGCAATTTGTCCAGCATGAGAAAATTGAATTGTGAAGCCACATACTTATATTGTAGAATTAGGATACTTTATACATTAACTATTGTTTTTTCTTTAATTATTATATAATAGCTGTATCAATAGCAATTCGTTTTTATTCACTAAATTAATATGCTTTACACTCATTTTCTCGATTATAAAATAGATTAAAAAAGGTTACCTCAATCCTATAAAATTATTCAATGTTATAAGGTTGCCCTTTCCTACCCCTTTTCGATCTCTCACATCAAAGATTTGTATTCTTAATATGCTTACACTCTTGTTTTTTTTTTTATGAAATAGACTTTAATGTGTGGAATGATCCATACTATTAGTTGATCTTATTTGCCGTTGAAAAATTCTAATACACCTCTTAGCTCAAAACATATAAATCTTAAGCGTGAATGATTTGATTATAAATAAAAAATATTAATAGATTAAGATATAAAATTATTATTTTACCTTTATAATAAAAATTAATAATAATATATATTATAATAATAATATTATATATACGTATAATAATAATAATATATTATATAAAACAACTATAATAATAATATTTTTACTTTTATTATAATAGAAAAATAGTAGTATTATATTTTAAACTATTAAATTTTTTATCTATTATATTAATCAAATCACAAATTTTATCCCAAAATCTACTCATTTTTATTTTCAAATTCCTTAAAAAAAAATAAGAATTCATTCGGTCAAATCCACTTATATCTATCCAAATTTATCCTCGTACTCTTCTACAAATCTATATCTTCAAATAAACAAAATCTCAATAAAGATATAATGATAAAATGATCATTTATTGTAACAAATCTTTGCACTTCTGAAGAAATGGGATTTCAATATTCTTTCGCAAATTTATCTCTGTAGATCAACTCAATTAGTGTACTTAAATAATGTTAAAGCCAATAAGAATGGTTATATTTTTAAGTAAGAATTGAATTGTATTGTGGATGGACCCATAAAAGTAGACCTCAGGTTGGTGGAAAAGTAGTAGATCTATATACTTCATAATGGATCTGTCTGTACCTATTTTTTGGTGCTTAGCAGCTGGCATAATATTTCTTTCGGGTATTCGTTTCAGCAATGTAATTGATTAAAACACTGCAAGAAACTGGGATGGGTATTAAGGATCTCATACCTTGAAACTCAGAATGAGGAAAGCTGTTGTTATTCTTCAGCACTGCAACTACTCCATTTTTTTCCTGTTCGAAGCTCCTGCGCAGTGTTAAACTTCATTATTTCATGAAAGAAGTTGTGTTTAAGAACCATCGTCGCTTAAATTAGTTTTATTGGGCTATTTTTGGTAACTTGCTAATATTTGTAAAGCCATGATGGAAACACGCAGGTTATATATATATCTATCTCTATTTGAACGATGAGCAAAATTTCTTGAAAGAGGCTATATAGGTAGACATGGATATAAGATATAGAGAAAGGAGCAAATGCAAATTATATATACCTGTCTTATTGGAATCGGATGATCGAGAATTGTGATGTGTCTTTACTTGTCACTATTCCAAATCGTAAGCAAAAAACTGAAAGTTGTCAAGAGAGGAAAAGCTGAAGGGAAAACTGAGAAGAAAAATGAATGTTGCTAAACATAGTTTAAATATATGGATCATGCTGTAGTAGTCTACCGGGAGAAAACCGAGTAAAATGACACGCACAAGAAAAAACGGGGAAACCATACAAAGAAAAATATCTTCACTACTCTCTGAAAGGGTTCAATCAGTCACCAGTATAGTATATTAAAGTAGTCTTAGAAAACAAACACAGGCTACAGTATTTCTCTTTTCTCTACTCACCATACTTATGTACTATTTACTGTTCTTTCATTATAATAAATGTTTGGATTTTTAAAATGGAGAATAAAATTTGGTTTAATTAATTTTTTTTACGATTCATAAAAAATGGTTGACATTAAAGAAATATAGATTATATTACTTATTTAAATATTTGTTTTGCTTCTGATTATCTGAGAAATGGTAATAATTAATTTCGTCCTATAGCTCCAAGTAATTGGTGGAGTGAGTGACTCATTCACCTTTTCACTGTTACAGAAAACAAAACAAGATTTTAACTCGCATTTAAAACGTGGAAAGAAAGAACAAACAATGAATAGTCGTTGGATATGGATGGGTCTTCCCTGTTTGGGTAAAAAATTCCCAATAAATCGAACAATGCTTTTGCTGTAATTGAAATGAACAGTCAGAAAAAAAAAAAAAAAAAACCTAATCTATGGTAATGGATGAAAACCGATGAATGTGTGGTCTGATGACGTCGGAAGCACGTCTTGTCAGTGTCCTATGCATAGGTGAGGCGGTGCTTCATGTATCTTTTCTCTCAGAACTAAACAAAATCCAATTCTATCTTCTTATAAATATTTAATAATTTTTCAAATATTCAGTTTTCAGATTTTTTTTTTCTCACGTAGCGCTGTTTAAAAAAAATTCAGATGACATACACTTCCTCATATTTACTTGTACAGTTCATTTTTTTTTAGATTAGAATTTGATTTCGGAAGAACCAAATTCAGACTACCATTTTGTCATCTCTACGTCTGAAAATCAGAATTTGATTTGCAGGAAATAAAAAATTATAAACTTTTATCAAATTAAAATTAACAATAAAATTAGAAATCATCAATGACTAATTTTGTAAACTTTTAACAACAAAATAATAATAAAATTAATTAATTTAACTATTTAATTAACATTTTTAATACTATTACATCAAAAAATTATAACAATTACTAAATTAACAATGACTAAATTAATTTATTATAGTTTTTACATATTTTTTGTACTTTTTTCCTTTTCTTGAAAAAGAATAAAAATTAAAAAAAATAGAAATTGTGATGTTCAAATATTGACACTACTAAAAAAATTCATATTTATAATTAATTTTGTTTTAAAAAAATTTTATAAGAAATATCTACAAATTTTGTTGTAAAAAACAATTTGCAAAAAACTATTATCAATTTTCTTACAAAATATTTTGTATAAAACAATTTTTACAATAAATTTTATAAGAAATACTTACAAATTTTATAATTTTGTAGAAAATAATTATTAACAAAAATATTATCATAAAATTATAATTTTTAAAAGAAATGACAGAAAAAAAATTTTCTTTCGAATTTTTTTAACAAATTTGTAAAAACAATTCTATATAATATAAAAATTTCCACGAAAGTCACAATTTAACTTAACACCTCAGGAATTGAATTCTGACTAAAAGAACGAACTATGTAAGTAAAATATCGTGTTATCTGAATATTTCTTTTTCTAATAAACTATTCATTATAAATCATGTAGTTATGTAAACCAAATCAAAAGAGAAGATAAAAATTGACTTTGTATAGTGAAGTGTGTTCATTTCAGTAAATGGATCCATTAAAACAGTGCAAGCAACTGGGAAGGATGTTATAAGGATCTCATACCTTAAGTGTGCCACAAACTGAGAATGAGGAAAGCTGTTCTTAGACTTCACAAGAGCAAGTACTCCATTTCTTACTTGTTGGAAGCTGCTGCAGTGTTAAACTTTATTATTGCAGGAAACTTATTTCGTCCAACAAAATTTCTTACAATCTCAAGTAAGAATAGACATGGCATGGATATAAGGTATAGAGAACGGAACAAAATATATACCTGTCTTATTGGGATTGGATGATCCAGAATTTTACTTGTCACTATTCGAAATCGTAAGCAATAAACTGAAAGTTATGATGAGAAGAAAAACTGAGAAAAAAGCTGGGAAGAAAACTAAATGTTGGTAAACTTAGTTTAAAATATGCATGATGGTGTAGTCTACCTGAAGAAAACCCAGTAAAATGGCACGGACAAGAAAATGGGGAAAGCATAACAACAAAAAATATCTTCACTTCTCTCTGAAAGGGTCATCTGTTGTCTGTAACCAAACACAAGCTAGAGTATTTTTCTTTACTCACCACACTTGCGTACTATTTACTGTTCTTTATAATAAATGCTTGGATTTTTAAAAAGGAGAATAAGATTTAATTTAATTGATCTCTTATTTTGATATCTGTTTTGCTTCTGGTTATGTGAGAAAAGGTATAATTAATTTCGTCCCATAACTCCGAGTACTTGATTGGTCGAGAGAGAGTGACTCATGCACCTTTTGACTGTCACAAATGAAAAAAAAAAAAACAAAGCAAAAATTTAACTCGCATTTAAAACGTGGAAAGAAAGAACAAACAATGAAGAGGGAGCGTAGTTGGATTTGGACGGGTCTCAGCTGTTTGGGTAAAAAATTCTGAATAAACCGAACTTGGGTGATGAAGAGGGAACAATGCTATCGCTGTAATTAATGCCATCAGAAAAAAAAAATTAAGAATAATAAGACCGAATCTAATGCTTCAGGAAATTCAATTGGAAAGGTACATAAGTGGGTGGAGCCACTGACTCGGCTTAGAATTAATTCAACCATTATGCCTTTCTTTGGAGATATAGATTTGGGTTGGAGTGTAAAGACGAATGTGAATAGATTAATATGTGTTTTTTTTTTATTAATGAAAATGGTAAAATGAATAGATTATTACATGAATTTTGTGAAAGTTTATTCGTGATGTGATAGATAAAAATTAATTATAATAAATAAAAATTAAAAGTTATTGAATTATTTTTGATGATGAAAATATAATGAAAAGATTAAAAATTTTAAATTTTAAAAAAAACACACACAACACAAATTAGCATATCTTAGTTGTGTCTAGGGATGACAACTGGTCGGGTCGAGCACGGATAGTGCTTACTCGCTACCCGACCTACAAGAAAAAGTCATATCTGTTATCCGTCCTGTTACCGGTTGGATATCCGCATAAAAAATACTTGCGGATATTTTTCAATCTGTGGGTACCCATTGGATACCCGCAGATATTTAAAAAAAATTATTAGTTTTTAAATGAGGTCCAAATTAAATTGCGAAAAAAAAAAATTAAGCATACATCCAAATAGAAGTTAATGAACAACTAAATAAAAGTTAAAACATAAATTCAAATTAATAGTACCTAAAACATACATCCCAAATATAAGAAATTTAAAAAATAATTCTTCTAAAAATAACAGTCTATAATCTATGTTTCCTCTCCAATATCTTCATGTTGACCACTTGATTCCTGAAACAAATAAAACACAAATAAAGTCATCAATAAAGGACATAGTGACACTATTAGAAAAATTAGAATAAAATATTAAAAGTAAAACTACTAACATCATCATCAATTATCTCCTCTAATATTTTATTAAGTTTCATTTTGTCCACTTTCATTTTTTAAGAACCTGAAAACGAAAATCAATTCATTTGTCATAGTCAATCATTTGAATGAATATAAATATGTTATTTGAAGTGCTAATTTAATTACCTTCTATGTCATTCCATAGCCAATCTTGAACACACATCAATGCCTCTAAAGTGTCTGGTTGTAATCTACTACGACGTGGAGTAAGAAATCGACCACCAGTACTAAAAGAAGACTCATAAGCAACTGTTGAGATAAGAATGGCTATAAAATCTCTTGCAATCATTTGCAAAATTGGATATTTTAACCCATTAGCCTTCCACCAAACTAAAATGTCAAATTCTTCATCTGAATCAGGTAGTGTCGGTTCCTCCAAGTAATAGTCAAGTTCTAACTTATAATTTGATGGTTCACTTTTCTTTGTAATCTGATGTTTTGCAAAATCTCTCCTCCAAGCATCTTTTCTTCCATCAATACTTTGGCATATATTTATGTTTTTGATTTTGACATGAAGAAACTAACTTCTTACCTTTCATGTTCATTTCATATTCTCTTACGAAATCCTTAAAAAGAATCTTCACCTTTTCAATTTCACAATCAGATTGATCACCATATATCTGAGGGAAAAAATAATCCAACAAATCAATTTTATACCTGGGGTTTAACACGATACTTATAACCATCACTCCACTGATCACACCCCAATACTTATCAAACTTTAAAACCATAGATGTAGCCATTTGATGAATAATATAATTGGAAGAGTTAAGCCATTCCATCAAAGCCAACTTAATTTGACATACCTTTGGGAAAAAAATGTGGGCAGTTGGATAAGAAGTACCAGAAAACAAGAGTGTCACATCATAAAATATTTCTAACTTTTGACAAATTTCATTTGTCATTTGCCAATCATGTGCATTGGGCAAAGCTTTATATTGACTCTCTCGTCGTGATAAACGATCAAATACTTCCTTGTATTTTATGGCTACTTGAAGCATTAAAAATGTAGAATTCCACATAGTTTTGCAATCAACAACTAATTTTCTTTTGAATTGAATATTTAATTGAGCACATGTCTCTATAAATTTCTCTTCTCTTTTAGGTGTAGCTATCCAAAAATTAGCATTAACCTTTTCAATGACATTAGCAATTATGGAAAAACCATCCTTCACAATCAAATTCAATATATATGCACAACTTCGCATGTGAAACAGTTGGCCATCCAAAATAAGAGACCTACTTGAGATCTTATATAAAATGCGATCCATCATAGCTTCATTAGTAATGCAATTATCAACTGTCAAAGTAGAAACTTTTCTATCTAGATTCCAATCCATTAAACATTCAACCAACAATTCAACAAGAACTTGACTAGTATGAGGAGCAAGCATATACATAAACTTATATTTGAAAGACAAATTTAATTAATCTAGTCAAGAAGAACAAAGTTAATATGAAAATTACAATCAAAATAGAGTAAAATGTTATTACATCACAAGTTGACTTTGTAGCCTCCATAAATCATCAATAAAATGAGTTGTTATAGCCATGTAGCCTCTATTTTGATTAGTAGCAGGTCCACATATCAGTGGTAATTTCAACTCAACTTAGAATCCTTGACAACATTAATTTCATCTTCTCTTTTTCTGCATTTTAATCCTTTATAATATTTTTTTAAGGTGTTTCAGAAATCACCTTGAATAGAGGTTGAACAGCATTACAAAATTCTTTAAAGCTTATATGATCAACCATTGACATTGGATATTCATGTAGAATTATCATCTTACAGACTGCTTCTCTAGTTGTTTGTTGATTAAACACATAATTTCCAACAACTACGGTTTCACCACCTTCTTTATGAGTTTTTAAAAAGGATTGTCTGATGTCCCATGTTGTTCGAAGCTTGCAACTCTTGAAATGGCTTATCAAATGTGATGTACCTTGCTTTGCGTCACCCAAAAGACTTTTGGCACAATAATTGCATATCACTTTCCATTTTCCATCTACCTTTTGTCTCTTAAAGTGATTCCAAACATCTGACAGTAATCTTCTTGAATTAACAGTTGGAGTTGAACTTTTGGTTTCTCCTAGAATAGAATCTATAGGAACATCATTTTGATTTGAATCTCCTACATTTGCATTTGGTTCTACAAATGTTCCTTGGTGGCCATCACCCATAGGGAAAAATGTATCTTGATTAGACATTCTATAAATATTAAAACACAACAAAAAATTAAATTTTGAATAAAAAAAAAAAGACTAAATCATGTTTAATATAATCATTCATGTGACATGATTATGGCAAAATTTAAATGCTATGGAACTAAAAATTCTAATCATTAATTACTACCACCATATATAGAAGAAAGTTTTGGAATCACTCACATTTTTTATGTTGGAGAGATCAAATATATCTTCTATTATAATAATAACTTGTATAAAAATACAAAGAACGTGTAAAATAAAATATGAATGAGTAATAAAGTATGAATTTCCACTTTACATGCTTTAAATGTGATGGAAAATGTGATTTGACATTTACTTCTAATTGAAAAAAATCATTCATGCATAAAAGATGAATGGAACTTGAATTGAAATTGTAAAAAAACTAGGTTCACGTGAATTCATAAATTTTCTTAATCATCCATATATATTTCTTATTCAATTTTTTAATCATGCCCTTTCTCTGTCATTATATATTGATATTTATTTAAGTATCATATTCTTTGGTGTGGTGTTTTAATATCTTTAGAAAGAAAGAAAATTATGTCTTAAAATTTCATTTGAAGTCAAATTTTCAAGTTTTAATGGCCTTGTTTTCGGTGGTTAATCAGTGTCAATTTCTAGCCCTTATCCCAACTTCCAATTTTAAAAAATGTATCTCTCAATTCCCCAGATCCAGAAATGACCTTAATCGGACAGTAAAAAATAATTGGATAGTTAAGTTTATTCAATAAGAAATAATCAGAGTCATGAGCAGTTCAAGTTCATCTATTAACCTAGAACTAAAATAAGAGATAGAAAACATACCCCTTTTGAAGCTTCACCCGAAATTTGAAGGATTGGAGGACAACCTTTGAAAGATTCAGCACGAGAAAACTGGGAGCAGATAATGAAAGGAAAATGGGTTAACAAAAAGGATAATACCCAAAAGGGTTGTTGAGTAAAAACGAAGTTGTATGGGGAGCAAGAACAATTTTTGGGGATGAATGTTAAGTGTGTAAGAGAGAAAATGAAAGAAGAAGCATGGGTTTACCTGTTCGAAAATCCCAGAGCACTTGGACGGCAACAATGAGCCAAAAAAAGAAATGAACTTCAGCATCAACCTAATATCTCATAACCTAACAAGGATAAGTATGTAATTTCATTTTCTTAACGGGTAGCGGATACCCGCGGGTATGGGTAGTATGATACCTGACCCCGACCCGTTAAGAAATAGGTATTAAATTACCCGCTACCCGCAAATATCTATTACCCGTGGGTACCAACTATCTATCACGAATTTTATTCGCGGATACCCGCGGGCACGAATTTTTTTTGCCATCCCTTGTGCTCTCTTACTCTCACACACTTCACACAACACACATCACAACTATACACACAACACACTCCGATATCGGTTAGCTAATTGGTGCTCTCTCACTCCACACCACACACACCAAAACCAGTTAGCTAACTAATTTTTTCACTCATATACAGTACACGCAACACAATACACTTGTTTACCCTACACAACACGTCAAAGTGAAGAAGTGAATCACGTCAAAGTTTAATGTCACATGAAGGGACAAAATCGTAAAATCATATTTCATCCATCATAATCTTCTCATCTTGGTGAGATGGGATTATCAACCTATTTTTCAAATCCACGTTTTTCCTCTCTCCCAAATCAGCTGAAAGGAACGTAAGGTAACATTTAAATTCGTCCCAAATCAGTACAATTCAAGTCACTCATCCAGCGATGATCCACTCGCCTAGTGAACTATGCACCACTTGCCCAACAAATTAAGTCGCCCAATGAGTTGTAGAAAAATTGATAGACATAGAGTTTTTATTATTCAAGTTTAGACTTGTTGGTAAGATAGTTCAGTTTGTTACAAAAGGTATGAATGCTAGAGTTGGAATGAGAAGTATATTATTCGGTGATTTTTGCTTTGAATTGAATCATGAATATCAATCCTAGTGAAGTTTATATCATATATTCTCTCAAATCAAATTAATTGTTTTTATTCGTGCGTTTTACTACCTTGTTAGTTTTAAATTTATTTTAATTTCATTCAACAAAATGTTTCCTTATTTGAAAATTCTTAACCTTCATTAATAAATAAACACATTTTTTTATTAAATCACATTAGTCTATTGGAAAACGGTACTTGAATTTTCCACTATATTACTTGTGCGATTTTGTAGACTTGTCAATCTTGTAACAGTTATATCTTTAACCATAAATTCTTTCACAATAATCATTAAGAAAGTGTGTGAGAGAAAGAAAAGAGGTTGGACAACAAAGAGATTGATGAGCATTGGTTTATAAAAGGAATTATGTTATGTTATGTCTCTAGCCATAAAGTTCATTCATAGTAAGTCATCAAGAAAGTGTGAGAGGAGAAAGAAAGGAGGTCGTGCAACAAAGAGATTGAATAACGCATCATATTAGTATTTTATTATGATTTATGTAGGTTAATGTTTAAGAATTATGAATCTTAAGATTTTATAGTAGTTTTCTGGGTTACGTAGAAAAACTACAAAGTATTTTACATATATGATACCAAATAATGTGTTGTTAGATGTGTGATTCTTTTATTATGTTTTCTTCTAAATTATATTTTTTCCAAATCCAAAGTATAAATTTAGGGATTTCTCCATAAAATTTAGAGATTTGATGTTTTTGCTCCCTATGATCAGATTGATGGATGATTTTCGCTGCATGCTACTATAGATTAGTTTGTCATTGTAAATTGGGAAAAGCAATTTCACATGTAGCAGTATGAATAAGAGTGCATTATAGAAATTAAGGAATTGGCACGAGTACATTTCTTGAATTTGAATAAGATTAATGAGGCCGAATTGAATTTCAACACCAATTCAAATTTATTTGGAACTCATGCTTTTGTTATTATTAGGATACGCATTATGAGTGTTAAAGTAAGAGTCAATATGTGTGAGTTGGGTTGACTAATCGCATGTTGGATTAAAAATGAGTGAATCTAATCCGGTTCACTTTTTTGTGAGTCGAAAATTTTACAATTTGACTCACCTCATTGTTAGTTGGTGAATTGGCTTACTAACTCTTATAAAAATAAAAATAAAATATTTTTTAATCATTTTCAAATATTAAAATTTGTAGAATGGAAACAATTTTGTCCTTTTCGAATAATGAAATTTATAGAATTTCAAAGATATAAAAAATGTAGATAAGTGCAATGAAATCAAAGTTTCTTTTTCTAGTTCAAAGATAAAAATATGAATTTTAAAAAATAAGTAAGTTGTAAGTTAAATGAATCCAACCCAACTCAAACTCACATGATCCATAGGTCAAGTGAATTCAACATATTTTCATTCATAATCGAAAAATATTTTAATTTTTCGATCGAATCTCAAACCTATGGTAGTATATTGATTAACGAATTCTAATATATTTTGACATGTGTAATATGCATGTTTTAAATCGGAAAAGTAATAGTCCTATGTCATGTGAATATATCATTGGAATTGAATGTAAAAAACATGCAGTCATATTTAATTAGCTTTTTGGACGACATGTACAATTGCAAATTGAAAGAAAAATAAAGCCTACGATAGTTAGTTTTATATCCAGGTGCATCATGTTTATTTTACGGAAGGTACCTTTTCCCACTCAGAAATAGAAACAAAATTCAATTGCATATTCTTATAAATATTCAATCATTTTTTAAAGATTCAGTTTTCAACAATTAATCAATATAATTAATAAATATCATCGTAATATAAATCTAATTAAAATATTTTTTAAGACTTTAAAATTAAATAAATGAATTTATTGTATGAGTTTAAAGTTCGCCTGGTCTATATAAATTACATGTGGAGTTCTTATAATGTTCATACGTCAAATTATAAAAATTTATGTTAAATAAAAAAAAAGTAAAATCCATATAGATTTTAATACAAAAATTTAACAAATATGCTTCAATTTTAAAAATCGTAAAAAATAAAAAAAGACTTTAAAATATGTGTTTTTTTAATGAATTTAGAAGGTAGAGTGAATGAATTTGTATTAGGTTTATAGAAGGGATATCACTGGAAGAACAAAAACCAATGACCACTCTCAACCCAAAACCTTAAGGTAATGGGTATTGTTAGGTCTATAGAGGGGGTATAATGAGACCTAATCCCAACCATATAAGGCATTGACACCACTCTCAACCCAAAATCAACCCAAAACCTTAACGCAATGAGTTTAAGGGTCTTTATTTTTATATTGTGCTCTACTTTCTTATCTCTAGCCAATGTGGGACTTAGACTCACACAATTGGATTTCTAACAATTTGGAAATAAATTTTATGGAAGTTAGTGAATGATTTGAATGAAGTGATATATTAAAAAAATGGTTTTAATAGATATAATTTGAAAATTACCAAAATACCCTTGATGATAAAAATAAAATAAAATAATTATTAAATGAGATAAAAACATTAAAATTTAACAATATTTTAATTATTATACATATTTATATATTTTAATTATTATATATATTAATAATTATTCTATATATATAAATATTACTTTTTAACAATATTTCAGTTATTATTAATTATTATAAACATATTAATTATTACTAATATTTATTTTACATGCATCGTTAATTATTATAATTTAATATATTAATTATTATATTTTTAATAATATTTTAATTATTACAAATAGTTATAGATATTTTATTTTTATATATTATTAATATTATTATATATAAATAATAAATAATAATATTAAATAATATAATAATATATATTTATATTTATATATATATATATATAATTAATAATATATATATATAATCTATATTAATATGTGCAATAAAATTTAAAGATATAATAGTAAAAAGTGAATGAATCAACGTAAATCTTTTTATTTGAAGCGAGATCGAATTTTCTTATTGTTTTGCAAATTCGCCTGCGCTTTTAATCGCTGATCTTTTGAAACGAATAATTTTGTATTACTATACGTGTCTTCAACAAATATGTTTGAATATATATATATATATATATATATATATATATATATATATATATATATATATATCAACGTAAACGAACACAACATTAGAAAACGGTTCAAAAATCAATAAAAACAGATAAAAAGTTGAAAAACTTAAAAGTACATCATTTTAAAATAAATTTATCAGAGAAATGAAAAATAACAAAATATTTATGATAATCTATATATAAAATTATTATTATTGATAAATATTATTAAAGATTTACTTTTAAAATTTCATTTTAAATATAACAAAATTTTATCTTTTATATTATATTATATTATATATATATATATTAAATTGTAAAAACTTATAAAATTATTTTTAATTGTACAATTGTGATACTTTGTTTTATTAATATATTTTCAATTTTTCATTATTATAATAAGTTTATTAATAATAACTCGTTCTTAATTCAACCATAATTAAATCAATAAATTTAAAACCGGTTTCTTGATTAGTGGAGCATTAAAACATGTTGTACTTTTATCACTGTTTCAGTTTATGTTTGTTGACTTAGAGCATGTTTTCTCCCATACCATTGCCAGCTGTTTCGTTCAACATTACTCAGAAGGCAAGACCTTACTGGTCACTACAATATAACAACATATGCTTTCATATTGAATAAGTTTTTTTATTTTATTTTTTTATTAAAGATATCTATGGTTAATTATTTTCCATTTTTTTTCTTCATAATCACTGTAGTTTCAATCATTTATAAATTATGTATATTTTCATATTTTTTATTGAAATCGTTTTAAATTTATTTTCAAATTAATATTTTATTTGTCTCATTTAAAATCATATATTCCTCAATAATTTTGGATTCATAATTTGGTAGAAATGTTTGATGAAAAGTTGGTACATATTAACTGAATTGGAAGGCAGTGTCTGAACATAAATTTAATGCTGCCGTGAATGTCACCTGTCATGAACTACCAAAAGTAAACATTGTACATTTTTTTTCCAAGTTAATAGTTGCACATTTTTTTTATGTTTACCCACTTTTTGTAAGGATACATCTTTTTCAATGATAGATGACAAAGTTTACGGTACGTTAAGAATAAATATTTTAATAATTTTAAAGATGTCAACATTACGTATAATTTAAAATGAAATTATTTTCATTTTTTAAAAATGTTTTATTTTCTTAAGTTTAGGAATTTTCTAACTGCGTTTAGGTTTTTCAAGTTTTTTTTTTTTGAAATTGAGATTAGACTAAAATAAATTTATTCTGAGTTGAAATTGAAGTAAAGAATAGTTGTTTTGAATTTAGTAAGTTTTAGTTTAATTTTTTACAACTACTGAGTTGTTATTTTCAAAGACTTAGTGAGCATTTAATATTGTAGCAGAACGTTTGGTCACTCGGTGTGATGATTTTTAAAGTTCAAATATCAATATTGTAGTTTTAGTAGAAGGAGATGGTAATAATTATTTTTTTTTCTTTTGAAAATTTGGTCGCTTAAAATGATAATAAAACATTTAAACTAAAACAACAATATTAATTCTCTATCATATAAATGAATATCAACAAAGTATTGTGTAAATGTTTATTGACTAATAAAATCAATACATAAGAAAGATATTAAAAGATTATATATATATATATATATATATATATATATATAATATTTAGGATTAAATATGTTTTTATCTTTTAATTTTCAACAAAAATTGGAATTAGTCATGTCTCAAAATTTTAATCTAATTTAGTCCTTCAATTCTAGAACTACGTGAATCTAGTCCTCTTAACCAATTTTTATTAATTTTATTTGCAATGTTAGTTAAAAGACTATCATGAAACTCATTTGAAAAGTTAAATATTAAATAAATTTAATAAAATTTGATTAAAATGACTAAAATTACATTACGGTTGGGAACTAAATTGGAGTAAAATTTTGAAGGAGAACTTATTCCAATTTTTACTTAAAGTTAAGGGACAAAAATATATTTAATCCTAAAATTTATGGTGTCTTACATAATTTGTTTTATTTATTCTTAAGATACCAAATTCAAAATATTACTTGAATGCCCACCATTGATAAATTTTTTCTCCTCATGTAGTATAGTGATCTCTTCGTCGCAAACTTTTAATTAATATTAGTGTTTGGGATAGAAATGAGTTATTTTATATTTAGTAAAAATAGTATGTATTTATATTTATATTTAGGAAGAATGATACGATCATTCAAAAAATCTTCCTATTATCAAATTTAAGGCCACATAAGAAACTATGGTTTAAATAAGGATTCGATACTCAATTTTTAAGTTTTGCATTATATCATGAAAATGAATAAAATTTAATAAATCATTTTAGCTTTTCACTTCTTCATATTTAACTTTCCTTGTTTAGTTTTATTTAGAATAAGATAATATTATTATTTATTTAAATTAATTATAATATTATTAAAACTTTATTATTAATTTTCTTAGAATAAATAGTGATAATATATTTTATCTTTAATACGATAAAAAAATAATAAATTTTTGCATAAAATTATAATTTTATTAAAATTTTTGTTAATGATTAAAGTAGTTAAACACTATTTAATTTTTATTAATTATTTTTATTATTTACAAAATTTTAAAATATGAATTCAATTTCTAACATTTTAATATTGTAATACCAAATTTTTACAACTTTTACATTACCATTTATAAAATTTTATAATTTTATTTTCATTTCTGATTTGTTTATTATATATGCTTAAATATGAATATTAAATTTTTGAATTCATCACATGCATAAATATTCTTCTTCTCAAAACAGATATTTTTAAAAATAGTAATTAAAGTTTTTCATTTTTTAGTTGGTATATTTATTATATTTAAATTAGCATATATTTCAAATTTTGTAAACTTTTGTTTATTTTAATTGTAATATTTCTTATATTTAAATAAATGCACTTGAAGTATTATTTATTTATTACATGATCTGTTTGAAAAGAAAGTAGATATTGAAAGTGGATGCATTCGGGTAGAGTAAGTAAATAATGAAAGAGGAAACAATGCTATCTCTCTAATTAAAAGAACAATGTGGCACAAGAAAGAGAACCTAATCTATGCTAAAGAAAGCTCCAATGCTTCAGAAATTCAATTCAATTAATTGCAAAGGTACATAATTGGGTGAGAAGAGCCTAATCTATGCTAAAGAAAGCACGTGACGTCACTGTCCAATGCTTCAGAAATTCAATTCAATTAATTGCAAAGGTACATAATTGGATGAGAAGAGTATTAAATTTAACATTATATCACCGTCACATCTTATATGTTTCTTTAAGGTATTGATCTTTTGAATGGATCTACCCTTAAAAAAAATAAAGAAGGCATAGAGGTGATTCTTTTATGGTTTCTATGTATCAGGTATTTGATAGCAGCATGCCTGATCTATCAAAACAGAACTGCCATGGATTCGTTCAGGATCTTTGGTCGGAGCCCGATATCATAGTTAGCCTTCTTTGACTAGTATATTTCACTAATTCAGGAGAGGAAAGAAGAGAATTCTTAAAAGAGAGGTGGTTAAAAACTCTCATCTTATTACTTTTCAAGAGATTAGAAGATAATAGAGAAAAAAATTATCATTTTATTTTTATTATATTTATATTTTACTTCTCATACCCTTATCATCTCTAAATTTATTCTAGTCTTTAAATGAAATAATTAAAAAATGATTTTAATTTATTTTAATCTTTAAATTTTGATTTTTTTAAGTGTTATGTGAAAATATAATTTATTTTAAAATTTTTAGATGATTTAATTTATTAATATTTACCAATTTTAATTTTTTTAACAAATAAATATATGTAATTTTAGTTTTAATTTATTAATAAAATTAAATAAAAAATTTATTATTAGTAAACCTCTAAAAGTTAAGAATATATAAACAATATATAATTCTATAAAATTTGAAGAGAAGAAATTTTTTTTACTAAAAACTATTGCCTATATTATTAACAAACACACTCAAATTAAAAAAAACAAATGTTCATATCAAATAAACTAAAAATTTTATACTTCAAAGACTACTATTAAAAACAAAACACAAAATGAAATGTAAATAAATTATTTCCCATGTATACATTAAATTGGTAAATGTCAAATTTAATTTCATGCCAAATAAATTTTATTATTCATTTTTTATAAATATATTTTTAAGTATTTCAGATAATCAATAAAAATTAAATAAATTATTCTAAAACATTTATATAGCATTTTATATTACTTTTAACATTAGAAATATTTTGATACTCATTTTTTTATCTATTAAAAGTTTTTTTCAATATGTCACATCACTCAATTCAATCATAAACTTTTACGAATTTCACTCTGTAATCCACTCTAAAATCACCTCCTAGTCCCTTAAAAAGAACAAATCAACTTCACCCTCTAATCCTTCCGATCTCTTCGTTTCCCTCTCCATATAATCCTTCCTCTCAAAAGAACACAGCCTAAGGGTGTGTTCTTACGTGAGTGAAGATTTGAGAGAGAGTGAGATGATTGATTTGAGTTTATTAGAAGGTGATATTTATGTTGTTCTTTTGTATGGATTTGGGAGTGACAGTGGAGTAAATTTGAGAATAATTTTTGTGAAAGTTTGTGAAGGATTTGATTGATGTGACTAAAAAAAATTAAATTTAATAGATGAAAATGTAGAATGGCCTAATTGTCCTTGGTGTTAAAAAAGTATAATAAAAAGATATTTAGATAAGTTGTAATTAATTTTTCATATATTATTATCATAAATAAAAATATTAAAAATATTTATTAATTGAAAAAAAAATATTAAAATATATTTGATTTAGAAAATGTAATATTTTAATTTAAAAAAAAAAAACCTATTCACTCATGTCATTTTTGGAATCAGTTCCACCTCATACATAACCTATTCCCTTCTTCTTTGTGAAGTAATAGAATTTGTTCCATCAACCCAGAACCAATTTTCACACTGTTCAAAGCTCAACCATGGATTTGTTCCTTAAGCACCATGCACAGGATATGAAGGCTTTGATTTGAATGACAACGTTATCACCTCCAAATCTCCTCATTTATGCGAAGATTAGAAAAATAATACATCTTGCAAATCCGTTTTGTCACCCTCTCTCAAATCACTGAAAACGAACGAGAAAAATAATCGCAAATCAGCGCTTCACGTTCGTCGTGAATACGAAATCCACCGTAAAGAACACGCCCCAAGGGTGTGTTACATTAGTAGTAGGATAGATTTGGAGGAGAGTGTGAAGATGAATTTATGTGGATTTGAGTAGATGAATATGTGTGTTTTTTTGAGTGGATTTAGAGAGTAAAATGAATGGATTTGGAGATGAATTTTATGAAAGTTAGTGAGTGATGTGATAGATTAAAAAAACTTTTAGTAGATAAAATTTGAAGATTACTAAAATACCCTTGATGGTAAAAACATATGAAATGATTTTTTATTAGTTAAAAATATTAAATTTTAAAAAATATTATTTAATGAATTTTAATAAAAATTAATAAAAACTTAAATTACATTAAATTATTATTATTATTTTTATAATAATTACTATTATTTAAAATATTATTATTAATTATTATATATATTATTTTTCTAATTTATTGTTATATTTAATTACTATATATATTATTTATTATTATTATTATTATTTAATTATATATATATATAATTTAATATAGGGTTTAATATGTTTTTGGTCCCTTAACTTTTAGTAAAATTTGGAATTAGTCCCTTTTCGAAACTTTGGACCAATTTAGTTCTTCATCTTTCGAAATACGTGGATTTAGTGCTTTTAATCAAATTTTGTTAAGTTTATTTGACGTTTCAAACGCGTTTGATAATAGTATTTGACTTAACATTAAAGCGAAAATGTGTCAAACAGTATAAACAACTCAAATACAATTCTGAAATGCGTTTGAAACATCAAATAAATTTAACAAAATTGGGTTAAAAGGACTAAATCCACATATTTTTAAAGATGAAGGACTAAATTCAAAGTTTCGAAAAGGGACTAATTCTAAATTTTACTTGAAGTTAAGGGACACAAAACATATTTAATATATATATATATATATATATATATATATATATATATATATATGTATATATATATATATGTATATATATATATATATATATATATGTACATACATATATATATATATGTATATATTTATTGTTAATTATTATATATATAAATATATAAATAAATATTATTACACACACTACATAACACTGGTTACGTAGCCAGTGTTACTCTTCTCATTGCACCAGCACTGGTTATGTAACCAGTGCCACACACACATCACCACACCGGTTATGTAACCGGTATGCAACCCCTCACAATCACTTACAACCCAACCCATCTTGCTTCACTCACACACTCAAACCATACACCAACATCGGTTCACTTCACTCACACCGGTGCAAAAAGGCCATTAAATAACACCACCACACCATTGGTTCACTTCACCCACACACACCAGTGCATGTTGGCAGTAAATAACACCACCACTCACCACCACCTGGGAAAAGAACATGCAGAAGCTGGTTCATGTGTTTGGTAAAAATAACCCAACTATAGGGTTAATTGGGTAAACTTACTTATAATACACTCAAATCCGGGCATATATGCAGAGATGGAATATGGAAGGGATCCACAAATCCACTCCCGCAAATAAATGCAGATCCGCTCAAAAGAACAAATCCGTTGCCACAAACCCATATGTGCAAATACACACAACATTGTCATCCACACAAAGGAACACTACGTAAGTGTTTTTGAAGATTGATTTGTACAAAAGGGAGATAATGAATTTGAGTGGATTAGAGAGTAAAATTTGTGTTATTTACTTGAAGAAATTTAGAGGTGGAAGTGAGTAAATTCAGAAGTAAAGTATGAGAAAATTTGTGAGTGATTTAATTTATGTGATGAATTAAAAACTAACTTTAATGGAAAGAAAAATAAAATTACCAAATTGCTCTTGATGTTAAAGTAATCTAAAATTATATTTAGATGAATCAGATTTATTTTATAAAAAATATTTAAATGAATAAATTACAAAACTATTTTAATAAAAAATTAATAAAATACAATATATTTACTTCTTCAACTTTATTTTTTTATAAAAATTTAGAAATTTGGGATGTTAATGATTGTTGTAAGCATAATTTAAAAGTCATATTTTTATATTACTATCATAACTATACAATATTATTAGTGTGGATTTGCGCCTCCAAATTTTGAAGGCAAAAACCACAGTTGCTAACTCCAAATCAAGAATAAGAAAATTCTTCTCATGATTCTTTAATTGCCTTGAAGCATAAGGCATAGGTTTCTTCCCTTACATAAAAACACACCTAAGTCCCTGGTAAGAAGAATGATAGAAAACCTAAGAAGGCTTTACCGTATTCAGAATTACCAATATCGGGGTACTAGTCAATCTACTTTTAAGTTCTATAAAACTCTGCTTGCATTTATTGTCCACACAAAAGGTTGATATCTTCAAGTTAACTATGTCAAAGGGGCTACAATGTTTAAAAAACCTTCAATAAACCTTTTGTAGTATCCTTCTAAACCCACAAAACTTCTGGTTTCAGTCACTATATTTAGGCCCTCCCATTTCAAAACTACTTCTACTTTTGCAGAATCAATAAATATTCCTTGAGTTGGTATAACATGCACCAAAAAATGCATTTCTTCCATCCAAAACTCACACTTTGACAGTTTGACATACGATTTCTTTTCTCTAAAATTGCCCAACATTTCCTCAAGTGTTCTTCCAGAGTCTTTGAATATATAAGGATATCGTCTATAAATACGACGACAAACTTGATGGTGAGCTCAAACTTGATATATCATTTTACCAAATACTGATAAGACAAAAGTTACATAATTATATCATGGCATGAGTATAAAAAATTCTTTAAGGCGATATAAAATTATCCAATTGTGAATAAAATCACAATAGTGTTTCAAAAAGAAAATAATTGAGATTAAAACTAGTACATCAAAATGTAAGTTTTTCCTATACAAAAGCTAAGAATTGATCTTAGTTTCTCTTCTAAATCAGCTCCACATCTACTTCTTTTCCACGCATTGTTCTTCATTCTGCTCACATGAATTACCATGATCACGACAGACAAATAACAATACCATACATAAAAGTACACATGTAAGCTAGAGATGATTTAAAACTTATATATTTTAAATAAAAGATAACATTACTATAAAACTTATAACTTAGTTATTTGCAAACAATCTCAAACAATCTATCATCAATATTTAAGTTGTCAAATATTCACAAATCATTCAAGAAATATCATTACTAACAAGAACTCTGGAGGACTAATGTATTGACTAACACCCTAAGATTTTACAAGTTTACTTTCTAAGTTTTTATTTTTCAACATTCCTCGTTGGGCAACTATGTTTGCCCAATGAATAAAAGCCATTGTTTCAACACTCGCAAGGCCATTGCACTCGCTCAACGAATTATTAGACTTGTTAAAATAACTGTTGGCAAGAACTTGTTACACATTTGACAAGCGTACTAAATCGTTCAAGTAATAAAATGGGAAGTCCAGATATTGTAGCCCCAAGAGACTCATGTTTTCAGAAAAAAATATATTTATTTATTGGTTTAGGTTAAAGAACTTTTGAATATTGAAAAGAATTGATTTTTATGAAAATAACTCTTAGATAAAGAATGCAATTAAATGGATGGAAATAATTACGCAGTAAAGACTTCAGTGGGGTTATATTTGATGCATCAAATCAATATGAAAAACACTAAACAATATGCCTCCAATTCCTACTCTATCATTCACACCACTATTTAACAAGTCTAAACTTATTATTAAGAACCCTACTGTCTCAGACCTTTTCTTATTAAAAGTTCACATTAAACATTAAATTCAGATTTAGGTGTTAGAAATAATTAATCAAATAATACTAATAATAATAAAAATAAGAATATAATAATAAATATTAGAGCAATAATAATACTAAGACATATATATGAATACAAGAATATTAATCAGACTCAATTCTTATAACAATAAGAGATAAAAAGTAAATGAGGCAACAAGTAAAAATATCCTAGGTTAAGACACAAAGCATTGTCTTTATAGAGAAAATGTCTCTACTGCACAAGGCAAAAAAAATCATATGCACTTCTCTCCCAAGATATAACAACCCATCAGATCAATCAAGTGTAATGAATGATCTTTGAACCTTATGAACACTATTGTTTTAGAGACAAAATACATTTATATGAGCTCTAGTGTTTGTTGTCATATGTAGTAGAGAAAGACTTAAGAGTCAATTGAAATAAGTCTAATTAAATAAAATATTAATTCGTAATAAAATTATAACCGATAACCATAAATAACATTTGCCCATAAAATTAAAAGTCCATGCAAATATTAGTAACCGCATGATAACATTTTAATTATATATTTTTTAAATTATATTAAATATTTCAAACAATCCTCCACATAATTAAAAAATAAAATAAAATAAAATATATCATCTTTTGAAACAAAATATTGTAGTTCAGCGTAGGGAACCTTCTGGGTTTGAGTCTTACACCTAGTACTTATAAACTTCCACCTGAGAAAAGACAGAGACTTAATTGTGTGTGACCAGATTTTAGTAAATAAGAACAATATCGATGTTCATTTTAGGTCCTAATAAGTGGTTGCACGTTACGACCTTGTGCATGTATCTTGTTTCATGAATGCACTAGAGCAATTTTAACTTTTTAACTCTGGTGATATGCCTCGGTTTTAAAGAAACTGAGACATAAAATCGCGGTGGCAATTTTGAAATTTTCGTGAACTTATACGTCTCGGTTGCTAGAGACCCGAGGCCTATACATGGTATATGTCTCGGTTGTTTTAGAACCGAGGCTTATACATGGTATATGCCTTGGTTGTTTTAGAATCGAGGCTTATAAGTTTGCTAAAATTTCAAAATTGTCACTCTTCTTTTAACTATTTTATTTTACGTAGATGTTTACGCCTCGGTTGCTAGAGAACCGAGGCCTATACATGGTATATGCCTCGGTTATTTTAGAACCGATGCATATAAGTTTGCTAAAATTTCAAAATGGTCTTTTTTTTTTAATTATTTTATTTTATGTAGAGGTTTATGCCTCAGTTGTTCAAATAACCGAGGCCTAAAAATCTATCTAGGGTTAAATTTTGAAGAGTTACAGAGGCTTCATTTCTTCATTTTCTCTGCGCCGCTTCTTCTTCTCCAAGCACTGTGCGATTTCTTCTTCTTCTTCTTCTTCTTTTTCTTCTTCCTCTTTTTGTCTTTTTCTACCATTCTTCCTAACCTCCATTCTCCGCCGCATAAACGTACAACTAGCAGTATCTGGTGGAGCCTATTTAAAACACAAGAATATATACAAGTAGTTTTAAGCATAATGCAAGCCAAAATAAATCATATTATGCTAAAATTTGTGGCAATGTTCTCGGTTAAACACATGAATAACTTAGTGGAATTATAATTGCAACTTGCAAGGAAAAAAAAGTTTCTTCTTATCCCAGGACATCATTATTGTTCATTTTGGAAGTACAATAGTTAACGAGACATGAGCGTCCAATACGCATATATTACTTTTAATTCTAAACCTTACAATTATAAGTTTATAAGTCTTCAATTTTATGTGATGCTCAATTTTTTTATTTTAATTCAATATAAAACTTAGACTAGCATTTAAATTCTCAATATTATATAATGTATGTAATATCTAGAGATTAATTGTATCATGACAATAACACAATTTCTAATACTAATCCTATCATTCTATTGAACAAAGATTAAGAAGTAAAAGTATGCGTACCTCTTTTTCAGAAATTATGCGCACAGCAGAATTAAGATCATTTTCCTTTCGGGGTGAAGCATCTTCTGCATAATACCACTTTATCGAATGATTCATTTTGTTGACTGCACTGAAAGTTTTCATGGAACTGCACTCGATGACGTGGACTTCCTCCAAAGATGGAAAACTTAAAGTAACATTACCAGTGTAAAAGCACTTCAACTTTTCTAATCTTTTAAAATTCAAAACCCGGAGCCGCTCAAGTATTATTTCTTGATTCTCATGAGATTCCTCTGCAACAATTGCCATCAATCCCTCACAGTCTTCCACCACCAGATGTTTAAGTTTCATAATATCTTTGGCTACTGATATTGGAAACACACTTGTAAGGCCTTTACATTAATTCCTTAACATGTACTTCTTCTAGACGACTCATGTTTAGAATTCCATGAGGATCTTTATTCCAAACATTCTCCAGACTGGGAAGCCTGGATAACGTCAATTTCTTAAGAGGAAAAGTCACTGTACCTTGTGCAGATTTTACATCAAATATGACTTTCACATGATCACAGTTTTCGACTTCCAATGTTTCCAATTTAGGCAATAGCGGAAGTAAATCCGAGGGTAGCACTGCATCTGATAAAAACTGGCAGTCTTCCACATATAATGCAGCCAACTCACTGAAACACAAGTCAGGAAGATGCACTGGGCTATGCCATATCTCTTGTAGTACTGGACTACTTTTAAGTTCAATCCATGATTGCGTCTGCGCCTGCACGCGCAAAAGAATAAATAAAAATATGACATTAATTATTTATAAGAGTCACCAAAATTGAGATTCCTTTAATTAGTACTTCACAAATATGACATTTTAACTAATTTTAATGAGAATTATTTTTTATTAAAAATACTCAGTTGACTATATTTATAAGAATTTTTCTACCGAATGACGTTTTCTAATTTACATTATCTGAATTCAAGACCTTCCAAACAAGTTAACAATATCAGAATTAGCTATTTTGAACCAATTTAATTTTATTTCTTTATAAATGAATGAATTTAATATTTTTAATCAACGATTTTTATTATTTAAAAGGCAATGACCATCATACTGTGGTATAGTGTGCTTTTACTTGTATCTGTACCGCTTTCTTACTGATTCTATATAAATTAATTAATTTTTATAAAATAATAAAAGATTATGGAAACGTAATATTATTAAATATTTAATATTAAAAAAAAAATTCAATATAAAATATTTAGAAATAAAATTATAACTGTATATGTTATAAATTATAATACTAAATAAAATTTTATTAAAGAGCCAAAACATTTATAAATATACAAATATTAACGAAACTTAATTGATAAAATTTAAAAATATTTAAAAAATATATATATAAAAGGAAAACACATATTCAAATTAAAAAATATTTTAAATGTTTGTCTAAATCAATTTTAGAAATTCTAATCAAATGTATTATTTATACATTAATAAATGTTATAATACATCTCTTGATCAAAATCACACAAAAAACAAAGATTAAACTAATAATAATAGAATTTTAATATTAATCTTCCATCTTTTGAATTTCAATGTATGTTGGATAATGAGAAAAAGGATTTATGACAATTGTATTAAATTTTTATATTATAGAAAATAAAATTTATTTATATAATTATAGTAATAAAATTACACATAATGAATTAGAAAATTAAAATATCAAAAATAGTATTCTACATGATATAATAGAATTTTAACATAGATCTTTCATCTTTTGAACCTCAATATATTTTAGATGGTGATAGAAACATTCACGACAATTACATTGAATTATTATATTATAGTTAATAAAACTTATTTATAGAATTATAGTGATAAATTTACATATATGATAATGTCTTAGAAAATAAAAATAATTAAATAAAAATATCTAAATACTACATGATAAAAGTAAACAACAAATAAAAATATTAAAAAAAAATGATCAAATGTGTGTCTTAAAAACAATTTGAAATACTACAAAATGAAATTGCACAAAAAAAATAAATGTATAATTAAAGGTATATGAAATGGGATAAAAAATACCTTGGAGATCTAAGAAAACTTTTCAAATATCAATATAGGCAATGATTGAGAGATAACAAAAATTATTTTAGTAAAACAAGAGAGATTTTCAAATGAAACAAAAATTAATAAAAATAAAATAAAGAAGATAATTTTTTATATTACCTAGTAAATGAAAATGTTATGCTATTGAAGACTTAAAAATTGAGAGTGTTAAAGATTCTCATGTGAAAAGAAAATATACAATAAATAAAAATATTTAAAAAAAGTAAAATTATTCAAATGTGAGACAAAAAATATTTAATCAACCTACACCATTTGAATATAATTGCATAAAGATGAAAACTATCTTGGAGATGAGAATAAATTTTATCACAAACCAAGCAATAACAAGAAATAAAAAATAATAAAAGTGTAGTATATATATATATATATATATATATATATATATATATATATATATATATATATATATATATATATATAGTTACTGAAATAGATTTTGAGTGTTTTAAAAATTTATGAGGGAACGAGGATATGACGAGAATGAGTATTATGGTGGGCATTGGGATGGGGATGGAGCGGAGATATGTATTTCATCCCTATCCCCATATCCAATTGAAAAAGAAGGATATTCTCCATACTTATACTTAGTTAATATGAAAATTTTCCGTCAAAAAGACAGATTCAGACAATACCGACAAGTTTATTTGTTATCAATATTAAATGGACATAACAATGTTAAATAAAATTTATTAAATGTAAATAAACTAATAATGAACTTTTTTCTTCAAACAATCAAATGACAAGTTAAATTTTAATAAATAAATATTATAGTAATATATTTAATTAAATTATTAAGATAATAACATAAAGAAGTAGATTTTCAAATATCAGAAAGTGAAATATTAAACACGTACCTTTTCCAGAAATGTCTTCTGAATTGTAGAGGTGATATCAGTTTCCAATAGAATATTTTCGTAATCAATTGTTACTTGAGACAATCTGTCTGCCTTTAGCGTACCTGGACATAAAGTTATCATCTGGTGGCAATCTATTACTGACAATTCTCCCAAGGATGGAAAACTTAAACTCCCTTTATAGAATCTTCTGAGCTCAAATAAAGATTCAAGATTCAAAAAACTGAGCTGCGAAAACATTATCTCATCCTCATCTGATTCCTCCCCATTCTCCTTAGACACTATTTCTTCGATTGAATAACAATTTTTTATCTCCATACTTTTTAGTTTTCCCAAACTTTTGGCGGTTGAGGATGTGAACAAATATGACAAACTATTACAATCTTCTACTTTCAAACATATCAGATTGGAGAAAGACAGTGTGCATGCTACCAAGCTTTTTAAACTCCCACAACTAATGACTTTAAAGGTTTCTAAGTTTCTGACAAAGGGCTCAGTCCAACAGTTCTCTAACCCAATGCAAACCAGCTCTTCAAGGGACTCCAAGTGTAATTCTTTCAGCTGTAATAGAAGTCCACTATAATCCACATTATTAGAACTTTGACAGCAGAACAAGGAACCATCACATACCACAAATTTTTCTATATTGGGCACCTGTCTTAGAATTCCATGCGGAAATACATCCGAGTCACTGCTAAAGTAGAGAGTAAGAACTTTTAAGTTGTACAAAAAGTTTCTCTCAAATTCTCCACGCAAAATCATCTCCACTCCATTTTCCCCAACAGCTAGGCACTGTAGTGACTAATAAAAAAGACAGTGTTATGACAATTAGAGATCCATCTCTTGTGTACACAATGACCTAAATAACCTTTCATACTCAAATATTCTAATAAGTAATCATCAATGAAAAATTAACTACAAGATGATATATAGAAGTTTGTTTATAAAGGTTGGAGCACAATTAATGTATGGTGTCCCTAATAATCCATGTAATTGATCTATAATATTATTTTGTTGCGGCCATGAACTGTATATTTTTACTTATCTATATAAATCATTGTTGTAAGAACCTTATTACTGAACCGGACAAGTCATTAAATTAGTGGAAACTAGGTCTAAAGGTTTATTTATATTTAGAACTCAATGGAAACTAGTGTTTATAAAATATTATTTTATTTTTTAGTTCGAGAATATAAAATACTAATTATGACTAATCTCATACGTCATATTTCATTTTTCTTAATGTAATACTATAATATATTAACTGCCTACTTTTTCGTTATGTTTTGGAATTGAGTTTTGTAATTTTTGAAAATAGATATAGTTATGCAGTTGCCTTCAAATTTAATTTTGAATAGCCATTTGGATCGTTTTCCTTCTGTCACAATGGTTACTGTTTTAACATACCAATCCGATCTGTTTTCACAACAATCCTTGATAGTAATAAGTAATATCCTTTTTATCTAAAATGTAATCCGTAAAGTTTGTTAAAAAAAACTTTGTTAAATTATATTTTGTTTTAATTTTACTGTGAATATCTCTTCCTGGAGTCACTGTGCAGGTTGTGCATCCCGAAATGGAAAACAGTAGAACTAACCTTTCCGGTAGCGAGTTGATCCTTTGTATGTGATTCTAGATCAGAGTTGGGTGAGCAGTAGTAAAAATACTTGAACTTTGGCAAACCCCGTAGTTCCAATGATCTCACACTGGGACAAGTAAACGTAACCTCTACAGTTGGATCTGTGTTATCCTCTGCAACAACAGTCATCAATCCCTCACAGTCTTCCACCCTTAGATTTTCAAGTTCCAGAAGATTTTTGGCTATTGATGCTGGAAACACACTTTTAAGGCCTTTACAATTGTCAACTAACAATTCCTGTAGATGATGCATGCTTAGAATCCCATGAGGATCTTCACTCCAAACATTTTTTAGATTTTGTAGATCGGATAAAGTCAACTTCTTCAAGGAAAAAGGGAGGGCTGGTCCCACAGATGTTATCTCGCTGTCTTGTGTAGCACAAGTGACATCAAAAATGGTTTTGACAAAATTACAGTTTTTAACTGTCAACGTTCTCAAATTAGTTAAGAAAGAAAGTAAATTGAATGGTAGAAGCACATCTGATAAGGACTGGCAGTCACACAGAGTCAGAGATTCTAAGAAATCCAAGCAAGAGTTTGGAATGGTTCGTGAACCAAGACATAACTCTTGTATATCTCTCTGACTCCAACTTAATATAATCTCCTGCAAAAGAAATTAGATTTAGAATTTTATCTTCATCCACATTCAAATTTGTTTAAACAATTAATTCATAGTGATGGATATGGTATACGGACCTAAACTAATTTTGGATGGTGATAAAGGCAAAGGTGTGTGAATTACCTGATGTTGGAAGCTGTTGATAGAGTATTTGAGGCGTGGCAATTGGCCCAGAATCAATGTGGTGAGACGAGGAAACAGAGAGTGTTGTGTTTTTCCTTCTCCTTCTCCTTCTCCACTCTTTTCATCTTTCCTAAATATTTCTGCCAATTCCTTACAGTCCGTTACTTCAAGCAATCCAAGTCTGGTAAGATCTTTGGCCGTCGATGCTGGAAACAAATTTTCAAGACGCTCACAACTTTGAACACGCACTTCCTTTAGCAGTTGAAGGCCAATAATTCCCTCCGGATCCTTCTTCCATATGTGCTCCAGTTTTGGTAGATTACTTAAATACAAACTTTTCAAGCGGAATATTCCGGAAGCTTTTGTGAGCCTATTCTCATCGTTGATATTAAATATCACCTCTGCATTACTGCAATTGACTACTTCTAACTCTTCCAGATTGTGAAAACAAGAAAGCAAATGAGATGGAATTACATCCACTACACTCTCACATTCGCATGCAATCAACCTTTTCAAATACCCAAACCTGTTTTGCTGCACCCAATGATTGTCGTTCAATAGTTGCTCTATAACATTCAGATCCACAAGCTCGCTGTATTTGAATGTAACCTGTGAAATCAGGCGGAAAGAAGGTGACGTGACACATACATTCATCAAAACTAAATTATTTATTTATCACAGCAGTCATATAATTATATGAATTAAAGTTTACATTATTTTAAATATTTTTTTTAATAAACTCTGATGCAATATCAAAAATTATATTTAACACAATTTTATAAAAATCACCCAATACTTTGTTTGTATATAGTATACTACAATTTAATTATATCTTTATTGCATATGAGCTCTCCAATATTTCTTTTTCGTAGATTTGTACAGAAAATAATGCTTTCAATCATTGTGATTTTTTTTTTCAATTTGATTTTAGTTCTTGTATTTTAAAATGATGAATTCATTACCAACCTTTTAAATATATATATATATATATATATATTTAAAAAAATTTAGAACTTAGCGACAATTTTTTACTACCACACATTTAGAAATGGATCAATTTTATATATTTATCAAAGTTTGAAGATTAAAAATTATCAGAAATACTGATCGTTGTGATTCAAGAGCTGTCACTTTAATAATTTAGTGTTTTTATTTTAAAAATTTTAACTTGCGAAAAGATTAGAAAATATTTTTGTATAGTAACAGTAGAAATTTTATATAAATGAATACAATCAAATTAATTTGTAAATAAAACATATTAATATAGATTATCACAAGAACGTGAATATTTTGTAAATATCAACTTAATATAATAAAACATAATCATACTAATTTAGCATAACTATTCAGGTATTCATAATTTGGATAAAGATACTTTAACTCACATCTTTTGACTCACTCTTTTAATTATCATTAGATCATTTATTTTAATTTTTTTCAAGTGATGTGATATGATGATCTAATAGTGATTGAAGTAGTGAGTTAAAAATGAATAAAAAAATGAGTTAAAGTATAATTGTCCTTGAAATTTTCAATGATGACATTCTCTCTTTCTCTTAATAAGTTAATAAAATTAGAAGAAGAAATTGTAATAAATGAATACGTACCTTATCAGTGTACACTTTTTGTATGGTGGCATTCAAGTCACCTTCCCACATCCATTTAGCTTTTCCATCCCCTTCCCTACCAAATATATTTTTTACCTTTGGTGCTATTGCCTCTCCTTCGCTGAATTTTTTCATCTTCGGACATTCTCTTACCATCAATATTTCCAGTGATGGAAATTCAAATTCACACTCATTGTACTTGCAAAAACATGTGAGGTCTTCTAGACCAACAAGTTCTATAGTAATCAATTTACTGAATACAATTTTCACCACTTTGTTTTCTTCAATTCCTTCCTTACGTACTATTTCCTCTATTCGAGTACAACCGATTACCTTCAAGGTCTTGAGTTGAACCATAGTTTTGGCCGTTGAGGATGCCATTAAGTTCCTCAATCTCAAACAACGCTTCAATTCCAAATGTGTCAAGTAAGTCAATGACACGGAGGAAGGAGCCAAAGTGCTCAATTTGTCACAATATTCTAATCTCAAAAGTTCTAGTCTCTGTAGAACTTGGTCTCGTTCAAGTCCTAGATCCTCCATCCATGAGTAAAAAAAGCACAATTGCTTCAGTTGTAGTACGATTCCTAATCTTTTTTGTCGTGAAATGTTTGCTCTTGGTACCGACTCCTCAGGCCAAAAAGAAGTCAAATTTAACTTCTCTAAATTTGGCATTTTGTACGGAAACTGATAAAGAATATTACCTCTTCGGCCTGAAATCAAACTGAGCTCTTTTAGACGGTGCATTTGGTACTTGGATAACAAATTTTGCGCTTGGTTGAAGTCAATTTCCATATACTCCAAGTTGGGCAATACCTAAACAATAAAAATAAAAGAAAGAGAAGTAAATACTATGATTCCAATGAAGCATAAAGTAAATGCCTCCAGCATCACCTTCAAATTTGTTTGATTTTAGGCATTTTTGTTTGATTTGTAGTTTGCAAGTTGAATTGAAACGATGATTGTTATTTGACCTGAATGTCTTCAAGGCATATTAACTACTATGAGAAGAAAATAACAGAAAATGATGTATAGCTTTAATGCAAATGGCCCAATCACTATAAATTTGTTATTTTTTTTAAGCATATATAATATATTTGACTTTCATACTTTAGAGTTCTTAAGAGACATTTTAAATGAGTTGTAGAACTTGAAAATTTTGACATGAAATAAAACATCAACAGTTTCACTAAAATAAATTATATAAACATTTGTTTAATTGAACAAAACATAAATCGTGAATTAAAATAGAAACATCATATTTTTAAGAATTTCATTTAATTATTGTATAATGTCATGGGTGTACCAATGTAAGATTTTAAAAGAAAAATATGAAATTAGCAATTCCAAATATTCAAGATCCTATATGTTATGTGGAAAATAAAGAGTATTATTTAAAACCCGTTTTTATTTCTTTTTAAAATTGAATCATCTCAAAAATTTTATTTATATTTAACTCCTCAACTAAATAAATTTTGTTCTCATTTTATTCTCACGTATTTCTTTTTGTTATACTTATTTTTCTTTATAATTTTGTATTCTCTACCGAACATGTCATAACAATTTTACTAATATCATGTTCCTGAACTCTGACAAAGATGGAGTATTGCTTACCTCGTTAGCGGAGAAAACAAAATTTTCTTCTTCGTTGGTTGCTTCAGTGGTTTCTTCGAAGAATGTTTTGAGCTCCTCACAATTGTTCACACTCAACTCTTTCAACTTTGGACACTTTATAGGATGTCTTCCTTTGTAGAAATGTCTAACGTTTGGTAACAAATATAATCTCACGCATATTAGTTCAGGAAACACTAACAGATCATTGTTAGCTTTTGATGTATCGTGACTTGCAACAATTTCCACCATTTTTTGGCAATTCAATGCTGACATGCGTTCAAGATTTGAGACATCTTTGGCTACAGAAGCTGGAAATAAATTTCTAAGTTCACCACAAGTGCCTACTTCTATAGTCCGAAGTTTTTTGAAGTTAAGAATTCCATCTGGATCTATGTTCCACAATTGCTTTAACTTTGGGAGCTCTTCAAGAAGAATAACTTGTAAATTTGTGTCTGTCCCTCCAGATGCATCTCTTTCTTGAGAATCATTGATTTCAAAAATCATTTCCACTGACTCGCATCTAGAAACTTTCAAGTTGTCCAAATTTTCAATCCATCCTTTCATGTGACTAGGAAAAATCTTGTCTAGTTTATTGCATTCTTCAATGTTCACGGAAGTGAGACTAGAAAAAGAATCTACGCTCACTTTACTTTGCCAGATATCTGTTAACCTATTCATTTTTCTAAGCTGGATTTCCTCCAACTTAGGGAAGACACAGACCTACATTTTCATGGAAACAAACAATATTACATAAGCTTAAAAAAATTGTACAAGGTAGAGCATGATCCAGAATCCCAAACATAATTTACTTTTTTATACCAATACACACCTTGTCTACATTATCTCCTTTAGAGTCAAAAATTCTTTCCATAATCGAACACTCACTTATGATGAGGCTTTTGAGCTTCTTCAAACTGCTAGCTATAGACAATGAACATAGATATGTCAATCTATCACAGTCTTTCACGACTAATTTTATCAAGTTTTGAAAACAGAAACTTGACGTGTGTTGGTCGTCCTATATCTTATGGATGTTAAGTGAGGATAAATTCAAGCTCTCCAAGTTTGGAATTTCAACCTGGTAACACATACACGATTAATATTTATATCAACTGAATATATTATTTAAATTTATAGGGAAAATGTAATATCATACCAATTCACCAAAAAGAGGTGGTGCCTTGTCACTTTGCTCATCTTCTTCATTAGCAATTTCTCCAAGACTCGTATTTGTAGTTTTAGCCCCACTCATATGTGGCTTGCAAGGCCTTTCCACTATGTTATAAAAACATGTAAATGATCGTAACGATTGGAGTGTCAAAGTGTTCAGCTTCAGAAACTCAACCTTACCATAATCAATCGGTATTTGAAGGATCTCCTTTAAAGATTGACATTCAGAAACTTCAACTGTTTCTAGACTAGCGCAAAATTTATCCACGTAAGAACTACATTCTAAAGTCTCACTAGTTTCTGCACCAGTAGGAAATGTAATCGTGAAAAAGGAGTAGAGATTCTCCAATCGGCAACACATCTCAACCTTGATGGATTTTAATTTGGCAAATGAAGCAAGTGTAACTGGACCATAAGATATCATCTCTATGTTCCCCAAATTGTAGAGGAATAGAGATTCCAAATTGGAAAAAACTTTCACACCATTAAACAATTTTGTTGAATTGACATATTTGATGTGATTGTTATTTATGATGGATAAGTGTTTCAGATATGGAAATCCATCAATATTCAACTCATTAACAATATTTTTAACACCATCTACCTTTCCCAACAACAAACTTTCCACTCTCTTAAACAACAATTTTATGCCTGCTTGAGAGTGAATGTCAGTGTCATCGTTCAGTTGCAATGCCAAAACTTTAAATGCTTCATACTTTTCGGGCATCCTAAAGTTTCCAACTGAAAAAATTTCCAGGTCTCCAACCACAATCTTGTAATCTTTTAACTTGTCAAAGAACAAGTGATTGGGCAAAACTGAAACACATGGGATGCTTAAGTCCACCACTTTCAACTTATGCAAATTCTTTAACTCAGAAAGAAACAAAGTTTGACCTTGGTTTGTCTCTCCTTCCACAAACATTTTGACCAAACTCTTTCTTATATACAATTCTTCTAAATTAGTCAATCTTGATAAAATATTAGACAGCATATCAATCTCCACTATGGAACAGTCGCTTATGTCTAGCAACTGTAACTTATCCAAACACCCTAACTGACTTGAAAAACTTTTAAGTTGAGATCCAGAGAAGCTGAGAATTCTTAATTTTTTCAGCTCTCCTATGATATCTAAGTTATCATCTAAAGTGCATCGCTCTAAACAAAGCATTCTGAGCTTTAATAGACATTTAACGGAAGAGGGTAATCTTGGAAGATGGAAACCATTCAATATTAAAACTCTGAGATTTTTCATCACTTCAAAACTATTCTTGGGTATTTTCAAAGATGGATCATTAGTGTCTATTTGAAAAAATCTAAGTTGGGGACAATTTATGACTTGAGGAAGCCCATCAATGATATCACAGTTGCATATAGAAATAGAAGTGCATTTTTCGAGTTCAGGCCAGTCATCTAGTTTGCCATTTCTTAGAGTGAAAACATTTCTATCCTTGTTTGCTATAAACAAAACGGCATCTCGAACCATGTCATGCATATTGAAATGATTATTAGAAATTCCGTCAGACACTAGACCCAAGTCTTTTAGCTTTTGGATTGATGTTTTGATTCTGTCTCGAGCTTCCCAAATCGAGGAGATACCGTCAAGTATACCCAAACCAAAACAATATTTCACTAAGTCCGTAATTAATGGTTGGTGGCCCATTTGGGCACAAAGTAAGAAAATGGATTTGATCTCCTCATTTTCAAGATGGTCATAACTCATCTTCATTGAAATATCCATAGGTGTCTGCACCCCCGTCAATTCCTGCTTTCTAAGTTTTTCTATTGTAGCTTCCCATACTGACTCACTCTTGTTTCTTAATGCCCTTGCAACTGAAACTATTGCAACGGGCAACCCTGCACAATACTTCTTCACAATTTCTTGTTTAGAGTCAGACATTTCACTATGTATTCCAGCCAACTTTTGAAACAACACCAAAGCATCCTTGTCATCTAATTCCTTTACACAAAAAGTCAACTTTACATCCATTTCTTCACGCAATACTTTTTTATCCCGTGAAGTTAGCAAAATTTTGCACCCTTTGCGACTATTAATATTTTCTATTTTTAACAAGTTGCGATTAGGTTTCTTCTCATCTTCTTCCTTTTTCTTGTTATCATTTCTATTAAAGTATAATGCAAATTCTAGAAGAATCTAAAAAAATATAAGATAGAGTTATTGAAATGTAAAGAAACTTCTAGAGTATTGGAGAAAAGCCTAGGATAGAAAGAAAAATCAAGAACATTCAACTATGTAGAAAAATCTAGAAGTATTTGCATTAGTTCTAGCTAGGAGTTTCTAGAATAATCTATGGGTCTATAAATACCCATGTATCCTACCATTTTGTAACATCAAGAACAACTAACACAACATCCAATACAACTACTCTCAACTACAAATACACTTCTCCAACTACTACTTTCACACTCTACTATCTATACATTTTCTCTATCCCTTCAACTATCCCTTTCACAACCTTGAATTACTATCAGTGGTATAAGAGCTACGTTCGATCATCTACTGGGCGTAGATAAACTTTTCAACTACTTCAAAAAAATTAGAACTTCATTCTATACTACTTCCAAAATATTTTCTCAACCTATGGCCACTACCAATCAAACATCATCAATTCCAGTACCTATTTTCACAGGAGAAAATTATGATTTTTGGAGTGTCAAAATGAAGACATTCTTTCGCTCCCAAGATTTATGGGACATTATAGAAGAGGGATTCACTATTCCAGAAGACACTTCCGCTCTTACTACAGCTCAGAAGAAGGAGTTGAAGGAAAACAAACAGAAGGATTCAAGGGCTTTATTTGCTCTTCAACAAGCAGTTGATGACACAATCTTTCCGAGAATAATAGGTGCCACAAACGCAAAGCAAGCTTGGAACACAATACAAGAAGAGTTTCAAGGAAGTGATGAGGTACGCAATGTTAAACTTCATTCTCTAAGACGAGAGTTTGAATTAATAAGAATGAAAGAATCTGAGACCATTAAAGATTATTATTCTAGAATAAAGGAAATAGTTAGTCAGATGAGAGCCTATGGGGAAACTATTCTTGACAAAAAAATCGTTGAGAAAATTTTAATTTCTATTCCCCAAAAATATGATGCAATCGCAACTGCGATTGAACAAACAAAAGATTTGGCCACATTGTCAGTAACACAACTAATGGGCTCTCTTGAAGCTTATGAACAAAGATTGAAAAGGCATGAAGAAGACTCAGTCGAAAATGCCTTTCAATCAAAACTAAAATTACGGTCTCAGAATAAAGAATATGAAGGAAATAAAAGTAGAGGAGAAATTTCTAGAAATAAAGAAAATTCTAGAAGCTTTCCTATGACTCGTCAAGGAAAATATCCCCCATGTGGCATATGTAAAAAGAAAAGTCACATGGAAAAAGATTGTTGGCATCATGGAAAACCTCAATGTCAATACTGCAAGAAATTTGGCCACGTAGAGAAGTATTGTCGTAATAAAAATAAGCATCAAGCAAACTTTGCTGAAGAACATAATCAGGAGCAACGCTTATTTTATGCCAATCAAGAATCTCCTAACGGAGGAGAAAGTTGGTACTTGGATAGTGGATGCAGCAATCACATGGCCAAAGATCAAAGCATCTTCAAAGACATTGATAAATCTGTCAATGTCAAAGTTCGACTAGGAAACGGTACCACAGTGGAGTCTCAAGGCAAAGGAACTGTCATGGTGGAGACAAAGAAAGGTACGAAATTCATCAAGGATGTTTTATTGGTTCCCAATCTTAAAGAAAATCTTTTAAGTATTGGTCAAATGATGGAGAATGGATATTCTCTCCACTTTGAGAAAGATACATGCAAAATTTATGACAGTAGAAAGACAGAAATTGGCCAAGTAAAAATGGAGAAGAGAAATAGAAGCTTTCCCATAAGCTTCAAACCTGGAACTAATATTGCCATGAAGGCAGAAGTTGATGACTCGTGGCTTTGGCATAGGAGATTTGGCCACTTCAACACATATGCCTTAAAGCTTTTATATAAGAAAAACATGATGAGAGATCTTCCATGCTTAAAAGAGAATAATGAATCATGTGAAGGATGTCTCCTTGGTAAACAACATCGATTACCATTCTCGACCGATAAAGCATGGAGAGCTAAAGACTTACTAGAGTTGATCCATACTGATGTTTGTGGACCAATGAGGACGCCTTCACATCACAACAACAGGTACTTCATCCTCTTCATTGATGACTTCTCTAGAATGACATGGGTTTATTTCTTAAAGGCAAAGTCAGAAGTCTTTGGAATATTCAAGAAATTCAAGGCCTTTGTTGAGAAGCAAAGTGGAAAACAAATAAAAGTACTTAGAAGTGATCGTGGAAAGGAGTATACATCTCGCGAGTTTGACAAATTCTGCGAAGATGAAGGCATAGAGAGACAACTCACAGTCGCATATACTCCACAACAAACTGGTGTATCAGAAAGAAAAAATCGCACAGTCATGGAGATGGCAAGATCAATGCTAAAAGAGAAAGGTATGCCTAACACTTTTTGGGCTGAAGCAGTCTACACTGCAGTTTACATTTTAAACAGATGTCCAACTAAGGCAGTCAAAGACAAGACTCCTATTGAAGCTTGGAGTGGAAGAAAGCCATCAGCCAAACACCTACGAGTATTTGGATCTATCTGCTACATACATGTTCCTGATCAAAGGAGGCACAAGCTTGAAGACAAGACTATACGAGGAATATTCTTGGGATATAGCACACAATCAAAAGGCTATCGAGTTTACAACCTACAAACAAAAAAGCTCGTCATTAGTCGAGATGTTGAAATTGATGAAAATGCTTCTTGGAATTAGGAAGAAGAAAAAGTTGTTAAAAGAACCACTTTAGTTCCAGTGCAACAATATCAAGAAGAAATTCAAGAAGATGCAGAAGCTTCAGGTACACCTTCTCCACCTCCATTAGAAGATTCTTCACTAGAGTCCACTCCAAGACGAGTAAGATCTTTGGTAGACATATACGAAACCTGCAATATGGCCATGATTGAGCCTAACTGCTATGAGGAAGCATCAAAGCAAGAAATATGGGTCAAGGCTATGGAAGAAGAGGTTAAAATGATTGAGAAGAATAACACTTGGGAGCTCGTAAACTGTCCTCAAGGAAAAGATATCATTGGAGTGAAATGGGTATATAAAACAAAGCTCAATCCTGATGGAACTATACAAAAGCATAAGGCCAGATTGGTCGCAAAAGGATACTCACAACAACCAGGAATCGACTACAATGAGACATTTGCTCCAGTCGCACGACTAGATACAATAAGAGCTCTAATAGCCCTAGCAGCACAAAAAGGATGGAACATCTATCAACTAGATGTCAAATCAGCCTTCCTAAATGGAGTGCTCGAAGAAGAGATTTATGTTGAACAACCTCAAGGCTTCATCAATAAAGGCAATGAAGGCAAAGTACTAAGACTAAAAAAAGCCTTATACGGCTTGAAGCAAGCTCCTCGAGCATGGTATAACAAGATTGATCAATACTTCATCGATCAAGGATTCAGGAGGAGCAAAAGTGAGCCAACACTATATATTAAAGCACAAGGTCAGTATCACCTCATTGTCTCCTTATATGTCGATGATCTTATCTATACAGGAAACAATTTGGAGATGATGAAAGAATTTAAAGAAGACATGATGAAGACATTTGAGATGACCGACCTTGGGTTGATGAACTATTTCCTCGGTATAGAGGTGAAACAACAAGAAGACGGCATATTTATCTCTCAAAAGAAATATATTGAAGCCCTATTGAAGAAGTTCAAGATGTATGATTGTAAACCTGTCGCTACTCCATTGGTGGTAAATGAGAAACTACAAAAAGATGATGGAGCACAAGAAACAGATGCATCACGCTACAGAAGTTTGATTGGAAGTCTCTTATATCTCACAGCCACAAGACCAGACATTATGTATGCCACAAGTCTTCTATCAAGATTCATGCAAAAGCCAAGTCAGATTCATTATGGAGTAGGGAAAAGAATTTTAAGATATCTACAAGGCACAAAGGAGTTTGGAATATGGTACAAAACCATGACTAACTCAAGGATCATTGGCTACACCGATAGTGATTGGGCAGGATCAAAAGATGACATGAAGAGCACCTCAGGCTATGCTTTCTCGCTTGGATCGGGAATATTCTCTTGGGCATCAAAGAAGCAAGCAACTGTTGCACAATCAACAGCTGAAGCAGAATATGTGGCTGCTGCTGAAGCAACAAGTCAAGCTATATGGCTTCGAAAGATATTCAAAGATATGGGAGAGAAACAAAGTGGACCTACTACAATAAACTGTGATAATAAATCAGCTATCGCAATGACGAAGAACCCAATACATCATAGTAGAACAAAACACATAGCAATTAAATACCACTTCATCAGAGAAGCGGAAACAAATATGAAGATACGACTTGAGTACTGCCCGACAGAAGATCAAATTGCAGATATCTTCACAAAGGCCTTACCAAGACCAAGATTTGAACTACTACGCGCTATGCTTGGAGTTACCGAATTTGCATCAAGGAGGAGTATTAAAGTATAATGCAAATTCTAGAAGAATCTAAAAAAATATAAGATAGAGTTATTGAAATGTAAAGAAACTTCTAGAGTATTGGAGAAAAGCCTAGGATAGAAAGAAAAATCAAGAACATTCAACTATGTAGAAAAATCTAGAAGTATTTGCATTAGTTCTAGCTAGGAGTTTCTAGAATAATCTATGGGTCTATAAATACCCATGTATCCTACCATTTTGTAACATCAAGAACAACTAACACAACATCCAATACAACTACTCTCAACTACAAATACACTTCTCCAACTACTACTTTCACACTCTACTATCTATACATTTTCTCTATCCCTTCAACTATCCCTTTCACAACCTTGAATTACTATCAATTTCTTAAATCATCATCAAGTGGAATTCCTAACTTATTCAGGTCTAATTTGCCCCAAAGGTCATCAAAGATTAAAAGGGTGTTCCCTTTTTCTTTCTTTAACCTCCTTCGTAAACAATCGGCTCTCACATTTTCACCTTCTCCTTCCAATCTCAATCCTAACACGTAGGCAATTTCTTCCTGAATCTTTTGTGGGTTAGGATTGTCTGTTATTTCTACTTTAACCACCACGTCAAACAAATTCTTGTCTTTAGCTTTCCTTGCAATTTCTTTGATTAAAGTGCTCTTGCCCACACCACCTGGCCCGAACAATCCAACCATTCTCACAGTGGAATCTTCAAGTTGTGTCATTACATTTTCTATTATGGATTTTGTAGAACCAAATTCTACAAATCCATAATTAATCAACGTGGTATCATTAGATGTTACATTTTGTCGATAGGCAACTTCATCAGACTTGGGGGACTCATCAATTAGCTTTTTAACATCAATTTCCATTTTCTTTGATTTTCTACTTAACCTGTGTCTATTCCACAAGTATGGAAAAACAATAAAATTGGGCGACCGAGCCTTTTTGTGGCTCTCATCATTCACAAAATCCTCAACTATAATTTTAATTTCATCCACTTTTTGAACCCATTCTGTAACTTTACCTTCAATATTGTTTAGATTTTTCACAGCCTCATCACATTGTTGATCAATCCTCTCCTTTTCAAATCCAAGACTCTTAACACTATCTTTCAGTTCAACAAAATTTTGTTTGTAATGGATGATGTAAGTCACATGTTGCACACCATATTTCAATATAAAATCAATTACTTCTTCGGCAGCTTTTGCAAAGGGCCCCAAAGAATTCATCTTGGAGTCTTATTATATATGTTGTACACGATGGGACTACATTTCTTTCCCAACAAAGAATAAAGTAAAAATATATCAGTCACTGACTAAATAAAAAGTGAGGATAATGTTTAATCAATAAAAAATCACATGTACATGTACTAAAATCAAATCTATCAATTAAAATTTATAAAGGCATAGAAGCAAAAATATTACGTAGTGTATATGAGATTATATTTTAAGAAATTATTTGACAAAAGAAAAATGTTGCGCAAATGTAAACGACTATGCATACTTATCTTATTTTTTTGAACAATTTACAAAATTAAAATTTTGTAATTTGTATTTTAAAGGATTTATGTTGAAAGAATTTAAATAGTTTAAAAGAATGTGATAACTTTATAATGTTAGAAATCTCCCATCGACTAAAGATAAGACGATTACATAATATATAAGTAGGTGCAAACCCTATCTTATAAACTAGTTTTGTGTAGTTGAGTTAAACTTAATATCTACTTCTTAACGTGATATTAAAGTTAAGTTAAAGCATGTTCCGGTGGATATTTGTTTTTTGTTGGACATATCGTGCCACCAGGCTATCGGCTAGAGGATTTCATAAAAAGACAAAAGTTTTCAAACTTTTAATAGTTTTGACTTCATATATACTTTGTCGATAAAAAAATGACTTCATATTTTAGTTCTCTATGCATTATTTTTTTTTTCACTTTTCCTAACGATTTTGATTACCAAGTACAAATTATAGCCTTTATTATCATAAAATATTAAAAATATGTATTCATATACTAGTGCAAAAAGACCATACGAGTTCTCCTAATATGCCTTAGACTTAAAAAAAATAGGTCTTTTAAAGTGCATTGACATTTTTGAAATTACGGGAACAATATAGGTTTTGGTTCTCTTAATTATTGAAACCTAAAGGCTAATAGGTTTTTGATTCTTAAGCAACTGAAAAGTAATTTCAATATTAAACTTTTTAAAAATATTTTAGAAGGTATAGATTTCAATTCTCTAAGTGACTGAAGTCTATACCTTGACTCCCTACAATAGCTTCCAAAATTTCACTACTGTTTTAAAATAATTTACCTAAATGACAGAGGTATAGGTTACGGCTCTCTATGAAACCGAAGTCTATCCCCTAATAGGCTTTGATTATTTGAAATTACTTGATTAAATTAATACACTACAAAAATAATTGTTTTTAGCGGGGGTTATATATGGTGTTTCTGGGGGTTTTAACCCCCACTAATGGTTTTACCAGGGGTTTGAGATTCCCCTGGGAGTGCAAGCGTGGCTAACGGATTACCGGAGGTTTTTAGCAACCCCTGGAAGTAGCGCAATTTACTGGGGGTTTCGAAAACCCCCGTTAATGCTTGGGGTTCTGAAAACCCCCATTAATGCCTGGGGTTCTGAAAACCCCCAGTAATGCATGAGGTTCCAAAAACCCCCAGTAATGCATGGGGTTTACAAAAACTCCAGTAATGCTTGGGGTTCCAAAAACCCCCATTAATTCCTTGAAAACCCCTGTTAATACCAAAAAGTTAGTGCTCATATTATTATGACATTGCTATAATGCTAAAGTTGTACTTTCCTGATAATTGATTTGTTTAATTAATTATTTGAGTACGAAAAGAACCTTATTTTATAAAATTTCCTATTTATTACTTAATATTTTGGTATCAATCAATACAAATAAGCAAAACCTTCAATGCCACTTCAAAATAAGCAATCAATACAAATATTCATTCAAATGGTACCAATACAAATATTCATTCAAATGGTACCAATAGAACTAGCAGTCATAATGCTCTTAACATAATAAGTGTTGGAGAGGTAGCATTTGAATGACAATGACATAATAAGCAATGCACTATCTACCTATAATAAAACCAAAATTAACCAAAAGTTTCCTAGAAGCATATTTGTTGACAAATTTCAAAAGTAAACGAAAAATATCATCTAATGCGGTGTTGGATGTTGATCATTTGTTTCTTCGTTAGGAACACTTCCTTGATCAGATACCTAACATATGAAAAATAATGATAATTAATAACTTTCCAAATAATAATATCAAACATATATTAATTTAATCAAGTTTTAAATATTACCGTTGGTGCATGATGCACAGTAGAATCACGAGGCAACTCTCCTTGATAATTTTGTACCAAAAAATTAACCATTGCCTTCATTTCATTGAGTTGGGATGTTAATGTAGAAACCTATTTTAAAACACAAAATTAATGTACAAGCTCTTCAATGCATTTCAGATTCTCACTATTACTGTAAGCTGGAGCTGAAATCCTGAAACATAGCATAAACCTCTGTTACACTTTCACATCATAAACCTTGCAAGTATGTGAGTTAAATATTAAAAGTGATGTGAAATAATAAAAGTGATGTCAATATTTTTTTCTATAAATAACATATGAAATATTTTCCATGAAAATTATATAATAAACTATAATATAGCCTTCACCTTCTATAAGACGTTTCTTAACTTTCATAGTGCATAGAATAAATAAATATATAATTTAGTTGAAGGACTGATCATAACTTATAAAAATAATTTAAAGAGGAGAAATATATTTAACTTTAATTTTAAATATTCTAAATCTATTTAGAGTACAACATTTATTAAATCCTTACTTTTATCATTTAATCTTTTACTATATGAATCATTTTAACTTATTTATTGAAAATTAATAAATAACTTCTTTTGTCCCCACATGCCTTATTTGTCATATTGAAGTTAATTAATCATCAGAAAATTAACCATATTAACATATCATATTATATTAATATGTAATAGGCACACAAAAAATAGCATGTGAATAAATGACATGATGTTATATATAAAAAAAATCCTACTTTATGTCTTTATATATATTTTCTGTCTTTTTTTAATTTTCTGTTTTTGTCACCATACCTAAAATGAACACCCAATTAATTCTAAAAATGTTTATAAAGAAATCTGTTGTAACTTACAATAACCCGCAATGTAACATTGTTATTAATTATGTAATAATACAACCTAATCTTTTATGACTTTGAAATTATAGTGCAATTACAAAACATTCACTTTAACATAAATGGAAACTTGTTTGTCTTAACATTGTTTGATTCATATAATACAAGACTGCAAAACTTTTGTGCAATGTTGTCTTCAAATGACAGTATGCAATATCTATGTAATTGAACTTAGTTTTTCAAAGAATTTCTACTCGAGTGATATTCCAAGATGCTTAAAGAATTTGACAGTAATGTCTAAAAAGATCATCAACAGGGGTCCAATTCTAAATCAGATATATTGCTCTATCAATCTTACTTACCATGAACCTTATCATTCTTTTCCATCCAAGTATGATATACACTTAACATAACATGTATGTGGAAAGGTGTGGAACTGTGGTTTTCGGATCCAGAGTTACAACTTAAAGAGCATTGATCTTTCGAGTAATAATTTAACAGGTGAAATACCAAAAGAGATTGGATATTTGGCTGGCCTGGTTTCTCTAAATTTATCCCAAAATTATCTAAGCGGAGAAATTCATTTAGAGATAGGAAATTTAAGTTCACTGGAGTCCTTGGACTTATCAAGAAATCGTATCAGTGGGGGAATTCCTTTTTCTCTTTCTCAAATTGATGATCTAGGCAAATTAGATTTATCACACAACTCTCTTTCAGGGAGAATCCCACGAGAAAGGCATTTTGAAACCTTTGAAGGCTATAGTTTTGAAGGAAACAGAGATCTTTGTGGTGAACAGTTGAACAAAAGTTGTCCTGGAGATAGAGATCAAATGACAGTAAAGTTCCCAGAAGTTGAAACAATCAATGGTGATGAAGACAATGTCTTTTATGAGGCATTATACATGAGCATGGGGATAGGATTCTTTACGGGATTTTGGGGCTTATTAGGGCCTATACTACTTTGGCATTCTTGGAGAAAGGATTACATGAGATTTGTGAACAGACTGATAAATTATATATGTGAATGGTCCACACTTTAGGAACATATGTACTTTAGGAGCGATCCTTTTTAGTTCATATGTTCGTTTCAGGATCTCTGAGAACCTTTTTCTATGGTCCACACTTCTCTTATACCATAGTTACTAAATTCTACTCAAATGCAATGATTACTATAATTTTTCTAAACAGTTTTCGGTTCACTCTCGAATTCACAAAAATTTGAGAAACTTGATTAGTACCATTGGAAAACATGGTTAACAAAAAACCTTAGTCTTTAAGCATATAATCAGATAAGAACAAAATCTAAGAGTACAAAATCAGAGATGAAGCTGCAAAGAGCAAAGAGGAGCACCTGAACAGAACTAGGGATCACATTGTTACAATGGCTACAGTGGTTGTGGAATCACACTCCGATTGCGGTGGCTATGGCACTGCCAGAGCTACTACTTGATGGTGGGAAAATAATCAGTGACTTAGGGCATGAGTAAGAGAGATGAAATTGAAAGAGGAAAACGAAATCGAAAGCAACAACACAAGAAAATGAAATCAAAAGCAATGATGTAGGGAATGAAATCGAAATTGAAATGAGACGAAATAGAAAATAGGAGATGAAATCGAAAGAGAAAGAGCAATAAAAAAGTAAGGAGATGAAATTGAAAGCAAGATAACGATCTTCATTACCTTAAACTTCAACCAAAAATGGTGAAGCCACGGTGGAGGCTCAGTGGAGATATAGTGGAGGCACGCACGAGAAGGGCTTATTTTATGACTACTAGGGTAAAACAAAGAGAAAGAAAGAGAGGAGGAAAGGGTAACGGGTCAAGTAATTAAAAATTACGAAAAAAGGAGAAAATTAAAGAGACATTCCCTGGGTTTCTTAAAAAAACCCTGGTAGTTAAAAGGGGCTTTTAAAACCTCCGCAATGTGTATATTTTATTGGAGGTTATGATAACCCCAAGTAATAAACCCCAATTAAAATGTTATATTTTTGTAGTGCTATAGCTCTGCTTAGGGTAAAATTTTGGGAATTCTACATACGTGCATGTCATTGTCGCACCATTCCATTCACGCACAATCTTCTACTGCTATTGTTGTGAACTCCTCTCCAATTTTCTCATTATGAACATGTCCCCATTTCTACCACTACTCGATTCCTTCTTCCTCTTTTTCCACCACAATGAGGTTTGTTCTTTTTTCCATTTTTTTTTTGTTAAATTCTTAAAACACGCATTTTTGTGTCACCATTTGTCAACTGTATTTTTATTGATATTCGAGTGCATATTTGATTGTGGTTGATAATCAGTTTCATTTTTTGTAATCTAAAGACCAATGCAAAATGCTGACAAAATTTAGAGAATTTTAAGAAATGTTGTTTAAAATTGATATGTACCAATTAAAAAAATGAATCTTCTTGAATGTAATGGATACAAAAGTGAGGTGATCATTCATTTAAAGATTACTGAAATTGTTTGTACAATTTCATTATATATACGTATGAATCGAGATTGGATCAATTAACAACTCATCAATGTTGAGTATGAGAGAAGAATTAGAGAATTTATACAATTTGCACAACATAATGAGGGTATAAGTGGTGATGAAGTGCAATTTAGATGTTTTTGGCGAAACTATTCGAAAGGGAGAAAGTTGAATGTAGCCGAAATTAGGGAACACCTTATGTGTGATGGTTTCCTTCGAAGTTATACAACATGGACATGACACCACAAATTAGACTTCCAATTGTCTCCTGAACTAAACATGTTGACTCCACCATGACAGATTGATTGGAAGAAGATCGATTAGAGGACATGATTCACAATGTTGGAGCATAAGCTTTTGTACAAATGCATGTGAATGAAACGATGTCGACTGATGAGGAGACTCCATTGTATGTCGGTTCAGCTAAGCTCACATGGTTGTCCACAGTGTTAAGGCTTATGAAGTTGAAGATGACTAATGGGTGGACCGATAAGAGTTTCACAGAATTGTTGGTGTTGTTGAATGAAGTGCTTCCAAATGGATACACTACCTACTTTTAATTATGAGGCCAAGAATATTAAATAAATGTTTTATGTTCAGGTGTGTGTGTGTGTGTATGTATATATATATATATATATATATATATATATATATATATATATGTGTGTGTGTGTGTGTGTGTGTGTGTGTGTGTGTGTGTGTGTGTGTGTGTGTGTGTGTTTAATGTTAGTAAGAATACGGGGTTGAGTGATGTATATATGTTCATAGACCCGAACTCATTCATCAAGGCAATAAGTTGATGACACTCAAGCATATGTTACCAAATGTTTTGAAGAAAGGAAGCAAATATATTTAGTCCCTTATATATCTTCGTAAGTGTAGTTTGTTGTATTATAATTATAATCTATCATTTTAAGGTATAACAATGATTGTATTTTTAATTAGGCATCATCAGTAGCTAGTTGTAGTTTGTAGAACATTGTCGTATCTCTTTGCACAAGCCTCCCCCAAGCATCTCAAACAAATAATCGATTGGTAAGAACCTCAATTTTATGAACTTTTTTTTTATATATAAGTGTATCTTGAAACATTTCCATTTTCATACTTCATTTGCTGAACATAACACATTATTAGGGAGATTAACTGCTACGACAAAAAAACTTACATAGTTGTCCCTTTAGGTCTGTTATTTTGATTTATAATTGTATTGATATATTGTAGTCTCCTAAATAAACCGTCTCATATGAGTGTGGTTACTATATTATATAAGGATGACAATTGTTATTCATGCTGTGCTACAAGTGATTGGGAAAAATTAGTAATTTAATTGAATCAAATACTTTACAACTTTGTCATTTTATATACTATAATTGAAATTATTTTGTTTTGTGCAAAGATTCAACAGACCAATGCATGAGAAGTCAATACAGTGTATAAGGAAAGTTTGTGCAAAATATATAATAAAAATGTATAAAGATACGAAACATTTACTTGTAAAATATTAAAATTGGAATGATATAAAATTGTCATTTATATATTGTTATATGTAGATTCTATGTGCTCGTTTTTTTATTGTTATATAAAGAACTAAATTTTACAATTCATCTTTGTAGAGGATATTTCCATGACTTCATCTTTTGCTCATATGATATTATTGGAGAGGATATTTAAGCTTTGTATTTAAATCATAGTTATAAAAGATCCGTTCCTTGTTTGAGTGTATATATCATTATAAAATTTGTTTCTATTTTCAATTGGTTATAATGGTGAGATATTACTCTATGTGAGTAATGATGAAGGGAAATTGCAACATTTTATTCTTTGTTTGTATATAAATTGAAGTAAACCAATTGGCTCCTGTTAATATATGTATTTTTGCTGATAAAAAAAATCACTAAAACCGAAACTTATTAAGCTAAATAGAGCTTGTATCATTTCAGCAATGGATCCATTAAAAGACCTAAAGTAACTGGTAATTTAAAACGGAAATTTTTTTTCAAATACAACCACTTGACATTGAACTTTTATATTTATAAAAAAAAAAGTAAAAGATAAAATAATAGGTATAAGATAAATGTAAAAGTTTATTGAGTGTCGAAACAATGAAATTCAATTTAAATCTAACCTTGAGTGTGAGACGACAAACTAAGAATAAGAAATCTCTTATTCATCACCATTAAGCGCTCCATTTTCCATTTCTTTTCCCCTTTTTCTTTCTCTTTCCCTTTCTGAACATTCCCCTCGTTCGAACTGCTGCTTCCGCTACAGTGTAAAACTTCAAATTATTGGTAACTTCATAATATTTGTAAAACCGTGACAGTTAAAGATGTAAAAGTTGTACGTAAAATCCATCTTTTATGAATCAAATTTCTTAAAATCTTAATAAAAAACGAGCAGATATTTTGATTGATAGATTGATTATATAAGCTACAAAAATACCTGTGTTATTGTTATTGGATGATCTCTATGGGATTTGTCTTTACCACACTTCCAAATGGGAACACTGAGTAACACTGGAAGAGAATATACACTCAGAGCATATGAGAAAGAAATGAGGAAGTATAAACGAAAGTGTTAATACTTTTCTTTGCGAAGGTTTCACAAGTGCGAGAGCGTTCATATAGGTTTTATGAGTCTTATAAATGAATTCAGGGAAAAATAATATTTTCGTTGATCCATGAATTGGATCTTTCTGTAATAAATGCTTGTGTTATAATAATTGATCGAGGGTTCTCTATTTAAAGCTAATATACTCAACTTGTTTAAAGGATTTAGCCTTAAAATAATTAGTGGATTCAAAAATGAGTGAGTAACTTTTATTATACGTATGCCACTACAAAGAAAAAAAAAAGGTGAATGTTATTTAATTATTAAATCAATAAATTATATTATATGCACAGATGAAAAAAATATACAAAAAGAGTTAATTATTTCGACTATAACCACATGCTTAACCCGGATACTACGTTTTTCATGTTCCCTTCTTTACAAGAAAAAATTAATAATTAGTGCAACTATATTGTCACCTGTATGATTAGAAAAAATCGAGGAACTAGTACTTCTTTCATGATAAATTTTTAATCTAACTTTTCACATGCGGATTGACACTAGATTTTTACATGGAAGATTAAAGAACTAGCTTTGTTCGTTTTAAAAAATTAAATTTATTTTTTATATATTAAAATTAAAATTGAAATTTGTATATAAATAAAGGGCTTTTATTTAATATTTTAAATAATAAAGAAAGAGACTAGTTTTCTATATATTAAAAATAAATATTTGTTTCGTAAAACCAAATAACAAAAACGTCCGTTAAAACTTGTTAAAAATAATTTAGGAGGTATTATTGAGATAACTTTAGTTAACGTTCTAAGTTAGTTAAAATAACATGATATTAATTATATATAGGTTGTCATAAGAATTAGTAAAAAGTTAGTCCGGATTACTCTTATATACTGGTCCATGAGTAAAAACATACATATACTCTTTGAAACATAAAGTTTAATGTTATTTACATCATTTAAGAAAATTTAAATCTTTCTTATGAATAAAATTTAGGTTATGATGGTTTCTTATATCGATGAGGGATTTCTTTGAATTTTAGAGAGATCGTGTCGATTTACATTTGTGTATACAATTTAAAGTTTTTTATGTTTTTCATGAAAAAAATTTATTGTGTTGATAAATTATTTAATTTAAGTTGTATTCGAGGATTGTATTAGTGGTTTAGTACTATTTTTTTTTTTTAATCTATAACTATATATAAAGAAGTTTTTTTTTTTGTCCACATTTCATAATTTCAAGTTTGCTATTTACAATATAATTATTTGTTAAATTTTTAAAAATTAATAGTTTCTTTTACATATTTACTATAAAATTGTTTATCTTTTCTCTTTTATTTTTTCCTATTCATCAACAATTATACTTTTATATTTTCTCCATTCATTTTACTTTATTTTTAATAAATATAAATTTATTTTGTATATTAATCTAATAACATTACAATATCATCACCTACTAATATAATATCATATATATTTAAAAAATACATATATAAAAACGTTATCGCATCTATGTTTACACCACACATGTGTTTACGCCACATGCATGTGTTTACCTAGTAAGTATAATTTAAATATGTTTTATGAAGTGCAATTTTTGATTATGGATTTGGTGTGGTCTCTTCTTCTTCTTTTTTTTTTCATTTTTTATTTTAATAAATGTAATAACAAATAATCGATGAACTTTGAGAGGTTAACTATCCAAATGTCAAAGTTTAGGATGATGCTTGCTTACATACATGAAATCACATGTAAATCTTCCTTAACTTGTATGCAGCAACATAAAGGTTTTTCTCATATGTTTAGAATATTTTTTTGTTGGGATAAGTTTTTTTTAACTGGAATGGATTGAAAATTTTAGTACTTATGAAGTAGAAGTTGGCATCTTCAACACAAAATTTTAATTTGGCAGACGTACTTATCATTCTAAAAATATCTAAACATACATGTCATTCATCAATCATATATCTTGTGTATCAGATTATTTGCCACTTGTAGTGTTCACATGATACGGTCGGGTAATATCCAACCAATACTGTGTTGAATTTTAACCATTTATTGTTGTCATTGTTAAACATTACTACATGTGCTTTATGCAATTGGAAAGTTGAATAATCAAACGTAATGCAGTTGACACGATGACATTTGGCTTATGATTAAACATGCAGATATAGGAGAATGACTTTTGGCTTATAATAAAACATGTTGCCCTTACTTAAAACAGCATTAGATCTACTTTTATTTGACTATGATTAATTAGAACAATTTCTGATTGTCACACGAGGCCACCTTCCATATTTAATAAACTAAATTACTGATTAAATGGTTGAGACAGTAATGACTATACCAGATATCATCTAATCACTATCATAAGTTCATAACAAAACTAGTCGATGACTATATATTATATAAGTCAAAGCTGTTTAATATTTCATTTATAATACCTTATTTTACAATGATCATGCTCAGACTGGAATCATTCGTGAATGGTGCATATATTAGATCCAAATTAATCCATGGCAACGTCAACTCCTGTAGTTCTTCTACAATGATATACTAGTACAGTAGTGCATCTACGTAAATTAAATTAATTATGAAGGATTCTATATTGAAAAAAAAGGTGTTTGAAACTTTCAATTTTTACAAATAATTTTAATAATACGTTTAATTCTACTGTATTCAAGTTGATTGAAAATATTTAAATATGGTAGAGTGATATTTAATACAAGAGCTATATATTTTGGCTTATAATGAGAAATATAGTTGGTAATAGAGAAATGCTAGAAAGACATTTTGCTTATCGTTGAACAAATATTTCTTTTTACTGGTTGAATTTTATTTTAAATTTAAAATTTTGTACGTGAAAAATGGTACTTTTTTTGTGCATTTGTATGCCTAGCAATGATAAATAATAATGCATAATTTTTCATGTCTTAACGTGTAATGTGTGTTGACCTAGAGATGAAAATTAAAATTAAATATATATAATAATATATTTTTATATTTATTTGTAATAAATTATTTTATTAAAATTTTGTAATTTTTTATAAACTCATGTGAATATATTTTTAATTTAATATTTATAAATTAATTGAAAACAAAAAATTTGAAGAGTGACAATAATAAATAGGATAATTTCAATATATTCTAATTATGGTAAGAGAAAATTATCATGAAAAAATGTTGTAATTATGGTTTTTGTTTTTTTAATTAATTTTGATAAATATATATTTATTTGGCCAAAATAATTTATGTAATAATTTTCTTTTGTGTGTAATAAATTAGAAAAATAAAATTAAATAATAATATGATTGCAAGTGAAAATATTTGAAAAGAAATTTAATGTAAAGTTAAAAATTGGTAATTGTAAAACATTTAGGTTTATTTATAAAAAAATTATTTATAACAAATATTTAAAAAGTAGAGTTTTTTTATAAAATTTTATTTAGAAAAAATATATAACTTTAAAATATGGAAAATTAGAACAATTCTTAATAGAATTTTATAAAACTTTGAAATAAAAAGATATAAAATTCAAAAATTTAAATTTAAATTTAAATTTGAAGTTATTAATTATTTAAATTTAATTTAATAATTAGATTTACAATAGTAATTTATTTTTTCTAATTATTAATAACTAATTTATTTTTTTCTAATTATTAAATTTAATTTATTAATTAATAACTTTAATAAATAATTATCTAATTATTAAATTTTTATAAAATTCTATTAAGAATTTTCATATTTTGGTATATTTTAAATTTATTTTCTTTTTTTGAATTGAATTTTCTTTTAAAATTCTATACTTTATAATATTTTCTTTAAATAAATATTTTTTTATAAATAAATCTAAATGTAACTTTACACCTTTTACGTTAATATTACTAAATTTTAGTTTTACACATGTAACATTTCATCTAATAAAGTAATTTTATTAAAGGAAAATATCAGATATTTAATCCTTTTATAAGATAACTATACACTAGGACTTCCTATCACAATTACCCATGACACAAACACAGAACTAATATACTGCAATAATTTAAAATTCTAGCCAACAAATGACAAAAGATAAATCTTAAAGTTTTTCAAAAGATACAACTTAGAAATGAAAGCAAATGTAAATAATTAAACAATTGCATTGTCATTGCCATTGCTAGGGCTCACATCAAATATCGGTGACCATTGCAAGAGAAAAATAACGACACAAGAAGCGCACACACAAAAAAGGTAAATTAATATAAAAACAAATATTTCATTAGTCATAAATTAAATCATATTAGGAATTTTTTATATATATTTAAATTATTTATTTATATATTATTTTCATTTAATAAACAAATGTCCCCCAAATTTAGGGATCAAAAACATATTTTTTTCATTATTATATTATTTATATTATGTTTTTAAGTTTTTTCTTAAAATATCATACATACTATCTCTCTTTTTTTCATTTTTCTATTGTATCTCTGTCTCTTCTTTTTATCTCAATTTTTACTTTCAGTATTCTTTTTCAAAATAAAATTGTAAGACAGTAGAATTGATGAGTTAAAAAACATTTTAGATCAATTAACTTATTCTTTTGAATTGGTTTATTTTGTACCTTTTCTTTCTAAACATATGTTTTTCTCTTGCATGTGATAAATTTATCTATTGTGTACTACTAGGTGGTGACAAATTCATATTTTTCAAAATAGGTAAGAAGTGATAAATTTATATTAGAAAAATTATGATAAAAAGTAAAATAATTGATTTTTTTTTCAAGAGGAAGACATGTGATTCATGTACATAAATTAAACTTGAAAAATTTCATGAGAATCTAAAAATTAAAGACTACGACAAACAACTATCTAAAACTCTCAAGTATATAATGAATTTGAAAAAATCTAATTTGGCACCTCTAAGTTTTTTTTCCAAGTTTCGCCACTGCTTGCCATAATAACCAACAAACAACATTTTAAAAGGCCTATTAGACTCTCCAAATAATCGACAGAAGTACTTGAAAGTTTTAGCACTTGTGATGGATAACTTCCACCCACAAGGTTAATCCTATACAAGTCCCTAAAACTCCAAAGTGTTCTTTCACCAGGACCTCTTGCTAATCTCAACTCCTAATTCATTCTCCTATACATGAGTATAAATGTGAAATTATTAGTACAGTATCAGGATAACTTCCAAAATCTAAGTCCCTACATCAATGCATACCAAAGCACACATACTTAAAGACTTAATTAGTGTTTTAGTCCTATAATTTGTTGGTTTTGTTCATTTTAGTCATCTTATTAACTTTGGGTTCAATTAGGTTCTCCAATTTTTTAAAAAGGTTCAATTTGGTTATTTCCATTAATTTTAAAAAGGTTCGTACATGCCACATCTTATTTTGTGAAATTTTTAATTTTTTTTTTATATTTTTAAAAAAATGAACTACCACGGGTCAGATCATGGTCGTGCAATGTGTCAATTCCTGAAATTTTCATTTTTTTAAATTTAATTTAAAAAAAAACATAAATTACCACGTGTCAAATAATGATTGTGCCACGTGTTAGCATAAGAGTGGTTGTTTTCAATTTAGTCCTTCCATCTTAAATTTTTGTTCAATTTAGTCGTCCTAATTTTTAAAATGATCCAATTTTTTCCTCTTCAATTTGAGACCAAATTAATAATTAAGCTTAATTAAAACTTATATATATATATATTAAAATAAATTTTTAGGATTTATACATCAAATTACTCCACCTAAATATTTACAATTTAAAAAAAAAATTCAAGAAAACTAAAAAAATAAAATTCCACAAATTGACAGGTGACATGTATAGACATGATGTTAATGTCAACTTATAAATGACCAAATTGAACCCTTTTAAAAAATTAAAGAATCAAATTGAACCAAAAAATAATAAAAGGACAAAAATAAACAAAACCAACAAATTAGAGGACTAAATCACTAACTAAGACTACTTTAAAAGGATTTTCTCTTGAAAATTCATTCATCATTCTCAATTCACAATTTAACAAGTGTCATACATTATATAGTCAATATACAACACACATATCCATTGACAAGGTCATCATCATCATCACAGTTTCATACATCATTTTATTCTTCCAAAAGTTTATATCATCCCCACACATTCACATAATCACTAAGTATATTACATAATAACTTAACACACATGCAAATTGGTTGAGGGTTTTAAAAATAAAATTGCAACTTGTACAAAAATTCCAAAAATCATGTTTTTAGTTTCAAATTAAAGATAATTAAATCAAGAACTCAATGCAAAAATAATCAACCCAATTGGATACCTATAAAAAAAAGTTATACACTAAACAAGTGACAATGTCAAAGGTGTAAACAACCTAATCCATAGGAACATTACAAGAAAGAATGCTCTCACTATAGACTTTCAAAAAAAGGTCCCAACGATAAAAACAAAGCATCATATGTCTAGGACCTGCTGTAAAAATTTTAGCTCAATTCGAAAGGTTTACAAAGTAGGAGTTCAAACTTTTTCAAGATGACTCAGGGTAGGAAAACCCAAGTTGGTCAGTGAGAGAATTGCTCGCCCATATAGAATGTTTGCCCAACGAGAGAAACTTTCTGTAAAAAAATTAATTTAGCACTCGCTCAACGAGTGGTGGGCTCGCCTAGTGAGTCTACATAACGCAGAAACTCAAATTCTCCAATTCCACAACTCCCAACATACACGGTTGAGCCCGTTTGGGTCATTGGGCCTGTCTGGATCATCGGGCCCATATGGGTCGTGGGGCCGGTTCGGGTCGTCGGGCTCGTTCAGATCGTTGGGCTCGTTTGGGTCGTCAGGCCCATCCGGCTCATCGGGCCCATCCGGCTCGTTTGGCTCGTCTGGATCATTAGGCATGTCTAGGTCGTCGGGTAGGTCTGGGTCATCGGTCCCGTCCCGGCCGTCGGGCCGATCCGGGTCGTCGGGCCTATTTGGATCGTTGGCCCGATCGGGTCGTTTGGCCCATCCTGGTCGTCAAGTCCGTCTAGGTCGTTGGGCCCGTTCGGGTTGTCGGGCCCATCTGGCTAGTCGGGCCCGTCCGTGTTGTCAGGCCCATCCGGCTCGTCGGACCCATCCGTGTTGTCGAGCTTGTCCGAGTCGTAGGGCCCATTCTTGTCGTCGGGCCTGTCTGGGTCGTTGGGCCTATCTAGGTCGTAGGGCTCATCTGGGTCGTCGGGTCCGTTTGGGTCGTCGGGCTTATTTGGGTCGTAGTGCCCGTTCGAGTCGTTGGGCCCGACTGGGTCATCAAGCCCGTCCATGTCGTCGTGCCCGTCCGTGTTATCAGGTTTGTCCTGGTTGTCGGGCACGTCCGGGTCGTCAGGCCTGTTTGGGTCGTTGGGCTTGTTTGGATCATCGGGCCCGTTTGAGTCGTCGTTCTTGTCGAGGTCGTCGGGCAGGTCCGGGTCGTTCGACCTATTTGGGTCGTCATGCTTATCTGGTTCGTTGGGCATGTCCCATAGATAATAATATATTTTAAAAAATAATATATTTTTCATGTGGAAGATGAAATCCCATGGATTGGCCTTGACCTACAGGGCTTTTGTAGGGTTTTTGGCCTCGTGGGCTTCTTTGTTGGGGGCTTTTTTTCAATGTGGGCTTTTTTGGCCCTAGTCCACATGGCCCAGGGTCAAGCCCTATGGACTGGGCCAAATTGACACCTTTACCAAAAACCCATTCCAAGCTTCATACAAGTTACAAACACACTAAATTTGTGTCAAAGAACTCAAACCAACTAACATTACCACATATGCAGTTCACACTATAGAAAGTCCCAAACATTTAACACATACATTTTAAAACATCCAGATTAGGGATTCTTCGTCTAATACTAACAAAGACCATATTAAACTCACCCATTAGAACTACATATCACAAAAAGGAACATTCATTCCAAATAAAAAAAGAAAACACACACACACACACACAAAATTCATCACATAATAGCTAAACTTTTGGCTTCCCTCACCTTAATTGAAGTTCTTGAAGCCCACTAACATAGTTTTACAGCTTCTACCGATGAAACCCCTAAAGACACTTGCATAGAACATCAAAACATGATCTGAGCATAAAGCTAGACACATAACGTGTAGGGAATCCATTGGAACAAAAATGGATCACATGCAACACAAAAAAGCAAGAAACTGAAAAACATAAATTGGACATTGAAGTAGGCAAAAATTTGTCTTGCTCGAACATCGACTTTGTTTGTTTGGATTTGAAGAGGGCTCCACGATGATCACAACCCTGACCTTTGATCACGAAATGGATGAAATATGAATGTGAAATTGGATGAAGGAGATGGAGGTTGGGAGAGGAAAATGGGGTTTGGAAGGGAAACCGTGTTTGTGATTTTATAGTGGTTGGTACTAGGGATGACAACGGGTCGAGTCGGGCCGCGCATGGATAGTACCTACCCGCAATCCGACCCACAAAAAAAAAAAAAAATCCACGCGCTACCCGTCCATTTATCCGTCAGGTACCCATTTAAAAAGTACCCACAAATTTTTTTAAAACTCGCCAGTACCCGTGGGTACCCCCATATCCGTGAATATTTTAAAAATATATATATATTCTAAAATTTAAATAAAAATATTAAAAAATATAATATAAATTAAATTAAATTAAATATTATTTTTAATTAAATTTAACCTAATAAAATATTATTTTAATTAAATTTAACTTAATAAAATATAAATTAAATTTTAATTTTAATTTTTTACAGGTAATGAATACCCACGAATACGGGTAGTATGATACCCGCACCCGACCCGTTTATAAACGGATATTAAAATACCCACTACCCACAAATAATAAATATCCGTGGGTACTAACTATCCGCTACAGATTTTATCTGCAAATATTCTTAGGCGCAAATACTTTTGTCTTCCATAAATAGTACAACGTTTTAGAAGAAATAGGAGCTTTAGAACATAATTTTCTTTTCAAATATTTTCACCTGCAATCATATTATTATTTAATTTTTTCGAACTCATTACACACACAAAATTATTAATAATGTATTTTAACGAAATAAATATACATTTATCAAAATTAATTTTTTTAAAAACAACCACAATTACAATATTTTATTATGATAATTTTTTTATACCATAATTACAATATATTTAAATTATCTTATTTATCATAATTACTCTTTTAATTACCATAATTTTATGAATATTTAATTAAATGTATTTTTTAAATTTTTATTTACATGAGTTTATAAAAAATTATAAATTTTTAATAAAATAATTTATTATAAATAAATATACAAATCTATAAAATTAAAAAAAATGTTGCTCAGAATTCATTAAAAAAAAAAGAATTAAGAGAATTTTAGCATCGAACAACCTATAAAATTAGAAAAAGCACGATAAAAATTTACACTTAAAGAGTTGAAAGTCTAGAAACTTCTAAAACGGAAACAACAGCAACAAAAAATCAGCCATGTGACACCCATTTGTACCATAATTGCTGTGACTGTATTTTGGTTTCGCCAACAGATTTTTATGGAAAACGTCGAAAGTTGCCCCCATATAAACTAAACGCTAGTGGTAGAGAGAAACGATGACCATTAGAGGAAGAAATCATCGTTGTTTCAGTTGACTTTAATTGATGGTTAAATAATGACAATCCAATAACTATAGTTAATCATAAACCTATTTTAATCCTCCTTCATACTCAATGGTGATAAATGTCTTACGTTTAAGAATTCATTATTCATGTATGGTAAAGTTTACGTTTAATCCTTTTTTTAACTTTTAGAATTCTTATATATTTGAAAGTATAATTAGTTATTTTATGTTTTTCATTTAAAAATATCAAATGTTAAGTTGTTTATAGTTTTTTTTTTTAGTTTTTCAAACGAGTACGGAAACCATATTTGAAATATAAAATTGAACTGTTCTAAGCCTTGGCTGTATTTGTAGAAATATACATATATATATATATATATATATATATATATATATATATATATATATATATATATATATATATATATATATATATATATATTTACAGAGACATGCCAATTTGTCTATCATCTGAAGTTGGAGTGAACCTTCCTCTGAAGTAGGTATTGGTAACTCCTTCAACGGTTGTTTTTGTCATTTCAATACAACTTTCGTCATTTTCATTTCTATGTCGAGTGGTTTCATGGGGAAGTGATGACAAAGAATGATTTGACTCAATATCTCTTTCTAACTCGTACAAAGTTTTAAGAACTAAGTAGAACCCAAAAGAAATTGAATTATAAATCTGAACTTGCTTTTTTAGAATTTCAAATACAAAAGCATTTTGTGACTTAGTTTTGGTTTAGAATTTTGAATAGAAAAAAAAAAACAGCCTTTCTCTTCCCAGCTTCCTTAATTCCTCGAACATTCACAACGCGGACATCATGTTTGTTTATTCTTAAAAATACACACTCATAAGCACAATTCTTATAAATGTTGGGAAGTGCTTCAACCCGAAAAACAATTGAGTTGAGGTATAAAAATTTCACTAAAAAACGTACACTTTCCTTTTTTGTTCTATGTTTCAGTTATTATGGCTTCCGAGAAAGAGGTAACAATCCCTTTGAGATACTGGGTGGACGATGAAAAAAGGCGTGTAATTGTGGCGGAAGCAACTGGGGATTTCATAGATGTTCTCTTCAGTTTCCTCACCCTTCCATTGGGAACTATTATTCGTCTTGCCAACAAATTTGAACAACGTGTAGAGCTGGGCTGCATCAATAAGTTGTATCAGAGTGTTGATAATTTGGAATCTGATGTTTTCTGGAACAACGTCTGCAAGAAAATGTTGCTTTCTCCGCGCAACCCATTAGAGAGCTCTTACCAGAGACTAAAAGTGAGAGTGGATGATACAGAACCGACAAGGTATTTCATGTGTCACACTTGTTCAAAGGAAAAGGATTTGTTGATGAGTACCTTCGATGGAGCAAACTGCAAGTGTGGGAAATTGATGAAAAAAGAAACGAAGCTGCTGGTAGAATCCAAGGAAGAGCGAGCCAAGGACAATGGTGTTTTTGTTAAACCAGATGCCATGTTCTTGATCTTTGATGACCTGAGAGTACTCCGAAGCTCTCCAGGTAACTCTGTTCAAACGTTTCTCAAACATCGACACAAAAACTTCAACAAGATCACAGAAAACTCTCAAAATGTTGGCATGAAGGAGGTAACATTATCTTTTAAAGTTGTAGATGCACAAGAGTTTTCCTTTGCAAAAGTACATTGGTGGTGTTACGGAATTTTCTTAATCGAGAAATTTTCAAGGCTTAAACCTTGCTTTGTTTTCCGTTTTATTTTCAGATATTGAGCATACTAAAGCAAGCAGTAAGCTCCAAATCTCCTCTAAGTGATGCATTATTGGAAAATAGAGGATCGAAGAAATACTGTTTCTCTGGAGATACCGGTCCAGTTCATTGGAAAGGTTCTGTTGAGATGAAGGTAATGGTGAGCAAATCAAAGAACAAGATTTTGTTTGCTGAAGCAGATGGAGATTTTGTTGACTTTCTAGTCAGCTTCCTCACAATACCTATTGGATCTATTATGAAGGTTATGAAAGGCAAATTGTGCTTGGGAAGCATTGGTAACTTGTACACAAGTGTGAAGGATCTGAATCCATCATGGTTTGTGGGATCATCTAACGAGTCCTTACTCAACATAAAGATCGCTCCTCATTTTGGTTGTAAGAGCAATCCATTAGAAGAGGAGGATTCTCCTCAGTATTGGTATGGCCCTGTAGTGGAGAAACATAATGAGGGGCGTACCATGATTTCAAATAGAAAAGATATGTTACGAGATCCAAAAAAAGTGAAACTTTTTGACCCAAGATCTTTTGATGGAGCAAGAGAAGCTGGTGTGGGATTTATGAAAAGACCATGTCTATTTGTTGTGAGTGATGATCTGAGAGTGATACCAATGACAACTGCTTCAAGCATTTCATATCTGAAAGAGCTTGGGAATGGGAAGTTGAATGATTTGGAGGAACATTATGTTAAAGTAAGAAAGTCACATGAGGTAATATTCACAACCCCCTCTTGAATATTTGTTGATTTTAGTTAATTTGATGAATTTACAAAATTTACAATTGACATGCAATAATTGTGTCTATTTTGATCAGGCAGTGGAGCTGTTGAGGGCTTCTTTGACATCTAATGAAGGTGCTTTGACAGAGAGCCTATTCTATCTATTGTGGAAATGGAAATGCCAAAGATGCATCCCGTTTTGGAGTGTATTGGGAATTAGACACAGAAATAAGAAAGAGAAAAACAAGGAAGAGAAGGTGATATTAGGCAACAAGAACTATGACGAGAGTGAAGGAGATATGAAGGAAATGAAGTAGAAACTAAAAATAGATAAGAAAGAAAATAGGCATACGTTATCGATAAATCCTTAAAAGGTCTGAGTAAGAAATTAAAGTCTAGACTTTTATGGAAGATGATGAGTGAAATGGGGTGTTTAAAGCATTGCTGATGTGTGAAATCGTTACGTTCATATTGAAATATTGTTTCTCTTGGTTAGCCCATATACATACCCACAAATATCGAATATAAAGCTTTGGATTAAAAATTATTTACTTTCCATATTATTTTATCTTACAAAAACACATATTCATATCATAACATAAACCACACATATTAGTTTCTAACTGATATTAATTTAAATAAATAATTAAAAAAAAAATCAGTGTAGGACTAATGTACCTTAAATGAATATAAAAAGTAAAAACAAAGTGTAGGACTAATCTACCATAAATGAATATAAAAATTAAAAACAAATCTAATCTAATACTATATACAATTCTAAACTAACAAATGACAACTTTTTTAATATTTTAATATTTCTGAACCACTTATATTCAAATTTTACTTTCTACAAGAGGAAAATATAGTTACGTGTCAATCTCTTAGAATTTTGAAGATTAAAAATTAATTCAAAAACAAATTACTCTCACACTATTTTTTTCTGACTCTCCGTGTTCCACACACGATACCTCTCTCTCATTCTCTTTCAAACCACTTCAGCTTTTTCTCTCTCTTTCTCACTCGCACACACCAAACCTCTTCAGCTTCCTCTCAACCTCTCAACTTTTCTTCTTCTCTCTTACTCCACCAGTGTTCGTCCTCCATCTACCTTACACCAATTTTCTTCTTCTCAAACTTTATTTCTCGGTTGGATGAAAATTTTACTCTCAGATTCATGAGCACAGTGAGTAACACCAAAAAGGTAACAATTTATCTGCATTTTTTCGTGTTCTAACATATTTAACTAAGTTTTTTTGTTGTATTTATTGGTTGGATGATTTTTTTGCTGACAGATCTACTTATTTTTGTTGTATTTTTGGGTTGGATGGATGTTTTGCACCCAGATCTACTTTTCTTTGTTGTATTTCTCTGTTCTATGGATGTTTTGCAGTCAGATTCACAAGCATAGTGAAGAACACAAAAAAAGGTAGCAACTTTTTTGTGTTTTTTCATTTTTCTACCATATTTGGACGAATGTTTTGCTCTCATATCTACTTATTTTTGTTGTATTTCTGTGTTGGATGAATGTTTTGCTATCAGATCTACTTTTCTTGGCTGTATTTTTCTGTTCGAGGATGTTTTGCTCTCAGATTCATGAGCACGACAAAGAACACCAAAAAGGTAATAACTTTTTTGCTTCTTTGCGATTTTTGTTCTTCTGCCATATTTAAACACTTTTCTTTGTATTTCTTCTCTGTTGGGTTAATGTTTTCTTGTGAGATTCATGAACACGGTGAAGAACACCAAAAAGGTAACAACTTTTCTTCTTCTCTGTGATTTTTTTGTTCTTCTACCATATGTAACTACTTTTCTTTGTAGTATTTTTCTGTTGGATGGATGTTTTGCAGTCAGATTCACAAGCACAGTGAAGAACACAGAAAAAGGTAGCAACTTTTTTGCATTTTTTCGTTTTTCTACCATATTTGGATGAATGTTTTCTCTAATATCTACTTATTTTTGTTGTATTTCTGTGTTGGATGAATCTTTTGCTATCAGATCTACTCTTTCTGGTTGTATTTTTCTGTTCGAAGATGTTTTGCTCTCAGATTCATGAGTACGACAAAGAACACCAAAAAGGTAACAACTTTTTTGCTTCTTTGCGATTTTTGTTCTTCTACCATATTTAAACACTTTTCTTTGTATTTCTTCTCTGTTGGAATAATTTTTTCTTGTGAGATTGATGAACACGGTGAAGAACACCAAAAGGGTAACAATTTTTCTTCTTCTCTGTGATTTTTTTGTTCTTCTACCATATGTAACTACTTTTCTTTGTAGTATTTTCTGTTGGATAAATGTTTTGCAGTCAGATTCACAAGCACAATGAAGAACACAAAAAAAGGTAACAACTTTTTTGCGTTTTTTCGTTTTTCTACCATTCTTGGGATGGTTTTAATCCAAGTGGAAATTCTTGGGATGGTTTGATTTCAAGTGGAAATTCTTCGAATGGTTTGATTCCAAGTGAAAATTCTTGGGATGGTTTGATTCCTAGTGGAAATTCTTGGGATAGTTTGATTCCAAGTGCAAATTCTTGGGATGGTTTGATTCCAAGTGGAAATAGTTTGATTCCAACTGAAAATATTCTCAGGACGATTTGATTCCAAGTGATACCCCTTATGGTGGAGTATGATTGCTGGTATAGACAATAAAGATGTGTTTATTTTAATCAGGGTGGAGAACGTTTGACTGATTAAAATAACATACATTGAAAAGTCCCACATCGCCTAGGACAACCAAGGGGGTGAGTGTTAATGACTATATAATGGGCTTTAAGTCCATGATGTTGCTCGCCCCGAGTCAAAGACACTTCAAGCTTGTATTTAACTCTTCTTATTTCTTGTAATAAGAGTTTTGTGAGGTTTGTGTTAAATTATTGCTTTGGAAAGTGTGAGTACTTGAGATCAAATGGCAAAGTCATGAGAGAGTTGTCTATGCTATTTCTCTATTAATAAAGTAATTCTCGGGGTTTTTAACCAACACGACAAAGGTGCTTTTACTCGGAGCCTATCCTTCTTATTGCTTATTGTGGTTATTGCTTATTGTGGAAGTGGAGACTCCAAAGACTCATTCCATTCTTGGATTTATTGAGAATTAAGAGAAACGAAAAGCGAGAGAAAAGAAAAAGACAAAAAAATGAGAAAGATATTAAGTTAAAGGACAAGAAAGAGAAAAAGAAATAAGAAAAAAGTGCGGTAGAAACTAAGAGGGAGAAGGAAGAGATTAACAATAATTCAGCGCAGAAGACAAAGGAAGAAGTAAAAGCTTAAACTGATAAAGGTGGCGTAGAACAATCTTGCAATATACTTTGATGTATGAAATAGTTGTGTTTAAGTGGATTTGATGACCATTTAACATTTAATTTTTCTTGTTTTATGAAAGTCCTTAGAATGTTGTTCAATAATTGTACACGTATAATATTTGGTAGTGATAGTAGTATAACTAGAAATCTATGAGGTGAATTAAGACTATCTACCACTACTTCACATCAATTTGGTTAAAAGGTGGTATAAACATGCTAAGAATGTGCATTAAAAACAGTCCTAAGGAGCAAAAGCCAGTTTTCTTAGTGTATCAACGCACAACATAAGCCATCATCTAAGTAAAAATTATTGTTAGAAAGCATATCAGAGGAATTTCAAAGGATGCAGAACCTTAGTATCATTCATTCATTTCTTAGGTGTGTGGCAAGTGATGTGCACTAAATTCGGCATATTGGTAGCAAATGCTACCAACATTATAATTTATTGAAAAACTTAACTGATAGAGTTCAAAACTTTTCTTTTCAAACTATTTTTAGTATACATTTAATTTCAAGACTCTGCTAACAAGGTTAAATTTGAGTTAGATTAGAATTTCATTTAATTTTCAGTAACGTTGAAAATTGTTTCGACTCTTAGTTTTTGTAAGGTCCCCTTTTTATTTCTGCTCCCTTTTAAGGGCTGCCATACATTAATGGGCCTAAAGGCCGGCCCATAGGATAAAAGCCTTTCATGTTGCCCTAATCCCACACTCACTTTCACTCCTACACAGAAACGTAGCCGTCTCCCTACGCTGCCAAAAGAGCTCTGCTAGGGTTCGCTTCCTCATCTCGAACAAGTCCGCTCAAGCTCAGTTTTTGGGTCTTCTGCTCCATGTAAGTGATTCCCAATCCCATGATTGTTCCATGTAAGAGCTCTTTTCTGTATTCCCTCACTTAAGGCCTCGTAATAATGTTATTCTGCTACTGTTCCGCCAGTGTCCAGTCCATCTCTCGAGTTGCAGTGCTCCGCGGCCCAGAGTCAAAGCCTCGTGTAACCCCTTTCCAGGTACGGGAAGCTAGTTTCGTGAAATAATTGATGTTCATGTTTTTTTTGAAGTGTATGTGTGATTTGATGATCTGTACGATATCTTGAGTGTATGAAATGTGTTATTGAACTTTTTGGCTGTATTTTCTAGTTTGTTACGCGGCTGTGCAGTGGGCGAGGTCTGATAATCTCGCCCAAGCGAGCTATCTCGCCCAGGCGAGGTAAGCTGAGGCTCGCCCAGTAATTCTCGCGCGAGGGGTCGCCCAGGCGACCAGCTCCATTTAATTGAGCGAGCATCTCGCCAGGCGAGGAGGGTCTCGCCTAAGCGAGATAGTGCAAGGGCCACTGTTCCAGGATTTCGAGCTCTAGCCTAGGCGATGAGGTCTCGCCTGAGCGAGAGACTCTCTCACCTGAGCTAGACTTCTCTGCTTGAGCGAGGGACTGAGCGAGGGTGCTGTTTAATTTGGTGTTCCTTTCTGTTTTGGATGGTTGGCATGTGATTAATAAGTTTATTGCATGAAAGTATGATGGGTTGAATGTGTGTGTGTGTGTGTATATATATATATATATATATATATATATATATATATGATGAGAGGGGGGCTCATATGTGATAACGGGTGAAAGTGGCATGATCTTACGTGAATATTACATGAGTGGTTAGATATGTATGCGATCACAAATCGGGTATTAACAACGATGAACCTTGGTGGTTGGTAATTTTGTGGCATGACATTGACATGAGGGGAGATGTTTCCTCAAGGTTGGTAATACGAGTTGGTATTGATTGACATGTGATATACGGGGGTTGTCTATGGATGTTGGTATAAATCTTCCCTGCATGGTGTATGTGATTATTTCCTTACTGATTTATGATTGTTAGTCTGTGTCAGCGTGTAATTCCTTGGGGTCTCTAGGTGAGACCTCTAGGGCTACGCTTCAATGGTCGGGACGTAATTCCATGGCCCCTGTTAGTGGGTGTCCATGGTGGTGCCCCATCTGTATAATTAGGTAAGGATTCAAGTTAAGGTTGCATCCTGACACTCTAAGGAGCCAATTAGTCTCACTTAGAGCGGACTGACTCCTGTGGTGAGAGTAGCAGGAGGTCTGAAATTCATTAAGGGCTAACCTCTTAGTGAGGGAAAATTGATCCACCGTAACACTTGTAACACATTGCTCGGGGGTGAACAGCTCAGGAGTGAGCAGAGGTATCCACCACAAGTGCAGGCATCCGCTGAATCCGACCAAGTTATACGTATTCAGATGAGTCGAGTCGAGTCGTAGTGTATTGATTGAGAGTCATAACATGTTTGGATGATGTATGGATATTGAATGGTGAGAACTATATTTTGATTGTATGATATATGATGTTGGCACTAGCTTACCCGGTTTATTGTATGGTTGTCTTGTATGTGGTTCTTCTTTCTTGCGATGATCATCAATTTAATTGATGGGAGCAGATGGGCGAGGTTCCAGAGATCAGCAAGGAAGTGGAGATTCCGCTGCATAGTCCGCGTGGACTAGTTTATATTTCTGTATGAGTTTATTTAGGGTTGTGACCCATGTATCTGTTCGTCCTTAGAATTATGCACTCTGGTTAACTTTTCCTCTAGTTTCTTTTGGGTATCATGGTGTGCCATGGGTTGTATGGAGTTGAGTTTAAAACTCCTAGACTGCGCTTTCATGTTATCTTTCTTGTGACATTCCTTTAATTTCACGTACTTAATTAAATGGGGTGTTACAGTTTTCATTAAAAAAATATTTTTTTTTCTTATGCAATTTAATCATAGCAGATAATTATAAAAATGTCGCTAAATATTTTTGTGAAGAAATCTTTTATTATGCGATTTTTTATTTGATTCTAAACTTTATAAAACCATAAATTATTATTTCCTAGAAATTTTGAGTCTCTCAAAACTGGTTAAGAGATTATTTTAATTTAAGAACCTAAGTACATAAGTAACAATTTATAAACTTGTTTGGAAAATTTTAAATAATTCAAGAACTAGGTAAGTCATTTAACTTTAATGCTACAAAATAGTTTGATTTTGTAATGATGCTAAATTAAAAAGAAATGTAAATTGCATATTCAATTAAACTAATATATGCATTTTTTTTTTTTTTGTGTTTTTCTGCCGCAAGCTCTAAACACTGCCACTTTTCCAAGGGTTGAAACTTGAAATTGCATTTGTCAAAAAAAAGAAGAAGAAAAACTATCCACGTTGTGCACGTGAATAAAAACTTGATTTACTCATTTTTAACCTTATTAAGCAAAACCATCGAACTCCATTTTCACCCATTGATAGGCAGTAAGTTTGGTGTAGGCTAACAAGAAAAAAAGAAATTAATATCCATGAAAAAAACAATTTAAAATATAGAACCTTTTATATTGCTATGTTGCTTACTAACAAATTAAATTAAATATGAGCAAAGGGATAAATTTTTAAAAGAAAACAATTTTCTTGAAAACCGAAAACAAAAAGTAAATTGTTGAACTGCCTTATTAGTAAGGTGTAAGAGGAATACGAGACATGACATATTTCGCATCAGTCAATAAACGAAACTAAATAGCTATTAACACCAGTTTAACATCGGCTTTGCATTTTATGCCTGTGTAACATCTAGTCTAATACTTACTAATTTTTAAATTGATTTTTTAATTAAAGTAGTTTAGTGAAGACGTTTTTATTTTAAAATTTTAGCACCAATTTGACTAAAACTAATAGCAATAAATTAAAAAAAAAATAAAAAAATCATAATAGATATTTTCAAATTTCTAAAATAAATAGTACAATAATCTCGACTAATTGGTTCATACCTTAGACGGGTGTGTGAAGAATTTCACCAGATTCCATAGTGGTTGTCAAATATTTTTACCGAAAAATAGCGTAACCGAGATGACGTTGAAAGATTGATCATGCGTTGAATAAGAGTCACTTGCAAAAAATTATTCAAACGCTTAAGTCGCTAAAAGTATAAAATATATATGAATATATAAAGTGGGTATATGAGATAAATTAAGTCCATAATCCTTCTGAGAACGTATTATATTTATAAATAGAGGTGACAAAAAATTGTAAAGATAGTAATTGATTGTAAAATAAAATTAATTGGTAAAATATTCAGCGTCTAATTTCTTATTTTCATTTGTGCCTTTAATGGGATTCGTGATAAGTATGCTCATAATTATATTTAGACTAAAATTCTTATTTGGTGTTAGTTTTCATTTCAATTATTCAATTAGATTCCTTTATTTATTTTTTAGTTCAATCAAATATTTTATAAAACCATTCAATTAGGTTTTTCCTGGTAAGATTGACGTTAATGACATTTTCTACATGTCAGTTCAGCGTATTTTCAATTTATTTTTATTTACTTAATTTCTTTTTCATATGGCAAGTCATTGTTGTGTTAGGTAATGCACATATTGAGCTCCAATTTTTGTTTTTAAACGAAGCAATCTTGTTGCTTTTATAAATTAAAACAAATTAGTAATTAAATATAATTACAACTTATATATATATATGTTAAAATATTTTTTTAGAATTTATACATAAATTATTACATCTAAATATTTAAATTTAAACAAGATTTATTTTAAACTTATAAGACTTTAAAAATATTAAAATGTAAATCTAAAGTGAAACTTATACTTTTTATATTTTAATATTTCAAATAATTTAAAAAAAAACTGTATTTTTCTTTGTTAGAAAAATTGTATGTGAAATAATTTAAAAAATTGTATTTTCCGTTGTTAAAAAACTGTATTTGAAATACTTTAAAATACTATATTTTCCTTTGTTTAAAAGGTGTATTTCAAATATTAAATTTTAAAAATTACAAGCACATTTACATTCTTAATATTTAGAAAAAATATAAGTTTAAAATAGAGATTTTTTATTGAAATTAAAAATGTGAAAAATAAAATTAATTTCAACATTTAGGTACATATTTAAGTAGGGTAAGTTGATGTTAATTTTAAAAATTTATTTTAAGATTTATTCATAAGTTATGATTATGTTTAATTAATAATTTTTTTTTTCAATTTTGGAATGTGACAACATTATTTTATTTTTAAAAAAGTTAAAATTTAATTAAGTCAGTTTTAAATATGAAGACAGAATTAAATATAAAATATTATCATGTGACAATGACTTTAACAACAACAAAGTCATGTAGGATGAAAATAACTTAACACCTAACAAAAAAATATAAATATAAATATAAATAAAAATAAAATAAAAAATTTAAAATATTACAAAGTGGCAAGTATCATCTTATACACATAGATACTATAGCAGATTTAATAAAACGAACTTATTTGAATCGTTTTAACAAAAAATAAAACTTAATTAAAAAAAATAAGAGATCAAATTGAATAATTAAAATGAAAATTAGTTGGATCAAATAAGAATTTGTATGGGATAGTTATTACAAAAATAATATGCATATATTATAGATATCATAATAATATTTATATTTATTTAATATTATTCTCTAGGTTGAAGGAGGATACATAAATTCGTTTTTCTCTAAGTTTTCATTTAGATACTCATTATTTATAATATTCTATGTTTATGTCCCTGAAAATTATTCAAACTGACCTGTGTAAATGGCTGTAATGTAAACAACCGTTAAAACTGTCTATAAACTATTAAGGACGCATTGAAACCTTTTACAAGTACTTACAACATTTTAAGTTCCACAAAATTTGAAACTATTATACAACAATAGGCAGTGTAGACTAATTTAACGTTTGTGAAAAAACGTTTGTATGCTTCTTTGTTCTAAAAACCTTTCTACATTTTTAATTCTTGCACAGAGTTTCTATTAAAATGTTCTATGACACATTTTCTAAAAAATCTTCATGCCCTCATCAACTTTCTTTTATAAACAATATGCATGTACATTACCTATGTGACAACAGAGAGGACTCAAAATTGAACTTTAATAACAGTTGAGTACATAGAGAATCATTATGATCACATCAAGATAAAATTAACAGCAAATGAATCCAGGCACACATTTTTTTTTACCAGCATAAGCACACATATACTAATAAACCACACTCAATATTTAGTGATACAGCCTTCAACCAATATTCATGACCGAGCGTCTATCTAAAACTTGTTTAACTCTTTCTTTTTTCCGTTGTCGTTCGATTCTTCTTCTTTCCTCATGCTCGGTGTTCTTTCTCTTTCCTGTTTGGTTGTCCAGACGATCGAATTATCTGTCAATTAGGCTTCGATGTTTAAGTCAGTTCAAGTTCGGTCGGATTTAGCAGTTAATGATATAATAAATGCAAAGTAAGAGTTCTTACCAACTTACCTTGGGATTCTATTTATAGTTTTTTATATGGGCTCGTGATTAATGTTTCTTTAATTGAGGTTCAATTATTTTTTAAACTTGATTACTGACCTATTTTATTTTAACTACAGATCTTATCTCTTCGCTTCGCCGCTCGACCAATGCCGCCGAGCGTGCGTGCTCCGACCGGTCGTGTCTTTGTGCCTAAATATTTGGTCAGGCACTAAACCTATTGAGGGCTTCTTTGACATCCGACATGTTAGGCTGATGAAAATAACATGTATTGAAAAGTCCCACATCCCCTAGGACAACCAAGGGGGTGAGTGTTAGTGACTATATAATGGGCTTTAAGTCTATGATGTTGCTTGCCCCGAGTCAAAGACACTTCAAGCTTGTATTTGACTCTTCTTATTTCTTGTACTCTTGTAATAAGAGCTTTGTGTTAAATTATTGATTTGGAGAGTGTGAGTATTCAGGGTCAGAGGGTATCAGAACTATGGTTCGGTAGGATTTTTTCTTAAGTATGTTATGTGGTTGCAGTAGTCTGGCATGTGCGTGTAGGAAATGCTTTGTGGTTTACAAAACTACTTCGACAAGAATCAATGGAGGTGTTACTCTGGTAGGTGTTGTTTCTCTAGTGAGGAAGTTAGATGACATGGTGGTTGCGAAGTGTAGATGTTTGATATGTGGCTTTTCACAATGTTCTATGGTTTTGCGTCGTGGGTTACGACATGGTTTCGACAAAGGGTGTATGGTGTTTATGCGTGAGCATTAGCTAATATTTATGCAAGGTGTCTGGTGATTATACACTGACATCGGTTAGCATTGATACAGGGTGCATGGAAATTCTTGGAATGGTTTGATTCCAAGTGGAAATTCTTAGAATGGTTTAATTTCAAGTGGAAATTTTTGGGATGGTTTGAATCCAAGTGGAAATTCTTGGGATGGTTTGATTTCAAGTGGAAATTCTTCGAATGGTTTGATTCCAAATGAAAATTGTTGGGATGGTTTGATTCCTAGTGAAAATTCTTGGGATAGTTTGATTCCAAGTGCAAATTCTTGGGATGGTTTAATTTCAAGTGGAAATTCTTCGAATGATTTGATTCCAAGTGAAAATTCTTGGGATGGTTTGATTCCTAATGGAAATTCTTGGGATAGTTTGATTCCAAGTGCAAATTCTTGGGATGGTTTGATTTCAAGTGGAAATTCTTCTAATGGTTTGATTCCAAGTGAAAATTCTTGGGATTGTTTGATTCCTAGTGGGAATTCTTGGGATAGTTTGATTCCAAGTGCAAATTCTTGGGATAGTTTGATTCCAACTGAAAATTCTCAGGACGATTTGATTTGAAATGATACCCCTTATGGTGGAGTATGATTGTTGGTATAGACAATAAAGATGTGTTTATTTTAATCAGGGTGGAGAACGTTTGACTGATGAAAATAACATGCATTGAAAAGTCCCATATCGCCTAGGACAACCAAGGGGGTGAGTGTTAATGACTATATAATGGGCTTTAAGTCCATGGTGTTGCTCGCTCCGAGTCAAAAACACTTCAAGTTTGTATTTAACTCTTCTTATTTCTTGTACTCTTGTAATAAGAGTTTTGTGAGGTTTGTGTTAAATTATTGTTTTGGAAAGTGTGAGTACTTTAGATCAAATAGCAAAGTCATGAGAGAGTTGTCTATGTGTTTCCTAGTATTTATGCTATTTCTCTATTAATAAAGTAATTCTCGGGGTTTTTCCCAACACGACAAAGGTGCTTTTACTCGGAGCCTATCCTTCTTATTGCTTATTGTGGAAGTGGAGACTCCAAAGACTCATTCCATTCTTGGATTTATTGAGAATTAAGAGAAACGAAAAGCGAGAGAAAAGAAAAAGACAAAAAAATGAGAAAGATATTAAGTTAAAGGACAAGAAAGAGAAAAAGAAATAAGAAAAAAGTGCGGTAGAAACTAAGAGGGAGAAGGAAGAGATTAACAATAATTCAGCGCAGAAGACAAAGGAAGAAGTAAAAGCTTAAACTGATAAAGGTGGCGTAGAACAATCTTGCAATATACTTTGATGTATGAAATAGTTGTGTTTAAGTGGATTTGATGACCATTTAACATTTAATTTTTCTTGTTTTATGAAAGTCCTTAGAATGTTGTTCAATAATTGTACACGTATAATATTTGGTAGTGATAGTAGTATAACTAGAAATCTATGAGGTGAATTAAGACTATCTACCACTACTTCACATCAATTTGGTTAAAAGGTGGTATAAACATGCTAAGAATGTGCATTAAAAACAGTCCTAAGGAGCAAAAGCCAGTTTTCTTAGTGTATCAACGCACAACATAAGCCATCATCTAAGTAAAAATTATTGTTAGAAAGCATATCAGAGGAATTTCAAAGGATGCAGAACCTTAGTATCATTCATTCATTTCTTAGGTGTGTGGCAAGTGATGTGCACTAAATTCGGCATATTGGTAGCAAATGCTACCAACATTATAATTTATTGAAAAACTTAACTGATAGAGTTCAAAACTTTTCTTTTCAAACTATTTTTAGTATACATTTAATTTCAAGACTCTGCTAACAAGGTTAAATTTGAGTTAGATTAGAATTTCATTTAATTTTCAGTAACGTTGAAAATTGTTTCGACTCTTAGTTTTTGTAAGGTCCCCTTTTTATTTCTGCTCCCTTTTAAGGGCTGCCATACATTAATGGGCCTAAAGGCCGGCCCATAGGATAAAAGCCTTTCATGTTGCCCTAATCCCACACTCACTTTCACTCCTACACAGAAACGTAGCCGTCTCCCTACGCTGCCAAAAGAGCTCTGCTAGGGTTCGCTTCCTCATCTCGAACAAGTCCGCTCAAGCTCAGTTTTTGGGTCTTCTGCTCCATGTAAGTGATTCCCAATCCCATGATTGTTCCATGTAAGAGCTCTTTTCTGTATTCCCTCACTTAAGGCCTCGTAATAATGTTATTCTGCTACTGTTCCGCCAGTGTCCAGTCCATCTCTCGAGTTGCAGTGCTCCGCGGCCCAGAGTCAAAGCCTCGTGTAACCCCTTTCCAGGTACGGGAAGCTAGTTTCGTGAAATAATTGATGTTCATGTTTTTTTTGAAGTGTATGTGTGATTTGATGATCTGTACGATATCTTGAGTGTATGAAATGTGTTATTGAACTTTTTGGCTGTATTTTCTAGTTTGTTACGCGACTGTGCAGTGGGCGAGGTCTGATAATCTCGCCCAAGCGAGCTATCTCGCCCAGGCGAGGTAAGCTGAGGCTCGCCCAGTAATTCTCGCGCGAGGGGTCGCCCAGGCGACCAGCTCCATTTAATTGAGCGAGCATCTCGCCAGGCGAGGAGGGTCTCGCCTAAGCGAGATAGTGCAAGGGCCACTGTTCCAGGATTTCGAGCTCTAGCCTAGGCGATGAGGTCTCGCCTGAGCGAGAGACTCTCTCACCTGAGCTAGACTTCTCTGCTTGAGCGAGGGACTGAGCGAGGGTGCTGTTTAATTTGGTGTTCCTTTCTGTTTTGGATGGTTGGCATGTGATTAATAAGTTTATTGCATGAAAGTATGATGGGTTGAATGTGTGTGTGTGTGTGTATATATATATATATATATATATATATATATATATATATGATGAGAGGGGGGCTCATATGTGATAACGGGTGAAAGTGGCATGATCTTACGTGAATATTACATGAGTGGTTAGATATGTATGCGATCACAAATCGGGTATTAACAACGATGAACCTTGGTGGTTGGTAATTTTGTGGCATGACATTGACATGAGGGGAGATGTTTCCTCAAGGTTGGTAATACGAGTTGGTATTGATTGACATGTGATATACGGGGGTTGTCTATGGATGTTGGTATAAATCTTCCCTGCATGGTGTATGTGATTATTTCCTTACTGATTTATGATTGTTAGTCTGTGTCAGCGTGTAATTCCTTGGGGTCTCTAGGTGAGACCTCTAGGGCTACGCTTCAATGGTCGGGACGTAATTCCATGGCCCCTGTTAGTGGGTGTCCATGGTGGTGCCCCATCTGTATAATTAGGTAAGGATTCAAGTTAAGGTTGCATCCTGACACTCTAAGGAGCCAATTAGTCTCACTTAGAGCGGACTGACTCCTGTGGTGAGAGTAGCAGGAGGTCTGAAATTCATTAAGGGCTAACCTCTTAGTGAGGGAAAATTGATCCACCGTAACACTTGTAACACATTGCTCGGGGGTGAACAGCTCAGGAGTGAGCAGAGGTATCCACCACAAGTGCAGGCATCCGCTGAATCCGACCAAGTTATACGTATTCAGATGAGTCGAGTCGAGTCGTAGTGTATTGATTGAGAGTCATAACATGTTTGGATGATGTATGGATATTGAATGGTGAGAACTATATTTTGATTGTATGATATATGATGTTGGCACTAGCTTACCCGGTTTATTGTATGGTTGTCTTGTATGTGGTTCTTCTTTCTTGCGATGATCATCAATTTAATTGATGGGAGCAGATGGGCGAGGTTCCAGAGATCAGCAAGGAAGTGGAGATTCCGCTGCATAGTCCGCGTGGACTAGTTTATATTTCTGTATGAGTTTATTTAGGGTTGTGACCCATGTATCTGTTCGTCCTTAGAATTATGCACTCTGGTTAACTTTTCCTCTAGTTTCTTTTGGGTATCATGGTGTGCCATGGGTTGTATGGAGTTGAGTTTAAAACTCCTAGACTGCGCTTTCATGTTATCTTTCTTGTGACATTCCTTTAATTTCACGTACTTAATTAAATGGGGTGTTACAGTTTTCATTAAAAAAATATTTTTTTTTCTTATGCAATTTAATCATAGCAGATAATTATAAAAATGTCGCTAAATATTTTTGTGAAGAAATCTTTTATTATGCGATTTTTTATTTGATTCTAAACTTTATAAAACCATAAATTATTATTTCCTAGAAATTTTGAGTCTCTCAAAACTGGTTAAGAGATTATTTTAATTTAAGAACCTAAGTACATAAGTAACAATTTATAAACTTGTTTGGAAAATTTTAAATAATTCAAGAACTAGGTAAGTCATTTAACTTTAATGCTACAAAATAGTTTGATTTTGTAATGATGCTAAATTAAAAAGAAATGTAAATTGCATATTCAATTAAACTAATATATGCATTTTTTTTTTTTTGTGTTTTTCTGCCGCAAGCTCTAAACACTGCCACTTTTCCAAGGGTTGAAACTTGAAATTGCATTTGTCAAAAAAAGAAGAAGAAAAACTATCCACGTTGTGCACGTGAATAAAAACTTGATTTACTCATTTTTAACCTTATTAAGCAAAACCATCGAACTCCATTTTCACCCATTGATAGGCAGTAAGTTTGGTGTAGGCTAACAAGAAAAAAAGAAATTAATATCCATGAAAAAAACAATTTAAAATATAGAACCTTTTATATTGCTATGTTGCTTACTAACAAATTAAATTAAATATGAGCAAAGGGATAAATTTTTAAAAGAAAACAATTTTCTTGAAAACCGAAAACAAAAAGTAAATTGTTGAACTGCCTTATTAGTAAGGTGTAAGAGGAATACGAGACATGACATATTTCGCATCAGTCAATAAACGAAACTAAATAGCTATTAACACCAGTTTAACATCGGCTTTGCATTTTATGCCTGTGTAACATCTAGTCTAATACTTACTAATTTTTAAATTGATTTTTTAATTAAAGTAGTTTAGTGAAGACGTTTTTATTTTAAAATTTTAGCACCAATTTGACTAAAACTAATAGCAATAAATTAAAAAAAAAATAAAAAAATCATAATAGATATTTTCAAATTTCTAAAATAAATAGTACAATAATCTCGACTAGTTGGTTCATACCTTAGACGGGTGTGTGAAGAATTTCACCGGATTCCATAGTGGTTGTCAAATATTTTTACTGAAAAATAGCGTATCCGAGACGACGTTGAAAGATTGATCATGTGTTGAATAAGAGAGAGTCACTTGCAAAAAATTATTCAAACGCTTAAGTCGCTAAAAGTATAAAATATATATGAATATATAAAGTGGATATACGAGATAAATTTAAAAAAAACTGTATTTTTCTTTGTTAGAAAATTGTATGTGAAATAATTTAAAAAATTGTATTTTCCTTTGTTAAAAAAACTCTATTTTAAATAATTTAAAAATCTGTATTTTCGTTTACTTAAAAAACTATATTTGAAATACTTTAAAATACTATATTTTCCTTTGTTTAAAAGGTGTATTTCAAATATTAAATTTTAAAAATTACAAGCACATTTACATTCTTAATATTTAGAAAAAAAATATAAGTTTAAAATAGAAATTTTTTTATTGAAATTAAAAATGTAAAAAATAAAATTAATTTCAACATTTAGGTAAATATTTAAGTAGAGTAAGTTGATGTTAATTTTAAAAATTTATTTTAAGATTTATTCATAAGTTATGATTATGTTTAATTAATAATTTTTTTTTTTCAATTTTGGAATGCAACAACATTATTTTATTTTAAAAAAAAAGTTAAAATTTAATGAAGTCAATTTTAAATATGAAGACAGAATTAAATATAAAATATGAAGACAGAATTAAATAAAACGTTTGTATGCTTCTTTGTTCTAAAAACCTTTCTACATTTATTTTTGCACAGCTTCTACTAAAATGTTGCATGGCACATTTTCTCAAAAATTTTCATGATGACCTCATCAACTTTCTTTTATAAACAATATGCATGTACATTACCTATGTGACAACAGAGAGGACTCAAAAGTGAACTTTAATAACAGTTGAGTACATAGAGAATCATTATGATCACATCAAGATAAAATTAACAGCAAATGAATCCAGGCACACATTTTTTTTTTTCACCAGCATAAGCACATATGCTAATAAACCACAGTCAATATTTAGTGATATAGCCTTCAATCAATATTCATGACCGTTCATCACTTTTAATCCCACACATTACATAATACAAGTAATAATGTCTTTCATCTTCAACTAGGTACAACAACACATTTTTTTTTTTTTAAAAACACAATCACACCTGATAAAATAGGGATACATTCTACTTCAACTAGGTACAACAACACAATTTTTTTTTTTTGAAAACACAATCACACCTAATAAAATAGGGACACATTCATCTTCAACCAGGTAGAACAATACTCTTTTTTTTTCATTTTTTTTAAAACACGTTCATCTTCATCCATTCTTTATGCCTTCAATCTCCTCTTAATTACTGCAATATTGGAGTCGGCGACAGAGGCTCAACCTAGACGAATATAAAAGCAATTATTATACTTTCATAAAAGCGATTTTAAAAAGTTATAGATTTAATTATAGGAGAAGTATAAGTAGCAATGAGTGAATTTCATGTTATTCATTAGTCTCATAAAAAATAATGAGAAAAATATATCGACTTAAATAGATATCAATAAAACATAAGATGACACTGATATAAAAGTAATTACGAAATCATCATGTTATGCTGTGAAAAACTGCTTCTAATTAATCATCACATGAGCAAATGATAGTATCACTCACCATAAAAAAATATTGGGTTAAATATGTTTTTGGTCCCTCAAGTTTCAGCGAAATTTGGAATTAGTCCCTCATCAAAACTTTTGACTAATTTAGTCCTTTATCTTTCAAAATACGTGAATTTAGTCCTTTTAACCAAATTTTGTTAAGTTTATATGACGTTTGAAGCGTATTTCATGATAGTATTTAAGTTAACATTGAAGCAAAAATGTGTCAAACAGTATAAATAATTTAAATACTATCATGAAATGCGCTTGAAATATCAGATAAACTTAACAAAATTTGGTTAAAAGGACTAAATTCATGCATTTTGAAAGATGAAGGACTAAATTGGTCAAAAGTTTTGATGAGGGACTAAACCCAAATTTCGCTCAAACTTGAGGGACCAAAAACATATTTAACCCAAAAATATTTGATTTACCTTGTTCAATATCTGAACTATTTGTTAAAGATTATACTTCAGTTGCTGCCTGTTTCATTTACATTAAAATAATTTATTTGTTTTAATTTTTTAATTAAAAGTTGTTTGACAGTTTTCAAACAAACTTAGTAGTGGAGATATTTTAGGAAGTTGTTAAACATGGGATTGTGACCCGTGCAGTTCTGTGCAGCTCCTATTATTTAGCTTAACAGTTTCATTTCATTATGTATTTAAAAGTCTCCTTCAATTCAATAAGATGAGATAATTCACTTCAATCAGAAATATTGCTTTTGTTCAGAAACGTACTCCTCTGTTTTATTTCTCTTAAAACACCAACACTATTGAATAACAGAAATGATGGCCCTAGAAGCATCGGGAGCCTATTTAAAAGGAAAGCATATATGCAAATTAATTTTAAGCATGATGCAACTCAAAAACACATTAAAACACATTACGATAATGTTCTCAATTCAAAGCACGAATCACCAGCCTTGGCTTTGTTATTGAGCTCCCCTTCGAGAATTAGTTGAATTATAATTTTGCAAAAAAAGAAAAATGTCTAGTATTTTTAATGAAAATGATGAATGATAGCACTTGATAGAGAGAAATTAAGAAGAATGCTATAAATTAGCAGTGTCCTAAACTCCTAATTCTATGGAACAAAGATTAAGGCGAAAAAGTATGCATACCTCTTCTTCAGAAGTTCTGTGTAGAGCAGAATTAAGATGAGTTACTTTTTGAGGTCTCGCATATTCTGAATAATACCACGGATTATGTATTTTGTTGAATGCACTGAAAGTTTTCATGGAGCTGCACTTGATGATGTGGACTTCCTCCAAGGATGGAAAACTTAAAGTAAAATTGCCAGCGTAGAAACACCTTAGCTCATCTAATTTTTCAAGATACAAATCTTGCAGCTGCTCAAATATTATTTTTACATTCTCATCAGATTCCTCCCCCTCCTTCGATATTATCTCTTCAATTGATTTACATTCTTTTATCTTCATACTTTTCAGTTCACCCAAGCTTTTTGCTGTTGAAGATGTGAACAAATATGGCAGGCTATTGCAACTTTCTAGCTCCAAATACATGAGTTGCGGAAATATTATCTCATCCTCCTTGGATTCCTCTGCAACAATTGCCTTCAATCCCTCACACTCGTCCACGACTAGATCTTTGGTCACTGATGTTGGAAACACACTTGTAAGGCCTTTACATTCCTTAACATGTACTTCTTTTAGATGATGCATGATTAGAATCCCATGAGGGTCTTCACTCCAAATATTCTCCAGGTTTGATAAGTTGGATAAACTCAATTTCTTCAGAGGAAGAGTAACTACTGTGTCTTTTGTCGTACGTTTGAGATCAAATATGGTTTTCACATAATCACAGTTTCCAACTTCCAATGTCTCCAATTTTGGTAATAAAGGAAGTAAATGAAAGGGTAGCACTGCATCTGATAAAAATTGGCAGACCTCCACAGTCATTATGACCAACTTACTGAAATACAAGTCTGGGATATACAGTGGGTCATGCCATAACTCTGGTAGTTTTGGTCTACTTTTGAGATCAAGATCTTCGAGTTCGGAAATCTGCACGTGCAAACAATAATTGAAAATATGAAACTAATTATTTACAAGAGTCAACGATATCTTTTAAATCAGTACTCTACAAATATGAAATGCTCACTATTTGCAAGTTTCAATACTTGCAAAAAAGTTAAGAATTGAGGTTTATAATTTTATTTAGTTGTCCTAACATGAAATTGGTTCAACAGTTACGGTAGGTTTAGAAATGTAAATAAATAAATAAAATTTATTGTTACGAATATGAAAATTTATAATTATCTTAAACTATGTTCTTTTCCATTGATTTTCATACTTTATTGTTAGTATTTTAAGGTTGTTAAAGGGATAGTTGAAGGGATAGAGAAAATGTGTAATAGTAGAGTGTGAAAGTAGTAGTTGGAGAAGTGTATTTTGTAGTTGAGAGTAGTTGTATTGGATGTTGTGTTAGTTGTTCTTCATTGTTACAAAATGGTAGGATACATGGGTATTTATAGACCCATAGATTATTCTAGAAATTCCTAGCTAGAACTTGTGCAAATACTTCTAGATTTTTCTACATAGTTGAATGTTCTTGGTTTTTCTTTCTATCCTAAGCTTTTCTTCAATACTCTAGAAATTTCTTTACATTTCAATAACTCTATCTTATATTTTTCTAGATTGTTTTAGAATTTGCATTATACTTTAATACTCCTCCTTGATGCAAATTCAGTAACTCCAAGCATAGCGCCTAGTAGTTCAAATCTTGGTCTTGGTAAGGCCTTTGTGAAGATATCTACAATTTGATCTTCTGTCGGGCAGTACTCAAGTCGTATCTTCATATTTGTTTCCGCTTCTCTGATGAAGTTGTATTTAATTGCTATATGTTTTGTTCTGCTGTGATGCACAGGATTCTTTGTCATTGCAATGGTTGATTTATTGTCACAATTAATTGTAGTAGGGCCACTTTGTTTTTCTCCCATATCTTTGAGTATTCTTCGAAGCCATATAGCCTGACTTATTGCTTCAGCGGCTGCCACATATTCTGCTTCAGCGGTTGATTGTGCAACTGTGGCTTGCTTCTTTGACGCCCAAGAGAATATTCCTGATCCAAGTGAGAAAGTATAGCCTGAGGTGCTCTCATGTCGTCCACTGACCCTGCCCAATCACTATCAGTATAACCAAGCAATGTTGGATTGCCTGTGGATTTGTACCATATACCGTACTCTTTGGTTCCTTGTAGATATCTTAAAATTCTTTTGCCTACGCCAAGATGTATTTGGCTTGGGTTTTGCATGAATCTTGATAAGAGACTTGTAGCGAACATGATATCTGGTCGTGTAGCCGTTAGATAAAGTAGACTTCCAACTAGACTCCTGTATCTAGATGCATCGGCTTCTGGTGCTCCATCCACCTTTTGTAGTTTCTCATTCATCACTAGTGGTGTGCTTACAGGTTTGTACCAGTACATTTTAAATTTATTCAGCAAATCTTCTGTATATTTCTTTTGTGAGATGAATATTCCATCATCTCTTTGACTTACCTTTATGCCAAGGAAATAACTCATCTAGCCAAGATCAGTCATCTCAAAGGTCTTCATCATATCTTCTTTAAACTCCATCAACATCTTTGTGTTGGTTCCAGTATAAATAAGATCATCTACATATAGAGAGAGTAAAAGAGTATGCTGACCTTGTGTCTTGATGTATAGTGTAGGCTCACTCTTGCTCCTCCCGAATCCTTGATCGGTGAAATATTGATCGATTCTACTATACCATGCACGAGGAGCTTGTTTCAGGCCATATAAAGCTTTCTTCAATCTCAACACTTTGGCTTCTTGGCCTTTAACCACAAATACTGGTGGTTGCTCTATATAGATCTCTTCTTCAAGAACACCATTGAGGAATGCAGACTTGACGTCTAATTGGTAGATGCTCCATCCTTTTTGTGCTGCAAGGGCTATTAGAGTTCTTATTGTGTCTAGTCGAGCAACTGGAGCAAATGTCTCATTGTAGTCTACTCCAGGTTGTTGTGAATAACCCTTAGCTACCAACCTTGCCTTGTGTTTGTGTATGGTACCATTAGGATTTAACTTTGTCTTGAAGACCCACTTAACTCCGATGATATCTTTATCTTTTAGACAGTCTGCTAGCTCCCAAGTGTTATTTTTCTCTATTGTCTTTATCTCTTCTTTCATTGCCTTGACCCATTCTTCTTGTTTTGCGGCCTCTTCAAAGGTTCTAGGCTCTAGTATGGCCAAGTTGCAAGATTCATAGATGTCTGTTAGAGATCTGATTCGTCTCGGAGTAGATTCAGGCGATGATTCTTCTTGATCTTGAATTGATGTTGGAGTTGCAGGAGATTTTGGAGTTATAATGGTATCTTGATCATTATCTTTTTGGCTTGTAGTTGGTTGATTGTTGGGCATGTATATTGTCTTCCTTTCAATTTGTTCCTCTTCCCAGTTCCAAGTAGCGCTTTCATTTACTTCAATGTCTCTACTGATAGTTAGCTTCTTTGTTTGAAGATGATAGACTTTGTAGCCTTTGGATTGTGTACTATAACCCAAGAAGATGCCTCGTACGGTCTTGTCTTCTAGTTTGTGTCTCTTTTGGTCTGGAAAATGAATATAGTAAACATATCTAAATACTTTTAGATGTTTAGCAAATGGTTTCTTACCGCTCTAGGCTTCGATTGGAGTTTTGTCTTGAACTGCTTTAGTAGGACATCTATTGAGTAGGTATACCGCAGTGTAGACTGCTTCTGCCCAGAATGTATTTGGTAGTCCTTTCTCCTTCAGCATTGATCTCGCCATCTCCATGACTGTGCGATTCTTTCTTTCTGAAACACCCTTTTGTTGTGGAGTATATGCGACTGTAAGTTGTCGTTCTATGCCTTCATCTTCGCAGAATTTGTCAAACTCATGAGATGTGTACTCCTTTCCACGATCACTTCTAAGTACTTTTATTTGTTTTCCACTTTGTTTCTCGACAAGAGCCTTGAATTTCTTGAATATTCCAAAGACTTCTGACTTTGCCTTTAAGAAATAGACCCATGTCATTCTAGAGAAGTCATCAATGAAGAGGATTAAGTACATGTTGTTGTGATGTGAAGGCGTCCTCATCGGTCCACAAACATCGGTGTGGATTAATTCTAGTAAGTATTTTGCTCTCCATGCTTTGTCTGTTGAGAATGGCAATCGGTGTTGCTTGCCGAGAAGACATCCTTCGCATGATTCATTGTTCTCCTTCAAGTAAGGAAGATCCCTCATCATGTTTTTCTGATATAGAAGCTTTAAGGCATGTGTGTTGAAGTGGTCAAATCTCCTATGCCAAAGCCATGAGTCATCAACTTCCGCCTTCATGGCAATATTAGTTCCAGGTTTGAAGCTTATGGGAAAGCTTCTATTGCTCTTCTCCATTTTTACTTCACCAATTTCTATCATTCTATTGTCATAAATTTTGCATGTATCTTTCTCAAAGTGAAGAGAATACCCATTCTCCATCATTTGGCCAATACTTAAAAGATTTTCTTTAAGATTGGGAACTAGTAAAACATCCTTGATGAATTTCGTACCTTTCTTTGTCTCCACCATGGAAATTCCTTTGCCTTGAGACTCCACTGTGGCTCAATTTCCAAGTCGAACTTTGACATTGACAAATTTATCAATGTCTTTGAAGATACTTTGATCTTTGGCCATGTGATTGCTGCATCCACTGTCCAAGTACCAGTTTCCTTCTTCACTATGAGATTCTTGATTGGCATAAAATAAACGTTGCTCCTGATTATGTTCTTCAGCAAAGTTTGCTTGATGCTTATTTTTTATTACGACAATATTTCTTCACGTGTCCAGGCTTCTTGCAATAATGGCATATTGGCTTCCTACGATGCCAACAGTCTTTTTCTGCATGACTTGACTTATTGCAAATGCCACACAGAGGATATTTATCTTTCTTGCTTCCAGAGAAATTTCTAGAATATTTTTCTTTTCTTCTTCTTCTCTCCTTTTGGGTTGTAATTTGAGCTTTGATTGGAAGGCATTTTTGACTGAATTTGTATCAACACGATTATTTAATCTTGCTTCGTGCGCTCCAAGGAGACCAACTAATTTACTTATCGATAGAGAAGATGGATCCGAGGAAGTTTCTGTGGAAGCTACTATGGAATCATATTTCTCTGTGAGAGTGATAAGAATTTTTTCTACCACTCTTTTTTCCTTAATTTCTTTTCCATATAACTTCATTTTATTCACTATTTTTTTTATTCTTCCATAGTATTGTTCAATGGTCTCATATTCCTTCATTCTGATGGTCTCAAATTCTCTTCTTAGATAGTGTAGTTTAACGGAACGTACCTATTCATTCCCTTCAATTTCTTCTTCCAAAATATCCCATGCCCTTTTTGCAGTTTCTGCATCCATGATCCTCCTAGCGATAGTTTCTCCCACAGCTTGTTGAAGAACAAACAATGCTTGGGCATCCTTTTGTTCAGAATCTTCTAGCTTTTTCCGTTCCTCCTCAGAAAGAGTCTCAATATTATCTGGTTTTGTATAACCAGATTGAACAATATCCCACAATTTTTGTGAGATAAAATATGTCTTTAGTTTGAGTTTCCAAAGGTCAAAATTTTCACCAGTAAAAACTGGTAGGGGAACTGAAGAAAAGTGAACATTGTTAGAAGCCATGGATTAAGAGAAAAAACTCTCTTCTTTTGGAAGTATAAAAGGAAGGTTTTGGAAGTAATAGATAATTTTTCTACGCCCAATAAATGATCGAACGTAGCTCTGGTACCACTGTTAGTATTTTAAGGTTGTTAAAGGGATAGTTGAAGGGATAGAGAAAATGTGTAATAGTAGAGTGTGAAAGTAGTAGTTGGAGAAATGTATTTTGTAGTTGAGAGTAGTTGTATTGGATGTTGTGTTAGTTGTTCTTCATTATTACAAAATGGTAGGATACATGAGTATTTATAGACCCATAGATTATTCTAGAAACTCCTAGCTAGAACTTGTGCAAATACTTCTAGATTTTTTTTACATAGTTGAATGTTATTGGTTTTTCTTTCTATCCTAAGCTTTTCTCCAATACTCTAGAATTTTCTTTACATTTCAATAACTTTATCTTATATTTTTCTAGATTGTTCTAGAATTTGCATTATACTTTAATATTTATAGGGACAAATAATTCATTGCTTGAAGTTTGTAACAAAAAGTTAAGCCTGCTTAGGAATGATAATCAGTAAATTTATTTTAATTGTTGACTAAAAATTGATTGTAATTTGACTTTAAATTATAGATATAGTGTGTAAAATTTAATTAGAAGTCATAGAAATTTTTTTTAATAATTAAAATTAAATCCACTTTTTTTTTCTGTCACCTAGACTTGACTTGCAGTATGCTACACCTATAGTAGTTGAAAAAACATGAAGAATAATCCAATTATGACTATTACTTTGAAGAATTGTTTCGTAAGATTACATTTTTTATATATATGTATATTTTTTAGCCTACACTTGCAAGTAGGTTATTGTTAACAGTTTAAGTATGATATTCATGAGTATTTATTTTGAAGAATTGTTAAATAAATTATAATACTTTTTCACCTTTTTTGTCCAAAGCCGTAATGCATGTTCACACAAATTCTATAGATATATCTCCATAAATAACGAAATGGGTTCTACGAAGCTGTGTTTATAACAGGAATCAAACAATTTCAATAACAAAACATAATACGCATACCTTTCTCCCAAATCCCTTCCGCGTAGTAGAGTTGAGATCAGTGTCCAGTGGAATGTTTTTGTAATCAATTCTCACTTGAGTCAACTTGTCTGCTTTTAGCGTACTTGGACATAAAGTTACCATATCATCGCAATATGTTACTGATAATTCTTCCAAGGATGGGAAACTTAAATTCCCTCTGTAGAACCTTCGCAGATTCAATAACCTATAAAGTTTTAAACAACTGAGCTGTGGAAATATTATCTCATCCTCCTCATCATCTGATTCCTCCCCACACACTATCTCTTCAATTGATTCACAATTTTCTATCTCTATTCTTTTCAGTTGTGCCAAAGTTTTCGCGGTTGAGGATGTGAACAAATATGACAAACCATCACAATTTTGTACTTTTAAACATATCAGGTTTGAGAAAGACACTGTGCATGTTACCAAGTTTTCCAAAGTGGAACAACTAATCACTTCAAAAGTTTCTAGATTTCTGACAAAGGGCTCAGTCCATGAGTTCTCTAACCCAATGGAAACTAGCTCTCCAAGGGACTCCAAGCGTAATTCTTTGAGCTGTAATAGAAGTTCACTATTATTAGGTCTTTGATGGCAGAAAATCAGCTTGAAGGAACTACTCCACACCATAAGCTTCTTTACATTCGGCAACTGTTGTAGAAATCCATACTCCGGAAATTCATCACATTCATTATCAAAGCACAGACCGAGAACTTTTAAGTAGTGTAAAAGGTTTGTCTGAAATTCTCCGTCCACAATCATCTTTAATTCATTTTTACCCACTGTCAGATCCTCTAAGTTGGGTATAATTAGCTACAATGAGAAACCAATAATCATGCAAAAGCAGGTTAGCACTGCCATATATTCAGCCCTCTATTTTGATTTAAATTAATTTTAGATGAAAAATCGATAAATGAGATGAATAGTGGTTGTATGGGAAGAAAATATAATGAAAAAGATTTCAGCGGTTGGTAGGAGATTGTTTATGAAGATTTAGGCAGTTTTTGACACATGATAATTTGAATGCATGTAGAAGAAATAATTTATGTAATCGATTTTGGAAAAAAAAGGGCGAACCTCAGATGTTGGTGTTGCATCATGAATATTATGGTTGAAGTTGGGCAAATCCCATAGCGTCAATGACGTCAGAGTGGGGAACGTAAGGTTGGGATTGGTTCCTTCTGGATGACCTGGATTTCCATCTGTATCTTCATTCCAAAGGGTTTCCAGCTTTGGCAGCTTCCATAGAACTAATGTCTTCAGAGGAAAAGTAATTGATGTGTCTTGTGTTATACATTTGACATCAAATATGGTTTTGACAGAATCACAGTTTCGAACTTCCAATGTTTCCAATTTGGGTAATAAAGGGAGTAAAGTGAAAGGTAGCACTGCATCTGATGAAATTTTGCATTCATTCACAATCAATTTCTTCAAGTATCTGAAGCAAAAGTCTTTTATCTGCAGTGCGACACGCCATATCTCTTGTAGGTCTGCCCTATCTCTGAACTCAAGTTCCCATTGCGATGGTGCTCTCTTTCGAAATCAGCACATGTAAATGAATAAATGAAAATACGAAATTAATCTTGTACAAGGATTACCAAGAATTCAGACTTTACAGTTTTGCTACAAATAACCAACTTTACTTATAACTAATATCCAGGAAAGAAATTTAATAGCTTAATTGAAGAAATTTTTAAAAGTTATCAGAAGTGACATTTTTTATGTTGGTTTTTAACCTTTTATATTTATATCGATTTACCTCTTATGAACATTTATTAAGCTTTCTTTTTACTTTTACACAAGGTATTTCTTATTAATTTTTACATTACAAAAAAAAAAACCTTTTTAATATATTTCTAAATAAGATATTGACAATAATAACAAATTATTATTATACTTTTATATTATTTATAGTCTTTATTTTATCATTTCTAGATTGTACTTAAAATACAATAATATTGATTATGGAAGATGTATTTTATTGTTATCATTTCTTTTACTTTTTACTTTTTTCATTACAGACGGTTCATTTTATCTCTATTATAAAACATAGTAGAAGATTTATAAGAAATATTCATTATGATAAATATATAGCAATAAAAATAAAATAAATATAATGAAAATAAATTATTAATAAAAAATATACAAATTTAAAATTAGTTAAAAATTGAAATTAAAAATATATTTTATACTTAAATAAATTAAATTTATGGTAAAATGGCATATAAAAGTATTTGAGTCTGTTCTATTTGTTATATTTATAAGTTTTTGGCTTAAATACTTTTTTGACCCTCATTTTTGTAGTGTTTGTTGCGGATGGTCCTCATTTTGACAGAATGTTTAAAATGGTCCTCATGTTTACCGAATGTTTAAAATGATCATCATTTTCACAATTCGTGTTTTATTTGGTCATTTTCTGTAACGCCGTTTAAATCATTAACGAAGCATTATGCAGGTCACGTAACACCCTAATAAAAACCCGTTAATTATTTAAACGGCATTACAGAAAAGGACTAAATAAAACACAACTTGCGAAAATGAGGACCATTGTCAACATTCGTAAAAAATGATGACCATTTTAATCATTCTGTCAAGATGAGGACCATCCACAACAAACACTACGAAAATAAGGACCAAAAAGGTATTTAAGCCTAAGTTTTTTAATTAATAAAATTACCGTTTACAATTAGTTGGTTAATTCAGTTAAATTTAATATAATTTGTTTAGGTTATTGAGACAATGTTTCAAACCATAAGTTTATTAATTTATATTAAATACGATTTTTAAAGAAAATTATTACGAAAATTAATTGAAAATAATTATAATTAAATAATGTAAGTCCTTTTTTCTGCTCTAATAAGGTTTGGGCTTAGCCTTATAAGAGGGTCCAAGTAGGGATGTCAAAATAATTCGTATCCGCGGGTATCCACAGATAAAACCCGCAACGGTTAGAAAACGAATATTAAAGATGGATACCCGCAGGTACGAGTATTTTTTATACTCGTATGTTAACAGGGCGGGTACGGGTATCATAGTATCCATACCCGTGGATACTCGTACCCGCTAAACTTTAATTCACAAAACTACCCTTATATATATATATATATATATATATATATATATATATATATATATATATATATATATATATATATATATATATATATATATATATATATATATATATTAGTAAAAAATATTCTAGCTTAATTTTTTGTAAGTTGCACATCTTGTCTTCTGTCTTCATTCTTCAAACTTCAAGAATTTGTACGTTGTCTTCTTCCAAGTACACCCATTGACATTTTTCTATTTCCTTTATTTGAAATTGGACATATACATCAAATACTATCTAGACAATGACGTTTATGGTATGCTTGTTGTCAAATGATGAAATCAAAATAACAATATTTGGCACGTGATAATTGAGGTTTATTATTTGTTTATTGTGTTTATTTTTTAGGAATCAATTGGAGAAAGTGAACTTTTTGATTAAAACACGAATTAAAGAATTTTCATTGTGTTGAACGTCCTTTTCTATTTACTTTTATAATTATTTGGACTTGTATGAACTTGAATTTATATTTGAACTTTATTTAAAATTTATGACAGTGATGTATTTTATTTTATTTTATTTAAATTTAAGATTAAATATTTGTTTTTTAAATAATTTTGTAAATACCCGCGGGTACCCGTATATACCCGCAGATATGAAAAAAATAGGCGGGTACCCGCATAACAGATACCCGACGAATATGGATACGGGTACAGGGCAGATATTTATCTGGCGGGTAGGGTATGGGGGAGCTACTACCCGTACCCTACCCGTCCTGTTGACATCCCTAGGTCCAAGTAAGCCCACTAGTTGTCTCCAAGACATCCACTTAGCCTACTCACTCTTAATTTGCTTCTTTTCTCTAAAACAGTTCCCCTCCCTTCTACATCTTCAAAAGCAGAAGTTGTGCTAAGGCAATTGCGAAACGTCCCTCATAGCTAGTCGAAAGCTCCTTCCACATAAGTTAAACACCTGAACCTCATGTTTTCCCTCCCATTTCTTGTATGGTAGTGTTTGTTCAACTTTGGGGTTGTCCTTATAACCTTCCTTTCGTGTACCTTTGTATCTGTTTCAGCTTCTTAAGCTATCGTTATACAGTGGTGAGCTCATGTTAGGGCTCTTTTCCATTGTGGTTCTTTTTCCAGATAAGGGAAGCTCTTTGCGTTTTCTTGAAATATTTTGTATGTTGTGGCTCTACTTTGTGTTTAAAATGCATGTTTGATCACTGTGGTTATATGAGAATGAGTTCTGTTGTGTTTTGTGTCAAATTACAGGTATGCATGCGTGAGAGTAGGTGAGATCTGCTAGGCTCGCTCAAGCGAGTGGGAGCGAGAGCTCTCACCTAAGCGAGACTAGCAGAATCTCACCTCTGGTTTTTGCCTGAGCTTTCGCTCAGGTGACGAAGGTGCAAGGGTCTCGCCTAAGTGAGAACTCGTGGAAACCTGCAATGCTCATTGTCCGAGCTTTTGCCTAAGCAAGAAAGGCCCGCCTAAGTGGGAGAATTCTTCCGCCTGAGCGAGCACCTCTAGCTTGGGCGAGGTTCGTGCAAGAAACACGGTGTGAACTGAATCTATTCCATGATGGTTTGATTTATCTTTGCAAATATGAAATATGCTGCTATGTATGCAGTACGTAATATAATGCATATGGAATTCATGTTTTTGAATGAATTAAATTATGAATCATGGCTGGTTGGTTGAGTATTGATATGCGGTTTGGATGTGATGAGATAACATGTGGAATGTGGTACGAAACATGAATGTGGAATGAGATAGACGTAATTCCATGAATCTCTTGGTGAGATTTCATGGTGGTGTTGTAGTGTGTATAATTAGATAAGGATTCAAGTAAGGATTGCATTCCGAAACTCTAAAGAATCAGTTAGTGTCACGTAGAACAGACTGATTCAGGTGGTGAGAGTAGTGGGAGGCTCTGGTCTTTGGCAGGATAATGGCCTTAGATGTTTAAAGGCTAACCTTGTGCGTGGTAGGGTGAAACCCATTGGCAATGCTCTGTAGAGCAGTAGAGGGCACCACAAGTGCAAGCATCCAGTGAATCCGATCTTCTTATACGTATCTGGATAAATTGAGTCTTAGAGTCATACTATTTGTTTGCCCTCACATATTGAATGCCTATTGTTCTGCCTGTTTGAAGTCTGTGTAATATTACTTTCTCAATGCTATGTAAAAATCAAATTTTATCTCTAGCTTACCCTTTTGCTTGTGTTTATTTTCTTGTGTGGTGTTTCTTTTGCGATGATCACCAAATCCTTGGAGTGAGTAGATGTGGAGATTATTGGGATCGTTCGGATGTTACTGATGTTGCTGCCTTGTTTTGGACATGGTAGTTGATGCTCTTTTGAGCAACTTTTGTCATACCGTTTTATTTTTTGCAACTCCTTACTATGTGATCATTCTCAAGTTAAGCTTATTGTCAATGTTTTGTGCCTTAGTAATCTTCCTCTCCGTATATTATTGGATAACTTAAGAAGGTTAATTTTTATATGTTTTCTGTTGGTGCTTTATTTTTATCTATAAACATGTGACGTTTTATTTATTAGAATTATTCTACTAAATTGGGACGTTACAAATAATAGTAAATTTACATTTTTTTTAAATATAAATTATTTATTTTTTCTAAAAATATATATACATACACACACACATATACATATATATATATATATATATATATATATATATATATATATATATATATATATATATATATTTGTTACATTTTATAAAACAATTTAAGAAATTTGTAAGATACAAAATATATATATATATATATACATATATATATATATATACATATATATATATATACATATATATATATATATACATATATATATATATACATATATATATATATATACATATATATATATATATATATATATATATATATATATATATAATTTTAAATTTAAAGGAAAAACAAGTTTATTTAACAAGATTTGAGAAAAATAAATGTAACTTTCCCATAATTAAATTATTTATTTTTTTATATTATAAAACTTTAATTTAAATTTTTTAATAGTGTATCGTTAAATAAAAATAAAGGATAAAATAAAGGACAAATTAGAGAAATATAAAGCATATCATTTATTAAAAACATAATATATATATATATATATATATATATATATATATATATATATATATATATATTAAAAAAATTTTATTTTCTTTGTATATATATTATAAACATATTTTCTAGTAAGTTTGACGAAGAGGCCATAAAGTGAAAGTCTTAAAATATGAATATTGAGCTATTAAAAAGTAGTTTGCTAGCAAATACAATACACAATTTTCATCATATGAAGTACTCAGACATGTGTTATAAATGTTTAATAAAGAAATATTAAAGACATACCTTTCTCATATATTTCTCCCTCATAGTAGAGTTGAGATCAATTTCCAATTGAACAGCCTCTGAGGAGTTATCCAGTTTAACTTGAGACAACTTGCCTGCTTTCAGTGTACCTGGACATAAAGTTATCATCTCGGAACAAGATGATACTGTCAATTCCTCCAAGGATGGAAAACTTAAACTCCCTTTATAGAAGCTTTTGAGCTCAGATAACCATTCAAGATTCAAACAACTGAGCTTCGGAAATATTATCTCATCCCCATCTGATTCCTCCTTACACACTATCTCTTCAATTGAATAACAACTTTTTATCTTCATTCTTTTCAGTTGACCCAAACTCTTGGCTGTTGAGGATGTCAACAAATATGATAAGCTATAGCAACCTTCTACTTTCAAACATGTCAGATTGGAGAAAGACACTCCTTTTTTGCATGCTACCAAGTTTTCTAAACTCTCACAACTAATGACTTCAAAGCTTTCTAAGTTTCTGACAAATGAATCAGTCCAAGAGTTCTCTAACCCAATGGAAACCAACTCTCTAAGGGACTCCAACTGTAATACTTTCAGCTTCTGTAACACATTATTACCACTTTCACAACAGAACATCTCCTTGAAGGAACCATCACACACCACAAGTTTCTCTATATTTGGAAACCCTTCTAGTATTCCATATCCAAATAAATCCGAACCCAAGCACAGAGTAAGTGCTTTTATGTTGTCTAGGAGGTTTGGCTCAAATTCTCCTTTCAAAATCATATTTACTCCATTTTCCCCCATTGACAAGCACTTTAATAACTGAGAGAAAAGCACAAGCAAAATGAGATTATTTTATGATAAATAGAGATTCATCTATTTTGTATACAATCACATAAAGAGCCTTTCATGCCGAAAGATTCCTAACAAATTATACTTGGTGACAAATTAACCACGCCATGGCATTGTACGTGAAAGTTTCATATTTTAATTTTCACAGTATTTCGTATTACTTATATGGAACAATGACAAACAATCAAAGCTATAGATGATTCGATATTTAATTTACAATCGAAGAGGAAGTCATAAAACAGTAGTACATACCTTTTCACTACCGACTTTATTCTCGTTATGTGATTCTAGATCTGTAAAAATGTCACAATACAGTGAGCTGTAGTAAAAATACTTGAAGTTGGGCAAACCTTCAAGTTCCAATGATCTCACAAAGGGACATGTAAGCTCTAGCTTTGTTCTTGGATCTATATTATCGTCTGCAAAAATAGTCATCAATCCTTTACAGTCTTTCACCACTACATTTTTAAGTTTAAGAAGATATTTGTCTTTTGATGCTGGAAACACACTTGTAAGGCCTTCACATTCCTCAACACAAACTTCTTGTAAATGGTGCATGCTAAGAATTACTTGAGGATCTTCATTCCAAACATTCTTCAGATTTGGCAGCTTTGATACAATCAATTTCTTCAGAGAAAAGGGAAGGGTTTGTCCCATATATGTCACATCTCTGCCTTGTGTTGTACATTTGACATCAAAAATGGCTTTGACAGAATCACAGTTTCGAACTTTTAACGTTTCCAAATTAGTTAAAAAAGGAAGCAAACTAAAAGGAAGCAGTACATCTTCCACTACTTGATTTTCATGTTCTACACCATCTTTGGCTACTGATGGTGGAAACACACTTGTAAGGTCTTTACAATCCTCAACATATAATTCTTGTAGGTGGTGTAAGGTTAGAATTCCATAAGGATTATCATTCCATACATTCTCTAGATTTGGCAGCTTGGATACAACCAATTTCTTCAGAGAAAAAGGGAGGGTTTGTCCCATAGATGCCACCTCTCTCTCTTGTGTTGTACATTTGACATCAAAGATGATTTTGACAGAATCAAAGTTTCGAACTTCCAACTTTTCCAAATTAGTTAAGAAAGGAAGCAAATTGAATGGTAGCAGTACATCGGTTAAAAACTCGCAACCATCCAGAGTTAGAGATTCTAAGAGACCGAAGTAGGAGTTTGGAATGGACCGTGAGCCAAGACATATCTCTTGTATATCTCCCTCACTCAAATTTGATGTACTCTCCTGCAAAAGAAATTAGATTTAGATATTCATTTTCATGACATCCAAATTATTTGAACTTTTAACTTTTGGGAATACATCTTTCATGATTATAAAAATGATTATAAAAAACATAAAAAATAGGAAAAAGACAAGCAAATCATAATAATAAATTAAAATAACAATGACTTACAAATTTAATATTATAGAAAGTAACATACTGTATAGAACAAAGGATATTTTTTTTTTCTTGATCAACTGGTAACCTTGTTATGAAAATTTTTGAATGGATAATTTCATTTCTAGGTGTGATGATAATATTTGCAATAAAACTAAAGATGTTTAAAATGGATGATGCAGGAGAATGCTAACACCTAATTTTATTATAGGAATTTTGATAAGTGTCTAGAATATGTAAAATTTTCATACAAATTTCACACATATCATAATTTAATTGATCATATTTTGTAAGTGTCTAGAATATCTAAAATTTCCATACAAATTTGACACTTATCATGCTTTAATTAATCATATTTTGTAAGTGAAAAACTCCTTTTAGTATATAATTACAGAGTGAGGTACTAAGCAGAAGAAAATAGGAAATTGATAATTTTTTTATGATTTTGCAGCAATTTCTCAAATAATTAAAAATGATGCAGCTGAGCCCAAAATACGCAACTGAGCTCCAGTAAGATGGTCAAGGAAGAATCCATAATGCAACTATTGGAGCATATTTGAGCCACAAGAGAATGGTGTTTAGTGTTGTAAAGAACTGACAAAACACAAACAATAAAACACTTCCTGAGGCGTGTATATTCACTACCCTTAAGGACTTATCTACGGTGTGTTGCGCAAGCCCCCCAGGATACAACAGGAACTTCTCGGATCTTCCGAGGATCTCAAAACTAGCAAGAAAGTACTCTTAAAAGAGTAAATAACCCAGATAGTGGAAGAAAGAAATATGAGAGAGAAGAGAGCTAGAAGAATGAGGGAAAAGATTGAGAGATGGTGTGTTTTGAAGAGTACCAAAACAACCTATTTATAGGTGTGAGTGATGAAAGGTGAAGGGCTGAAATTCATAGCATTTATAAAATAATTTCCCTGCAACGTGCACAATTGGCAGCCTAGCTTTCAAGTTTAAGAATAAAAACGGATGCACCTCTATCATAAACATGAAACTGTCGTAAAGATAATTATGGCATGCAACGTTTAGAATCTTTGCAATAAATAGATTATTTTATAACAATCCCCCACATATTGCAAAAGATGAGAAAAGAAAGAAAGAAGAAATTCTGGATCTCATAAGACGTAAATGCATTGGAGCTGGTATAGCAAGCTATATGAACTAGTCCTAGAAAGATAAACTTAACACATAGTGTAGTTGGTATAGTAAGCTATATGAACCAAAGACACTTGATGTGTGTTAGTGGTTTATCAATCACAATACACCCTCACAATCCTTGTTGTTAACGCTGTGTTGCGCTTACTAGGCCATGCGCGTGCCCGGTGTTCATGAGTTCTCTAGAGATCATGCCAAGATCTCATACAAGCGGCCCCACTTGACACTCATATAAGTGATTTCATCAAGTGTATGTTGCAAATCATACACCACCCGTAAGGGATATGAAAATCATTAAAACTTTGTTTAAACTAAAATTTCTTATACCACAACGAATTTTAATTTACAAAGTTTAACCTCTCAATAATGCAGTCTCTAGCACTTTCACATACACCATAGGAATGGACATAATTGATTTAAAAATCAATTTAGTGTTATCAGAACTAACAAGTGACTTGTTTTTACGCTTATGAACCTTATTCATGGGATCTCCAATCACAAAGGTTGGGTTACCATCACTTTTTTGTTTGCAAGTGGCTTAAGTCCCATTCCCCTCGATGTTTCTAAAATCATATTTCTTCCCAAGAGTTTTGTCAGGGGATCTGCTAGATTCCGTTCTGACTTCACATAATCAATGGAAATAGTTCCACTCTTTAGCAACTGCTTAACCAGATTATGTCTCAATTGTATATGTTTATTCTTTCCAATATAGTTTTTATTTTTAGCTATAGTTATTGCCGATTGGCAATCACAATGTATAGATAATGATGAGGTTGGTTTCATTCCTAGAGTAATGTTTGCTAAGAAGTTTTTCAACCACTCAGCCTCACTACCAGCCATTTCGAGAGCAAAAAACTCAAATTCCATTGTTGATCTTGCAATAATTGTTTGCCTGGCTGATCTCCATGTAATCGCACCACCCCCAAGTTGAATACATAACCACTAGTGGACTTTGTCTCATCTGAATCAGAGATCTAGTTAGCATCATTGTACCCTTCTAGTACAACGGGAAATCCACTATATTCAATGGCATAATCCATTGAACCTCTTAAGTATCTCATAAGCCTTCCAAGTGCCTCCCAATGCTCTTGATTTGGACATTGAGTGTATCTACTCAGTCTACCTACTGCATAAGTAATATCAGGTCTTGAAAAGCTCATTAAGTGTAGTAAGCTTCTAATTATCTGGGCATACTGAGATTGAGAAATAGATTCTCCTCTATTTTTCATTAATTTAGAGTTATCATCATAAGGGGTACTCATTGGTTTAGAGTCATAATATCCAAACTTCCTAAGAAGTTTCTTAATGTATTGTTCCTGGGATAGTAATATACTATCTCCCTTCCTTATGATTCTAACACTTAAAATCACATTGGCTTCACCCATGTCTTTCATTTCAAACTTAGATCCTAGAAACAATTTAGTTCTAGAGACTATATCAATGCATGTACAAAAAATTAACATGTCATCCACATACCAACATATAATGACACATTCACCATTTTTCAGATTTGGAGTACACACATTTATCAGCATCATTAGGTGAAAACCCATTACAAAGTAACACATTATCTAGTTTTTCATGCCACTGTTTTGGTGCTTGTTTTAACCCATACAAAGATTTTAAAAGTTTGCACACCTTATTTTCTTGACCAGGGACAACACACCCTTCAGGTTTAGTCATATAAATTTCCTCCTCTAATTCACCATTCAGAAAAGCAGTCTTAACATCCATCTGATGTATCACTAGCTTATGGATAGTCGCTAGAGCTAACAAAACTCGAATAGAGGAAATCCTAGTCACAGGGGCAAAGGTATCAAAGTAATCTATGTTGGGTTTTTGAGTAAAACCTTTCGCTACTAATCTTGCCTTATATTTATCTATGGATCCATCAGGGTGATATTTTTTCTTAAAGATCCACTTACAACCAATGAGTTTTGCTCCTTTAGGCAAATCTACTAAGGTCCAAGTATTATTTTTCTCAATTGATTCAATTTCAGTCTTAATAGCCTTATTCCATTGTTTTGCATCAAGAGCACTAGTAGCCTCTAAAAAACTTGTTGGATCATTTTCAACTAGATAAGTATAAAAGTCATCTCCAAAAGAAATTTCTTTCCTTTGCCTTTTACTTCTTCTTAAACCCTCACTCATGGCATCACTATAAGTATCTATAGGTTGTTCATATGTATCACTAACCTTTAAAGGAAATATATGTTAAAAAAAATCAGCATTTTTTTGTCTCCACAATAGTATTATGTTCAATCACATCACTTTTAAGAACAAGAAACCTATAGGCAGCACTATGTTCAGCATAAGCCAAGAACATACAATCAGAAGTTTTAGAGCCTATTTTCCTTTTCTTAGGATCAGGTAATATTACTTTAGCTAGGCACCCCCGCACTCTCAGATATTTAAGATTAGGTTGATACCCTCTCCATAACTCATAGGGAGTTTTACCCGTTTTCTTATGAGGTATCCTATTTTATAAAAATCACGCAGTAAGAAGGGCTTCTCCCCAAAGGTTATCAGGTGCATTAGAACTAATAAGCATGACATTCATCATTTCCTTAAGAGTTCTATTTTTCCTTTCAGCTACTACATTAGACTCAAGTGAATATGGTGGAGTCAAGTGAATATGGTGGAGTTACTTCATGGATAATACCTTCTTTTATGCAAAAGTCATTAAATAAAACATATTCACCACCTCTATCTTATCTAATCCTCTTAATTTTCTTATTCAATTGATTTTCTACTTCTGCTTTATAAGTTAAAAACATATCAAAGGCTTCATCCTTACGTTTGATTAAGTACACTTTGGTGTATCTAGAATAATCATCTATAAAGGTTACAAAATAATTTTTACCACCTCTAGACATGGTTTGTTTTAAATCAGCTAGATCAGTATGAATTAACCCTAACAATTTTGTTTGACGTTCTACAGGATAACATGTTTTCTTAGTTATTTTGGATTCTACACATACATCACATTTACCACTTTGTTTATCATGCATATTAATTAATCCAAGTCGTTGCAATTTCATAACATACGAGAAATTCACATGTCCTAATCTAGCATGCCACATATCATATGAGTCAACGATATAAGCAGAAGAACATGATTCATTTATAATTTCTGAAATATTGAGTACAAAGAGACCTGGATCACAATATCCCTTCCCCACAAAAACATTATTTTTTGTCATTACAATCTTGTCAGATTTGAATGACACTTTAACCCCCACTTTTCTAGTGGTGCTACAGAGATTAGATTAACTCTGATAAAGGGCACATGTAGCACATCACTCAAGGCCAGAGTCTTCCCCAGATGTGAGTTTTAGAAGAACCTTTCCTTTTCCAATGATTGTAGTTATCTTGGAATCACCAAGATAAACATGTTCTTCTCCATCCCCTACACTAGTGTAGGAGGTAAAAGCACTCCTGTTTGCACAGATGTGCTTGGTAGCACCAGAGTCTACCACCCACTTGCTCACATTAGTAATCAGATTTACTTGAGAAACGACCGCAACTATAGTATCATCTTCCCCTTAGGCTATATTTGCCATAGGAGGATTGTCGTTTCTTGCTTTGCGCCTACATCATGATGGCCTGGCTTCCACATACGAAGCAATTACCCTTTTTCTTAAAGATGATGTTAGATCCATTGGGACGGGAATTTCGAAAGTTATTTTTCCTTTTGTGATCAGGTTTGTTCTCGTACCTTTTTAAAGCAGGTTTGTCTTCTGTTAGGAACAAGGCAATAAAGGAAAGAATAAAGGAGAGAAAATAGACACAGAGAATTTAACGTGGTTCGGCTACAATGTGTATGCCTACGTCCACGACTACACTAGGAAGTATTTGTATTTTTGGTGTATCTTAAAGCTTTACATAGAGTCTCTTATATAGTAAAATAAAGAACCACATCTCACTATTCTGAGCGATGTGGGACTAAATCAAGCACCATAATTCTAACAATTCTCCCACTTGGGGTTTGATTTACATTATCACCTAGTGTAGTGCCTTCATCATCAATTTTCTCGAAGGCCAGTTGAGGCAATGCAAAGCCTCAACTTAGTTGTTGTGACAGTCTTGGTCAACATATCAGCTGGATTCTCTGCACCTGGAATCTTCAACAAAATCAAATCTCCATCATTTATCAAGTTTCTGATAAAATGATACTTCAATTCAATATGTTTGCATCTGGAGTGAAGAATTGGATTTTTAGCAAGACAAATGGCACTTTGACTGTCACTGAACAATGAAGGTTCATCTTGCCCTTTTCCTAATTCTTTTAGAAGATTCTTCAACCATATCATCTCTTTTGCTGTTTCTGAGATAGCTATATATTCAGCTTCAGTGGTTGAAAGGGAGACTCTTCCTTGAAGTTTGGACTTCCAACTGATAGCTGTGCCACCCAACGTAAAAATATAACCTGTTGTGCTCTTTCTACCATCCAAATCACCTCCCAAATTTGCATCAGAAAACCCCTGTAAAGTGAGATTACTTCTTTTAAAGGACAAATGCATCTTTGAAGTGCCCTTCAAATATCTCAATATCCACTTCACTCCTTCCCAATGCTCCTTTCCGGGATTGGATAGAAACCTGCTCACAACTCCCACTGCATGTGCTATATCAGGTCTGGTGCAAACCATAGCATACATCAAGCTCCCTACTGCAGATGCATATGGCACTTTAGACATGTGATTTTCTTCTTCCTCTGTCTGAGAAGATTGTCTTTTTGAGAACTTTAAGTGAGTTCCCAAAGGTGTATTCCTGGTTTTAGCATTTCCAACATTGAACCTGCTAAGCAATTTTTCTATATATTTTTCCTGAGATAAATTTAGAATACCTTTAGATCTATCCCTGGAAATTCTCATACCAAGAATTTGCTTGGCTGGACCAAGATCCTTCATTTCAAAATTTTCTGACAATTGTTTCTTCAACCTGTCAATTTCTGTCATATTAGCACCAGCAATCAACATGTCATCAACATACAAGGCAAGAATGATATAACTATCAACATATTTCTTCACGTAACAACAATGATCTTCTTCACATCTGTGAAATCCTGAGTTTCTCATAAACTCATTAAACTTCTTATACCATTGTCGCGGTGCTTGTTTCAACCCATACAAACTTTTATGAAGCTTGCATACAAGATTCTCTTTGCCTTGTACTTCAAAACCTTTTGGTTGTGCCATAAAGATTTCTTCCTCAAGATCTCCATGTAGGAATGCAGTTTTCACATCTAACTGCTCCAGATGAAGATTTTCTGCAGCTACTATACTCAAGATAACTCTGATGGTAGTCATCTTGACAACAGGAGAGAAAATTTCTGTGAAGTCAATTCCTTGTCTCTGTTGGAACCCTTTCACTACGAGTCTGGCCTTATATCGTTTGCTGCCATCTGGTTCTTCTTTTAACCGATAGACCCACCTGTTTTGCAAAACCTTCTTTCCTTCTGGAAGCTTGGTTAAAGACCATGTCTTATTCTTCTGAAGAGACTTTATCTCATCTTCCATTGCTAGCTCCCACTTAATAGATTCACCTCCCTGCATAGCCTCAGCAAAATGCTCTGGCTCACCAGCATCAGTCAACAACAAGTAATGCAATGAAGGGGAGTACCTTTGTGGTGCTACAATGGTTCTGCTAGACCTTCTAGTCGGTAATTCAGGAGTTACTGACTCTACTATCTCTTCAGGTTCTGACCCAAACTCTGACTCGGGTTTTGACTCAGGCTCTACTTCTGTATTCTGCCTTCTGTTGGCTACATCACTTTCTGAAACTTCTTCTAATGATACCTACTCTGGCTTTTTATTTGCATTTGCAAATTCTGCAGTCCTGTCCTTATAGAACATGTTTTCATTAAAAGTAACATTTCTACTTCTGATAATTTTCTTGTTTTGGTCATCCCAAAACCTGTAGCCATACATGTCAGATCCATAGCCAATGAAATAGCATCGCTTTGCCTTAGGGTCCAATTTATCTCTACTATTAGAGTTCAACAAAATATATGAAGCACAACCAAAAACTTTCAGATGTGAAAGGTTTACCTCATTTCCAGACCATACTTCTTCAGGTAACTGATAGCCTAAAGGGACTGATGGTCCTCTGTTTATGAGATAGGCTGCTGTGCTTATTGCATCTGCCCAAAATACCTTGGGTAATCCTGACTGGATTCTCATACATCTTGCTCTCTCATTCAAGGTTCTGTTCATTCTTTCTGCCACACCGTTTTGTTCTGGTGTTCCTGGAACCGTCTTGATCATTCTGATCCCATTCTCTGAACAAAACTCCTTGAATTGATTACTGTCATATTCTCCACCATTATCAGACTTCAAACATTTAATCTTTAAACCTGTTTGAGTCTCAACCTCCTGTTTCCACCTTTTAAACACAGAAAACACATCAGATTTATTTTTAAGAAAATAAACCCATACCTTTCTTGTAGAGTCATCAATGAAGGTTACGTAATACTGTGAACCTCCAAGAGATTTCACTGGAGCTGGCCCCCAAACATCTGTATGCACTAGTGCTAGTCTTTCAACTTTAGACGACTTACTTGTTTTGGAGAAGCTAACCTTTTTCTGCTTTCCAAAGATACAATGTTCGCAAGGTCCAACGTCAACATGCTTCAAGTTAGGTATTTTACCTTTTGAGACCATGAGCTTCATTCCTTTCTCACTCATATGCCCAAGTCTCTGATGCCACAAAGAGGAACTGTTGCCAACTTCTGCAACTGATATCATATCCTCATCTGCAATCATGTAAAGAGATCCTCGCTTCTTTCCACGAGCAACAACAAGATTACCTTTCATTACTTTCCAGTGTCCATCTCCAAAGGTGGTGTAATGCCCCTCATCATCCAACTGCCCTATAGATATTAAGTTTCTCTTTAAGGCTGGAATATGTCTGACATTCTTCAAAGTCCACACACTTCCATTAGAGGTTCTGATATTGATATCACCTCTTCCTATAATATCAAGAGATTTTCCATCTGCAAGGTAGACCTTCCCAAACTTTCCTGGAACATAGTTAGATAATAGTTCTAAAGAAGGTATAGTATGAAATGACGCACCTGAGTCCATAATCCATGAATCAATAGAACAATCTAGACTACATAATAGTGCATCTTCAATTTCATCAGTTGCTGCATTTGCTGATTGATCACTATCTTGCCTCTTGTTGTTGTTGTTCTTCCTTGGAGCCCTACATTGATTTGTAAAGTGACCCCTTTTCTGACAATTCCAACAAGTGATATCATTCCGGAATTTTGGTTTTGATTTCTCTCTAGACTTTGATCTGCCTCGGCCTTGATTACGACCTTTCTGGCTACTTCTTCCTCTAGTTTCAGTACTCAATGCTGAACCGGAACTAGAACTGGAAGATTCCCCTGAACTTTTCCTGCGAACATCTTCGCTTAAGATCAGGTCACGGATGTTATCAAGCTTCAACTTACTATTACTTGCAGAATTACTAACTGCAGTAACAGTTGCACTCCAACTTTCCGGAAGAGATGATAATAAAATTAATGCTTTCACCTCATCATCAAATGTTATCTGCACTGATGTCAACTGCGCAATAATTGTATTGAATTCACTAATATGATTAGTAATCGAGTTACCTTCACCCATTTTTAGGTTGACTAGTCTGCGAATCAAATACACTTTATTGGCTGCAGATGGCTTCTCATACATATTTGACAATGCCTTCATCAAATCTACGGTTGTGTTCTCGTTCATGATGTTGAACGCAACATTCTTGGCTAATGTCAACCGGATCACACCGAGTGTCTGCCGATCTAACAAATCCCATTCCGCTTGCTCCATGTCAGTTGGCTTCTGCCCTGTTAAGGGTAGATACAACTTCTTCTGATACAGGTAGTCCTCTATCTGCATCTTCCAGAACCCGAAGTCACTGCATTCAAACTTCTCAATCCTCACCTTCCCTTCTTCCAATGCCATTGCTCTTGCTGCTTTGACGAAAGCTCCTGCTGCTTTTGACCAAAACTCCTGCTGCGGCTTTTGACCAAAGCTCCTGCTGCGGCTTTTGACCAAAGCTCCTGCTGCCTTTGACCAAAGCTCCTGCTGCCTTTGACCAAAGCTCCTGCTGCCTTTGACCAAAGCTCCTGCTGCCTTTGACCAAAGCTTCTACTGCCTTTGACCAAAGCTCCCACTAGTTCTCTAAACTGAGATCCCCAAGAAGAAAAAATAGAAACCAAATCTTTTCTGATGTGGAAGATCAGACAATGCTGCAACCACAGAGCATACTAAGAAAAATGGCTCTTGATACCAATTGTTAGGAACAAGGCAATAAAGGAAAGAATAAAGGAGAGAAAAATAGACACAGAGAATTTAACGTGGTTCGGCTACAATGTGTATGCCTACGTCCACGACTACACTAGGAAGTATTTGTATTTTTGGTGTATCTTAAAGCTTTACATAGAGTCTCTTATATAGTAAAATAGAGAACCATATCTCACTATTCTGAGCGATGTGGGACTAAATCAAGCACCATAATTCTAACAGTCTTCTACCACATTTGCCTTTGCGGATAAAGCTTTGTACCTTGCAGTAGCACTCTCCTTCCTGTTGGTGTCTTCTATTATGATGTGTGTAATGAGCTCTTGAAGCGTCATTTGCTTGTGTATATGTTTCAGCTGTTGTTTATAGTCAGTCCAGGATGACGATAATTTCTCAATCAAAAGTTCTGAAACAAACTCATCAGGTAGAAGTATGTTCTCTACTTTGATATCTTCAAGTAACTTGTGATATTCGTTGATTTGAATATTTATGTCTTTATCTTCGATCATCTCCCAACGGTAGTAATTCCTTATGACGAACCTTTGTCAGACGACGTCCTCAGCAGTATATTTGAGAATCAATGAATCCCAAATTTCTTTCGCTTCCTTATATGAGCAATACACATCGAACAAATCATTAGACAAGGCACTAAGTAAGGTGTGTCAGCATACCTTGTTTGCATAAGTTCAATCTTCAACTTGTTTGGCACTGGATTCGTCAGGTTTTGAAGTTGAGAGAGCCATAGCTACTCCATACATGTCTAGAATAGTAGACACACGTTCTTGCCAGCGTCGGAAGTTTTGCCCAGAGAATACCTCAATTTTTGATACATCCGGAAATGGTTTCGCAAAGACGGTCGGAGTTCTGGAACTAGTTTGATTCTCCAAAGTAGTAGAGTTGTTGTTGTCAGCCATAAGTCCTTAAGATTGTTGTAAAGAACTAACAAAACACGAACAATAAAGCACTTCTTGAGGCGTGTATATTCACTGCCCTTAAGGACTTATCCGAGGTGTGTTGCGCAAGCCCCCCAGGATACAATAGGAACTTCTCGGATCTTCCGAGGATCTCAGAACTAGCAAGAAAGTACTCTTAAAAGAGTAAATAACCCAGATAGTAGAAGAAAGAAATATGAGAGAGAAGAGAGCTAGAAGAATGAAGGAAAAGATTAAGAGATGGTGTGTTTTAGAGAGCACCAAAACCACCTATTTATAGGTGTGAGTGATGAAAGGTGAAAGGCTGAAATCCATAGCATTTATGGAGAAAAATTCAATGCATGACAATGGTAAAATAATTTCCCTGCAACGTACACAATTGGCAGCCCAACTTTCAAGTTTAAGAATCAAAATGGATGCACCTTTATCATAAACTTGAAACTGTAGCAGAGATAATTATGGCATGCAACGTTTAGAATCTTTGCAATAAACATATTATTTTATAAGATTTAGCACTTAAGGCAGTGCATGGTTGAGCCACAAGAGAATGGTGTTTAGCACTTAAGGTGGTGCATGGTTGAACCACAAGGTGGTGTTGAGCCACATAGGTAGTAATGACAAAAGAAAACATTCCAGAGAAGGAAACCTCCGTGGTTGAGCACCAAAAGTTGGGCTGAACACCGTCCAAAAATTTTTATAAACAAAGACCTTAAGTCCTCATTTGAAGCATTGATTCGAGTGTTAGAAATGCAGCAATAGAGTAGAAATAGGTCGATGAGGCTTGAGAGAAATGCTTATTATAAATTCTATGTGTAGGTGTTATTAGAGTTGTATTGCAATATTCTATGAGCAGCTGAACTCTCTTGAAGTTCTAGGCTATAGACATGGGCCTAGACCTATATAGAAAGAGTACTTCTAGAACATTAAATGATTTGTATTTTAAGTAAACAAAACAATAGTGGTTTAGTAGAAGAAGATGAGATGAAATCTAATCATAGTCTTTACTCCACTTGGTCTATATAATTATTATTATCTATATTTACATGTATTCTTTATCAAAATCCATAAAACCCAAAAAGTAATTATCAATATACTTTATAAATCCTTATTGATATGATAACTTCCCTTTCGACTGTTCTACAACTGATTTGGTTCACTTACCAATAAGTCACACAGTTGGATAACTCTTTTAAAACTTTTAAAACCCTTTTAAAAAAATTTTGTAGATATATTATCTAATAATGAATATTTACATATTATATGATACCTTAAAATTAAGTTATATAATAAACTTTTGAATAATATTAAAATTTTATTTAATTGATATAATTAGTAAAAATAAAATTCGGATCTATTAACTCTACATTTTATGAAACATTATAAAATATATAATTTGCCTGAGTTTATATGAGAATAAATGGACTCTGTCCATATATATTAATCATATATTTAGTTTTTCGTTTCTTGATGAGTGAAAGCATAAAATTGGATATGACCAGAGCATATATCTCTGTTTATGTATTCTCATTCTTATATATATATATATACTAGTTACCGAGTGTGTTCACCGATTACTAAATAAAAGTTATTAAATTTAAAAAGGAAAAATACAAAATTTAAAGGTTAAAATTGGTAATAAAATGTAGATAAAAAAAAACGGTTACCAAAAATAATATCTTTTATATATTGTTATATATGTTTATCATATTGACACTGTTATTTAGAAAACTTTTTTTTTTTGTTCTTCTAAGGTATTAATATAAAGAAATATAGATTTTATAAAAGAAATGAATAAGAGTAAGAATAGATAGTGTGCATTTATATATAAAGTAATTTTGAATGGTTTGAGAATGAATGACCTGTTGTTTGGAGCGGTGGATAGAGTATTTGAGGGATGGCAATTTGTACAGCGTCAATGAGGTGAGAGGAGGAAACGCAGAGTGTTGTGTTGTTCCATCTTCTCCTTCTCCAACTTTTTCATCCTTCCTAAATATCTCTCTCAATTCCTCACATCCACATACGTGAAGCAGTCGAAGTCTGGTGAGATCTGTGGTGGCCAAGGATGCTGGAAACAAACTTTTAAGACGCCCACAACCATAAACATACATTATCTCTAGCGCTTGAAGGCCCATAATTCCCTCCGGATCCTTCTCCCATACATGCTCCAGTTTTCGTAGATTATTTAAATACAATTTTTTCAAACGGAATATTCCCGAAGGTTTTGTCACCCTGTTCTCATCATTGATATTAAATATGACCTCTGCTGCTTTGCAACGGGATACATGTAACTCTTCTAAATTGTGAAAGCAAGAAAGCAAATGAGATGGAATTACATGCACTACACTATGACATCCCTCTACAGTCAACCTTTTCAAATACCTAAAGCTGTTTTGCTGCACCGAACGACTGGCTTGCCATAGTTGAGTATCATCGGAAAGCCGCAGATCCTCAGTATATGCGAAACTGAGCTGTAAATCACAAAAATTATTAAATTACTTCTCTACCTTTCAAATATAATCATACTTTTTTTATCCCCACAAACTTAAACAAAAAACAAAATTACATTTTTCAACTTAAAAACTTTTATACTATAGCCCTCACTTTAATAATTTATTTTTAAATTATCTCTTTAAAATAACTAAAAATATTTGTTTTCATTCACAAAATATTTTTTAGTACTAATAACAGTATAAATGCTATATAAATTAAAATTATCAAATTACTATGTAAATATTTTGTTGATTTTAATTAAATTTAATATACTCATTACTCTAAAATAACTATTAATATGAAATAACATAAATAGTAATACTATTTTTCTTTTATATTTTTAGACAAATAATGTAATACTATAAATTTAGTAAAATAGTTATATATCCAAAAATAAGTTTATTTATTCAAAATTACTCATAGTGATAACAATGAAAATATATATAAGTAAAGTTATTAAAAGTGTTATATTACAATTATTTTTAGAATTTTTTAATTTTTTAAATTTAAAATTAAAATTACTATCTAATTACCGTGCTAAATTGTGTTACTTTTATTTAAAAAACATAAATTTTAATATATAAAATCTATTAATTTATACTTATAATGAAGATTTTTTTGTCATTTTTAAAATTTTTATCTTTAAAATTATTTTTTTATTTAAATTTAACTAATTTTTTTAATTTTTGAACATTTTTTATTTAATTATTTTTTTTTAAATTAAATAAATAAAAATTGTCTATTAAATAAATAAAAAATATTCATAGCTAAATTATAAAAAAATTATTTATTTTTATAATTATAACTTTATCATTTTTTTATTACAAAAAGGGAACACACATTATCGTAATGTGTATTTTCAATAGTTAATGTGTATTTTCAATAGTTAATTATAATGGAAATTTTGTAACCGCGCTGTGTGAAAATCTTAAAACAAAAACCAGATTTAATTTAATAAATAGATAAAAGGAATTAAAAAACATAATTAAAGAAATCTTAACGTACTTACATTTAACGTAATTCTTTTGATTTTTTTTCCCATATAAGAAAAGTTCATAAAATTAGGAGAAATAGTATTAAATAAATGAAAAAGTGAGAGTAAGTACCTTATCATCGAAAACCTTTTGTATGGTGGCATTCAAGTCACCTTCCCACTGCCATTTCGCCTTTTTATCTCCCTCCACACGAAATATATCTTTTAACTTTGGTGCTATTGACTCTCTCTCACTGAATTTCTTCATCTTCGGACATTCTCTTACAATCAATATTTCCAGTAATGGGAATTCGAATTCACAGTTCTTGTAACCGCAAAAACTTGTCATGTTCATTAGCCCCACGAGTTCTATAGAAATCAATTTGCTGAATACAATTTTTATCCCTTTGCCTTCTTCACTTCTGTGGTTGCTTACTATTTGCTCTACTTGACGACAGTTGATTACCTTCATGGTCTTAAGTTGAACCATGGTTTTGGCCGTGGAGGATGCCACTAAATCTTTTAATCTATGACATCTCTTCAGTTTCAAACATGTCAAGTAACTCAATGATACAGAAGAAGGACATAAATTGCTCAAATTGTAGCAACCTTTTAATCTCAAAAGCTCCAGCCTCTCTAGAACTTGGTCTCGTTCAAATCCTAGATCACTTATATCTGAGGAACAAATAAACAATTGCTTCAACTGTAATACAACTCCCAATCTGTCGTGCTGCCCGTTGTTTGTACTTCGCAGTGTCTCTAACGATTCAGAACTAGAGGAAGTCAATTTTAATTTTTCTAGATTTGGCATTTTGTACAGAAACGGGTACAAAAGATCTGGGCGGTGGACTGAATTCAAGATAATAAGCTCTTTTAGTTTCAGCATTTTGTACTTGGATAACCAATTTTGAGCTTCCTCGAAGTCAATTTCCATGTACTCCAACTTGGGAAACACCTAAACAATAAAAGTAAATAGTAAGTAGATTGAAATAAATGTCTCCGGCACACCCGCTTCAAATTTTTTTTATTTTACCCTTTTTTTTTTGTTTGGTTTTTGTAGTTTGCATTGAATTGTAACTCTTTGTGATCAGAATTGTGTATGGTTTTTGTTTTCGTCTGGTTGTTTGTCCTTTAAAAAACTTAAATCATGAATTAAAACAGGAACTTCACTCTCAGAATTTCATTTAATTATATTAATGTCATGGACGTATTAATGTAAGATTTTAAAAGAAAAAAAATGAGTTTAGAAATCCCAAAGGTTGATCCTGTGTGTAGAAAATAAAACAGTACTACTTAAACCTCGTTTTTAATTATGTTATAGTTTTCTCTGAAGATATGTTTAAAATATTTTTTTATTAACCAGTCAGAATTTCAACTTATATTAATTAAAAAATAATGTTGGAGAGTAAAATCAATTATGTGTGTGCATATATATGCAATAATTAATGACTTAATTTATCTTTTAAAACTAAACAATCCTAAAAGTCATTTTTTAACTTAATTTATCTTTTATTTTACTCAACCATACACAATCATTAATTTTATTTTGGTTTTCATATATTTTCTTTTGTTTGTAATTTTTTACATATTTTTCATTACATTTCTTTTATTCTCTGGCATATCATAAAAGTTTGATTGAACTTTTTGGTTATGAAACTCGGATAAAGATGGAATATTGCTTACCGCTTCAGTCGAGAAAACAAACTTTTCATCACTTGTTTCTTGTGGAAATGTTTTAAGCTTCGTACACTTGCCCATACTCAATTCCTTCAACTTTGGGCACTTTATTGGATGTCTCCCCTTGTAGAATTGCTTCATGGTTGGAAGTCCGTACAATCTCACAAATGTTAGTTCAGGAAACTCTAATGATCATTATCAGCTTCTGATGTATCTTTATTTGAAACAATTTCCATCATCCTCTCACAATACAATACTGACATGCGTTCAAGCTTTGGTACATCTTTTGCCACAGAAGCTGGAAACAAATTCCTTAGTTCATGACAATAACTTACATCTATAGTCCGAAGTTTTTTAAAGTTGAGAATTCCATCTGGATCTTTGCTCCACAATTCCTTCAACTTTGGGAGTTCTTCTAGAAGAATAACTTGCAAATTTGTGGCTATCCCACCAGATGCATCTATTTCTTGAGAATCATTGATTTCAAAAATCTCTTTCACAGATTTGCACTTAGAAACTTTCAAGTTAATCAAGCTTTCAAACCATCCTTCCATGTGACTCGGAAAAATCTTGTCCAATTCATTGCATTCTTCAATGCTAACAGAAATGAGACTAGAAAAGGAATCAACACTCACTTTAGTTTGCCACACATCTTTTAACCTATTCATTTTGCTAAGGTGGATTTCCTCCAGCTTAGGAAAGACACAAACCTTCATTTTAATGAAAACAAACAATTATTACGTATAAAAGATAAACAAAAAAACTATTTATACCAATGCATACCTTGTTTTCACTACTTCCTTCAATCTCAAAAATCTGTTCCATTTTAAGACACCCACTTATGACAAGGCTTTTCAACTTCTTCAAACTGCTAGCCATAGGTAATGAACATAGATGTGTCAATTTATCACAATCTTTCACAGCTAACTTTATCAAGTTTTGAAAGTAGAAACTTGACAAGTATTGATCGCTCCATATCTTATGGATGTTGAGTGAGGATAAATTCAAGTTCTCTAAGTTTGGAACTTCAACCTGTAAACACATACACAATTAATATGTTTACAACAAATGAGCTAATTATTTAAATAGTATGAAAAATATGTAATGTCATACTAGTTCACCAAAAAGAGGAGGCGCATTGTCACTGTGGCCATCTTGTTCAATAGAAATTTCTGTGAGACCCCTATTTGTAGTTTGAACCTCTGTCAAATGTGGCCAGCAAGATCTCTCCACTTTGGTATAAAAACAAGTAAATGATGGCAATGATTGGAGAGTCAAAGTTCGTAATTTGAGAAACTCAACCTTACCATAATCATGTGGTATTTGAAGGATCTCCTTTAAAGATTCACATTCACAATCCTTAACACAATCCGGTGGTATTTGAAGGATCTCCTTTAAAGATTCACATTCACAAACCTCAATCATTTCTAAACTAGCTAGAAATTTCTTCATGTTAGAATTACATTTAAAAATCTCACTTGTTCCTGTGCTAGTAGAAATTTTAATTGCGTAGAAGGAGAAGAGACTTTCCAATTGGCAACACATCTCAACCTTGATGGTTTTTAATTTGGCAAATGATTCAAGTGTAATTGGACCACGACATATCATCTTTAAGTTCATCATGTTGCAGAGGCATAGAGATTCCAAATTGGAAAAAATGTTCACATAATTAGACAAATCTGTTGAATTGACATATTCAACATCTTTGTTACTTATGATGGATAAGTGTTTCAAATTCTCAAATCCGTCTATATTCAACTCGTTAACAACATTTTGAACACATATCTTTCCCAGAAACAAACTTTGTGCTGTTTTAAACAACAATTTTATGCCTTTATGGGAGTGAATATCAGTGTCGTCCTTTAGATGCAATGCCAATACTTTGAGTTCTTCATATTTATTGGGCATCCTAAATTCTCCAACAGAAAACATTTCAAAGTCCCCAATTTCAATCTTGTAATCTTTTAACCTGTCAAAGAATAAGTGACTGGGCAAAATTGAAACACACGGGATGCTTAAGTCCACCACTTTCAATTGATGCAAATTCTTTAGCTTAGAAAGAAATGAATTATGACCTTTATTTTCCCCTTTTTCCACCAACATTTTGATCAAGCTTTTTCGTATATACAACTCTTCCAAACACGTCAAATTAGAAAAAAGATCTAGTGGAATAATCTTCAGTTTGAAACAATCGCTGATGTCTAGCATTTGCAACTTATCCAAATATCGTAGCTCAACTGGCAAATTTTTAAGTTGAGATCCAGAGAAACTAAGAATTCTTAATTTTTTAAACTTTCTTAGTACTGATAAATTGCAATCCAAAGTGCACCGCTCCAAACAAAGCATTCTGAGGTTCAATAGGTCTTCAATTGAATATGGTAAGCTTAATAGATGAAAACCAGCCAATATTAAAACTCTCAAATTTTCCATTCTGCTAAAAAAACACTCAGGTATTTCTAAAGATGGTTCATTAGTTTCTATCTGCAAAAATTTAAGTTGAGGACAATTTATGACTTGAGGAAACCCATCTGTAATGTCACTATTGCATAGAGAAATAGAAATGCAACTTTCAAGTTCGGGCCAATCATCTAGTTTTCCATCTCTCAAAGCAAAAATATTGTGATCCATGAGTGCATTACTTAAAGCATCATCTCTGACCATATGAGACATATGGAAATGGATATTAGGATTTTCGTATGACACCAAACTCAAGTTTTTGAGCTCTTGGATCGATTCATTTATTTTTTCACGAGCTGCACTAAGGGAAGAGACCCCTTCAAATATACCTAATCCAAAGCAATATTTCACCAAGTCATTAACCAGGGGTAGGTGACCCATTTGAGCACAAAGTAAGAAAATGAACTTGAGTTCCTTATTTTCTGGAAGGTCATATTTTTTCTTATTAGGAGTCTCCGAAGACTTTTGCCATTCAACCAGACCTTGCTTTTTAAATTTGGCCAGTGTAGGTTTGCTTTCTGACTCAATCCAGTTTTTAAATGCCACTGCAAATGTAACTATTCTTATGGGCAACCCTGTACAATAGTTCTGGATTTCTTCTTTAGGCATAGACATTTTATTACCTCCTCCAATCACCTTCTCAAACAGCATCATGGCATCATTGCCATCTAATTCCTTTAAACAAAAATTTGACTCAACATCAACCTCATCACGAAATACTTTCTTATCACGTGAAGAAAGCAAAACTTTGCATCCCTTATAATCACCAAGAAAATTTCCTTTTTTTAGGACTTTTTCGCCAGTACCCTGTGCGTCGCCGCCAGGATTTGGGTTAGTACCCTGGTTACTTGACATTATGCTTAACTCGTTCTTCTTTCTTAAATCATAATCAAGATCAACCGGAATCCCTAACCTATTCAAGTCTAATCTCTCATGAAGGTTATCCAAGATTATAAGGATGCTCACATTTTCTGTCTTTAACCATCTCCTTAGATAATCAGCTCTTACATTCTCACTTTCCCCTACTAATGGCAATCCTAACACGTGTGCAATATCTGCTTGAATTGTGAGTGGATTGGGATTGACAGTTACATCTATTTCAGCCACCCTATCAAACAACCCCTCATCTTTAGCTTTATTAGCAATTTTTTTTATTAAAGTGCTCTTACCCATCCCTTGTGCTCCATGGAGTCCAATAATTTTCATATTGGGATCTTTAAGTTTTCTCATTATGTCTTGCACAATGGATTTTCTACTATCAAATTCAATGTAGCCAGAATAAGACGAAGTGAGATCAAAAGATGTTACATTCTCTGCATGGGAAACTTCTTCATCCTTGGGGCACTCATCTTTTAGCCTCAAAGCCTCCGGTTCCATCTTCTTTGCTTGTCTGCCCAGTTTGTGTCTATAGTAAGGAAATAAATAATATAAACCCCTTGTCTTCTTGTGACCAGCATTATTCATGTACTTCTCAACCCTAATCTCAAATTCACCCACTTCCTCAAACCATTCTTCAACCCTATCTTCAACAATGTGACCCTTTCTTTTAGCTTCACCACGTTGACGATCTAACCTCTCTTTTTCTTCTCCAAGGCGCTTAACTCTCTTATTTAGTTCCTTAAAATTTTTCGTGTAACAAAAAATGTAGGTCAACTGATTAATACCATGATCCCGCACAAACTCAATTACTGGATCAAATATTTTCAACACAGTATCCATACTTTGAACTTCTTTTTCTGGTACCCTCCTCAACTACATCTCTTTGCCAACGAAACACATAGTGGAAACAGATCAGTCAAGTGATTACAAAAGAAAAGTAAAATATATTTTATTAAATAAAAATTACAAGTACATTTGCATATATTCAATCAAGCAACCACGGTTTACAAAACAAAAAAGCATGAGAAGTTTAAAACAGTAAGATATTAAACTTTGAATATATATATATATATATATATATATATATATATATATATATATATATATATATATATATATATATATATATATATATATATATATAAAGCCAAATACTAGCTAAGACAATGGTTAGTATTTGCTTTAAGAAATACATTGGACCCTCTTTTTAATAAAATTGATGGTTTTGATTTATCATTGCAACCTTCCAAGCAAATCGTAATTTGCAGAGCACATATTGCTACCCCCAGGGCTGAATTGATCACCATGTCATTGGAGAGTAAATGGTTAAATTCGTCCTTGAAAATGCAAGATAGTAAGTTAACTCATTAGCTGATGAACAATAAGAACGTTCATGTTTGACCAATGGTAATTAGTATACCAAACTTTACACCAAGGCTATCAAAATTAACATTCCTATCTGTTAGATAATCTTAAATTAATAATTAGGTTATTTTATTTTAAACATAAGTGCAGTATCTTTAAAATAATAGATTTGGGTAGTTTGTTTTTATTAGATTGTTGAAATATCGGATAGTTTAGATTGCTGAAATATTGGGTTGTTCTATTATATTCGGCTAGTGATTATGGTGGTTATTTATATGTTGTACACGACTATTTTAAAAGCCAATCACAGTTCAATAAAAAACAAAGTGGTACCAGAGCTCTTATGCTCTAAAACCGTGTGAGAAAAATAGTGTGTACTTGAGTGCTTAAAAAAAATAAAACGAGTAATGACAAAAGTTGTTAATGATATGACCGTGCCATTATGATAATTGGTGTTTATGAATGAAGACCCTTATGGGATCTTAAGACATATGAAATATAGTTATGGGATCTTAAGACATATGAAATATAGTGGAAAGTGGCTACCAAGAATCTGTGGAAGACGAAAACCAGACGGAGGTTGCCGCATTGAGAAAGACGTGAGTGAAAAATAAATCAGCTTTGTACTCATTGTACAATGTGGTGGACGAGTCAGGCTTCGAGAAGATTGCAAACGTTGCATCTTCAAAAGAAGAAAGGAAGATTTTGGAGGTTGCATACAAAAGAAGCGACTGCGTCACACAAGTCCGGCTACAAACCCTCATAGGAGAATTTGAATGCTTGAAGATGAAGAACATAGAGCGGGTAACCGAGTACATAACTCGAGTAGGGAAGGTGACCAATCAACTCGACAGGAACGAAAATCCAGTGCCAGCAAGTCAGATTATGAAGAAAATCTTGAGATCCTTGACATATATTTCGAGAGCATAGTTATGAAGATCACTGACAAATGTTTTGAGAGCATCGTATACACTATCGGGTTAAATGACTTTTCAATCCTCTCCGTGTCTGATTTAATTTTGACACAATTTTTTAATAATTAAAATCTTTTTTAATACATTTTTTATAATATTAAAATTAATTAAGTATAAATATTTTTACAAAACTAAGTATTGATATCTATATTAAAATTTAGTAATAAAAGTCATTTTATTAAGTCATTTTTAATAAAAAAAATTAGTATCACATTCATACAAATAAAAAATTTGGTTTAAAATTAGTGAGAGACAATATTATTTTATTTTGAAAAAAGAAAGAGTAATAATTAAAATAACATGGGTTAATAATATACAACAATATAATATGTTAAAAAATCATTTTTAATAAAAAATATTAGTATAATATTTATACAAATAATAAATTTTGTTTGAAATTGGAGAGAAACAACATAAATATCAGTACTTAATTTTATAAAAATATTTATACTTAATTAGTTTTAATTTTATAAAAAATGGATTAAAAAAAATTAGGACAAAATTGAATCATAAACACATAAGTAGTGGCTAAATTGAATTAAGAAGACATAAATGGAAACTAAATTGAAATCAATACAATGACATTTGATGAGTGACACTAACACACGGCATTGCCTTGCCACTGGCAATGCTTGTGTCACACCAGGGACTTGCTAGATTCCATTCAAACTTCACATACTCAATGGAAATTGTTCGACTCTTTAGTAGCTTTCTGTTGATTGGCAATCACAATGTATTCTCATTTCTAGTGGAATGTTTGCTAAGAAGTTCGTCAACTACTCAACTTTATTATCAGTCATTTGATCTAAAAATAATTGTTTGCCTGACTAATCTCCATGAAATCACACTACCCCCAAGTGTGAACCTATTACCACAATTGGATTTTGTCTCGTCTGAATCAGAGATTTAGATAGCATCATTGTGCCCTTCTAGTATAATAGGAAATCCACTATATTCAATGGCATATTCCATTTAATCTCTTAAGTATCTCATAAGTGCATCTCAATATTCCTAATTAGAATATTAAGTATATCTTCTCAGTCTACCTACTACATAAGCAATATATGGTCTAGAAGGGTCATCAAAAACAGTAAGCTTCCAATTATATGGGCATATTGAGGTTGAGAAATATACTTTTCTTTATTTTTCGTAGTATCATAAGGGATATTCACTCATTTATAATTTATAAATTTTCGTAAGTTTCTCAAGAATAGTTTTCAGATAGTAATACTATCACCTTTCCTTATGATTCTAACTTCTTAAATCATATTCGCTTCACCTAAACACTTATATCTCAAAATAAGATTCTTATACAATTTAGTTTTATAAATTATCTCATTGCATATATCAATCATGAGAGGTGAAAAACCATAACAAATAATTTTTTTTAATGGGATTAGATTCACTAGGGGTGAGGAAAATTCTCTCTAATAATTAAGTAATATCATCCTAAACATTAAAAATGAACTAATAGCCTTTAATTTGGAGTTAGATAGGATAACATTACCTTAAATCCCACACAATGTCCACGTGGCACTCAAGTGCCTGATCATGACTAGAGTCAAACCATATCTACCCTACAAGTATCCATCTCCGTTGAGGGTCTATGGCAACTTCATTCTCAAGATCATAGCCAACTCCATTTCTATTTACAAAAGGATCTATGTTTAAGACAGCCAGGACTCTTAAGTCAGGGGAAGATGGAAAACCATAAAATTAAAGGAAAATATATCGGTATTCAAGGTAGAGAAAGACAAAGAATAGCTTGAAGGTACATGAGTGGTACGTTGTTGTAGGCATATCAATATGGTTCTTGTAGACTTTTAACTTGGGGGCATAGGAATTCATGTTCAGGCTTCCAGCGTTAACCACATTCTTCTTGCTCTGCATCAAGTCAAGGGTGGAATTCCCTCTTACACGTTGCTTGCATACGTTGTTATAATATAATAGATATTAATGTAGTGCAGTGGTGGGGTTGCATAAATTGAGTAAGGGGAATATAATATTAGGGACTATGCCTATGCTAATCATTATTACAACTATGATTAAGAATATGGAGTATTATAAGAAAGCAGGTGGGATAACGAAACAGACCAAGCAGTAGGAGAATTGGTTATGCAGTCACTGATTACAGAAGCAGAATTGGTTGCTGTTATTGGCATGTACAGTTTTAGGTGTGTTGGTAAAGATGCATATTTATGGTCTTTTAGTTAGTGATCATAATATTGACATAGATCGTGATCATTTGTTTTGTCGGACTTGATTGTTGAAGTAATGATGGTAAGCTAATCTATTAAGTGATATATGTTCTTTTTTATAAGGTTTAGAACACTTCTCAAATGTTTATTTTTAATTTAATTTTATATTTTATGATAAAAAAAATTTCATTTCTCTTTACTAATTCGGCATGTGACGGAATCAGATCTTTAAAGGCTTTTTTTTTATTTATTTCAAGTTTCTTTGACCAAAATATTGTAAAAATCAGGTTCCTTTGATCAGAAAATTGTAAAATAATGTGTGTTTATTTTTTTTTAAATAGAATCAAGTCATTATGGAGGAGGACGACTTAGGACGACATTCAGGGTGAAGTCGTCCTTCCCAGACCAGTTTTGCTTTTTTTTTTTTTAAAGTAATGTCGTTGTATTTTAGAACGACTTTTATTTAATTGAAAAGTGAAATCGTTCTCTAACATGACGACTTTATTTTTTTTTTAACTTTTCAGTTTTAAATATTTTTAATTTTTTTTTCAAATTTTTCACTTTTTTAAATATTTCAGATTATTTTTTTCCTTTTTTTTTAATTCAAGGGTTTTGATTATTTTGCTTATGTTCTTTTTCAGTTTTGATTATTTTTTCTTTTTTCTTTTTTAATTTTTGTTATTTGTCCTTTTTTTTGTTTAATTTATCAGTTATTAATGTTTTTTGAATTTGTAATTATTCTTACATTAATTGGAAACCGGTGTGGCAGAGAACGGTTTTGGTTTCATTAAATAGAAACCGGTCCTGACGCGCACGGTTTTGATGGTTTCATTAAATAGAAATCGGTCTTGGTGCATAAAGTTTTATGAGGACATCAGTCCTTATCATCACGGTTTTGCCATGAAAGTAAAAAATAATCAAAATTCATTATTTACGAAAGAAAAATTGAAAAAGTGAAGTTGTTATGTATGTGGGGACAACTTCACTTTTGTCAATAGCACAAACTTGGACAACATTACCTTTTTAAAAAAAATAAATAAATAAACCGATGGGGTGGACAACGACTTCATTCCCAATGTCGTCCTCTACACTAACGACTTAATCCATTCTGACAAAAGAAAAAAAAGAAGAAACTCATTTATACAATTTTGACTTGGGTTAAATATGTTTTTGGTTCCTTAAGTTTGAGTGAATTTTGGAATTAGTCCCTCATCAAAACTTTATACCAATTTAGTCCTTCATCTTTCAAAATGCGTGAATTTAGTCCTTTTAACCAAATTTTGTTAAGTTTATTTGAGGTTTCAAGCGCATTTCATGATAGTATTTAAGTTAACATTGAAACAAAAATGTGTCAAACAGTGTAAATAATTTAAATACTATCATGAAATGTGCTTGAAACGTCAAAAAAACTTAACAAAATTTGGTTAAAAGGACTAAATTCACACATTTTGAAAGATGAAGGACTAAATTAGTTAAAAGTTTTGATGAGGGACTAATTCCAATTTTGGCTGAAACTTGAGGAACCAAAAACATATTTAACCCTTTTGACTTTCAATCCACCCAAAATACAAAAAAACCGATGCTTAAAACATAAAAACCACAGGATTTCTACTTTTCTTTAAACATAGAAAACCCAAGGAATTTCTTCCTTCGTCTTCTCATATAGGGGTTAAGGCATCCTACTCCTCTCACTCACGGTTGTATCCTTTGCCCTGCCAGTACTATCTGCGGCGACGCCGACCATTATCGGAAGCTCGTCGATGCAGGTGCAAGTCGTCCAGCCATTGCAAGTCGTCCAGCTTACAAAATGTTCCTCTAATAATAATTAGATCTTTAGTATCAAATTTTGGAACACCTTAATTTACGTTTTTCGAATGGCGCCGTGCAGTCCTGTGATACCGTCTAGTGTCGTATCAGCATACAACCCCTGATTTGACTTCGTTAGGCCACCTAATCTTCTAATCCAAATCATTTTATCTTCTCTTTAGTGAAAAATTATTGTTTGGTTCGAAATAGACCTTATAAATAGAAGATTGGATGATTGTAACGCAATTAATCAAGTATCACAAAAAAGCTCAAATCAAACCGCTTAAATATCATAACACAATACAATTTATAATCATCTCAGTCAACCAAATGTCAGTGGCAAAACAAATCAAACATCAAAACCCACTCGATATCAAAATCAAACAAGTGTAATCAGTGATCATACACATTTAAGACAAATTCAACACACATAATTTCAGTAAGCAAGAAAAAGACTAGTTTCTCATACCATCAAAGGACAATTCAAAATTCTAAGAATACCGAAGTCACCTTCAAACTCGCAATAAAGCTCTACCTCGATATAGAGACAACGTAAAAATGATCGGACCAAACAGAAAAGGGTTACTGGTTAATAAAGAATGAAAATAAAGACTCTAGAAATAAATGCAAACCAAGAAGATCACATACATTGCCCAAAACTATTTGGATATCGAAAGAGTTGAAATTTTAACTTACCCGAAAGAATGTTTTGTTCAGTTAGATTTGAAAACGGTCTTGCTGCGATCACATCTCCGACCTCTCTTCATAAAGATGATGGAATGAGAGTGAGAAGCTAAATAAAGAAGATGGAGGTTCTAGAGGAGAATGAATTTGGAAAGGAAGCTTTGTGTTGCTTTTAAGGTTGAAACTTTTGAGTTAAGAAAAAAAAAAAAAACAGTTTTTTACTGTGTTAAAACTTCAAGTTATTATTTGGTAACTTCATAATATTTGTATACGTAATATCTTTGTATGGCTCAAATTTCTAAAAAACCGAAATAAAAAATGATAGATTGATACTTATATTTATATAAGCTACAAAAGGCACCTCTGTTATTGAATTGGATGACCTTAAGTTGCTATTATTGCCTTTGCTTGCCACGGTTCCAAATTGTTACACCGAGCAACACTGCAACAGAATAGTGATAGCATGTGAGAAAGAGGAGAGAATTAACAGAAATGATTCCCACCAGCTTTCTTCGATTGAGTCAAAAGACATATTTCACGCACTTTTTTTGAGAAAGTTTCAGTATAGCGTGTGAGCATCGAGAAATAATATTTTCGTTGATCGATGCATTTTATCCATTTGTAATAAAAGATTGTGTTAATAATTAATCTAATATAGGGCTTACTTTTTTATGCTATAATACCTTTTTGGATCATCATACTCAACTCGTTTGAAAGATTTGTAGCCTTAAAAACAATTATGCGTCTGTTATTAAATAAGAATAAAGTAAAATGAAGAATTTAAATTACAGTTATTTAGTTAAAATGAATAAAGAGCATAAAAAAATTAATTATGTCAACTATTGTCACGTACTTAACCCAGGTATTGCGTTTGTCATGTTCCCTTCTTTATATTTAAAAATAGTCAAGGAACTTTGTTCTCCTTTCAAGATAAAATTTTATTCTAACTTTTCACATGCAGGTTGTTTTTGAGGATATGTTAGAGATACCTGACACTAGATTTTTCAAAGGGAGGTTCGTTTTTATTTTTATAGTTGTGTTATTTATAAAACATTACAATGTAAAAAAAGTATGGTTAGACCTTATTCTTTTGTTGGGTAAATCTATTGTTGTGTGTTGCTTATAGATTATCAGATTTACACACTGTATAAATATGTTTGTGTGTATTGATTTGAGTAGAAATAGACTCTGGTATGGAATATATGTATAAATATGATCTTTTCATATTTTGGGTTAACAAAGGTCAGAAGACTTCACTTTTTAATTTTTGTTTAGAAGAGTGATTTTATTTGTGTGATCTTTTATTTAAAAAAAATCAAGTATTTAAAGGTTTTATATTCATATTATATATATATATATATATATATATATATATATATATATATTGAACATGGATTAAGACATTATTAATGTTTTATATTGTTTTATTTATGTATTAGTTATTGTTAATAAAAAGAAAGTGCAACAAAATATTTTGAAAAAACTAAAATAAAAAATACATATTTAGTAATCCCTAAAAGATTTACTTAAAATTTTGTAAAACTAAAAAGCAAAATATTATATAAATCTAAATCAAATTCAAATATTTTCAAGTTTTTTTATTAAGTTTTAGAATTAATGAAATTAAAAATTGTTCCGATTCCGATCCAAGTTTCCGAGGTATTATCTGCTTTTGGAGCATTTTGAATTCTGTTATTTTGGAGTCCTTAGGAACAAGGACCGCGTTTCCGAGGTATTGTCCGTTTTGAAGCAGCATGAAACTTCATCACGGTTTTGTCCTTAAAAAGCACCTCGGAGGGTATAGAGAGGTACGAGTATTTAAATTGCGCTTGACCTCGACTCTTAAGTAAAGTGGGACTTATTGGAATACCAGAACAAGCCCCAGTCGAGGGTAAGGGAAGTTGACCTTTGAGACACCTTTTAAGGACAAATCCATGACAGAGCTGAAACGTTCCAAAACGGACAATATTTCAAGAATACGGTGATTTTTCTTAACAATGGTTGCCGGACGAATTTGGGTAGGAATCAGAACAAAGACTGTATTTGGAAATATGAGTAAAGTTGTGGTAGACCAAGTGTAAAATTCCAGGCGCAAACGTTTCATATGATAAATAAACTAAACATACTTGGTGCCTAATATGCTTCGCTTAGATCAACAAATGAAAAAGATATTACTAAGATAGTGAGAAACCTGAACTTCAAATACAAAGTATGAAGTTTCCATGAGTGTTTACCTGACCACAGTATGAGGGCAACCTAAAGCAACCAGAGACTTCAAAGAAAGCTTCAAAGAGAGCTCTCAGAATGGAAGAAAAAGAATTCTGCACTATTCTTTCTCCTGCAATCACTTCATTCACTTCAAAACATACCAATAATAATGCAGCTGAGAGAATAATGAGTATTTGGTTATAATAAAACATGTTGTCTTACTTAAACATTAGTTAGATCTATCAGATCCAGTCATGACTAGTTAGAACGATTTGAATATTGTTACATGATGCAACGTTCCACCTACTTAATAAAGTAATGAATGATTAAACATCTAATTTATTTTAAGATGGTTGTTGGTATTCAACTACGCAACCCTCAAGAAAGTAATAAATATACCAAACCAAGAGGTATCTCATTATAAAACATATAGCGATAGATGAGGAGAATCCTAGTTCTTATATATATAAAAAATTACATTGGATGTCTTATTCACTTATGTAAAACATATAATTTACGTTGGAGATCACAAAGTCCAACATAAATGATTTGTTTTTCAAACAATACGATGTCTGACATAAATCACTTCCGTCTATTAACAAAAGTTTCACCATGTATTTTTTATGTCTAGTATTTTTACGTCAGATGTAAATTTCATGATTTGAATAACTGTCGGTGATTATAAGTTGTGTAGGTGAGATTCATCAAAACCATGCAAGTATATTTATGACTTTATAATAACTAATCATTTTTTGTTCTACAAAACCTGCTAGGAGGGATTTGGTGTTGAAGAAGATCAAAATTAATCTCCATAAATATCACCTATATGAAGAAATATAAGTTAGTTTAAGAAGAAGAAATATTCACTATGAGAAAACAAAAATTTAGCATTGACCAATCAATGCTAATTAGCCAGTAGAGTGGGATTTGTATATCTAAAGACTCTAAACGGGAATTTGATAGGATTTACTTTTGAAGATCGACCCTAAGTAACATTTACTTTTTAAATTAATTTTTTTATTAAAATATTTTAGTGGCAATATCATTTTTTAAAATTTATTTAATTTAGTGTTAGTTAAGTTAAGTCTAACTAAAATATATTTTTAATATTAATTTGTTTGTGTTACTTTGATACTCACTAATAATGATAATAATTTCAAACAAAAAAAAATCTATGTTTAATAATATAAAATACAAAGAAAAAATAGAAAAAACAATTTTAGTAGACGAAGAAGAAGATGAAGGTGGATGAAAAAACTTTAATTCATTTCAAAGAATTTCATAAAAACTTTAATTCATTTCAACAGCAAATGAACATAAGCAAACATTTTTTTTTATCAGCATATATAAGTACACATAATTAATGCAGTCAATATTTAGCGACAGGTCACTACTTCACCTTTACTCAATATTCGTGACCATTCATCTCTTATAATCTCACATATTACATAGTAATAAATAGGTTAAAATACCTTTTTGGTCCCAATTTTCGTCAAGTTTTTTGAAACAAGTCCTAATTTTGGTTTTGTGTTCAAATAGGTCCCAATTTTCGTCAATTTTGTTCAATTGGGTCCTTTTTTGCTAACACCGTTTAAATCATTAACGGCCATGAACAGTGACTGCCACGTGTCACTTCCTGGTTTTTTTGAATTTTTTTTGTTTTTATTTTTATTTTTTTTATTTTTTTTTTAAATTTTTTTTCTAAATGTCCACATGTCAATCCAGTAGCGTGCCACGTGTCAAAGTCAATGTTCTAAATTCAATTTGGTCCCTATATTTGTTATTTTTGTTCAATTAGGTCCTAATTTTTGTTAACATTAACCAATTTGGTCCCTTTCCAAATTAAAACCAAATTTAATTTTTATATTAAAATTCATATTTTTTATTAAATATCTTTATTTAATATATTAAAATTCACATCATTATAACTTTGATATAAAAATTAAATTTGGTCACATCTTCTATAGGGACCAAATTGATTAATCTTAACAAAAATTAGGACCTAATTGAACAAAAATAACAAATATAGGACCAAATTGAATATAGAATATTAACTTTGACACGTGGCACACTACTAGATTGACACGTGGACATTTAAAAAATAATTCAAAAAAATTCAAAAAAAAATTCAAAAAATAAAATAAAAAATTCAAAAAAACCACAAAGTGACACGTGGCACACTCCTGGGTTGACACGTGTACATTTAAAAAAAAATTTAAAAAAATTTAAAAAAAAAATAAAAAAAAAATAAAAAAAAAAATAAAAAAAATTCAAAAAAACCAGGAAATGACACGTGGCAGTCACTGTTCATGGCCGTTAATGATTTAAACGGTGTTAGCAAAAAAGGACCCAATTGAACAAAATTGACGAAAATTGGGACCTATTTGAACACAAAACCAAAATTAGGACTTGTTTCAAAAAATTTGACGAAAATTAGGACCAAAAAGGTATTTTAACCTAATAAATAATAATGTATTTCATATAAAAAAAAATTGTTTTGTTCTACCTACAATCACGCATAATAAAATAGGAACTCATCCATTTCAACTAGGTAGAACACACAATTATTTTTTCTTTTTTTCTTGAAAACACAATCACACGTAATAAAATAAGGACACATCCATCTTCATCCACTTTTTTATGCCTTCAATCTCCTCTTAATTTTTGCAACATTGGAGTCCGCACCCCGGACTCAACCTACACAAATTATAAAAGCAATTATTATAATTTCAAAAAAATGATTAAAAAAATGTTAATTTAATTATACAAGAAGTATAAGTAGCGTCTAAAAACTTAGACATGACAAAAAAAATCGACTTAAATTGATATCAATAAAACTTAAATGACACTAATATATAACTAATTTGTATATTTTTAAAATTTAGTTCTAAATATTTAAATCACGATTTAAATCTATATCTACATATTTAAATTAAATTTAAAATCTAAAATCCACATTTTATAAAAGATATTTAAATTAAACTTTCTAAAATTTGCATCAAAATTTCGGTCAAAACTGTATCGACTGAAATTTGATTGGACCAATTTGTTCGAATTTTAATTGGGATTAAGTCGATCGAATTTTAACATGGAGAATACAACCAAAATAAGTATATATTTACAAACCAAATAAGTATATGTAAATTTCTCATATTTATCGCTTAAAGTAAATGAATTAATTATCCAATAATTTATATACATTTTATACATAATTTCAAACATAATTAATAACAATAAAATTTACATTACACAATAATTTAATCTAATCCATTACTTCTATAATCGTTTATAAAACATTAATCGCGCTTGTTATCATTTACAAACGACCAAAAATGTCTGGTAATAGCTTACCTCATCGTTGTAATTGATTACAAAAATCTAGATAAAGATAACATATTTTTATAATCGATTACAACCAAAATCGTGAACGTCACACTATTTGAGTTTGAATGTCGTGTTGGCCCTCACCACTTTTCAGACTTGGACAATTGACTAATGAAAATTGCCTGGAAGATACGATTTCTTCTTTTTGAAATCGTGTGAGACCCCACGACTTGCCTTATTTCGAATTTTTATAATTTTTTAAAACAGATTTGTCCATATTCAGAAAATTCAGAAAAAAAACCGGGAAGGGATAGTAACAATACTTTATCTTTCCTCCTGCAATCACTTAAAAGCATTGAGATAACTTAGAAAATAAGTTCTAACAACTAATATTTCCACAGTGAAATGTGACAAAACCTGTGATAGAAGAATCTGAATATAATTATCTAGTTACTTCTTTGAAAATATACAAATACAGACATCAGTAAGTGTTTAATTTATTTTGCCTGAGGTGTTCACATTCTAGGGTGAATTAAAAGCCAACCACTCTTGACTTTGTAATCATTGCTGCAATTGTTATACATTATTATATGTGCTTATGCGATTGGAAAGTTGAAAAATTAAACGTGATGCAGCTTAGATAATGACTTTTAGCTTATAATAAAACAAGTTGCTCTTACTTAAACCATTAGCTTAGAAGAGAGAATTTATTTATGATGACTGGTTAGAAAAACCTCGGAAGCCATTTTAAAATATTTGGTACACAAGGTCAACTTCCACCTACTCAAATGATTAAACTTTTAATTTATTCTATAAAATGGTTGTCAGTGCACGTCTCACGTCCCACGCCGTCTCACGTCCCACGTTTCACGTCTCACGTCCCACGTTTCACGTCCCACGTTCTAAGTCTCACATCTCACGTCTCACGTACCACGTTCCATGTCCATGTCCCATGTCTCACATCTTACGTCTTAAGTCTCACGTCCCACGTCTCACGTCCCACAATCCATGTCTCACGTCCCATGTTCTACGTTCCACGTTCCACGTCTTATGTACCACGTCCCAAGTCTCACATCTCACGTCTCACGTCTCACGTCCATGTCCCATAACCCACGTCTCACGTCTTATGTCCCACGTCTCACGTCTTACGTAGCATGTCCCACGTCCCACATAACACATCCATGTCCCACGTCTCACGTTTCACGTTTCACGTCTCACGTCTTATGTCTCACGTCTCACGTCCCACGTCGTCTTACGTCTTACGTACCACGTCGTCTTACGTTACACGTCTCACGTCGTCTTATGTCTCACGTCTCACGTCTCACTTCCACACCGTCTCACGTCCCATGTCTCACGTCCCACGTTCCACGTCTCACGTCCCACGTTTCACGTCTCACGTCCCACGTTTCACGTCTCACGTCCAACATCCCACGTTCTGAGTCTCACGTCTTATATACCACGTTTCACGTCTATGTCCCACGTCTCACATCTTACGTCTTACGTCTTACGTCTCACGTCTCACGTTTCACGTTCCACGTCTCACGTCCCACGTCGCAAGTCGGAAGTCGCAAGTCCCACGTCCCACGTTCCATGTCCCACGTCCCATGTTTCACGTTTCACGTTTCACGTTCCACGTTCCACGTCTTACGTCCAACGTCCCAAGTCTCACATCTCAAGTCTCACGTCCATGTCCCATGACCCACGTCTTATGTGTCACGTCTGACGTCTTACATAGCATGTCCCACGTCTCACATCTCACATCCATGTCCCACGTCTCACGTCTCACGTCTTATGTCTAACGTCTCACGTCTCACGTCGTCTTACGGCTTACGTACGTCGTCGTCTTACGGCTCACATCTCACGTCATCTTATGTCTCACGTACCACGTCGTCTTACTTTTCACGTCCCACGTCGTATCACTTCTTATGTCTCACGTCTCATATCCCACGTTTCACGTCCCACGTTCCACATCTCACGTCTCACGTCCCACGTCCCACATCCCACGTCCCACGTTCTAAGTCTCACGTTGCACGTCGTACGTTCCACATTTTACGTTTTACGTCCCACGTCCCAAGACTCACATCTCACATCTCAACTCTCACGTCCATGTCCCATGATCCACGTCTCACGTCTCATGTCCCACGTCTCACGTCTTATGTAGCATGTCCCCCGTCCCACATCTCACATCTTATGTCTCACGTCTCACGTTCCACGTCGTCTTACGTCTTACACACCACGTCTTCTTACGTCTCACGTCGTCTTATGTCTCACGACCCACGTCGTCTTACGTCTCATATCCCACGTTGTCTTATGTCTCACGTCCCACACTGTCTCACGTCCCACACCGTCTCACCTCCCACGTCTCATGTCCCACGTTCCACCTTCCACCTTCCACGTCTCACGTCCCATGTCCCACGTTCTAAGTCTCACGTTGCACGTCGCACGTTCCACGTTCCACGTCTTACGTTCCACGTCCCAAGTTTCATATCTCACGTCTCACATTTATGTCCCATGACCCACGTCTCACGTTCCACGTCTCACGTCCCACGTCCACGTTCCACGTTCTAAGTTTCACGTCTCACGTACCACGTTTCATGTTCATGTTCCACGTTTCGCATCTTACGTCGCACGTCGCACGTCGCACGTCGCATGTCGCACGTCGAACGTCGCACGTCGCATGTCCCACGTCCCACGTTCCATGTTCCACTTTTCACGTTCCACGTCTTACGTTCAACGTCCCAAGTCTCACATCTCAGGTCTCACGTCCATGTTCCATGACCCACGTCTCATGTCTCACGTCTGACGTCTTACATAGCATGTCCCACGTCCCACATCTCACATCCATGTCTCACGTCTCACGTCTCACGTCTTATGTCTAACGTCTCACGTCTCACGTCGTCTTACGGCTCACATCTCACGTCATCATATGTCTCACGTACCACGTCGTCTTACTTTTCACGTCCCACGTCATATCACTTCTTACGTCTCACGTCTCATGTCCCACGTCTCACGTTCCATGTTCCACATCTCACGTCTTACGTCCCACGTCCCACATCCCACGTCCCACGTTTCAAGTCTCACGTTGCACGTCGCACGTTCCACATTCTACGTCTTACGTCCCACGTCCCAAGACTCACATCTCATGTCTCAACTCTCACGTCCATGTCCCATGATCCACGTCTCACGTCTCATGTCCCACGTCTCACGTCTTACGTAGCATGTCCAACGTCTCACATCTCACATCCATGTCCCACGTCTCACAGCTTATGTCTCACGTCTCACGTTCCACGTCGTCTTACGTCTTACATACCACGTCGTCTTACGTCTCACGTTTCACGTCGTCTTATGTCTCACGTCCCACGTCGTCTTACGTATCATATTCCACGTCGTCTTATGTCTCACGTCCCACACCGTCTCACCTCTCACGTCTTACGTCTCACGTCCCATGTTCCACCTTCCACGTCTCACGTCCCATGTCCCACGTTCTAAGTCTCACGTCGCTCGTCGCACGTTCCACGTTCCACGTCTTAAGTCCCACGTCTCACATCTCACATCCATGTTCCACGTCTCACGTTTCACGTCTTATGTCTAACGTCTCACATCTCACGTCATCTTATGTCTCACGTACCACGTCGTCTTACTTTTCACGTCCCACGTCGTATCACTTCTTATGTCTCACGTCTCATGTCCCACGTCTCACGTCCCACGTTCCACATCTCACGTCTCACGTCCCACGTCCCACATCCCACGTCCCACGTTCTAAGTCTCACGTTGCACGTCGCACGTTCCACATTCTACGTTTTACGTCCTACGTCCCAAGACTCACATCTCACGTCTCAACTCTCACGTCCATGTCCCATGATTCACGTCTCACGTCTCACGTCTTACGTAGCATGTCCCACGTCCCACATCTCACATCCATGTTCCACGTCTCACATCTTATGTCTCACGTCTCACGTTCCACGTCGTCTTACGTCTCACGTCGTCTTACGTCTCACGTCGTCTTACGTCTCACGTCCCACGTCGTCTTACGTCTCATATCCCACGTCGTCTTATGTTTCACGTTCCAGACCGTCTCACCTCTCACGTCTCACGTTTCACGCCTCACGTCTCACGTCCCACGTTCCACCTTCTACGTCACACATTTATGTCCCATGACCCACGTCTCACGTCCCACGTTCCATGTCTCACGTCCCTCGTTTCACGTTCTAGGTCTCACGTCTCACGTCTCACGTACCACGTTTCACGTCCATGTCCCACGTCTCGCATCTTACGTCTTACGTCCCACGTCTCTCGTCGCACGTCGCACGTCGCACGTCGCATTTCGCACGTCGCACGTCGCACGTCGCATGTCCCACGTCCCATGTTTCACTTTCCACATTCCACGTCTTACGTCCAACGTCTCAAGTCTCACATCTCAGGTCTCACGTCCATGTCCCATGACCCACGTCTCATGTCTCACATCTGTCGTCTTACATAGCATGATCCATGTCCCACATCTCACATCCATGTCTCACGTCTCACGTCTTATGTCTAACGTCTCACGTCTCACGTCATCTTACGTCTTACGTACGTCGTCGTCTCACGGCTCACATCTCACGTCATCTTACTTTTCACGTCCCACGTCCTATAACTTTTTACGTCTCACGTCTCATGTCCCACGTCTCACGTCCCACGTTCCACATCTCACGTCTTACGTCCCACGTCCCACATCCCACGTCCCACGTTCTAAGTCTCACGTTGCACGTCGGAAGTTCCACATTCTACGTCTTACGTCCCACGTCCTAAGACTCACATCTCATGTCTCAACTCTCACGTCCATGTCCCATGATCCACGTCTCACGTCTCATGTCCCACGTCTCACGTCTTACGTAATATGTCCCACGTCCCACATCTTACATCCATGTCCCACGTCTCATATCTTATGTCTCACGTCTCACGTTCCACGTCGTCTTACGTCTTATATACGACGTCGTCTTACGTCTCACGTCTCACGTCGTCTTATGTCTCACGTCCCACGTCGTCTTACGTCTTATATCTCACGTCGTCTTATTCTCACGTCCCACACCGTCTCACCTCTCTCTTCTCACGTCCCACGTTCCACCTTCCACGTCTCACGTCCCATGTCCCACGTTCTAAGTCTCACGTCGCATGTCGCACGTTCCACGTTCCACTTCTTACGTCCCACGTCTCACATCTCATATCCATGTTTCACGTCTCACGTTTCACGTCTCACGTCTTATGTCTAACGTACCACGTCGCTTACGGCTCACATCTCACGTCATCTTATGTCTCACGTTCCACGACGTCTTACTTTTCACGTCCCACGTCATCTTACTTTTCACGTCCCACGTCGTATCACTTCTTATGTCTCACGTCTCATGTCTCACGTTTCACGTCCCACGTTCCACATCTCACGTCTCACGTCCCACGTCCCATATCCCACGTCCCACGTTCTAAGTCTCACGTTGCACGTCGCATGTTCCACATTCTACGTTTTACGTCCCACGTCCCAAGACTCACATCTCACGTCTCAACTCTCACGTCCATGTCCCATGATTCACGTCTCACGTCTCACGTCTTACGTAGCATGTCCCACGTCCCACATCTCACATTCATGTCCCACGTCTCACATCTTATGTCTCACGTCTCACGTTCCACGTCGTCTTACGTCTCACGTTGTCTTATGTCTCACGTCCCACGTCGTCTTACGTCTCATATCCCACGTCGTCTTATGTCTCACGTCCCACACCGTCTCACCTCTCACGTCTCACGTCCCACGTCCCACGTTCCACTTTCCACGTCTCACGTTCCATGTCCCACGTTCTAAGTCTCACGTCGCACGTCGCACGTTCCACGCTCCACGTCTTACGTCCCACGTCTCAAGTTTCATATCTCACGTCTCACATTTATGTCCCATGACCCACGTCTCACGTCTCACGTCCCACGTCTCACGTCCCACGTTCCACGTCTCACGTCCCACGTTTCACGTTCTTAGTCTCAAGTCTCACGTCTTACGTATCACGTTTCACGTCCATGTCCCACGTCTCGCATCTTACGTCTTACGTCCCACGTCTCTCGTCGCACGTCGCACGTCGCACGTCGCACGTCGCACGTCGCACGTCGCACGTCGCACGTCGCACGTCGCATGTCGCCCGTCCCACGTTCCATGTCCCACGTCCCATGTTCCACTTTCCACATTCCACGTCTTACGTCCAACGTCCCAAGTCTCACATCTCAGGTCTCACGTCCATGTCCCATGACCCACGTCTCATGTCTCACATCTGTCGTGTTACAAAGCATGTTCCACGTCCCACATCTTACATCCATGTTCCACGTCTCACGTCTTATGTCTAACGTCTCACGTCTCACGTCGTCTCACGTCGTACGTACGTCGTCGTCTTACGGCTCACATCTCACGTCATCTTATGTCTCACGTACCACGTCGTCTTACTTTTCACGTCCCACGTTGTATCACTTCTTATGTCTCACGTCTCATGTTCCACGTCTTACGTCCTACGTTCCACATCTCACGTCTCACGTCCCATGTCCCACATCCCACGTCCCACATCCCACGTCACACGTTCTAAGTCTCACGTTGCACGTCGCATGTTCCACATTCTACGTCTTACGTCCCACGTCCCAAGACTCACATCACACGTCTCAACTCTCAGGTCCATGTCCCATAATCCACGTCTCACGTCTCATGTCCCACGTCTCACGTCTTACGTAGCATGTCCCACGTCCCACATCTCACATCCATGTCCCACGTCTCACAGCTTATGTCTCACGTTTCACGTTTCACGTCGTCTTACGTCTTACATACCACGTCGTCTTACGTCTCACGTTTCACGTCGTCTTATGTCTCACGTCCCACGTCGTCTTACGTCTCATATTCCACGTCGTCTTATGTCTCACGTCCCACACCGTCTCACCTCTCACGTCTCACGTCTCACGTCTCACGTCCCATGTTCCACCTTCCACGTCTCACGTCCCATGTCCCACGTTCTAAGTCTCACGTCGCTCGTCGCACGTTCCACGTTCCACGTCTTACGTCCCACGTCTCAAGTTTCATATCTCACGTCTCACATTTATGTCCCATGACCCACGTCTCACGTCTCACATCCCACGTCTCAAGTCCCACGTTCCACGTCTCAAGTCCCACGTTCCACGTCTCATGTCCCACGTTCCACGTTCTAAGTCTCATGTCTCACGTACCACGTTTCACGTCCATGTCCCACGTCTCGCATCTTTCGTCTTACGTTTCACGTCTCACGTCCCACGTCTCACGTCGCACGTCGTACGTCGCACGTCGCGCGTCGCATGTCTCACGTCCCACGTTCCATGTCTCACGTCCCATGTTCCACTTTCCACGTTCTACGTCTTACGTCCAATGTCTGAAGTCTCACATCTCACGTCTCACGTCTCACGTTCATGTCCCATGATCCACGTCTCATGTCTCACGTCTCACGTCTCATGTCCCACGTCTTACGTCTTACGTAGCATTTCCCACGTCCCACATCTCACATCCATGTCCCACGTCTCATGTCTTATGTCTCACGTCTCACGTCGCACGTCGTCTTTTGTCTTACGTATCACGTCGTCTTACGTCTCACGTCTCACGTCTCATGCCGTCTCACATCCCACGTCTCACGTCCCATGTTTCACGTCTCACGTCCCACGTCCCACGTTCTAAGTCTCACGTCTAACGTCTCACGTACCACGTTTCACGTCCATATCCCACGTCTCACATCTTACGTCTTACGTCTTACGTCTTACGTCTCACGTCTCACGTCTCACGTCTCACGTCTCACGTCTCACCTTCCACGTACCACGTACCACGTAGCACGTCTCACGTCCCACGTCCCACGTCACACGTCTCACATTATTACACTGAAATACTTGATTCTTTTATAAAATAATGGTGCTTTGATTTACTGGTTATAGTATAGCTAAGGTTCTTCTTTGCTTTTTATCCTTCTTCAAATGATAGTTTCTTATTGATTGAAAGAAGGAAGAGAAATGACATTATTTTACCGGAAATAGGAAAGCTAACCTTATGCAACAACAATAATTTGAACTCAACCGAATACTTTCAAATTTTGTCCAGGACTAGCTAGGTCAAATTTTGATCGAGACCGACTTGACAGAATTTGGCCAAATTTTGTACAGAGTCACGCCAACTCAATCAAATACGACTAAATTTGGGCTAGTCCATCTCAACCTTTAGCCTAACCTAACAAAAAATATAAAGTGAAAATTTGGATTGGATATTTTGGATTATCCATTTTGAAAATATAGATTTGGAGAATGGATATCTAATCCATAAAATATATAAAATATAGATTAGATTGATATCCATATCCAATAAAATAGATTTTAAATAGATTTGATTTTTAATAGAATGAATACTAAATGGATTGGATCATAGAAAAAATGGATTGGATCATAAAAATTGGATTTTTTGCCCATACTTACCATAGACACCTACGACATCAATGAATGATATATACTAAGCTTCTGCATCCTTTAAAGTTCCACTGCAATGCTTTCTACCAAGAAAACTGACTTTTGCGTCTATAGGAGTGTTTTGCTTATTCTGCACATTTTTAGCATGTTTAACAGCTTTTGACCAAAGTGACGTGACATAATAGTCTTAATTCACCTCTAAAATAGCCGATTTATACCAAGCCATGCAATAAGAATGCAAGCTGACAGATAGAGGCACTAGTAGCACTTGTGATTATTGATCATGTACCAGCTTTGTTACAGAGGCAGCCTGCATGTTCAACTATGAGGTGATTACCCATTATCCCTATCTCTCCCAACATAGTTTACCTGCCCTTGGCACTCGGCAGAGAGTATGTTATTACCTCATATTTCTAGTTATACTAATATCAGACGCTAATATTTATACTCTTGGAATTATTGAACATTATAAGGACTTTCATAAAACAAGAAAAAACAGATAAATATTAAATGGTTATCAAATCTACTTTCATTCACCAAAATATAATGCAGCATTGTTCTACACTCCCCTTTATCACTTGTCACCCAAAAGTTTAGGCTTTGACTTCTTCTTTTGTCTTCTGCACTGAATTATTGTTAATCTCTTCCTTCTCCTTTTTAGTTTCTACCGCACTTTTTTCTTGTTTCTTTCTCTCTTTCTTCTCATTTAACTTGATATCTTTCTCACGTTTTCGTCTTTTTCATTTCTCTTCCCTTTTGATTCTCTTCCTTCTGAAGAAACTCCAAAGTGGAATGAGTCTTTGGAATCTCCAAGTCCACAATAAGAAGGAAAGGCTCCGAGTAAAAGCACCTTTGTCGGATGTCAAAGAAGCCCTCAGCAAGTTTATTGCCTGACCAAAATCGACACATAATTACACAAACGTAAAATTAAACAATTGGCATGAATCAGATTTTCTTAAACCAATATCGAAAGAACATGGATTGTGAACGTTACCTCTGACTTCCTGATTCTTAGCAGATGTTCCTCCAAATCAGTAGACACGACATTATCCGAATCACTAAATGAAATTGGAAGACTGGTAGTTGTCAATGGTGACAATTTCAGATTATCCCACACAACAAATAGACAGGGCCTCTTCATAAATCCCACACCATCTTTTCTATCTCTATATGAAGATCTTGGGTCCAAAAGTTCAATTTCTTTTGGCTGTTGCAACATATCGCGTTTTTTTGAAATCATTTTCTTTTCACAGATGATACGACCCTTCTCATTTTTCATTTCTCCAAGGCCATACCAATATTTGGAAGTGTAGTCTTGACTTGCATTTAATAGTGGATTTCTCTCACAACCAAAATGAGGAGCCACCTTTGGATTCAACAAGGATTTCTTTGATGGCTCTACGAACCACGATGGATCCAGATTCTTCGCACTTTTGTACAAGTTACGAATGCTTCCTAAGGACAATCTGCCATTCTTAAGCTTCAGAATAGATGCAAGAAGTGGTATGGGGCTGCAGGAAAATTTGTTATTCTTAAGGTTCAGAATAGATCCAAGAGGTGTTGTGAGGAAGCTGGCCAGAAAATCTACAAAATCTCCATCTGCTTCAACAAATCGAACCTTGTTTTCTGATTTACTCACCATTATCTTGATTTGCAAATAATCTTTGGAAACACTTGAGCCAATAACTCGTGAGAAAGAGACCGATCGCTTGGATTTCTTTTTTAATAACACATCACTAAGAGGGGTTTTGGAGGTTAATGCTTGCTTCAGTATGTTAAGTATCTGAAAGAAATAATCAGAAAAAAACAAACCAAGTTTTAAGGCTGTAAATTATAATTACACAAAGAAAATTCATAGCAGTTAACTCTATCAAAGTACAACCACAAAGGTAAAGTCCTGCATCTACAATTTTACAATATAACTAAGAAATTGAGTATCCAAAATTTTTTAACACAAAAGTAATGATTTTGTTCCTCTAAATTATTTTTTGTTATTGGCATAAACTTGAAACTCCTACTATCCAATGTTGGACTATCTAAATATTACCTTTTCTTTATCAAGAAGCACTTCTCTATAGCTTTTGAGTTCTTTGCTTCCAGGTTTTAGGGTTGGTTTAATGAATTCACTAGGAGAGCTGCGGCGCACTCTCAAGTCATCATAGATGAAGAACATGGCCTTTCCTTTTTAACAAAAACACCATCCTCACCAGCAGTCTCTTCCATCATTTCTATTTCTTTTTTCATGAATGACCCGCAGTCGCACTTTACATCAATAAAAGAACTCACCAACAATTTAATTTCTTTTCTTGAACAGTTATGACACATGAAATACTTTGTGGGTTCTGTATCATCCACTGTCACTTTTAGTCTCTGGCAAGACCTCTCTAAGGGGTTGCGCGGAGAATGCAACATTTTTTGGCAGTTGTTGTTCCTGAAAACATCAGACTCCAAATTATTAACACTCTGGTACAGCTCCTTGATGCAACCAAGCCCTACTTGTTGTTCAGACCGAAGCTCCAAAGTATCCTTAAAACTTTGGCACAACTTCTTGAAGCAACCAGATTCTACTTGTTGTTCAAAGGTGTTCTCACGTCCTTGTTGCTGTTCAGAGGTGTTCTCGAGCCCTTCTTGTGGTTCAGAGTTGTTCTCACACTCTTGTTGTTCAGAGGTGTCCCAAAGCCGAATGATAGTTCCCAATGGAAGGGTAAGGAAACTGAAGAGAACATCTACCAATTCCCCACTTGCTTCCGCTACAATTACACGTTCTTTTTTATCGTCCACCCAATATTTCATAGGGATTCTTACCTCTTCGTTGGAACCCATAACTGAAACGTAAAACTAAACAATGTTAACCAATTAAGAAAAACAAAATGTACAGTTTTCGTAAAGTTTCTGATACCTCAAATCAATTGTTGCACGATCGTGGCACTTCCCTAAACGATATTTCTATGAATTTCTCCTGCATTTTACTTTTGAGGAAAGAAGTGACATGATGATAACCTTTTCTATGCCTTGGAATTAAGCTGAAAAGAGAAAAGCATATATTTTGGTTCTTTCAAAGAACAGAGTGACATCAGTTTAAAGTTTTAAAATTTGTGAAAGCAAGAAGTTCAGATCAGGTTTCAGATTAAAAAATTTGCAAAAGTTTCTGAAATATTTTTGCTTAATTTTTATGATTAAGCAGAATTCTTTATTTCCTCAAACTCCATTCACAACAGGCTGTGTAGATCATTAATAATGAAAAACATCCAAAACAAAATATTACATTATATACTCGCCAGCTTGTTGGATTTGAATTGTTCAAAAAGCTACTGTATTGATTCAGTAGCAAACCAAACAGCATAAGGTTCAAGTTGGGAGCCAAAAACAAGCAAAATATTCATCTGATACGAATCAGATATATCAACTCCCTGTGTTTTTTGGGAATAAGACAAGTTCATCAATGGTGTGATTATCGTACTTTTCTGAGATCTGCAGTTACTGTTGAAGTTTGAAGTCCATCCATGAATTTCCAAGAAAGCTCATAGCGTTCTATCTTGGTTCTTAATAATTTCTGGCACAGGACACTTCCAGGAATATGACATCAGATAAAGTATACAAAAAATTATATATATATATATATATATATATATATATATATATATATATATATATATATATATATATATATATTGTTGTTAGGAAGATTGCAGAAATAGAATGAAGTAAAACCCAAATTCATTTGTCATGTGTAAATAATAATAGGTTTCTGAAAAATATCAGGTAATAAATAATAATAATAATAACAGGTAAAACATAGATACAACAAAAAAAATCAACAGTAAAATTTTGTAATATTATAAATAATGAGTATATCTTAAGTTCTTTTGAAATCTTTAAAAATTGATAGAGTATTTTTTTTTTTTCATCATCAATAAGATAGATAACAGTAAAAGAAAACTTCTACAAAACACACCTCTGTTATTGGAATTGGATGACCTTAATTAAGTTGTCCAAACTTGTCCCTGTTTCAAATCGTATCGCCGAGCAACACTGCAAGAGAATACTGAGAGCGTATGAGAAAGAGGAGAGTATTAACAGAAGTGATCGCCGTCAGCTTTTTTCAATTGATTTAAAGACGCACTTTTCTTTGAGAAAGCTTCACCAGTGTTATACTGAATTGAGGGGAAAAAAATTTTTTCGCTGAGCGATGCATTTGATACATGTAAATTCTAGTGTTAATAAATAATCATTTAGAACAACAAATGAACAAGATGAGTAAGACAGTGAGAAACCTGAACTTCAAACAGAAAGTACGAAGTTTCCATGAATGTTTACCTGACCTCACTATCTGGGCAACTAAAGCAGGCAGAGACTCTGAAGAAAGTTTCAAAGAAAAGAATACTACAATATTAGAAATTTTCGTTAACTATTTTACACCTGTGGTGTTCACACGCTAGAGTCTGGTAACAACAACCAATAATGCGTTAAATTTGTAATAATTATTGCCATTGTTTATGCAATATATTATTACATTTTGTTGTGCACTTTGAAATTTAAAAATTAAAAGTAATGCAGCTGAGAGAAGAACTTTTGGGTTATAATAATAAAACGTGTTGTCCTTAAAGATTAGGTAGATATGTACCATGGTCTTGTATTGATTTTATTTTACTATTCTTTGTATGACTGATTACAACCACCTCTGAAGTCGTTTTAAAATATCTTAAATGACTTTATTGTTTTTGGTCTCCTTAAGAATACCAACCAACCAATGTATAATTTTTTTTGATTTCTTGCATTATAATATATCTTACATGACTTTATTTTTTTTGGTCTCCTTAAGATTACCAACCACCCAATGTATCAAATTTTTTGACTTCTTGTATTAGCTACAAATATGAAGATTTTATTAAGTGTACTAACTTTAAATTTCCGAAGTTTATCTAAACTTAAATTAAATATAATGGTAACCCTATATCTAGAGCAGAGGTAAGTGGGTTTCATCGTCACCGTTTCCATTGCTTCCTCTTTCTACTCCTCTTCCTCCTTTTATTTCGTCTATCGTCGTCGGTTGCAACCTTTCACTTGCAGCTCCGTCGTCCTCCTCCTTTTCTTTTCTTCTCCCCTTTGACCCATTCCATTTATAAACATTCCATCATGTAGTGCATTTGGATTTGGCCTATCTTTTATTGCATTAATCACTCCAAAGCTCTGAGTACATGCTAGGAATTTTGTTTGTGTACAAAAATATCGCCTAGATAGTTTTCATGAGAACATTATGTACTGTACTGTACCTAGCCAAACTAAAATCAAGTAAATAGTACACACGTCAAAACTGCATACCGCTTAGTACCCGGATACAACCAGCACCGGCCATCTAAGTAAGTAGCCGGCCAAAACCGACTACTTGCCTAGGGGCTTAACCTACCCCCACACACACCTCAGGAACCTGTTTTAGGGCCAGGCCCACTCATGGCCCAAGCGGGGGCCCAAGCTAGAGCCCAAGTCAAGGCCCAGCCCATGAAATGGTCAAACGTCATTAATGTCTATAAATACACGTGGACCCCATCAGTTAAAGGTACGCAATCATTAATTGCTGATTTGACTTCTTGAGAGCTTTGACTCACTTGAGCTTCGGAGATTCTTCTGCAGGTAACCCCTCCCGGGTCCAAGCCGACATGTATCGAATGGGAAGAGGCCAACTGAGGAGATAGCGGACTACATGGTAAGGTGACTCTTGTGTCTGACTTTATGTTTGTTCTTCTGCAGGAACAATTGGCGCCCACCGTGGGGCACGAGACGAACACCCTTAGTACCCGCTTTTCTCTGAAGATGGTTTCTACCCGTAGCAAGGCTGGAGTTAGCAAGCAAGTTGACGCTGGTCCCTCTGGACCCTCTGGCGTCACCCCTGACTTGGCCGCCATCCTAGACGGCCAGATGAAGATGCAACAGGAAATCGCAGACCTGAAGAAGCGCAATGCTGAAGAGATGGAAGCGCTCAAACAAGAAAACTCCCGCCTCAGGAGGAAAATTGAGGCAGATGCAGACCTCAAGGGAAAAACCAAAGAAACATCTGAAGCCGTGAAGTCTCCGGCTTTTCAACCTACAGAAGAAGAGAGTGAATACAACCCCACCCCCCACACCTTCACCTCCACCCAACAAACCCCTCTCACGACCACACACCCCCAACACCTCCCACCCGGTCACCCAGGGCTTACAGCACCCTCAACAACCCACATTCCCCATAACCTACCCACTACTCTCCACACCGCATACGTCCCACCCTACAACCCACCATATCTTCCCACAACCCACATCCCTCCTCATAACGTTACCTCCACCTTCCCTACCATGATCAACCACCCACCACCACCCCACCTTCCCCATCCACACCAGCCCAGACGCCGCCACCCGTTCACAGACTTCATCTCCAACACCCCTCTCCCAACCCAGTGGGAACCATTCAACCTCGATCGCTACACTGGCGAAACTGACCCCGATGAACACCTCAAAGTTTACATCACACACGTCGCCCTGTACACGTCCCAGGACGCAGTCTTCTGCAAAGCTTTTCCCACAACACTCAAAGGCCCTGCCTTAGAGTGGTTCACCACCCTTCCACCCTACTCCATTGATAATTTTGACACCCTTTCCCACATGTTCTCCACACATTTCGCCGGCAGCCGACCTCACCAAACTACCACCATGTCCCTATTGGGCATCAGACAAGAGCCCAATGAACCACTCAGAACATTCATCGACCGCTTCAGCAAAGCAGCCCTCCGCACACCACACCTTAACCAGGAAATGATACTCCAATGCATGACCCTCACCCTACAGCCTGGACCCTTCGCTAACAACGTTTACCTCCACCCTCCCACCTCCATGCACGAACTCAAGCTGCGTGCTGCTGACTATGTGCGCATGGAAGAGATGCAAACTCTTCACACCCAATTCTGCAACGACTATGCCGTCAACACCATCCATCCCAATCCCAACCCGGCACCCAATTCCAACTCCGCACCCAATCCCACCCCACGGCCTCACCCGCGCCCCGACGCCCGCCCACGTGAACCCCGCCAACCACGTTTCACCAGATATGCCCCACTCACAGTAGCCCGCTCCCGTATCCTTGACGAAGCCCTCCAGGCCGACCTCCTCCCCCCACCCCGCAAAACAACCACCCCCCCAACGCCGATATGACCAAATATTGTCGATATCATCGCAATCACGGTCATACCACAGAAGAATGCAGAGCGCTACAGGACAAGATTGAAGAACTGGTACGCGCCGGCCACTTCCGCCGCTTCATCCGCAGGGATGACCACACCTCATCTCGAACCCACCACCCCTCAAGACACGACCACAGACGACAACCACACACCACCAACCACAATGACCAACCCGCCCAACCCAATGACCAACACTCACAACCAGCCCACACCAACATCACCCCTGCCGACCCCCCCTTGCGAGGTACTATTAACACCATCTCTGGTGGCTTCGCAAGCGGAGGCTCCACCTCATCAGCCAGAAAGAGACACCTTCGCCACATACAATCTATCAACCACATCACCCAGTCCCATCACAGGCGGCGTATGCCCCCTATCGTGTTCACCGACGACGACTTTCACGGCCTCGACCACCAACAGGACGACCCCATGGTCATCACAGTAGAAATCGAGAACTACGCCGTCAAAAAAGTACTGGTAGACCAGGGCAGCTCAGTCGACATCCTCTACTGGGCCACTTACCAAAAACTACAACTCCCAGACACCGCTATGATCCCATACGACGAACCCATATACGGTTTTTCCGGTGAACAAGTCTCAACCCGTGGCTACATAGACCTCCACACCGTCTTTCGGGAGGGAACCCAAACGAAAACAATCCCAATCCGCTTCCTGATAGTTGACGCACCCACGTCTTATAACATACTCTTGGGACGTCCTTCCCTTAACACCCTCGGAGCAGTCGTCTCCACCCCGCATTTGGCCATGAAGTTCCCAGCACCATCCGGTGACATCCTAACCATCCACTGCGATCAACGTTTGGCACGCGAGTGCTATATGGCCAGCTTAAGACCTCAACTCCCAATCCAACAGACAAACCACATCGAACGACCATCTAACTCACGCATAGCCTTATCCGGCGAAGACCTTGATCCCAGAATAGGCCGAGATGCCCGCCTCGAACCAGTCGAGGACACAACCCCACTAGAACTCCCCAACGGCCATTCCATCAAATTAGGCACTGGTTTAAGTCTTGATGAGCGTGCCCCAATTACACCCATCCTTATAAACAACACGGATCTCTTCGCCTGGTCAGCCGCCGACCTCCCAGGGGTAGACCCTAGTGTCGCCTCCCACAAGCTCTCGGTATATAAGGAAGCCCGTTATGTATCTCAGAAAAAACGCAAGCTTGGTGAAGAACGCAGGCAAGCTGCCAAAACAGAAGCTGAGAAGTTGCTGAGCGCAGGATTCATAGAAGAAGCTCACTACACCACCTGGCTCTCTAACGTTGTCTTGGTGAAGAAAGCCAACGGCAAATGGCGAATGTGCGTAGACTACACAGATCTAAACAAGGCATGCCCTCGCGACGCCTACCCCCTACCCAACATCGACCGCCTCGTAGACGGCGCAGCAGGAAATAAAGTCCTTAGCTTTCTGGACGCATACTCAGGGTACAACCAGATACCCATGGCCACAACAGATATGCACAAGACCGCCTTCATCACCGATGACGCCAATTACTTCTACAGGGTCATGCCCTTTGGCCTCAAGAACGCTGGGGCAACCTACCAGCGTCTAATGGACAAAGTCTTCAGCCACCTCACAGGACACTGTGTCGAGGTCTACGTCGATGACATGGTTGTCAAATCCCCAAGCCATCATCAACACGCCATAGACCTGGAGGCGGTTTTTTCCGCACTACGCCGTTACAACCTCCGCCTAAACCCTGACAAATGCGTATTCGGGGTGGACCGGGGTAAATTCCTCGGTTTCATGTTAACTCAACGCGGCATAGAGGTCAACCCCGAGAAGTGCAAGGCCATCATCGAGATGCGCAGCCCTACCACCATCAAGGAAGTGCAACGACTAATCGGCCGCCTCACAGCTATATCCCGCTTCCTACCTAAACTAGCAGAGCAAACTCAGCCCATCATCCAGCTCCTAAAGAAATCCGCCCGGTTCACGTGGACAGAAGATTGTGAACAAATTTTCCTTAAGCTCAAAGCATCCCTAACCTCACCCCCCATCCTCCGCAAACCTGACACTAGCCAACCCCTGCTAGTATACATCACGGCCACCGATCACACCGTCAGCGCTGCCCTCGTCCAAGAAGCAGAAGGCACCCAACACCCTGTTTACTTTGTAAGCAGAACACTCCAAGACCCTGAAACCAGATACCAAATGGTAGAAAAACTAGCCCTATCCCTGGTTCACGCCGCCCGCCGCTTACGTCCATATTTCCAAAACCACACCATAACCGTCAAAACCGATTACCCAATTCAGAAAATACTGCAAAAGCCGGATTTAGCCGGGCGCATGTCATCATGGGCCGTGGAGCTCTCCGAATTCAACATCCGTTACGAACCACACGGCCCCATCAAAGCCCAATGCCTTTTGGACTTCGTCAACGACCTACAACATACACCCATTGAGAACCAGTGGACGCTTCATGTAGATGGCTCCTCAAATCCAAGGGGTGCAGGTGCTGGCATCGTACTAGAAGGCCCCAACGATATCCTCATTGAGAAATCCCTTCACTTTGCTTTCAAAACGTCGAATAATCAAGCCGAATACGAAGCTATACTGGCCGGCCTCTCCCTAGCCCGTGAAGTAGGCGTCAAAAAATTGATATGTAAAACCGACTCCAAACTTATAGTAGGGCATTTGAATGACGAATTCCAAATCAAAGACCCCATCCTCCAACAATATTACCACTTGGTCCGCGCAATCATCCAATCCGCCTTCGAATCAGTCCGCGTCGAACACATACCCAGAACCGACAACGTCAGAGCCGACATCCTCTCCAAATTAGCGAGCACCAAACTCAAAAACCGCAACCGCTCCTTGCTACAGCAAACACTATCCACACCCTCTGTCACACACACATGCCAAACGTTAGCCCATACCCCATCTAACAATATCACCCCTACCCAAAACCCAAACTGGACCACACCCTACATTCAATACCTCAAAACTGGCAACCCCCCGCCCAACGCGGACAAGTCCTGGATGGCCAAGGCCGCCAGGTATACAATGATAGGCGACGATCTCTACAAACGCGGATACGGCCAGCCCTTGCTCAAATGTGTCACACCAGAACAGGCTCATTACATCATCAAAGAACTACACGAAGGAATCTGCGGGTATCATTCCGGCGCCCGCACCATGGCCACGAGGGTCCTCAGAGCCGGATACTTCTGGCCTACTATAGAAGCGGAGTGCCAAGATTACGTCAAAAAGTGCAAGCAATGCCAGAAGCATGGCAACCTTATACACCAAAAGCAGGAACAACTACATCACATACTATCCCCCTGGCCATTCGCTAAGTGGGGAATGAACATCCTAGGCCCGTTCACGCCTGGCAAAGGACAGGTTAAGTTCCTAATCGTAGCCGTCGACTATTTCACCAAATGGATTGAAGCCAAACCATTGACCACTATCACGGCCCAGCAAGTCCAGCAGTTCGTGTGGAAGGACATCATATGCAGATATGGTATACCACATACCATCATAACAGATAATGGCCGACAATTCATTGACAAAGACCTAGCAAAATTCTATACCGGCTTGGGCATCAAACATATCACCAGTTCAGTAGAACACCCGCAAACTAATGGGCAGGCAGAGGCGGCAAATAAGGTCATCCTTATGGAACTACGTAAAAGATTGGATACCGCGAAGGGCCGGTGGCCAGAGGAGTTAATTGAAGTACTTTGGGCCTATAGATGCACCCCCCAATCGTCAACCAACGAATCCCCCTTCAGCCTAGTCTACGGCGCAGACGCCATGATACCGGTAGAAATTGGCGAACCATCTCTGCGCCGAGAACTATACGACCCAGCTCTTAACCATCAAAACATGGCTTTGCATCTCGACCTCCTTCCCGAACTCAGAGAAAAAGCTCAAATACGCAACCTCGCCGCTAAACAACGAGCCGCAAGGAAATATAACGCAAACCTGCAACCGCGTTCATTTGTTGTAGGAGACTTAGTATGGAGAATGGCCAGCAGTGCTAGAAAGAAGGATGGCAAGTTCTCCGCCAATTGGGACGGTCCATACCGCATACGAGAAGACACAGGTGGCGGAGCCTACCGCCTAGAGCAACTCTCTGGGGAAGAAATTCCCAACACATGGAATGTCTCTCACCTAAAATTTTATTTCAGCTGAACATGTATTGTAAACGCATCCATACTTGTAACCACGGGTGTACTCTTTTTCCTCACTTGGTCTTTTATCCCTAAGGAGGGTTTTGGCCAAGGAGGTTTTAACGAGGCACCCCCATTTGAATAAATAAAACGAGTGGTTCCATACTTTACAACTTTACCTATGTTTAATTCGTTTAAGTTCCCCACCCTTACCCCAAGTAAGCGGCCTGGGTCGAACACCCTTCACTTATGTTAATTCGTTTAAGTTCCCCACCCTTACCCCAAGTAAGCGGCCTGGGTCGAACACCCTTCACTTATGTTAATTCGTTTAAGTTCCCCACCCTTACCCCAAGTAAGCGGCCTGGGTCGAACACCCTTCACTTATGTTAACTCGTTTAAGTTCCCCACCCTTACCCCAAGTAAGCGGCCTGGGTCGAACACCCTTTACTTATGTTAATTCGTTTAAGTTCCCCACCCTTACCCCAAGTAAGCGGCCTGGGTCGAACACCCTTTACTTGTGTTAATTCGTTTAAGTTCCCCACCCTTACCCCAACTAAGCGGCCTGGGTCGAACACCCTTCACTTATGTTAACTCGTTTAAGTTCCCCACCCTTACCCCAAGTAAGCGGCCTGGGTCGAACACCCTTTACTTGTGTTAATTCGTTTAAGTTCCCCACCCTTACCCCAAGTAAGCGGCCTGGGTCGAACACCCTTCACTTATGTTAATTCGTTTAAGTTCCCCACCCTTACCCCAAGTAAGCGGCCTGGGTCGAACACCCTTCACTTATGTTAACTCGTTTAAGTTCCCCACCCTTACCCCAAGTAAGCGGCCTGGGTCGAACACCCTTTACTTATGTTAATTCGTTTAAGTTCCCCACCCTTACCCCAAGTAAGCGGCCTGGGTCGAACACCCTTTACTTGTGTTAATTCGTTTAAGTTCCCCACCCTTACCCCAAGTAAGCGGCCTGGATCGAACACCCTTCACTTATGTTAACTCGTTTAAGTTCCCCACCCTTACCCCAAGTAAGCGGCCTGGGTCGAACACCCTTTACTTGTGTTAATTCGTTTAAGTTCAACCACATTTCCCTACTTAAATATACATGCAATGCGACATATCTCATATTCCCATCACATATTATCATCAACAACCACAAAACATATGTATATCCACAAGATGTATCATATTAAAAACAAACGAAAAAATTGTACGAATTATTACAGACTTAGGGTTCATTCAGCAATAAAACAACATGAAAAACTATCCTAAGCTGTCTGGTCACACTCCACGGCTGCATCCGCTTCCTTGTCCGCCTCGGGCACTTTCCCCCCAACCTCTTCCTCAACCTCTTCGTCCTCGCCCACCAGCTTCCCATCAATCACATCTTTGTCTACATCAAACCTCGAATCCAGTGTATCCACATCTTTATAGAAAAAGGCCGCCTGCCGCAAACCCTTCTCAAAGCCGTTGATGTGCTCCTGGATAACACTGTTCTTTAGATCATCCAACTCACCCACAGCACCATCGTACTTATCCTTTAAATCCTCATAATCCTCCTCCAACTCCCCGATCCGTTTATTCAACTTCTCCTCGGAATCTAGACACCGAACTTTCCACGACGCCAACCTCTTTCTCTCAGCCTCCCATCCTTCTTTCTCCTTCTCCAACGCCGCCTTCTCCTCCGACAACTTGTCTACTTTATCCTGCAGCCCCCCCGCCTCCTTCACTTCCCTCCTGTACAAGGACCCAACTCGTCTACTCAACACCAACGCCTTACTCCCAAACTCCACCATAGTTCTTACAATATGATCAACCTCCATATTGTCGATGGAGTTCACAACAGTATCCGGCAGATTAATTGAAATATCCTTCCTTATGCATATCTCTGGCAATTCGATCAACCCAGCCTCCGGCAGCTTCTCGCCACTGGCCGACCCAGCCCCACTACTCGACCCAAGAATAACTGCCCTTGCTTTCTTCACATCCTTACCCTTCCCGGGTCGAGACGGAAGCTCAGCCCTCCTCTTCGTGCCGCCATGAACGTGTACTTCTACCACAGACTCCTGCAAATTAGGAACATCGGTCTTCCCCGCCTCCTTGGCCTTGGCGGCCATCTCCTTCCTCAGCGCTTGGAAAAGCGCCAAGTTCTTTTTGCCGGATTGTGCCATATGACCTGCAATAACATATCACATCTCGGATCAAAACAACTTAACATCATTAACACAGATTAAGTAACAAACAGATACCTTCAATATCTATAATCGGATGCACCGAATTATAAACCCTAACTAAGCCCTTAGTGGGCAACTTATCCACAAATTTTAATAACATCCCGACCACCTCCCTATCTCCGGACGACAACTCCTCCATCCCCATATCTTTGTACCGCGAAGGGTTGTTGGTCCAATAAAAAGGGAATTTCGTACTCCCATCCGCATTCAAAAAATACCTCTCGCCTCCCTCCTTCACCACAACCTTGAAATATCCATCCTTAAAATGTTTGAAAGATTGGGAGAAGGCGTCCAATCTGCTGATGCTCGGACGGCTGATCAATGATAGCCATGTAGTCGGTCTCCGGGGTCTGGTGTCATAAAAGTATAGGAACGCGTATGGGGAAGGCTCCAAGTATAGCGATTTGCACAAGATGCGAAAAGCCTGTAAGTACGCCCAACTGTTAGGGTGCAATTGAGTAGGCGCCACGTTCAGAGCCCGCAACACACCCATAGTAAAGTCATCTAAGGGTAGCCGTATGTGAAGTTGAGAAAAGTGGCACATGTACATGTAGAAGAACTTCTCAGCAGCCCCCTCTTGCCCATGACATACCCGGTCTATGGCGCTCACTCTTTCTAATGAGACAATATCTCCACTAACCCCTTTGGAGATAACAGGCGTACAATTCAGCCAGGAATTCAACAAACGAGACCACCTGAACAAGGATGACTGCTCACGAACATCAGAGGCCGCCCACGCATAACCACCCCTAGCCGGCCAGTTGCTTTCCTCCAGTTCTTCAGGGGGATCTTCTCGGATCTCCCTCACTACCTCCATTGGCACCCCGCTGGTGCCAATTCCAGCGCTCTCACCCTCTCCACGGAACCGGCCACCTCTACTCCTATCGGACTCTGTACTTTGACTACTACTAGATGTAGATAACGGTGAGCTATCGCTACTAGACATACCTGTTTGATTTTTTAACGGAAAGAAGTCGGCGGAATTTGGGAACTAGTCGGACAAGATGTTGCGCAAAAGATCTCTGATTTCTCAACTCGCAAATGAACCAAAGTAAAGCATCAGCTACATTCAAAGCTATATTTATAGTCCATGACCCCAAACTCTTCCCGCCAAAATGAAATCCCAGACCAAGCGACACCATCATTATGAAATTTATGACACGCAAAAAACGACGGCGCCAAAAGTTTTGAGATGTGACCACCTGACGCCCTTCCACCTACCTTCTGACACTTCAAAGCCTTAACACTGTTCATCACACTTAAAGGCTGGGGGACTGGTGTATCACACCTAGCCGGATTCGCTAGCCAGCCAACACATGTTATCCTTGACCGACAACCCATATCGGACAAGGCTGGGGGACTGGTGTACTGTACCTAGCCAAACTAAAATCAAGTAAATAGTACACACGTCAAAACTGCATACCGCTTAGTACCCGGATACAACCAGCACCGGCCATCTAAGTAAGTAGCCGGCCAAAACCGACTACTTGCCTAGGGGCTTAACCTACCCCCACACACACCTCAGGAACCTGTTTTAGGGCCAGGCCCACTCATGGCCCAAGCGGGGGCCCAAGCTAGAGCCCAAGTCAAGGCCCAGCCCATGAAATGGTCAAACGTCATTAATGTCTATAAATACACGTGGACCCCATCAGTTAAAGGTACGCAATCATTAATTGCTGATTTGACTTCTTGAGAGCTTTGACTCACTTGAGCTTCGGAGATTCTTCTGCAGGTAACCCCTCCCGGGTCCAAGCCGACATGTATCGAATGGGAAGAGGCCAACTGAGGAGATAGCGGACTACATGGTAAGGTGACTCTTGTGTCTGACTTTATGTTTGTTCTTCTGTAGGAACATGTACCTAGTGAAGATGGTGGACCAAAAGATATACATGTAAATGGGTTTGAATACCCAAAATGTTTTAGTATGAATAAATTCATTCTTTAAAAAGTAGATAAAATTAACAACAAATGAATACAAACACATTTTTTTTTTAAATTTTTATCAGCATAAGCACACATAATTCAGTCAATATTTAGTGACAGACTTCATGACTTCACCTTTACTCAATACACCGTTCATCACTTTTAATATCACACATTACATAATATAAATGATAATGTATTTCATCTTCAACTTTAATTAGGTACAACAACACATTTTTTTATATTTTTTGAAACGCAATCACACGCAGTAAAATAGGTACATATTCATCTTCATCGGTTCTTTACGCCTTCAATCTCTTCTTAATTACTGCAATATTGGAGACGGCAACACAGACTCAACCTAAACAAATTATAAGAAGTAAAAGTAGTATTATAGCGAATATCCACTTAAATTGATATGAATAAAACATAAACTGACACTAATATAAAATTGCTTACATAATAAGCATGTTATGCTGTGAAAAACTGCTTCCATATAATCATCACCTACATGCGCATAGAGCAAATGATAGTGTGTAACTGACCATAAAAAAGTAGCAATTTAAGTAGCATTATTCGATGTACCTTGTTCGCTATATTCATCAGTATCTGAACTATTGAAGAACTGAAATGATGACACCAGAAGCATCTGGAGCCTATTTAAAACGAAAGTATATACACAAATTAATTTCAAGCACGATGCAACTCAAAAGCACATCAGGCTAAAAATAATGTTTTCAATTCAAAGCACGAATAACCAGTCTTGTTTATGGCTTTGATACTGAATTCCCCTTCGAGAATTAGTTGAATTATGGAATAAAAAGATCTTAGCCTACTTATAAGTTCTTTCAAAAGAAAATATCTAAGTATTTTTGATGAAAATGATAAATCATACAACTTGATAAAGAAAAATTATGAAGAATGTTACAAATTAGCAGGGACCAATATATACCCCGAATTCTATTGAACAAAGATTAAGACGGAAAAATATGCGTACCTCTTTTTCAAAAGTTCTACACACAGCCGAATTAAGATCAGTTTCTTTTCGGGGTTTCGCATATTCAGAATAATACCACTTTATGGGATGATCTATTTTGTTGACTGCACTGAAACTTTTCATGGAGCTGCACTTGATGACGTGGACTTTTTTCAAGGATGGAAAACTTAATGTGAAATTGCCAGTGTAAAAGCACCTCAGCTCTTCTAACATTTTAAGATCCAAAACCTGAAGCCGCTCAAATATTATTTCTTCATCCCCATCACATTCCTCTGCAACAATTGTCATCAATTTCTCACAGTTTTCCACTGCTAGACGTTCAAGTTTCAGAAGATCTTTGGCTACTGACGCTGGAAACACGCTTCCAAGGCATTTGCATCTATCAACAAATACTTCTTCTAGATTGTGCACGCTTAGAATTCCAGTGGGATCTTCATTCCAAACATTCTCCAGATTTGACAAGTTTGATAAAGTCAATTTCTCCAGAGGAAGAGTAACTAATGTGTCTTTTGTTGTACAATTCACCTCAAATATGTATTTCACAAAATCACAGTTTCGAACTGCCATTCTTCTCAATCTTGGTAATAGAGGAAGCAAATGGAAGGGTAGTACTGCATCTGACAAAAATTGACAATCCTCCACAGTCAATTCGTACAAACAACTAAAACAGAAGTCGGGCATATGCAGTGAGTCATGCCATAATTCTTGTAATGCTGGCCTACTTTTGAGATCAAAGTGGAAAAGCTCTGATATCTGCACGTGCAAACAATAAATAAATATGAAACTAATTATTTAAAGAATCAACATATCTTTTAAATTACTACTGTATAAATATGAAATATTCACTAATTTTATTAATAGTTATTTTCTTATTACCAAAAAACTTAGTTGACTATATTTAAAAGCAATTTTCCACTGAATTACGTTTTCTAATATTACCTTACTTTCCGTAACGTCAAAAATTGGTTCAAAGCATTACGGTATGTTTAAGACATGTAAATAAATAAATAAAAATTAATTTTATGAATAAGAAAATTTATAATTATTTTAAAAAATGTTCTTTTTCTTTCATCGTTATTTTTATATAAAAATTAAGCTTTCAGTCCGGTGTATCCAACAGAAATTACAATTTGCTTTTAATGACAAATAATTCATTATTTTTGTAACAAAAACAATTAAGGTTGGTGAGGAATGCTAATAAGCAGATATGTCAGACAGATTTTAGTTAATTTTGAATTCCATTACTGTAGTGCCTATGGCATTCATATTATTAAAGTATAATGTAAACTCTACAACAATCTAGAAAAAATCTAATATAGAGTTATTGAAATATAATGAAACTTCTAGAGTATTGAAGAAAAGCTTAGGATAGGAAAAAAAGTCAAGAACATTCTACTATATAGAAAAATCTAGAACTATTTGCTCAAGTTCTAGCTAAAAGTTTCTAGAATAATCTATGGGTCTATAAATACCCCATATATCCTACCATTTGCAACATCAAGAACAACAAACACAACATCTAATACAACTACTCTTAACTACAAAATACACTTCTTCCAATTACAACTTCCACATTCTACTATCTCCATAATTTTCTCTATCCCATCAACTATTCCTTTCACAACCTCAAAATACTATCACATATAGAACTTTTAAACTTTTTCCCCGAAAAATTCATTATAACTATTAATTAAACATATTGAAGAATCGTTAATTAAATTATATTAATTTACCAGCATGTTGTCCTAAGCCGTCTTGCATGTTTAAACAAAATCTATAGATATATGTCCATATAGATAACGAAATGGGTTCTAAGATGCTGTATCGATAACGAAAGGAATCACTAACTAAAGTTAAACACATATACCTGTCTGTGAAATCTCTTTCGCACGACGGAGTTGATATTTTCGGGTGGAATAACTGTACGGTAATCAATTGTCACTCGAGTCAACTTGTCTGCTTTTACCGTAGTTGGACATAAAATTACCATCTCAACGCAATTTGTTACTGATAATTCTTCTAAGGATGGGAAACTTAGACTCCCTCCGTAGAACCTTCGGAGATTCAATAAATTATCAAGATTCAAACATCTGAGCTGCAAAAACATTATCTCACCCTCATCTGATTCCTCTTCCTTAAACACTATCTCTTCAATTGATTTACACCATTTTATCTCCATTCTTTGGAGTTTATCCAAACTTCTGGCTGTCGAAGATGTGAACAAATATGACAAGTTATGACAGTTCTCTATTGTTAAAGATACCATATTGGAGAAAGACACTGTGCATGTTACCAAGTTTTTTAAACTGGAACAACTGATAACTTCAAAGCTTTCTAGATTTCTGATAAAAGGCTCAGTCCACGAGTTCTTAAACCCAATGGGAACCAGTTCTTCAAGGGACTCCGAGGATAATGCTTTCAGCTGTAATAGGAGTTTACTATTATTAGGTCTTTGATCGCTGAAAATCACCTTGAAGGAACGGTGACACACCACAAGCTTCTTTACATTTGGCAACTGTTGTAAAAGTCCATACTCCGGATATTCATCACACTTAATATCAGAGCAGAAAGTAAGAAATTTTAACTCGTGGTTTCTCTGAAATTCTCCATCCACAATCATCTTCGATTCATATTTACCCACTGTCAGATGCTGTAAGTTGGGTGTAATTAGCTACAAAGAGAAACCAATAATAAATTAAAAGAATTTAGCACAGCCATAGATTCGGCTCTCTACATAAAATTGAATTTGTGAACTTTCATGCTAATATAATGATTAGTTAAAAACTAAATAAATCAATATCAAATAAAAATAGGAGTGAACAAGTCAATTTTAAGAGAAAAAAAAAACACAAATGATGAAATTGTGAATTTCATAACGATTTTGAGTTTAAAATTAACTTTTTTTATGAAAATTTTGATAAATGAAATGAATAGTGGTTCGCTCATGAAGAAAATAATGAAAAATCTTTCAGTTTAAAATCACTTTTAACACATGATATAATATGATACACAGAAGAATGTATGTAATAGACTTAAAAAAATGGCCAAACCTGAAATGTAGTATTAAGCTTGAACTTAGGCAAATCCGATAGTGACAGTGACGTCACACAGGGCAACGTAAACTTAGGATTTGTTTGTTTTGGATTATCCAGTGGAACAATTTCAGCAGTATCTTCATTCGAAAGAGCTTCCAAATTTGACAGCTTCCATAAAACCAACTTCTCCAGAGGACATGTGAGTGTGCCTTGTGCAGATTTGACATCAAATATGGTTTTGACAGAATCACAGTTGACAACCTTCAACGTTTTCAATTCAGATAATAAAGGAAGCAAAGTGGAGGGGAGTACATATGATAAAGAGTGGCACCCATTGAGGAACAAGGTTTCCAATTTTCTGAAGCGAAAGTGTGGGATCTGCAATGAGAGACCCCATATCACTTGTAGGTCTGCCCCATATCTGAATTCAAGACTGCGCTGCGGCATTTCCCATCGCGCTCTCTTTCGAAATCACCGCATGCAAACGAACAAATAGATATATGAATTTAATCTATTGCAACGAATATAACAATATTAATTAAGATTTTTTTAACAGTTTTATTGCTAAGCATGATGTATCACCAACTTTATTTATAACTAATTATTCAATGAAATATCTTAATTTATCTCTTCGTTTGAACGTAGTTACTAAAAAAAAATTAGATAATGAACAAAATTAATTAGTCATTATAGTGACCAATTTATATACTAATTTATAAATTAAAAATTATTGATAACTAAACTAGTTTTAAAAAATTATAATTGGTCTCAAAATTGATAACTAAAATAATTTCTATTATGAATTGGTTTCTAAATTGGTCACTCACATTAGTTACCTAAGTTTTGCCTATCAAATGTGTGTGTATGATTACTTAATTAACTGTGAATATTTTAATAATTTAGATAGGAATGAGGATATAGCGGGGATGGGTATTATGGCGGGTATGGGGACAGGGACAAAACAAATATGTACATTATGTTATATCAAGGTATGCAATATTCACTTTATGAGAGAGTAATTTTATTTGACTGCAACGTTGGCTTTAATAAGCCTTTACACAGAATGAGATTACTTAGCAGTTACAGCCATACCACCGACATAGGAAAATGCATATATGCCTACCACTAAACTAAGAGAAAAATATGCAACTAAATAAAAGATTCATCTCCCGACATAATTGGAGATTTATTCGAAACATTAAATAACATTCCCTCCCTTGACCTAAATACAGTATTGTATTTTAGCTTATTTCACTGACTTTCACAACTCCAAGCATGCGGCGAAGTCGTTCGAACTACTCCTGCTTTAGTGCCTTGGTCATTATGTCAGCTAATTGTTCTTCAGTGCAACAGTAACTAAGGCAAACAACTTGTTCTTTAACTAAGTCTCCAAGAAAATGAAATCTTATTGCAATGTGTTTACTCCTCTCATGGAAGACAGGGTTCTTGGACAATTGAATTGTTGAACTATTGTCACATAGGATTTTTGTTGCTTCCCTTTCTTCTAATCCAAGGTGTTCTAAAATTCTGCGAAGCCAAATACATTGACAGGCACAAAATGCTAGAACAATATACTCCGCCTCAGTTGTAGACAGGCTCACTATAGGTTTGTTCTTTTGAGGCCCACGAAACAGCTCCAGTTCCTATTAGGAAGACAGAACCAGAAGTGCTTCTTTTATCATCTAAATCTCCTGCATAATTGTTGTCGTTGTACGTTGTAAGACTAGTCGTTCTTCCCTGTTGGTAGAAAATGTCGTATTCGATATTCCCTTTAAGATATCTCAAAATTCTATTTGCTATAGCCCAATGAGATTCCTTTGGATTTGCCATATATCTACTTATAATGCTTACCCCATACATTAAATTTGGCCGAGTGACTGTGAGATACATGAGACTACCAATTGCTTGTTTGAACTTTGTGGCATCTACTGGAGTCACTTCCTTACCTCTAAATAGTATTGTTCCTCTTACAATAGGATTCCTTACAGAATTGCTTTATGTCATATTGAATCGTGCCAAGATCTCTCGGGCATACCGTCTTTGACAAATAAATATTTCTGCATTGCTTTGTACAACTTCTATTCCAAGAAAGTATTTCATCTTGCCAAGATCAGTCATATCAAATTTCATCTTCATTGAGCTTTTGAATACTTCACATATGTATTTGTTGTTTCCAATAAAGAGTAGATCATCAACATAAAGACTGACTATTAAAATATTACCTTGACTTGTTTTTGTGAACAAGGTGTGTTCACTATTGCATCGGTTGAATTGTTCTTTGGCAGAGCAGGTTTCAATTTTACTGTAGCAAGCTCGTGGAGCCTGTTTGAGGCCATATAGAGCCTTTTGAAGTCGATATACCTGAGTTTCTCTGACTTTCTGAATGAAACCCACAGGTGGTTGAACATATACCTCTTCTTGGAGATCACCATGTAGAAATGCACTCTTTACATCAAGTTGAAATACATCCCATGCACTTTGAGCAACTAGTGCTAACAAAATCTTACTGTATCAAGTCTTGCAATAGGTGCAAAAACCTCGTTATAATCTATGCCATACCTTTGTAAATATCCTTTTGCCACCAATCTAGCTTTGTACTTTTCTACCTGATCATTTTCATTGAATTTGGTCTTAAAAACCCATTTAATTCCGACGGGAATAACTCCTGTTGGTGGATCTACAAGCTGCCATGTGTTGTTTTTTTCGATAGCTCCCATTTCAGCTTTCATTCCTCTCTCCAATGTTGACTCGCCCAAGCCTCTCAAAGGTTTGAGGACCCGTAGAATTATCCATCATCATTGCCAACAACCCTTCATCCTCTTCCACTAGCATATTTGTTTCATAATCAATCATCCATAGAGGAGGTTTTCGGATTCTGGTTGCCCTCCCTGAAGCTTTAGATTCGGTTTCAATGTGTTCTCGGATTGACTCTAATGCGCTTTAATTCCCATCAGTGCGAATTGTTATGTCTTGTGGTGCTTGTTCATGTTCATCTTCTTGAGTCACTCTTTCTTCCCAGTCTAGAGTATTTGTCTTATTCTTCTCATAATCATCAAACCAGTTCCATCTTTTCTTTTCCTCAAACACAACGTCCCTGCTAACTATAACCTTTTTTCTAATGGGATTGAACAATTTATAAGCTTTAGATTTGTCACTTACCCCTAAGAGAACACACTTCTGACTTTTGTCGTCCAACTTTCTTCTAGTTTGATCTAGAACATGAGCATGTGCAATACAACCGAACATTCAAAAATAATCAACACATGGTTTTCAACAACTTCATACCTTTTCTAGTGTTTAATGGTCTATGGCAGATGTGGGACTCCTATTTTGAACATGCACACAACATCATACTGCTTTGGGCCAGAAAGGTTTTAAACCTGTTTTTCATGTAATAAAACACGCACTGCATTCATAATGGTACGATTCTTCTGTTCAGCAACTCAATTCTGCTGTGGAGTGTAAGCAGTAGTCAATTGTCCAGATATACCCTCATGAGTGCAGAAATAAAAAAATTCCTTCAAGGTGAATTCTCCACCTCTATCAGTTCTAAGGTAGGTGATAAAGGTACCAACTTCTTTCTCAACATTGATTTTAAAGCTCATGAAAGTGGGAAGTGCTTCAGATTTTTTCATGTAAAAAATAGACCCCAGTCTTTTGTGAATGATCATCAATGAAATTAATTACATACCTTTTGTTGCTATGAGAAGGAGGTGATATGGGACCACAAATGTCTGCATGAATCAACTAGAGCTTTGATGAGGCTTGCCAGGTGCTTTGCTCGGAGAAAGTGTCTCTGTGTTGTTTTCCCACTAGGCATATGGTGCAAATTTCCTTGGGTGGTTTCAAGGATGGCAGACCAATTACCATTTGCTTATTTGCAAGTGTATCAAGACCTTTGAAATTAAGGTGTGCAAATTGCTTGTGCCACAAATGAGTTTTTATTTTTGAGACCTCTATAGTTTGAAGGCAGCGAGGTTGTAGTGAAGCTGTCAAATGAAACATCTTGTTTCCCTTCATTTTGGTCTGTAAGATGAGTCCATGTTTTGGATGAAATACTTTGCACATATAGTTTTGAATTAAAATAGACAAACCTTTCTCTTGCAATTGTCCAAGGCTTAAGACATTAGTCTTAGGTTTAGGTACATAATAGACATTTGATATGACATAAGATGTGCCATTAATCTCAATCCTAACACTCCCTTTTCCAATAACAACTGGAGTTGAGTCATTACTAAGTCTGACTATTTTGTTGATTCCTTCTTCTTCCATTTCAACGAACCACATTTTGTTTTCGGTCATGTGATTGCTACAACCAGAGTCTAGAAACCAATCCTCCTTCTGGACAGTTTGTGTGCCCTCATAAGCAACCGGTAGCAATTCATCCTTCTCCTCTGTTGTTGTTTCAGATGACGCATAATAAGCCTTTTTCCAGCCTCTGGACATTCATATTGATAGTGTCCTAACTTGTGACAATGAAAACACTCAATGAGTGTCTTATTTAACGTAAATCTCCAATGCCCTCTTCCACGTCCATGCATGCTTCTTCCGCGACCTCGACCAGCTACGAATTTATTATCATGGACAACCTTCAGCACCTGCTCATCAGGTTGTGCATCTTGCATCCTTTGTTCATGGAAAAGTAAGCTACCATGAAGCTCGTCTAGGCTGTGAGTACTGAGATCATTGGATTCTTCAATCGAACATACAACGTAGTTGAATTTCGGGGTCAAAAGATCTAAAACTTTTAGTTACCACCATGCTTGCTTTTATCTCTTCACCATTAGATTCCATCCTATTGACAATACCTAGTGTGTGTCTCACATAGGCATCCACTTTCTCACCTTATTTCATTCCCAGCAGTTCAAACTCTCGACGCAAAGCTTGAAGTTGAGAACACTTGACCCTTGTGGACCCCTGATATTTCTGCTGCATGGATTTCCATATGTCCTATGATGTGCTATTGTCCAATATTGTTTCACGAATCTCCCTATCAATTGCTTGAAACAAATAGCTCTTCACCTTCAAATCCTTAAGGCTGGCTTCAAATACACTTCTCTTGTGTGCTTCTGTTGGTGCAACACCAAGCATTGGAATTCCCTCCTCTACAAGCGACCACAATTCTTTGCTTCGTAGAAATTTTTCCATTGGCATGGTCTAGAAATCATAATGGCCATCAAACCTTGGGATGGCTGGTTGCACAAACTTTTCAGCCATCTTCTCACTTTTTCTCACGCTATTTTCTCTCGTCACTCTCTTCCACTAAATTTCACTCTTGCACACTCTAGATTAGGCCCCTTACGGAGAGCTATGATACCAACTTTTATATCAAGGTATGCAATATTCACTTTATGAGAGAGTAATTTTATTTGATTGCAGCGTTGGCTTTAATAAGCCTTTACACAGAATGAAACTACTTAACAGTTACAACAATACCACCAAAATAGGAAAATGCAGATATGCCTGCCACTAAACTAGGAGAAAAATATGCAACTAAATAAAAGATTCATCACTCGACATAATAGGAGATTATTCAAAACATTAAATAACACATTCCATATCCATCATCATTTCCATACCAAATTGAAAAAGTCATAAATTTCCCATATCCATACCCATATTCATACCCGGTCAATATGGTAATATTTCATCAAAATGAAAACGGATTGGAACAATACCCACGAAACGAGTTTATTTGCTCTATTCCTTACAAATAAGTTTGAATACGAGACTGAAAGACAAACTCAGAATATATCATTATAGACCTATATCTAAGTTATTTGTTGGAGATACGGTGAATACGTTACACAATTTCCATCATACTAGATACTCAGACATGTATTATAAATGTTCAATAAAGAAATAAATAAATTATTAATCACGTACCTTTATAAATTCGTTAGTCAGAATAGAGTTGAGATCAGTTTCCAATGGAATAGCATCTGGTTCTTCAAGTCTAACATGAGACAACTTGCCTGCCTCTAGCGTACCTGTACATAAAGTTACCATCTCGTAGCAACTTGTTATTGATAATTCCTCCAAAGATGGAAAACGTAAACTTCCTCTGTAGAACTTTCGGAGATCGCCCAAATGTTCAAGATTCAAAAGACTGAGCTTTGGAAATATTATCTCATCCTCATCTGATTCGTCTTCCTCTTTAGAAACTATCTCTTGAATTGAGAAACAATTTTTTATCTCCATTCTTTTAAGTTGAACCAAACTCTTGGCTGTTGAGGAAGTGAACAAATATGATAAGGTGTAGCAACTTTGTACTTTCAAATATGTCAGATTGGAGAAAGATACTCTGCATGTTACCAAGTTTTTTAAACTATCACAATCAAAGACTTTAAAGGTTTCTAGGTTTCTGACAAAGGGCTCAGTCCAAGAGTTCTCTAACCCAATGGAAACCAACTTTTTGAGGGAATTCAAGTGTAATTTTTTTAGCTGTAGTTCACTATAATCCACATTATTAGGACTTTTACAACAAAACATCTCTTTGAAGGAACCATTTTGTACGACAAGCTTCTCCATATTGGGCACTTGTTCTAGAATTTCCTGTCGAAATACATCCGGTTGATACCAGAGAATAAGAAACTTTAAGTTGTGTAAGAGGTTTCTCTGAAATTTTCCACGAAAAATCATCTCTACTCCCTCTTCCCACAGTAACAGGCGCTGTAATAACCAAGAATAACACAAAACAAAGCTGGTTAGGACTGTTAAAGACAATAACTCAAATTTTCATGCAAAAAAAGTACCTATAATTAGTGAAAAATTTATTTTGAGTTTAAGATTTAAGATGGAAAATCTTATAAATGATATAATTAGGAAGGTTGTAGTGGTTACTATGCAGAAAAAAAAAAAATGAGTTAAAAGGTTCTTTAAATCGTAGGAGACTATTCATAAAGATTGTGGCAGCATGAAGACATGATATATGATAAAGTAGAATGGCGTAAGAATCTATTCATATATATTGAACAATGAAAAAAAAGTATAGAATGAACAAATCATACTGGGAGTGATTTGTGTTTAATTCTTCCCTCCCATTATATATTCAATAACTTTTTTTCCTGATTCAATTTCGCAACAAGAGAGTGCTTAAAAAAATTACCTTTTCAGTACCCAGTTGATCCTTAGTATGTGATTCTAGATGTGTATAAATGTCAGACTTGAGTGAGCAGTAGTAAAAGTACTTGAAATTGGGCAAACGTCGTAGTTGAAATGACGACACACGGGGACAGGGAAACGTAAGCTCTAGACTTCTATTTGTATTGTTCTCTGCAACAATAGTCATCAATCCCTCACAGTCTCCCACTTTTAGATCTTCAAGATTCAAATCTTTAGCTACAGAAGTGGGAAACACGCTTTTAAGGCGTTTGCAATTTTCAACAATGACTTGTTGTAGATGGTCCATACTTAGGATTCCATGAGGATCTTCATTCCAAACATTCTTCAGCTTTGACAGTTTGAACAAAAACAAATTCTTAAGAGGAAAAGTAATCAATGTGTCTTCTGTTGTACATTTGACATCAAATATGGTTTTGATAAGATCACAGTTTTCAACTCTCAATGTTTCCAATCTGGGTAATGAAGGGAGTAAATGGAAGGGTAGCACTGCATCTGTTAAAAACTTGCAGTCATCCACATTCAATGTGACCAGCCCACTGAAACAGAAGTTGGGGATCTCTATTGAGCCATCCCATATATCTTGTAGCTCTGGCATATATTTGAGAGAACGATGTTTGAGCTCTGAAATCTGCAGCCGGAAAAAAAAATATGAAAACAATTATTTACAAGAGCCAGTGATGTATTTTAATTAGTACCCAAAAGATGAAATATTCACCAGTATTTTAATAATTATTTATTATTAAGGATAATGTTAGTTGACTATATTTAAAATAAATATATTTTTGTTTCTTAACTCTCAATGAAATTGAAATTAGTCAATTATAGGTAATTATTTTTCTTTATCGACAATTATTAGTTGTTAGTTTTTATTAATAGGGACTGAACCTATACAATCTCTTCTCTCCTGCCTTCTAAATGTCACTATATCGATCTTATTTCCCCAAATTGTTAATAGGAGGGATCAAACGAATCCACGACCTTTCCCTTCTTTTCCTTTCTTTTACACTGTGTTCACTGAAGGAGAGTATTTGAGAGTGTGAATAAATGAATTTAAGTGGATTTAAGAGTGAATTATGTGTTATTTTTTTAAGGAATTTAGAGGTGATTGTGAGTAAATTTAGAAGTAATTTTTGTAAAAGTTAGTTAAAGAATTGATTGATGTGATTGATTAAAAAATATGTTTTAATAGAATTATTTGTGAGATTACCATTTTATCCTTAATTTAATAAGTAGTATAAATTGATATTTGTATGAGTAAATTTATCTCACTTCACTAGTTTGGGTTGAGTTGGACCAATCACATAAGCTCGTTATTGTTGGAGGCATATATATGAAGGTGGGTTGGATAAAATGTCTTGCTCTTAAGGCAAGGATTGATTCAACAAGGAGTAGAAGAAATACACTAAGTCTAAAATCCTTAAGTTCAATAATGAAGGAATGAGTGTAGATTTATTATAGAGTACTTACAAGACATTGAACAGACAAGTTTTGTAGTGGTGTAGTAGAAGAAAATGAGATGAAATTCAATCATAGTCTTCACTCATCTCAATCTATATAATATATACTACTATCAATATTTTCTTAAAAAAATCCAAAAAAGAACTACCAATATACTTGTGGATATAATAACCTCGTTCAATTGTACTGCAATTAACTTGGTACACTTGCCAATAGATCACGAACTCGGACAATTCTTTTAAAATTTGATATTGTGTGATGTTGGGACTTTTGGGACTTAAGCCCAATGGACGTAAAATTCTCAACCAAGGTTTACTCCATCAAATATGAAAGGCAAAATGTTCTTTGTGGCTGAGAAAGGAAGAACTGATAGGAGAAGGTTACTGCATATTTAACCTTTCTACATACTCTCCAAGTAACAATGAATCTTGATTATGATTATGGACCTTCCAAAAGGGATGTTGTAGAACTAAGGGAGATATGTCTTTCCTTTCTTCTACAAATCCTAAGGGTGAATGTAATTTATTAGGTCCAAAATTTTCAAGTATAGGAAACTGTAGTGGGGTAAATTTGGGTCCATGCCACACCATAATAATAAGCAACATCTGTCTCACTGTAACAACTATCCCACTAATCTCAATAGTTGTTCTAGCAGCAATGGGTATTATTAGGAAGGGAAATATTGAGAGATACAGGAATATGTATTATATAATAGAGCGAAATTTAGAAAGAGGTTATATTGTTAGTTGTTTTTGGGGAGAGTCTTTCTCAGAAAATCTATAAATAGTTTCTTTTGGGAGTTATCTATGAGCTATCTTTTTAGGACTAATATTCTTATGGACGGGTAAAAGTAATTGAACTGCATTGCAAAATTAAACCAAATAATAGTTTGTCTTAACTGAACTAAAATTTAGTTCAGAAAAAATTGAACTATTTTATCTTAACTTATTTTCAAACTGCATTATTTCTGAACTGAACGGTTTATAAATCACTTTTGAATTGTTTTGAATATTTTTTAAAATTTTTTAAAAGAAATAACACCGAAGATCAATTTTGACTATGCTTGCCATTTATTTAAAAATTGATTAAAGAAACAAAATCTGTTTCTTGAAATTTAATTTATTAAATTATTGAATTTATGACAAAAAAAAGTAAGGAAATCACATGTAAATTAAAACTGGATTGTGCAGTGTGAAGTGTGAAGCTCAACGGGGTTAATATGTTTACGTGTTTGAAATAGGAAATAATAAAATATCATGGAGATATTATAATTTATAAATAAGAGAATGTTATATATATTTATCATGATCGCAATTTCATAAATGCTTTTCATAAACTAATATTAGAATACATCCTAAAACTAAAATATAAGTGTGGTACACAAGGTTTGCAATTAAGAAGAAAGAAAGGATGATAGTTTTGAGTTTGTTGGAAGAAGGAGTTCTGCTAATGAGTTGGAGTATGATTTGGGAATTGAATGAGTTGGGAGTATGATTTGGGAATTGAACCTAAAATTTGAGATGGTAATTAGGAGCAGCTTCATCAGTTTTGCAATTAATTAAACTGCGAATTTAAAAGTTCAGTTTCTTAAAAACTAAACTATAAAATATTATAGTTCAGTTGTTAGTTCAATTTTTTCTTTTAAGTATATTATGATGAAGTTAATTATAATTTGGTGCAGTTAATTAAGATATCGTTGCCCACGCCTAAATACCCCGTGTGAAAAGCTTTTTCAGTTTGGGAGTTTATCTACGATTCTTCTTTGTCTCATTTTTCTAGTATTTGTGTCCATGTCCCTAACATACAGTATAAATTCAGTAGGAAGTTATAGAGAAAATTATAATAATTCAAAAGGAAATCTTAACCGATGAGCAAAGATATTATTTAAGATATAATTAATTATTATTAATTCCATTATATTTATATTAAAATTTAGAATAGTTAACTTCATAAATTAAAATAATAAATTTATATAACAAATAATGATTAATTATAATCTTTTATTTATAATAATAATTATTTTAATAACAATTAATTTTTATTTTGTGAGTTGATATCTAAATTTGTTATAGTAATAATTTAATCACCAAAAATTGATCACTGTTTAAAAATTTTCTTGTATACTAAAGATCATGAATCATTAAAATAATATTTTGAATAAATATAATTTATTCATCACTTGAATTTAGTTTGTTTTAATAAACTTCAAAACAACTTTATGTAGTTACTAAATTATATTAAACAAACTAAGCATTCGGAAAGTAAGTTTGAACAAATTTCTTTAATAACTACTTTAGAAAAAACATAAAAGATAAATATAAAAAATATAAAAAGTATTATTCTCGTAAAATAAAATTAGTATTGAAAAATATAATATTTCCTTATTTTTCTGCTAATACAAATATGACTCTTAAGAGAATTTATTTAAAGTAATAATAATTTTACCGTAAAAAATTATTACTAAATAATAATATATATAACTTAGTAAATAGACTATTGTTAACTCTTTAAATATATATATATATATATATATATATATATATATATATATATATATATATATATATATATATATATATATATATATGCTTTGGTCCAAAATATTTATGTGGAGGCAGTAAACTGTTATATTCAAATTAAAATTAATTTATCGTCGTCGCATAGACATGAATGAGAGCTTGATTTGTAGTAATGTTTGGCATTATTTAGAAAAATAAAAGTAATTTAACCCAGTTCTCTAATCTGGGAGTTATTTAGCAGAGTCATAAGTTCAATGACCATCATATTGAGGAGGTTCTGAAACAGACAGTGTAATATTGTAACGAGAAAAATCATACAATGTTTAATTAAAAATATGAAACACATACCCGTCTCAGATATTCCTTCTGTATAGTAGAGTTGAGATCAGTCTGTAATGGAGCAACTTCTTGGAATTCTCCGACTTTAACATGAGATAAATTCCCTGCCTCTAGAGTACCTAGACAAAAACTTGTCATCCTCTCGCAACCTGTTATTGACACCTTTTCCAAGGATGGGAAACTTAAACTTCCTCTATAGAACTTTCGGAGACCCAAACCTTCAAGATTCAAAAGACTGAGCTCTGGAAATATTATCTCATCCTCATCTGATTCGTCTTTCTCCCTAGACACTATCTCTTCAATTGAGCCACAATATTTTATCTCCATTCTCTTCAGTTGACCCAAACTCTTGACTGTTGAGGATGAAAACAAATAGGGCAACCAAGTGCAACTTGTTATTGACACTTTCTCCAAGGATGGGAAACTCAAACTTCCTCTGTAGAATTTTTGGAGGTCCCACAAATCTTCAAGATTCAAAAGACTGAGCTTTGGAAATATTATCTCATCCTCGTCTGATTCGTCTGCCTCCCTAGGCACTATCTCTGTAATTGATGTACAATTTTTTATCTCCATTCTTTTGAGTTGACCCAAACTCTTGACTGTTGAGGATGAGAACAAATAGGACAAGCTACTGCAATCATGTACTTTCAAATATGTCAGATTGGAGAAAGATACTCTGCATGTTACCAAGTTTTTTAAACTCCCACAACCAGTGACTTTAAAGGTTTCTAGATTTCTGACAAAGGGCTCAGTCCAAGAGTTCTCTAACCCAATTGAAACCAACTCTCCAAGGGAATTCAACTGTAATTTTTTCAGCTGTAGTCCACTATAATCCACATTATTAGGACTTTTACTACAAAACATCTCATTAAAGGAACCATTACATACCACAAGCTTCTCTATATTGGGCGCTTGTTTTAGAATTTCCGGTCGAAATACATCCGACTCAAACCAGAGAATAAGAAACTTTAAGTTGGGTAAGAGGTTTCTCTGAAACTCTCCACGCAAAATCATCTCTACTCCATTTTCCAACAGTGAAAAGGGTTTGACCAACTGAGAAAAAAGCACAAGCAAAAACAGGTTATGCAATTAGAGACCCATCTCTTTCGTATACAATACAATGACATAAATAAGCTTTTGTTCTGAAAGATTCCTCATAGATAATTAGTGACAAATTAACTACGTGATGCTAAAAGATTGTTTATGAACGGGCATGATATATGATAAGTACAATGGTGTCCCATAGAATCATTGTAATTGTTCTGAAATCTTGTTTTATGGTATCATGAAGTGTATATTTATACTTATTTTTATTTTTTGTAAATCAATGTTGTTTTCCTTTATTGAATCAGACACGCCGTTAAATTAGTTAAAACTAGGTCGAAGGTTTAATCAGAACTCAGTTAGAGTCAGATCAATTTAAATAAAATATTATTTTAATTTTATTTTTAATGCAAGAATGCAAAATATAAATTTTAACTAATCTAATACATCATATTTAATTTTTTTTAATGTAATAATTTAATATATTAACTACCTACTTTTGCACTTCTGAACCACAGTCTCCTGTCAACTATATTTAATTTCTGTTTCCAACTTACCCCATAGTTTTTGGAACTTTGCATTATTACATGCAACTTATCTTAACTACATTTCCATACCTTATCTTAAAAGTACATCACCTTTTAAAAAATTACATGGTCATTAATGTAATATTTCTAAAGGTTTTTTTGGGTGTCTATGTTACATTACCAAAAACACTTCCCAACATAAGAAAGTTGATCCGAGAGTTCACCCGTGCATTACTTATAACCTAGACTTATAACCTAGAGATATTACCCATAGTTGACTTGACTCCTCGATCTTTTGCTCCTACCACTCAACTTCACCCATCTGCACCACATAGTTCTCCCACCCTTTGCTTTATATGTAAAAGTTACATAGTTATGACATGTGCTTGGTAACTACAGCCACCACAGTACTACCCTCAGAGCAAGAGTAAAAGACTATGACGGGGAAGGACACCACAGCAAGCTTCTCTGATAAACATGACATGTGGAAGATCTTTAGAAGATGGGGAATGGTGCAGGAGGATTTCATCTCACTCACGGAAGTTGAATCGAAGAGGATGTAGGTTTGGGTTTGTGAGGTGCCTAGATATCAAGCATGATAAAGCGCTGGAGAAAGCACTAGATAACATATGAACTGGGAAGTTCAAGCTTCATGTTAACACGCCAAGATTTAACAGAGTCCAGGATGGAGGGAAGTGAGGAAATGAACATAACCGAATAGCAGGGTCTTAGATGAAATAATATTTATCATCAATTTCTTACTTACCGTTAATTAATAATTTTATAACTAATGATGTTCGATCAGAGGGTAATAATATTTATTAATAATTTTATAACTAATTTGGGGAGTTCAAGGTACTAATGATGTTCGATCAGAGGGTAATAATATTTATCATCAATTTCTTACTTACCGTTAATTAATAATTTTATAACTAAGTTACCAATATCATTTTCAATAGATTTTATAACTAAGTTGCCAATCATTTTCTATAGAAAATTAGTTTAAAATGTAAACTTCAATATTTTATCAATCATCTTCGAATTATATAAAACTTTGAAAAGAATAGAAAATACATCTTACTTAAAAAAAAAAAAACTTGTTTTCATTATAATAATTATTATCAAAACAAAATTATAAAATAGAATGAAAAAAAATTATTACACCCAATATAATTATTTACATAAAAAAAATTATTCAAAATTTTTATTTTGACTTAATTATTAATGGGTTTAATAGAAAAGAAAAAATAATCTATTAGATATATACAATTTCTTTTAAAGTTATAATTATATTAAATATTATATTTATTTTTATTGTATTAAGGACACAGATAAAATATATAATTTTTAAGTTTATTATTTTAACTTTTCCACAATCAATAGTCAAGATCCACGGTACATACCTTTTTAGAACTGAGTTGATTCTCGGTATGTGATTCCAGATGTGTATGGGTGTCAGACCTGGGAGAGCAGTGGTAAAAATACTTGAACTTTGGCAAACCCTTTAATTTTAATGATCTCACACAAGGACAGGGAAACATAGTGTCCAGACTTGGATCAATATTATCCTCTGCAACAATAGTCATCAATCCCTCACAGTTTTTCACGCTAAGATTTTCAACTAGCACAAGATATTTGGCTACTGATTTCGGAAACACGCTTGTAAGGTCGTTACATCTCTCAACATGTACTTCTTGTAGATGAGGCATTCTTAGAATTTCATGAGGATCTTCGTTCCAAACATTCTTCAGATTTGGTAGCCTAAATAAACTCAAATTCTTTAGAGGAAAGGTCATTATGTCTTGTCCTGTACATTTGACATCAAATATAGTTTTGACGTAATCACAGTTTTCAACTTCCAACGTTTCTAAATTAGTTAAGAAACGAAGTACATTGAACGGTAGAACATCATCTGATAAAAACTGACAACCATCCACTGTCAGAGAACCCAAGAGGCCGAAGAAGGAGTTTGGGATGGGCTGTGAGCCAAGACACAACTCTTGCATATCTATCATACTCAATTTTGATATACTCTCCTGCAAGAGAAATTAGATTTAGAATTTTATTTTCGTTGCATCCAAATTTATTTTAAGTTTTAACTCTCAAAATACATATTACTATAATTTTTTCATATTTTATGGATTCTTTTTTATAAATTTGTTACAAAATTTTACAACAAAAGACTTTTTTTTTCTAAGAGTTTTACCAGATAGGTAATGGTTTCATGAATAATTAATTATTACAAAATTATAAAATATACAAGTATTTTTTACTAATGTTTTTTGCAAAAAGTGTTTTGTGCAATATATTTAAAAAAAGATAAAAAAATTTTACAAATAATTATTCATGACAAAATTTGTACGAGTCTTATTAAAAAAAGTAAAAGCAAAGAAACGTGTATATTTTTAGTAGTGAAATCTTTTCATAACGAAGATAAGGATGATGAAAACATGAAAATACGAAAAAAAAAACTCACAAATCATAATATATATAAAACAAAACTAGGACCTATGAAATTAAAATATAGATAGTAACAGAATATTGTATATAATAAAAGAAATGAATTTTTTTACTAACACTATAAGAAAAATTTAAAATAGTGACCAATTTTATAATTTTAGTGACAAATAATTAATAGTAACTATAATGACCAATTTAGATACCAATTTACAAAACTAAAAATTATTGGACCCTAAGATAGTTACTATTATCAATAAAAACTTATAATTAATCACTAAATTGGTTTTTAAAATTAATTACATAGTTTCAACTAAAAAAAAATTTGTCACTAAATATTAGCTAAATATTCAAATTAATTTTATTTTTACATTTTTAATTTCAATAAAAATATCCTATTTAAACTTACAATTTTTTAAAATATTAAAAATATAAATACAAGTAACTAGAATATTTCAAGCTAATTGATGGATCTTACATGGATCTATTCATTTTCTAATTCATTTTAAAGTAAGTAAGAGTAAAAATAGATACCCTGAGTATATGAGAAAAAAAATAGTTTATATAAGTAAAACATGTTTGAATATAAAAAAAAAATTAAACAACAAAAAATCATAATAAAAAACATAATAAAAAGTTATAACTGAAAAGTGAAAAAATAAAATATCAAATATGTATATATAAGAAAGAAACATGAAATATACTAATTTTGAATGTTTTGTGAGAATTACCTGTCGTTTAGAGCGGTGGATAGAGTATTTGAGGCGTGGCAATTGGTACAGCTTCAATGAGGTGAGACGAGGAAACACAGACTCTTGCGTTGTTCCTTCTCCACCCTTTTCATCCTTCCTAAATATCTCTGCCAATTCCTCACACTTTCTTACCTCAAGCACTTGAAGTTCGGCAAGATCTTTGGCCACTGATGCTGGAAACAAACTTGTAAGACGCTTACAATGTTCAACACGCATTTTCTTTAGCAGTTGATGGTCAATGATTCCCTCCGGATCCTTGTTCCATATATGCTCCAGTTTTGGTAGATTATCTAAAGACAGTGTGTTCAGACGTAATATTCCCGAAGCTTTTGTCATCAACCTCTTCTCATCATTCATATTAAATATAACCTGTGCTGCTTTGCAAGACTTTACTTCTAATTCTTCCAAATTCTGAAAGCAATAAAGCAAATGGGATGGAATTACATGCACTAGAGTATCACATTCGTATACACTCAAGTTTTTCAAATACCCAAAGCTATTTTGGTGCACAGAGTGACTGCCACGCCATAGTCTCTCTATAATAGATTCACTATAATTGTGAAGCCTAAGATAATCGGTGAAAATGACCTGCAAATCATGCAAATTATTGAATTAGTACTACAACTTTCAAATATTTTTTAATTACTCTCTCTCTCTCTCTCTCTCTCTCTCTCTCTATATATATATATATATATATATATATATATATATATATATATATATATATAATTATTAAAAGTGTTATATTACAATTTTTTTTAAAAAAATTAAATTATTTTACATTAAAAATTACTCATTTATTACCGTCATGTTTGTGTACGTTTTTATTTATTTTAAAAGCATAAATTTTAATATATAAAAAAGGAGCTATTTAATTATTATATTGACAATTTTGTAACCGTGTATTTCTTGTGTGAGAATCACTTGGTATCAATTTAAAATTGAAAGAAATATGACCACGTTATTCAGGGCGTATTTTTGTTTAAATGGAAATTATAACATCGAAAGCACAGAAAATTAATATTAAATTGAATGATTTAAAAATAGAAGAAGCAGATCGAATTTAATAAACAGAAAGAATTTAATCTTTGAAAAAACTCAACAAATTACCATTTAAAGATTTTAGGCAAAAACAAAAACTAAGATTTCTAGTTTCCAATCATTGATTTTTCAAGAAAAGTTAATAAAATGAGGAGAAATAACATTAAATAAATGAGAAAGTGAGTGAGTACCTTATCATTCAAAATCTTTTGTATGGTGGTATTCAAGTTACCTTCCCATTGCCATTTGGTTTTTTCATCTCCTTCCACGCCAAATATATTCTTTAACTTTGGTGTTATTGGCTCTCTCTCACTGAATTTTTCCATCTTCGGACATTCTCTTACAATCAATATTTCCAGTGATGGAAATTCAAATTCACACCCCTTGTAACTGCAAAACCTTTTCATGTTGTTTAGTTCCGCAAGTTCTATAGAAATCAATTTGTTGAATATAATTTTCATCACTTTGCCTTCTTCACTTCCCTTATTGCTTACTATTTCCTCTACTTCACAGCAACCAATTACCTTCATGGTCTTGAGTTGAACCATGCTTTGGGCCGTGCAGGATGCCATTAAGTTCCTTAATCTCTTACAAGACTTCACTTCCAAATATGTCAAGTAAGTCAAAGATACAGAAGGAGGACCTAAATTGCTCAATTTATTGCAATATTCTAAGGTTAAAAGCTCTAGTTTCTCTAGAACTTGGTCTCGTCCAAATCCTAGATGATTTATCTTTGAACCCACGAAAACTAACTCTTTCAACTGCAATACGATCCCCAATCTTTTTTTTCGTGCAATCTTTTCTCTTTGCACTAACTCTCTAAATTTAGAAGAAATGAATTTCAACTTTTCTAGATTTGGCATTCTGTACGAAAACTGGCTCAGATCAAAACTTTGAACTGAAATCAAACTAAGTTCTTTCAGACGGTGCATCTGATGCTTCCGTAACAGTTCTTGTGCTTGGTAGAAGTCAATTTCCATACACTCCAAGTTGGGTAATACCTAAACAATAAAAGAAATAAATGATTTCATATGAAGTAAAAATAGCCCCTTCAAATTTGTTTGATTTTTAGCATTTTTGTTTGGTTTTTTGTGATTTGCATTGAATTGTAACGGGTTATGATCAATATTGCGTATGGTTTTTGTTTTCGATTGGTTGTTTCTTCTTTTAAGAAACTTAAATCATGAATTAAAATAGAAACATCGGACTTTTAAGAGTTTCGTTGTGATGCACTAATTAATGTAAAAATTTAAAAGACAAATATGAATCTAGCAATTCCAAATGTTCAAGATCAAATATATGTTATGTGGCAAATAAAGAGTATTAAATAATAATAATAATAATTCCTATAATAATAATAATAATAATAATAATAATAATAATAATAATAATTATAGCAAATAAGGTAATTTTAATAGCACTTAAAATGATATTTTTAATAATAAATAATATATATTACTGTGGATGAAAATAAAATGACCTTCCTTTATATGTCTTTAAATAATAATCTTAAAATTTTTACTTTTATTTAGCTTATTTTTCCTTAACCAAATAAAACTTAGATTTTTGCATTCTATTCCCATATATTTCTTTATTTTTATGTTTACTTTTCTTTGTAATTTTGTATTCACTGTCATTTCTATATTTGTAGCTAAGAATTGTTTTATTTATCTTCTTGCTATATGTGTAAATGGATTGTGACAATATTATTTATACATATTCTTTTCTGCTAAAAAAAAAAAAAGTTGAAGTATTGCTTACCTCTTCAGCTGGGAAAACACATTTTTCTTCTTTGTTTGTTGTTTCGCTGGTTTCTTTGAGAATTGTTTCAAGCTTTACATCCCTCACGCTCAACTCCTTTAATTTTGGGCACTTTATAGGATGTCTCTGCCTATAGAAATGTTTGATCTTTGGTAGCTTATATAATCTCACATAATTTAGTTCAGGAAACTCTAATGGATCATTGTTAGCTTCGAATGCATCTTTACTTGCAACAATTTCTACCATATTCTCACATTGCAATGCTGAAATGCCTTCAAGCTTTGAAGCATCCTTTGCCACAGAAGTCGGAAATAAACTCCTCAGTTCATCACAATCCAATACTTCTATAGTCCGCAATTTTTTAAATTTTAGAATTCCATATGGATCTGTACTCCACAATTGTTTCAACATTGAGAGATGTTCTAGAAGAAGAACCTGCAAATTTGTTTCTATCCCTCCAAATGTATCTATTTCTTGAGAATCATTGATTTCAAAAATCACTTTTACCGAATGACATTTAGAAACTTTCAAGTTCTCTAAACTTTCAAACCATCCTTCCATGTGGCTTGGAAAAATCTTCTCTAATTCATTGCACTTTTCAATATTCACAGAAATGAGACTAGAAAAAGAATCCACACTCACTTTACTTTGCCATATATCTGTTAATTTGTCCATTTTGCTAAGGTGGATTTCCTCTAACTTAGGGAAGATGCAAACCTGTATTTTGATGAAAACAAACTATTATTACATATATAGAAGCTAAACGAAAATGCACAAGGTAAAATGTGATCAAGAGCCTTATAAACATATATAATATTAAGTTAACAATAAACATTTACTTATTTACATCAATACATACCTCGTTTGCACTATTTTCTTCAACCTTAAAAATCTTCTCCATAATCGGGCAATCACTTATGACAAGGTTTTTCAGATTCTTCAAATTGCTAGCCATAGACAAGGAACATAGATATCTCAATTTATGACAATCTTTCACAACTAATTTTATCAAGTTTTGAAAGATGAAACTTGTAGAGTGTTGGTCCCATATCCCATGAATCTTGAGTGAGGATAAAGTCAAGTTCTCTAAGTTTGGGAACTCAACCTGAAAGCACATTACACATCGTTAATATATTTACAACAATTGAACTAATTATTTAAAACCATATAGGAAAAGTAGGCAATATCATACCATTTCACCAAAAAGATGAGACCTCCCGTAACTTTGATTGACTTCTTCATTAGTAATTTCTCCATGGCCCCTATTTGTAGTTTGAGGCTCTGTCATATGTGACCCACAATATTCCTCCACTTTGGTATAAAAGCATTTAAATGATGGTAACGATTGGAGCGTCAAAGTGTGCAATTTGAGAAATTCAACCTTACCATAATGCATTGGTATTTGAAAAATCTCCTTTAAAGATCCACATTCAAAAACCTCAATTGTTTCTAGACTAGGAAGAAATTTATCCATGTAAGAATTACATTCAGAAATCTCACATGTTTGTGCACTAGTAGGAAATTTAACCTTGTAAAAGGAATAGAGGTTCTTCAACCGATTACACATCTCGACCTTAATGATTTTTAATTTTGCAAATGACACAACTGTAACTGGACCGAAACTTATCATATCTAACTTCCCCAAATTGTAGAGACATAGAGATTCCAAATTGGGGAAAGCATTCACATAAGTAGACAATTGTGTTGAATTAACATATTTGATGTCATTGTTATTTATGATGGATAAGTGTTTCAAATCTGGAAATCCATCTATATTCAATTCATTGACAACATCTCCAACACCATCCATCTCTCCCAACAACAAGCTTTGTACTGTTTTAAACAATAATTTTATGCTTTTTTGGGAGTGAATGTTAGTGTCATCCTTCGGTTGCAATGCTAAAACTCTTAATGCTTCATACTTATCCGGCATCCGAAATTCTCCAACAGAAAACATGTCCAGGTCTCCTATCACAATCTTGTAATCTTTTAGCTTGTCAAAGAAAAAATGATTACGAAAAATTGAAGCATATGGGATGCTTAAGTCCAACACTTTCAAATTTTGCAAATTCTTTAGCTCAATAAGAAATGAAGCTTGACCTTTCTTTGTCTCTCCTTCCACCAACATTTTGATCAAACTTTTTCTTATATATAGTTCTTCCAAACACGTCAAACTTGATATAAGATTAGGTGGAATAATCTTCAATTCAGAACAATCGTTGATGTCTAGCAATCGTAATTTATCTAAGAATTTTAGCTCAGATGGAAAACTTGTAAGTTGAGATCCAGAGAAGCTGAGAATTCTTAACTTCTTCAGCTTCCCTAATATAGATAAGTTGCAATCTAAAGTACATCTCTCTAAACAAAGCATTCTGAGCTTTGATAGGAATTGGATTGAATGTGGTAAGCTCGAAAGATGAAAACCAGTCATTACTAAAACTTTCATATTTTCCATTCTACTAAAAAACCTCTCAGGTATTTCCAAAGATGGATTGTTAGTGTCTATTTGGAAAAGTTTAAGTTGAGAACAATTTAAGACTTCCGGAAGCTCATCAATGATATCACTGTCACATATAGAAATAGAAGTGCATTTTTCGAGTTCGGGCCAATCATCCAGTTTTCCATTTCGCAAAGTGAAAACATTGTGATCCTTGTGTGCTATAGACAAAGCAGCATCTCGAACCATGTCATGCATACTGAAATGATTATTAGAATTTTCGTCCAACAACAAGCCAGAGTCTTTGAGCTTTTGAATTGATGTCTTAATTCTGTCTCGAGCTTCCAAAAGCGAGGAGACCCCTTCGAGTATACCCAGACCAAAACAATACTTCACTAAGTCCATAGTTAGAGGTTGATGGCCCATTTGAGCACAAAGTAAGAAAATGGACTTGATCTCTTCATTTTCAAGATGGTCATAACTCATTTTCACTGAAACATCCATAGATGTTTGCACTCCTACCAATTCCTGCTTTTTAAGTTTTTCTAGTGTAGCTTCCCATACTAACTCACTCTTGTTTCTTAATGCCCTTGCAACTGTAACTATGGCCATGGGTAACCCAGCACAATACTTCTTCACAATTTCTTGTTTAGAGCTAGACATTTCATTATGTATTCCAGCCAAATTCTTAAACAACATCAAAGCATCCCTATCATCCAATTCCTTTACGCAAAAAGTTGACTTTACATCCATTTCAATACATAACACTTTTTTATCCCTTGAAGTTAGCAAAATTTTGCACCCCTTGTGACCACCAAGGATTTTTTCTTTTTGAACACTTTGCGGCTAAGATCCTTGTTACCGCTATTAAAATCGTCATCATCATCTTCGTCTTCATCAAGTGGAATCCCTAACTTGTTCAAGTCTAATTTGTCCCAAAGGTCATCAAAGATTAAAAGGGTGTTCCCTTTTTCTCTCTTTAACCTCCTTCGAAGACAATCAGCTCTCACATTTTCACCTTTTCCTTCTAATTTCAATCCTAACACATAAGCAATTTCTTCCTGGATTTTTTGTGGATTGGGATTGGCTGTTATTTCTACTACAGCCATCACATCAAACAACTTATTTTCTTTGGCTTTCCTTGCAATTTCTTTTACTAAAGTGCTCTTCCCCACACCCCCTGGCCCGTACAATCCAATCATTCTCACGGTGGAATCTTCAAGTTGTCTCATAACTTTATCCATTGTGGATTTTGTAGAACCGAATTCTATAAAGCCATAATTGGACAATGTGGTATCATTAGATGTTACATTTTCCCTGTAGGCAACTTCATCAAACTTTGGGCAATCATCAATTAGCTTTGTAACATTCACTTCCAACTTCTTTGCTTGTCTACCTAACTTGTGTCTATTCCACAAGTATGGAAAAATGAAACAATTGGGCGATCGAGCCCTTTTGTGGCCATTTCTATTCTCATACTTTGCTACTGTTGTCTCAATTTCACTGACTTTTTCAACCCATTCAGTAACCTTACGTTCAACTTTGTTTAGATTTTTCTCAGCCTCATCACATTGGTGATCTACCTTCTCTTTTTCAAATCCAAGATCCTTAAGACTACTGCTCAGTTGAAGAACATTTTGCTTGTAATAAATGATGTAAGTCATCTGTCGAACACCATGTTCCCATATAAAATTTATCATTGCTCTAGGTGGTTTGCCAAAAGGCCCCAAACAATCCATCTTTAAAGTCCGGTTATCTTGTACAAGTGAAAACATATATATTAGTCAATAACTAAATAAGAAAATAAGATATTGTTTAATCAATAAAAAACTTCATAAGTACATGTACTAAAATCAAATCAATCAACATTGTTATTAAAGTATAATGCAAATTCTAGAAGAATCTAGAAAAATATAAGATAGAGTTGTTGAAATGTAAAGAAACTTCTAGAGTATTGGAGAAAAGCCTAGGATAGAAAGAAAAATCAAGAACATTCAACTATGTAGAAAAATCTAGAAGTATTTGCATTAGTTCTAGCTAGGAGTTTCTAGAATAATCTATGGGTCTATAAATACCCATGTATCATACCATTTTGAAATATGAAGAACAACTAACACAACATTCAATACAACTACTCTCAACTACAAAATACACTTCTCCAACTACTACTTTCACACTCTATTATCTACACATTTTCTCTATCCCTTCAACTATCCCCTTCACAACCTTGAAATACTAATAGTGGTACCAGAGCTACGTTCGATCATTTATTGGGCGTAGAAAAATTACTCTATTACTTCCAAAACCTTCCTTCTATACTTCCAAAAGAAGAGAGTCTTTTCTCTTAATCTATGGCTTCTAACATTTTTCACTTTTCTTCAGTCCCCCTACCAGTTTTTACTGGTGAAAATTTTGACCTCTGGAAACTCAAACTAAAGACATATTTTATCTCACAAAAATTGTGGGATATTGTTCAATCTGGTTATACAAAACCAGATAATATTGAGACTCTATCTGAGGAGGAACGGAAAAAGTTAGAAGATTCTGAACAAAAGGATGCCCAAGCATTGTTTGTTCTTCAACAAGCTGTGGGAGAAATATCGCCAGGAGGATCATGGATGCAGAAACTGCAAAAAGGGCATGGGATATTTTGGAAGAAGAATTTGAAGGCAATGAACAGGTACGCTCCGTTAAACTACACTATCTAAGAAGAGAATTTGAGACCATTAGAATGAAGAAATCTGAGACCATTGAAGAATACTATGGAAGAATAAAAGAAATAGTGAATAAAATGAAGTTATATGGAAAAGAAATTAAGGAAAAAAGAGTGGTAGAAAAAATTCTTGTCACTCTCACAGAGAAATATGATTTCATAGTAGCTTCCATAGAAACTTCCTCGGATCCATCTTCTCTATCGATAAGTAAATTAGTTGGTCTCCTTGGAGCGCACGAAGCAAGATTAAATAATCGTGCTGATACAAATTCAGTCGAAAATGCCTTCCAATCAAAGCTCAAATTACAACCCAAAAAGGAAGAAGAAGAAGAAAAGAAAAATATTGAAGAATATTCTAGAAGCAAAGATTCTAGAAATTTCTCTAGAAGCAAGAAAGATAAATATCCTCCGTGTGGCATTTGCAATAAGTTAAGTCATGCAGAAAAAGACTGTTGGCATCGTGGGAAGCCAATATGTCATTATTGCAAGAAGCCTGGTCACGTGGAGAAGTATTGTCGTAATAAAAATAAGCATCAAGCAAACTTTGCTGAAGAACATAATCAGGAGCAACGTTTATTCTATGCTAATCAAGAATCTCATAGTGGAGAAGGAAACTGGTACTTGGACAGTGGATGCAACAATCACATGGCCAAAGATCAAAGCATCTTCAAAGACATTGATAAATCTATCAATGTCAAAGTTCGACTTGGAAATGGCGCCACAGTGGAGTCTCAAGGCAAAGGAACTATCATGGTGGAGACCAAGAAAGGTACGAAATTGATTAAGGACGTTTTACTAGTTCCCAATCTTAAAGAAAATCTTCTAAGTATTGGCCAAATGATGGAGAATGGGTATTCTCTTCACTTTGAGAAAGATACATGCAAAATTTATGACAATAGAAGGATAGAAATTGGTGAAGTAAAAATGGAGAAGAGAAATAGAAGCTTTCCCATAAGCTTCAAACCTGGAACTAATATTGCCATGAAGGCGGAAGTTGATGACTCATGGCTTTGGCATAGGAGATTTGGCCACTTCAACACACATGCCTTAAAGCTTCTATATCAGAAAAACATGATGAGGGATCTTCCTTACTTGAAGGAGAACAATGAATCATGCGAAGGATGTCTTCTCGGCAAGCAACACCGATTGCCATTCTCAACAGACAAAGCATGGAGAGCAAAAGACTTACTAGAATTAATCCACACCGATGTTTGTGGACCGATGAGGACACCTTCACATCACAACAACAGGTACTTCATCCTCTTCATTGATGACTTCTCTAGAATGACATGGGTCTATTTCTTAAAGGCAAAGTCAGAAGTCTTCGGAATATTCAAGAAATTCAAGGCTCTTGTCGAGAAACAAAGTGGAAAACAGATAAAGGTACTTAGAAGTGATCGTGGAAAAGAGTACACATCTCGTGAGTTTGACAAATTCTGCGAAGATGAAGGCATAGAACGACAACTTACAGTCGCATATACTCCACAACAAAATGGTGTTTCAGAGAGAAAGAATCGCACAGTCATGGAGATGGCGAGATCAATGCTGAAGGAGAAAGGACTACCAAATACATTCTGGGCAGAAGCAGTCTACACTGCTGTCTACCTACTCAATAGATGTCCTACTAAAGCAGTCCAAGACAAAACTCCAATCGAAGCCTGGAGCAGTAAGAAACCATCAGCTAAACATCTAAGAGTATTTGGATCTGTTTGCTATATTCATGTTCCAGACCAAAAGAGACACAAACTAGAAGACAAGACCGTACGAGGCATCTTCTTGGGTTATAGTACACAATCCAAAGGCTACAGAGTCTATAATCTTCAAACAAAGAAGCTAACTATCAGTAGGGACATTGAAGTAGATGAAAGTGCTACTTGGAACTGGGAAGAGGAACAAATTGAGAGGAAGACAATATACATGCCCAACAATCAACCAACTACAAGCCAAGAAGATAATGATCAAGATACCATTATAACTCCAGAATCTCCTGCAACTCCAACATCAATTCAAGATCAAGAAGAATCATCGCCTGAATCCACTCCGAGACGAATCAGATCTCTAACAGACATCTATGAATCTTGCAACTTGGCCATACTAGAGCCTATAACCTTTGAAGAGGCCGCAAAACAAGAAGAATGGGTCAAGGCAATGAAAGAAGAGATAAAGACAATAGAGAAAAATAACACTTGGGAGTTAGCAGACTGTCCAAAAGATAAAGATATCATCGGAGTTAAGTGGGTCTTCAAGACAAAGTTAAACCCCGATGGTACCATACACAAACACAAGGCAAGGTTGGTAGCTAAGGGTTATTCACAACAACCTGGAGTAGACTACAATGAGACATTTGCTCCAGTTGCTCGACTAGACACAATAAGAACTCTAATAGCCCTTGCAGCACAAAAAAGATGGAGCATCTACCAATTAGACGTCAAGTTTGCATTCCTCAATGGTGTTCTTGAAGAAGAGATCTATATAGAGCAACCACCAGGATTTGTGGTTAAAGGCCAAGAAGCCAAAGTGTTGAGATTGAAGAAAGCTTTATATGGCCTGAAACAAGCTCCTCATGCATGGTACAACAGAATCCATCAATATTTTACCAATCAAGGATTCAGGAGGAGCAAGAGTGAGCCTACACTATACATCAAGACACAAGGTCAGCATACTCTTTTACTCTCTCTATATGTAGATGATCTTATTTATACTGGAACCAACACAAAGATGTTGATGGAGTTTAAAGAAGATATGATGAAGACCTTTGAGATGACTGATCTTGGCTTGATGAGTTATTTCCTCGGCATAGAGGTAAGTCAAAGAGATGATGGAATATTCATCTCACAAAAGAAATATACAGAAGATTTGCTGAAGAAATTTAAGATGTACGGGTGCAAACCTGTAAGCACACCACTAGTGACAAATGAGAAACTACAAAATGTGGATGGAGCACCAGAAGCCGATGCATCTCGATACAGGAGTCTAGTTGGAAGTCTACTTTATCTGACGGCTACACGACCAGATATCATGTTTGCTACAAGTCTCTTATCAAGATTCATGCAAAACCCAAGCCAAATACATCTTGGCGTAGGCAAAAGAATTTTAAGATATCTACAAGGAACCAAAGAGTACGGTATATGGTATAAATCCACAGGCAATCCAACATTGCTTGGTTATACTGATAGTGATTGGGCAGGGTCAGTGGACGACATGAAGAGCACCTCAGGCTATGCTTTCTCACTTGGATCAGGAATATTCTCTTGGGTGTCAAAGAAGCAAGCCACAGTTGCCCAATCAACCGCTGAAGCAGAATATGTGGCAGCCACTGAAGCAACAAGTCAGGCTATATGGCTTCGAAGAATACTCAAAGATATGGGAGAAAAAGAAAGTGGCCCTACTACAATTAATTGTGACAATAAATCAACCATTGCAATGACAAAGAATACTGTGCATCACAACAGAACAAAACATATAGCAATTAAATACCACTTCATCAGAGAAGCGGACACAAATATGAAGATACGACTTGAGTACTGCCCGACAGAAGATCAAATTGCAGATATCTTCACAAAGGCTTTACCAAGACCAAGATTTGAACTACTACGCACTATGCTTGGAGTTACCGAATTTGCATCAAGGAGGAGTATTAAAGTATAATGCAAATTCTAGAAGAATCTAGAAAAATATAAGATAGAGTTGTTGAAATGTAAAGAAACTTCTAGAGTATTGGAGAAAAGCCTAGGATAGAAAGAAAAATCAAGAACATTCAACTATGTAGAAAAATCTAGAAGTATTTGCATTAGTTCTAGCTAGGAGTTTCTAGAATAATCTATGGGTCTATAAATACCCATGTATCCTACCATTTTGAAATATGAAGAACAACTAACACAACATTCAATACAACTACTCTCAACTACAAAATACACTTCTCCAACTACTACTTTCACACTCTATTATCTACACATTTTCTCTATCCCTTCAACTATCCCCTTCACAACCTTGAAATACTAATAATTGTATTAAGATTTATAAAGACAAACTAAATTTTAGAGAAAGAAGTATTTTTCTATAAGAAAAGTTTTACAAATTTTCAAAATGGATAACCAAGCAGCACTTATGAAACTCGCATGTGATTTCATATATAGCAAGGCGCAGTCTGGGATGAATTCATGAGACAAATATTTCTCATTGATAAAGGCATGGCTGTTGCTAAGTACAATGCTTCTGTTGTGTGGCCATGCATTAAGTCCTTTTTTAATAGCATTCAAGATAACACTAGGTGGGTATTAGGTAATGAAAGCTAAAGTGTGTGATGCATGGTCTGAAGGCTAGAGTTTGACGTAGCAAATAACTCTATCATGTCCTCAACTACTCTAGTGGCTCAAAAACCTGCACATCGAAAATGTTGATGATGCTCCTATTTGGTCCAAGGAAGAGGATGGTATTCTTACTTGAATGGTCTAAGCTTATATGGACCAACAACATACCTCCTGTAAGGATGTTAATCATTTGGAAAGACCTTCAAGACATACTGCCTTTGGTCCATTAAAAGACCTACAAAGTAACTGGTAATTTCAAAATCTTAGCTTAAGTATGAGACAAACTAAGAATAAGAAGGCTCCCATTCATCACCATCAACCACTCCACTTTCCATTTCTTTTCCTTTTTGCCTTCCCTTTCTGAATATTCCGCTCATTTAGCTGCTGCTGCTGCTGTGTAAAACTCCAAATTATTGTTTGCAAAGACGGATTATTTTGAGGTCGGGAATGTGATAACTCTCCAAATATATATATATATATATATATATATATATATATATATATATATATATATATATATATATATATATATATGTATATTAGAAATTTATGGTAAATTTTAAAATTTTGGCTTAATTCATCTTTTGGTCCTCTAATTATGATGTCGGATTCATTTTGGTCCCTTAATTTTGTTGAGGTTCAATTTAGTCCTCCAGTTTTTTAAGGAGGTTCAATTTTGCCCTCGACGTTAAAAACGTTAAAAAAATTAACGGCAGACTGTTTTAATGTGATACTGTCGCAACAGTACATTACGTGGCAGTGTATTACGTGGATGTGAATTTAAGTTAAAAAAATTACTTTGTTTTGAAAGGGGGTTAGGGTTCGAAGGTAATAGGATTAGGGTTGGAAGGAAATAGGATTAGGGTTGCGAAGGAAATAGCGAACACAAGATCAAATTGGGGAAAGTGGTGGAGAAGAATAACCAAAACGAAGAAGGATTCGAAGGTTTGCTGTCGTGTTGGCTGTGGCTTGCCGTCGTCGTTGCCAGTTCAAAGGTTAGTTTCTGCGGTATTTGTGTTATGAAGCGAATTGACTGTGTATTTGTTTCATTTAACTTATTTATTGTTGAAAGTATGTTGTTTATGAGGGTTGTTGGTTTTGTGTGTGATTTTGTTTGTTTTTGTTTGTTTATATGGTGAGTGGGTTGTGGTCCCGTTTCTTTTTCATCAGTGGGTTGTGAGACGAAATATGGTTGCAATATGGTGCTCCACCGTGAGACGAAAAGCCACCACCGTGAGAGGAAAAGCCACCACCATGATTGGATGAGCTTGGATTTTGCGATCCCCGCGAATTACACGACCAAGAACAAGAAGACTGCCCCCTCGACATCATTCACGAACAACATCCACCAAATGAAGAAGAACTCCCAAACAAAGAAGATGAATCGTGAAATTAGGGTTCACCAATTCTCCCTCAATATAATTCATTGTCACCTCATCACAGTACATTCATGCTCAGATATTAAAAACCTGCCCCGTTTCTGTTCCAAAGTGACACAAGTGCACTGTTCTGACGCCGTTTAACCAAGATAACGGAAGGGACCAAATTAAATTGTTTTAAAATGAACCCAACATCATAATTAGAGGACCAAAAGATGAATTAAGCCTTAAATTTTTTTATAAAGTATGTAATTTAATATTACATAAAATTAAATACAATAAAAAATAAAAAAAATATTCTCCACTTTTCTCTTAATTTCTTTATTCTTTCTGTTCATCTTTAACCTTTTCACATGGTTTTCTTGTTTCTTTCTCTTTTTTTTTAAGCTAAACATCAATTTATTATTTTTATTCATTTTTCGCATGTTGCATTCTAAAAAAAAAATTGTAATTCCTTTTTTTATATGATATTAAAATATTAGTTTCTTATATTTCTATCTCGTTAACTATTTGTAAAGAAATTGTTTTATGAATATAAAATAAAAATTTAAGTAGTATATATTTTTTCATAATCTATTAATTCGTGATCATTGTCATAAATTTTTTTAAGTTATATGTTTCTCAATATTTAATTAGAATATGATTTTTTAGTGTTGATCTTTTTTAAATAAATATACTTATGAAAAATAAAAGAATGGATTATTTGTTAAAAGTAATCTGTAAACGTGAAAACATAAAAACTTACGTATGATATATGGTAATAATCCAATTTATTCACTTACGTATGATATATGGTAATAATCCATTTTTTTTATTATTGTTAAATTAATTTCAAATGTTATATTTTGACTATCCAAAAAATTAGTGGTAAGATGCGCCATTTTAGTGTAATATTTGTGTCCGTAATATCCATCTCTTTATTATGCGTCAAATCTCTTAAAATCTTAAATAAAAATGAGCTGACATGTAGATTGATGGATTGGTATTTACATAAGCTATAAAACACACCTCTGTTATTGGAACTGGAAGACCTTAAGTTGTGATTTGTGTTTACTTGTCACTGTTGCAAATCGTAACACCGAGTAACACTGCAAGAAAATACTGAGAGCATATGAGCTGAGAAAAAACAAACAAACTGAGAGCATATGAGAAAAACAAGAGTATTAACAGAAGTGATCCACGCCAGCTTTTTCGAGTCAGTTAAAGGATTCACGCACTTTACCTTCAGAAGGATTCACCAGTGTTATGCTGAATGGAGGGAAATAATCTTTTCGCTGAGCGATGCACTTGATCTATTTGTAAATGCTTGCATAGTAATTAATCATTTAGAACAAGAAATGAGCAAGATGACTAAGACAGAAAGAAACCTGAACTGCAAATACAAAGTATCAAGTTTTCATGAGTGTTTACTGACCGCACTATGAGGGCAAAAAAAGCACAGCCAGAAACTCTGAACAAAGCTTTAAAAGATAGCACTCAGAATGGAAGAAACAACAATAATACGTTAAATTCCTTATCATTATTGCCATTGTTTACGCATTCTTACATTTGGTTGTGCAATTTGAAATTGAAAAATAAAGAGAATGACTTTTTGGGTTATAATAAAACATGTTGCCCTTAAAGATTAGTTAGATATGTATCATGGTCTTGTATTGATTTTATTTTACTATTCTTTGCACGACTCATTATTAGAACGACTTCTGAAGTCGTTTTAAAATATATTGGTATACATGAAGGCACCTTCCACCCACCACATAATTAAAGTAATCCCATATTGTGATGCATTTAAGATTTATTTTAGATGTACACATCGTTGGGTTTATATTTTATATTTTTCACATATGGGTTAGTTATTTTCATAGTCATGGTTATGGACATCGAGAGATTGTCGTTTTATATGATTATAGGACATTAGTCTTACACAGATAAGACCTTAGACACCACTTTTACACCAAAACCTTAAGCAATGTTGTTATGGGTCTTTATTCTTATTTAGTGTTTAACTTAGTCTTTTCTATCCAATGTGGGACTTTGACTCACACTTGGACTATTCTCAACACACATAAAGTAATTTAACGGTGCAACAATTGAAATGTTACTGTAATTACTATGTTTCAACTCAGCTAAATTAATATTAAACTCAATCATATAAAAAATAACAAAATATTTAAAAAGAAAATTGCATTGAGTTATTATATTAATTTATTTTTTTAAAATTGAATTATTTTTAAATAAGACTATTTGAATAGATTATACCTTGACCGAAAAATGATTTTTAAAATAAAATATTTATCATTATTCAAACAATTCAGATAGCTGAATTATTTCAAACTATTTTTAAGTTTAGTTTAACAGTAATTTAGTTTCATGTGTGCACTTTATCCATCTCTAATTGCAACAGTGTTTGCAACCACCGTTTGTTCAGTGCAATCACAATTTAATTAGAAGCACTTAACTAACTAATTAATCAACTTAAATTGAAAATTCTTATAGAGTGAGGCTTACACGATATCGAGACAGATATAATTGGTACAAGAGAAACGTTAGAAAGATTTTAGAAAATATTTTCTCATAAGATTATAAAATTTTGTAATTCAACAATGATGATGATTTTTTTCTCTTAACTTGTTATAACCTTATAAGATATGATTAAACACATTAATATTGAATATTGTAATTTAAAAAGTCTATTAAACTCCTGTTTAGAACATTTTATCACTCATCATGAGATTAGTCTAACACTTCCTAACACTCATTTATCTGTTTGGTAGTGAACTTGTGAAAAAATAGAAAAGCAAAACAATTGCTCTGTTATCACCCCTGGTCAAAGTTATACACAAATTGTCTTCATTACAACTACCGTTCTTTTATAACTAGATTATTTTCTTATTATTCTTTTACTTTCTATAATATTTATTTTACATTTTTAAAATTTTAAGATTATTCTATATATATTATTCCATAGTTAGTTTTTTTAAAGAATTCTTTAAAAAAAATTGTCAAGTGAATCATCAAATATTTGAACATTTAATGTTATATATCCACTTTTACACTTTTTACTTAAATTATATAAATTTTGATTTTATTGATTTTTTTTCTGTTTCCTTCACTACATTTCTATTATTAGTTTAAATACTAATATTCCAGACAAAAAATAAATTTTATCATCTGATGAATTTTGTTTCTATTTAATTATCATTTAAAATTTAAAATAACATCAATGATTATTTAATCATTTTGTTTTCTCTTTACCTAATTTTTTATTTGTTTAAATACATGCACTTAGTATAAAGTAAAATTAAAACATCATAAAATAATAAAAAATTCAATTACTTTATTACATTTAAGAAAAAATATGGATTTTATTTAATATAAATGATATTTTCCAATAAGATTATAAATATTTTAATATTATTATTAATTATTTAAAAAATCAATAAAAAGGTAAAAAAAATGTTCATTTATATTTTGATAAATGGTATTATACGTACATATACTTTTGGTAAATTTCTAAATTTCATTCTACAATGATTGTTCTTACCAAAAAAACGATGTGGAAAGATTTATGGATCGAACACTAAATCAAAACGTGTTAATTTTAAGTACACTAAAAATATGTTTAAGTTTTTAGTTATCAATTTTTTGAAATTAAAGAATATATAAACTGTATCACGAAAGTTGTTGTAAGGGCAAAGTTCTGGTAAACGGAACCTAAAATTCCAAGCGCAAATGTACGTCTCAGATTCTAGTTAAATTATACATGTTTCGTGTCTAATATGTTTCTTTTAGTGCAACAAATGTACAAGATGTCTAACACTGTGAGAAACCTGAATTCCAAATACAAAATATCAAGTTTTTCATGAGTGTGTTTATCTGACCACACTATTAGGGCAACTAAAACAGCTTGAGGAAACTCTGAAGAAACCTTTAAAGAGTGCACTGAGAACGGAAGAAAAAAAAAAAACAAATCCAGGCATGTAACTAGTTCATTAACTATTATCTACTTGTGGTGTTCATATGCTAGGAGTCAAACAATAATAATTTAAATGAATGACTTTTTGGTTATTATAAAACATGTTGCCCTTAAACATTGGTTATAATATTTTATTATTTTTTACATGACTTCTGAAGTCCCTCTAAATATTGTTACATGAGTCCATCCTCCACCTATTCAAGAAAGTAATGAATGATTAAAATATCTAATTTATTCTAACATGGTTGTTAGTATATCCCATTCAACTACCCAACTACCAAGAAATGTTTTCTTTAGCACATATTAAAATATGGGCTGCATTACAAACAAATATTCAAGATATTTTTTTCGTATTCTAATCGATATTTATCATCCATTACGTGCTTAAAATTAATGCGATTTTAAACTTAATAATCGGTATTTATTTACCAATAAATATTCTTTTAGGCATCTTGAAAACCATAGTTGGTGAGTGTCACAATAGGTGCTTCATGTGTTGTTGTGACATTAACTTTTGCTGTGGAATCCCTGGGTGTGTTCTTTTATTGTTTTAAATTATATTTTGGAAGCGTAAACAAAAATCTCGAAATCTAGGATGATTAATGCAATTTAGACCAAAGGAAAAGAATGGAGACAATGCTTTATTCAATTACACATGGATATATGCTGGATTAATATATAATATATAATATGATTTGTAATGTAAAAATTGTACTCATTTTATAATATATGAAAGATGAGCATTAAATTAAGTTTCGTATATTAGACATCTCTTCTCACAATTATAAATCTGACCTATTAAACGTTTAAGAATAAATAGCCATTTTTCACTTTATTTGTCACGAGTACGTCATGAAAAGCGAGATGTTTTTATCATTCAAGATACGACAGCCTGTGTCCTAGTTCTTATGTTTGTTGTCTATTATTTTAAGATGCAGTTTGTTAGACGTAGATGTCATATGTCTGCATGATATTGTTCTCATTATAATCTTTTTTATATTTATAATAACAAAAAATAAGTACTTACAATAATTAATTTAGATAATAATTTATAAATTAATAATTATTGATAACTAAAATAGTTTGTAAATTGACCACTATAACAAATTAATTTTTAAATTGATCATTAACATTAATTATCAAGATTTTGACTAATAAAAATTGGTTTTTAAATTTGTATATAAATTAGTTGTTAATGAAACAAATTTTAAAAACTAATTTCTTTTGTAGTTAAAACTTTGATAGCCAATATTAATGTCTAATTTAAAAATTAATTTAGAAACTATTTTAGTTTCTTTACTTTTTAGTTTATAAATTGTTATCTAGTTTATTCATTACTAGCGAACACACATCGGTGTGTTTGCATTTTTTAATTTTTAAAAAATTTAAGTTAAGATCAATAACAAATATATAATTAATTTTTAAAATAGTTGTTAAATGTAAAATTAAAAAAAATAAGATTTGTAAAAGAAAAATTAAAATAATAATTTAAGATAAAAGAGAGTTTTAGAATAACAATTAAAAGTAAATTATTATAAAATAATTAATTTTTAAAATAATTAAGAATATGAGATTTGAATTCTCTTTAAATATTGTTATAGATAATAATTAATTATTTTTTATTCATAAAATTAATTACTAATAAAATATTTTTTTAAAGACAGCGGTTGAATGAAGAAGGCCACTTCAACATTAACTTCTCATATATTATTATAAATATATAAAAGTATTTAATTTAGGAGGTGCAGGAAAATAAAAGTGGGTGTAGAAAGAAAGACCCTCCTGTCAATTGGACTATTGTTGTAGAACGACCCCAAATGAAAAAGGGCTTCTCGCTGCACTTCTAACTCTTCTCCTATACTCCTAATAATTACTCTTTTAATCCTAATAGTTGAAAATAGTTGAAAGTAGTGTAAATGAAATTTATTATGACCACCGGTTCTTTGTTTTTATCTAGCTGCACCCCCAAATATTTATTTTCTCCCTCTGTTCCGTTTCCTCTCTCCATTTCTTCCACAATTGTTTGTACTCTTTGAAATCTAGTCCGTCTGCTATGTGGTCTCTGTGTTCCTGCTTCAAGCTTCCAGCAATTCCCTAGAGCTCTTTCTCTTTCTCACATGCCGTTTCATTACCTCTTCTCTTCAAACTTTTCTGAAAAATGAAGGATAAAATTGATCTAAAATTTTAAAATAAATTAATTTCAAAATTTACTAAAAATTAAAAGACAAAAATATATTTAACTCTAATATTGTGTTTCATAAAAAAACTTAAAAAAAAAAAACACAATCATACATAGTAAAAAATTAGGATACATTCATCTTCATCCACCCTTTATGCCTTCAATCTCTTGTTAATTACTGCAATGTTGGAGTCGGCAACATAGACTCAGCCTAGAAAAATTATAAATATAAAAGGGATTATGAAAAGATATGAATTTAATTATAGAAGAAGTAAAAGTAGCATTGAACCGAATATAATGCTATACATATCTCATAACTAAAACATGACATAGAAATATGTACTTAAATGAATATCAATAAAGCATAAAATGACACTAGTATATAATTGCTTACCTATTCAGACTTAATCGTCGTGTTATATTGTGAAAAACTGCTTCTAATTATAATTATTCGTCACCTGCATGCGCATAAAGCAAATGATAATATAACTCACCATAAGAAAGTAACAATTTCAATAGCATTAGTTACTATTGATGTACATTGTTCACCATATTGAAGAATTGAAATTATGACACAAGAAGCATCTCGAGGCTATTTATAACAAAAAAACATGTACATTACTCCAAAAATAATTTTCTCAATTCAATTGTTTATGACATTGTTGTTAATTTCTCCATTTGCAACTCTGCTCTGATTACAATAACGTATTATGTTCAAACCTGAAATACTGATAAAATTAACAGCAAATGAATGCAAGCACACATATTGTTTTTTTATCAGCATAAGCACACATACTAATACAGTCAATATTTTGTGACAGAGTTCATGACTTCACCTTTACTCAATATTCATGACCGTTCATCACTTTTAATCTCACACATTACATAATATAAATAATAATGTATTTCATCTTCAACTTTAATTAGGTACAACAACACATTTTTTATTTTATAAAACACAATCACACATAGTAAAATAGGGACACATTCATCTTCATCCACTCTCTATGCCTTCAATCTCCTCTTGATTACTGCAATATTGGAGTCGGCAAATCAGATTCAACCTGTACAAATTATAAGAACAATTACTATACTTTCATAAAAGTTATATATATCAAGAAAAAAATATGAATTTAATTATAGAGGAAGTAAAAGTAGCATTTTATATAGAGAATATCATTCTGTACTAAAACATCACAAAGAAATATCAATTTAAATAGAAATCAATAAGACATTAAATTACACTAAAAAGATTGCTTACATAATCAGACGTAATCGTCAAGTTATTATGCTGTGAAAAACTGCTTCTTACTAATAATAACCTGCATGTGCATAGAGCAAATGACACTATATCTCACCATAAAAAAGTAACAATTTCAGTAGCATTAGATAATATTTGATGTACCATATTCACTATCTGAGCTATTGAAGAACTAAAATGATGGCACTAGAAGCATCTGGAGCCTATTTAAAGCAAAAGAATATGTACAAGTTAATTTTAAGCACGATGCAACTCAAAAACACATTACAATAAAAATAGTGTCTGAAAATATTGTTATACATGAACCTAGAATTCCTGGACAGTATCATCTATCATTCTCTACGAAGAAAGAATGATTAAGACGTTAAAAGTTTAGGTACCTCTTTTTCAGAAGTTTTGCGCACAGCAGAATTAAGATCACTTTCTTTGTGGGGTCTCTCATATTCTGAACAATACCACTTTATGGGATGAATTATTTTGTTGAATTTACTGAAAGTTTTCATAGATCTGCACTTGATGACGTAGACTTCCTCCAAGGAGGGAAAACTTAAAGTGAAATTGCCAGAATAAAAGCACCCTAGCTCATCTAATTTTTCAAGATACAAATCCTGGAGCTGCTTAAATATTATTTCTTCGTCCTCATCAGATTCTTCCCCCTCCTTTGACACTATCTCTTCAATTGAATTACATTCTTTTATCTTCATTCTTTTGAGTTCACCCAAACCTTTTGCTGTCGAAGATTTGAACAAATATCTCAGACTATTGCAACTTTCTACCTTCAAATAACTGAGCCGCGGAAATATTATCCCATTCTCATCTAATTCATCTCCCTCCTTAGATTCCTCTGCAACAATTGCCATCAATCCCTCACAGTCTTCCACTACTATATCTTCAAGTTCCACAAGATTTTTTGCTACTGATGCAGGAAACACACTTGTAAGGCCTTTACATTCCTTAACATGTACTTCTTCTAGACGACTCATGTTTAGAATTCCATGAGGATCTTCACTCCAAATATTCTCCAGATTTGGTAACTTCGATAAAACCAATTTCCTCAGAGGGAAAGTAATTAACGTGTCTTTTGTTGCACATTTGACATCAAATATGGTTTTGACAGAATCAGAGTTTCCAACTTCCAATGTTTTCAATCTAGGCAGTAAAGGAAGTAAATGGAAGGGTAGCACTGCATCTGATAAAAATCTGCAGTCATTCACAGTCAATGTTGCCAAGTCACTGAAACAGAGGTCGGGGATATGCACTGAGCCATGCCATATCTCTTGTAGTCCTGGCCTACTTTCAAGATCAAGTTCCTCAAGCTCTGAAATCTGCATGTGCGAAACGATAAATAAAAATATGAAACTAATTATTTTTTATTATGAAAAAAAACCCAGTTGACAATTGAGATTTATAGTTTTATTTAGTTATCATAAAGTTATTAATTTGTTCAACCGTTACGTTATGTTTGAAACATGTAAACAAAAGTTATTGTTATGAATAATAAAAATAATTAACGACGTACCTTTCTCAGAAATTCCTTCCTCATAGTAAAGTTGAGACCAGTTTCCAATGGAGTGTTTGATCCTTCAAGTTTAACTTGAGACAATTTGTCTGCTTTTAGCATACCTGGACATAAACTTACCATATTGTCGCAATCTGTTACTGACAATTCCTCCAACAATGGAAAACTTAAACTGCCTTTGTAAAACCTTAGGAGATTTTTCAGATTTTTAAGATTCAAACAATTGAGCTTCGGAAATATTATTTCATCCTCATCTGATTCCCCCCCTTTAGATACTATTTCTTCGATTAATTCACACTCTTCTATCTCCATTCTTTGTAGTTTTGCCAAACTTTTGGCTGTTGAAGATGTGAACAAATATGACAAGCTACCACAACTTTCAACTTTTAAACATATCATATTCGAGAAAGACACTCTGCCTGATACCAAGTTTTGTAAACTGGAACAGCTAATGACTTCAAAGGTTTCTAGATTTCTGACAAAGGGTTCGGTCCATGAGTTGTCTAACCCAATGGAAACTAGCTTTTCAAGGGACTCCAAGCGTAGTTCTTTCAATTGTAAAAGAATTTCACTATTATTAGGTCTTTGAAGGCAGAAAATCCGCTCGAAGGAACTACTACACACCACAAGCTTCTCTGCATTTGGCAACTGTTGTAGAAATCCATACTCCGGAAATTCATCACACTCATTATCAAAGCACAAAGTAAGAACTTTTAACTTGTGTAAAAGGTTTCTCTGAAATTTCCCATCCACAATCATCTTCAGTTCATTTTCACCCACTGTCAGATGTTCTAAGTTCGGTGTAATTAGCTACAAAGAGAAACCAATAACGAAGTGAAAGCAGTTAGCACAAGTCATAGATTCGGCTCTCTATATAAAATTGAAATTATGAACTTTCATGCTAAAATAAGCCTGATAATTTGTGAAAAACTAAACAAATCAATATAACACAAAAATAGATGTGAACAAGTCAATTTAAAAGAAAAAAACGTTTATTTAAAAAAAAATGTAAAAAAGATGATCTAGCCAGGCCAGGTACCTGTTAATAAGGCCATATATACCGTATGCATTTACAACAATTGAGTTTAAAATTTTAGATGAAAGGTGATAATGAAAAAAACTTTCGATGGTTGGTAGGAGATTGTTTATCAAGATTTAAGCAATATATTTGATGCATGTATGTAATTGTTTTGGAAAAGAAAAATCCTCAAATGCATGTAGTATTATACTGTTGGATCATGAATGCAATGTACACTACTATGATTCAACTTCGGTAAATCACAGTATCAATGACGTTACACTGAGGAATCTAACCTTAGGATTTGTTTGTTCTGAATGAGCTGGATTAGGGTCTGTAACAATTTCAGCAGGATCTTCATTCCAAACAGTTTCAAGATTTGGCAGCTTCAGTAAAACTAATTCCTTGAGAGGAAAAGTGAGTGTGTCTTGTGCATATTTGACATCAAATATAGTTTTGACAGAATCACAGTTTCGAACTTCCAATGTTTGCAATTGAGGCACCAAAGGAAGCACACGGAAGGGGACTACATATGATAAAAGTTGGCACCCATCCACAATCAAGGTTTCCAAGTAAGTGAAACAAAAGTCGGGGATTTGCAGTGAGAGACGCCATATCTCTTGTAGGTCTTCCCTATCTTTGAACTCAAGATTCGATCTCTTACCAATCTTGCGAAATCATCACATGTAAACGAATAAATAAAAATATGAATTATTTTCTGTATGATTATTCTATATTTATTTTGTTTGTTATGACAGAAAATGTCCCTTATTTGCTACCAGAACGTTGAATAAATAAACACGTACCTTGCTCATAAATTCCTTCCACATAGTAGAGCTAAGATCAATTTCCAATGGAATAGCTTCTCCATAACCAACTATAACTTCACACAACTTACTTGCCTTTAGAGTACCTGGACATAAAGTTACCATCTTGTCGCAAGCTGTTATTGACAATTCCTCCAACGACGGAAAACTTAAACTTCCTCTGTAGAACCTTCTTAGATTCTGTAAGCAATCAAGATTCAAACGACTGAGGTTCGGAAATATTATCTCATCCTCATCTGATTCCTCCTTATTAGACACTATCTCTTCAATTGATTCACAATTATTTATCTCCATTCTTTTCAGTTGACCCAAACTCTTGGCTGTTGAGGATGTGAACAAATATGATAAGCTACGACAACCTTCTACTTTCAAACATATCAGATTGGAGAAAGACACTGTGCATGCTACCAAGCTTTTTAAGCTCCCACATTTAATGACTTCAAAGGTTTCTAAGTTTCTGACAAAGGAATCAGTCCAAGAGTTCTCTAACCCAATGGAAACCAGCTCTCCAAGGGACTCCAATTGTAACACTTTCAGCTGTTGTAACACATTATTACCACTTTCACAACAGAACATCTCCTTGAAGGAATCATCACACACCACAAGTTTCTCTATATTCGGAACCTCTTCTAGAATTTTATATCCAAATACATCCGAACCCAAGCAGAGAGTAAGAACATCCAAGTTGTGCAAGAGGTTTCTCTGAATTTCTCCACGCAAAATCATTTCTACTCCATTTTTCCCCACTGACAAACACTTCCATGACTGAAAAAAGGCACCAATAACGAAGGTTATGGCAATTAGACATCCATCTCTTTTATATACAATGACATAAATAACCTTGCACGTTGAAAGTTTGCTGATAAGTAATTATCGGTGACAAATTAACTACGTGATTGTTTATAAAGGTTGGAGCAACATTAGTTTTAGAAAAGCAAAAGTGAAGGCTGAGAAATCTTTACTCATTCACAACTTAAAGTATGGGCTTGAATCATAGATAATTACTCAATAACTAATTTTTGGTATTCTGATTTATATATGTGTCCAATTACATGTCTAAAATTAATGAACGTTTAGTCACGTTATAAGAATAGGTTATAGGCATGTTGGGAATTCATCATCAGTTATACTTTTACAGTGTTTATTACCCTGAGTTACATAGATTGAGAGCCGGGGGCCAATTATGATATGTAACAACTGTCAGAGTTTTTGATAATGTGGAGGACGCTGTTTGATCTATTATTTTAGGTGAACATACATTTGTTCGTAGAAATGTAAGGAAATACAACACTTGCACCAAAGTGTAAGTCACATGCTGAAGGATATCACTCTCTCTTGTCACCAGAACATCTCATTTATATATAAGAAAATAATTTTTTGACACTACAAAAACCACTTACAATTCTCTTTTAGAGGTAATATACTAACTAAAAAAGTGAAGTATCAGTGCAGAAAGCATATTTAATTATGCATGCTTCGTTTTTAAAAACGAAGCTTATGATGTAGTGACATTTTTTAAATTATTTGTAGAACTATAAACACCGGTTCTAACATAACCGAAACGTATACCCGTAACCTTATAAGTATTGTTTTTTTGACTCATGTTCTAAATAAAGCTTTTATTTTTATGTATATATTTGGTGTGACTGAAAATGTAAGATTTGACTAATGTGTATGGATTTATTGATCCTAACTCATTCATTGGGCAATAAGTCAAGTGACATCCAAACACATATCACCAATTGTTTAGGACAGGGGAAATAAATAAATTTCACCAGTAACAATGATTTTAGTTTCAATTTAGACGCCATTGCCATATTCTTGTAATTTTCCTAAGAGATAAGAGATAAAACTATTGTATGATTTTGTTCATTTCACAAACCTTCCTCAAGAATCTCAAACAAATAATAGATTAGTAAGAACTTCAATTATTTAGAAATTGTGTTGATATATTTATAGTACAGTAAACAAATCGGCTCATATAAATGTTTACCATATTATACAATATATAACGACAATTTTTGTGCTGATATTACGATTGATTGGAAACAAGTAATAATTTAATTTATCCAAAATACTTTACAAGTTTTTCTTTTTATATAGTAATTAAAATTATTCTCTTTTATCTATAAATACGACAATCTCACGCCAATGTATGAGAATTCAATAACGTATTACGTATGTAAGAATATCTTGTGTCAGCTATATTATAAAAATGTACAATAATTTGATCTACTCTACTATGTAATCATTACATTATTTAAAGTACTATCTGTATTCTACTGTGGTTTATGGCTGTATTATGTTTTGAATCGGTTGTCTATTCGTTATTATGTAGGCAAAATCATAAACGAAAAATATATTCAAAAAGAACTTAATAATACACTTAGGTTATTATCAAAATCGAAACATATTAAGAAGTAAAAAGTATAGGCTTTGATTATTACCAAAACCAAAAGCATATTACGAATAATATGTTTTTGTTGTTACTACAACCAGTTCCTTTCCCCTTTTAAATATTTTTAAATTATTTTCGATAGTGATCAACAATAAACTTTGATTATTTTAAGAACCAAAACATGTAGTATCAATTAATAGGCTTCAGTTATATAAAGGAACAGAAAGTTATTCCCATTCTTTCTATTTTTAAATATTTTTGAATTTTTTTTGACAGGCTTCGATTCTTCTAACTAGCCAAAGCATATACTTCAAATAAAATTAGTTTTCTGAAGACAATATGTCTCGGTTATCTCCCAATAACTTGTGCTTATTTCTTTGTTTTCTGATTTTAAACTTTTTCAATTATGTTGGATTTCGCTTGTCATAACGATCGAACTATTTTTGAAGTATAGACTATCGTGAAGAACTCGAGCATACCCACCATTTTTTACTATGTTTGTATATACTCTGGTCGGATAACCAGAGTATACCATCAAAAATAACTAATGTTAAAGTTAGTTACTGTATTAGTAAACTTTTGTATTTGTAAAAGACAAAAATTAAAAAATAAAATAATAAATATAAAGTGGTTGTAAAGATTTATTGAGTCTCAAAGTATTATATTGCCTGTAAAATATTTCATTGTAAAATACATGCAGAGAGTACATATGGTGTCTCCACTAATCTAATCAATGGTGTATATGTGGGTGAGTGTAGGTCATATAAATGGTAGATATGTTGCGGGATGGCTAGTTTCTGCTGTATCGGTAGCTGCTATGTTAGATATGAGGACGTTTGTTTTTTAGTTTATGGTTAGTGACTATGTTTTTTTTTTTTCTGTTTGGTGTAGATCTATTATCAGCGTCACATAATCAAAAGACAAACATTTTGGATGAAAGAAAATACGGGATATTATATATATATATATATATATATATATATATATATATATATATATATATATATATATATATATATATATATTATGTCTCTATAAACGAAAGTCAAATCCGTGAAAATTAATTAATTAATTAATAATTACGCATAGTGAGAGCTTTTATCACATTAAATTCTCACTACAATAAAAACTGAAATTACCGACGAAATTTTACCGACAGATATATTTTTGTCGGTAAATTTGAATTACCGATGGATTTTACCGACGGATTCTCAAATTTTAATTACTGACGGAAAAATCCTTCGGTAACACAAATTTCATTTACCGACAGAAAATTCGTCGGTAAAATTCGTCGGTAATTCAAATTTTTTTTACCGACAAATTTTTCCATCATTAAAAGAAGCGGAAAATTTTCCGCCAAAATTTGAATTATCGACAAATTTTTCTGTCAAAAAATCTGTCGATACTTACATAACTCAAAATCCGTCGATAAAAGAAGCGAGAATTTTTCCGCCCAAATCTCACCTTATAAGAAGACGATAAGAAGAAGAAAAGAAGAAGAAGGAGAAGGAGAAGGAGAAGGAGAAGGAGAAGGAGAAGGAGGAGGAGGAGGAGGAGGAGGAGGAGGAGAAGGAGAAGGAGAAGAAGAAGGAGAAGGAGAACAAGAAGGAGAAGAAGAAGAAGAAGAAAAAGAAGAAGAAAAAGAAGAAGAAGAAGGAGAAAGAGAAAGAGGAGAAGAAGAAGAAAAAAAATGAGAAGAAGGAGAAAGAGAAAGAGGAGAAGAAGAAGAAGTAGAAGAGGAAGAAGAAGAAGTACAAGAGGAAGAAGGAGAAGAAGAAGAGGAAAAAGGAGAAGATGAAGGAGAAGAAGGAGAAGAAGAAGAAAGAACAAGAAGAAGACGACGGCGACGGAAAAGAAGAAAAAGAAGAAAAAGAAGGAGAAAGAGAACAAGAAGGAGAAAGAGAACAAGAAGGAGAAGAAGGAGAAGAAGGAGAAGGAGAAGAAGAAAAAGAAAAAGAAGAAGAAGAAGAAGGAGAAAGAGAAAGAGGAGAAGAAGAAAAAAAAATGAGAAGAAGGAGAAAGAGAAAGAGGAGAAGAAGAAGAAGTAGAAGAGGAAGAAGGAGAAGAAGAAGAGGAAGAAGGAGAAGATGAAGGAGAAGAAGGAGAATAAGGAGAAGAAGAAGAAGAAAGAACAAGAAGAAGACGACGGCGACGGAGGTGGCGGCGACGATGGTGGCAGCGGTGACGACGGTGGCAGCGACGACGACGTTCACAGCGACCACGAAAAAAAAAAAGAAAAAAAAATTGAAAGAGGGAGGAGGAAGAAGATGAACAGTGCAACAAATTTACCGACGGATATTTTGATAATTACCGATGAATTTTTCGGTCAGTAATTACCGATGGATTTCTTCGTCGATAATTATTGACAGATTTATCGATGGATTTTTTTGTCGATAATTACCGACAGATTTACCGACTGATTTTTCTGTCGGTAATTAACGACGAAACATGATTTTCATCGGTAAAATTTTACCGACAAGCATTTTACTGACGGATTTTATACCATCGATAATTTGTCGATAATGTTGATTTAGCGACGAATTTTGACCATTGCCGACGAATTTTGACCGTCGATAATATCGGCTTTTTTTGTAGTGTCTGACAAGTATGAGGTGAAAAAGTACTAGCTCAAGTGATTGAGAGTACTTGGTTGTGTTGAAAGGACTTAGGTTCGAGTTCTATGTATGTCATTTATGTGTTATATACTTTATAATTCTTTTAATAGTGTGCTGGATCGTGATAAGTGAAAACATAACTTTAGAATTGTGTGAATTATCATGAAATATGAATTTGTTAAATGGTTGTGCATTGAATTGAACATTGGCATGGTTATGGGTTTAAACATTGGTAGAACCAAATTAAGCTTTCTTTTTGCCAATTTTTCGTTAGGCATGAATATGAAAGGGAAGAGCAAACCCTAGCTGAATGGGCAGCCAAGGGAGGCTGAAAAACAGTCCATAATGGACTTTGAATAGTAATTAAGTTAGCTTAATGCTAATTCTCGTTTTTCTCTTCATCATTGCTAATTAAGGCATTTTTTAGTGGGAATTAAGGGAGAGAGAAAGAGTTTTGGTGCTGTCATTGTTGAGCATTGTGAGAGGTGCAAATTCAGATAGTGTGTGGTAAGAATTGAGTGCAATTGGGAGCTGAATTGAAGGGAAGTGTTAGGCAGCCTAGTGATCAAAGAGGAACTCTCCAAATTTCCAATTTTAAGCAAAAGAATTCTCGGTTAGGAAAGTTTACCACACTAATTTTATGTTTTGATTGACTGTATAATATGTATAACTTGATTATGCATGATTTCCCTCTGTCAAGTTTATATTTCTGGGTTTCTGGAAAAATTCCAAAAATCGCCTAGCAAGTATGCATAGCTGCCAAGCGATGCATGCTGGTCTTATGGTTTCTAGGTTCCAGATGAGGAACCGCCTAGCGGTACGAGCTTGACCGCTAGGTGACACATGTGCGCCAACCCAATTTATGGGTTTTTGATGAACTGCCTGGCGGTGATGAACACTCGCCAGGCGACGTGAGTCAATTTGACTCAATTTTTGGTGTTTTGGGGTTTTGGGTTGATTCTGTTCGGGGAAAAAGATAGTACTAACTATTTGGAAATTATTGGAAGTCAAAATTCGCTAAATTATGTGTAATTGAGGGTTCCATTGAGTGAAAATTGTATGAACATCTATTTTAGAGTTGATGATTTGGGGATACTCAAATTTGTACTATGTTAAGAGGTAATGTCAGAGGAATTTCGTATATTGAGGATTTTATGAAGGAACCTTGAATCTAAACACGTCAATGTAGCATATTGGATCCTAAATCAATTGAAACCAGAACGGTAGGGGTTAAATAAGGTTTGCAAGTGTTGAGAGGAGTTCTAGGTTCCTGGAATAATAGGAACCGCCTGGCGGCACTCAGTTCGCCGCTAGGCGCTGTATCAGGGATGCGGGCTCTGTGGGTTTGCTGTGTTGTGGTGGTTGGGAAACTCATTAGGATCATGTGAGGTACAATTTTTGTTAGAACTAGAAATATTACAGGGATGGGCCTAATTTGGAACTTAGGGTAAAAGTTACCGAGGTTTAACTATGAAGTATTGTGGTATGGATGACTTAATGTAATGGAAAATTCTATTTTTGGGGAATTGTAAGACAATATGGTTAAGTCATTGTAATGGAAGGATGGTATGAGGGGTAAGAGTTCATAAATGCCTATAGGGGTGATTATATGGATAAACATTAATTTTAATCCATGGAATAGATCACAGTCCTGAGAGGAATTAGACTATACTAAGACTAAAATATTACTAGTAGGATTTCTAAATAATTGCGAGGATGAATTCATAGCAGGGGTGTAAAGCATAAGAGTAACTTAAGACTATGTGTGACTAAGGATTTTAAGGATATGATTTTGAATGAGAAATTCTGGGTGTAGCAATTATGTAAGTGCTTTTATTGAGCCAAGACGTAAAGATTGGATTGGTTGAGTGACTATGTGAGTAAGGGTGTGAATTGTAGTACCTGAAATCAAACCAAAATCAGTACTACGCGAGTACTTGTGTGGCGCCTGGTGGCAGTATGTGACCCGCCAGGTGGAAGTTACCAAAAAAAAAAGAGAACTCGAACGTGAGGCGCCTGGCGACAAAGGGTGTTCCGCCAGGCGACACCTGCAAGAATAATGGCAACAGAGGCGCTTAGCGCTTGACGATACGCGTCCCCCGCCAGGCAGTCTGGAAGCCTGATGTGCCTGGTGCCTAGAGTGCTGCGTTAGGCGATACCGTGAAGGAAAGGTGCTTTGCTTGCTTTGATGTGAGTGGTCTACAAGGCTTCTAGTATATCTTAAAGATCAACTTGCTGGTGTTCCTGAGTTGTGGCTCGGAACGTATCCCTTGAGTTGTGGCTCCAGATAGGGGTTAAGCACGTTGTATTCCTTGAGTTGTGGCTTGTAATAGCATCTCTTGAGTTGTGGCTCGGGATGACGGATGAACACGAGGAACTCTTGAGTTGTGACTCGGGTTGGCGAGTGTTGTCGATGTGAGTGTGCACGTTGTGGCGTGTACGGATTGGGTCTATTAGATTGCCCTCCTCAGTAATAAGCTGACGAGTTTGGTAGTTTTAGGACATTACGAATGTTATTTGTATTGGAAACTCCACCTGACGTTACGCTGTGTGATCTATAGCACGATTTCCCGAACGTGCTCTATTAGTTGTGGCTGAGAGGTGTGGCAACAAGACATCTTGAGATACTCACTAGAAGACGTAGAACACGATGAACATGGTGGTGACCATGATTGTATGAAATCAAAGGATGAACGTTCTTTGGTGTGATTGTGATATAAATATGTTGTATATATGATTATTTATTGTTAGCTCACCCTATCTATTTGTGTTTGGCGATGATCGTGTACGCGATACACGGAAGCAGATGATATTGCAGGTGGATTTCGTGAGACATAGAGCTGGAGTGGGGCTAGCTTGGGAATTTATCAGAGATTTTAATATGCTTTTGAATAAGTTGTAAACTTTTAAATTATCATACTTGAGTTTTGTAATTGGATTTATAATTATGGATTGTTTTGGAATAAATTCTGAGGTATTAAATGTTTTAATTTCTCGCGTTTTTTGGGGAAATGATATTTCAATAAATGGAAGTTATTATTTATTTCTTTATTTTATTTATTTAAATCCATAATATCTGGTCGGAATGTTACAATATGCAACCTCTAGAATATCCCATGCTTCCTTTGAAGATGCAACGTTTGCAATTTTCTCGAAGCCTGACTTGTCCACAACATTGTACAAGAAATACAAAGCCGACTTCTCTTTCACTCGCTTCTTCTTCAATGCGACAATCTTGCCCACCATCTGATTTGCATCATCCGCGTGTTCTTGATACTCGGTCTCCACTATCTCCCAAGTATCTTGGGATCCCATAAGGGTCTTCATCTGTAGACACTAATTATTGTAATTTGTCTTCTTCGACAATTGCGGCACCGTCATACCATTAACAACTTTTGTCATCTCTCCTTCTTTTTTCCAAAGTACTAAAGTGCACACCTTTTCTTTTTCACACTACTCTTTCTCCTTTTTTTCACTCGGTACTCAGAGCATAAAACTTTTTATACATTTTTGTTGGAGAAAACTCACACACACACTAAAAGAATATGCAACATAACTCACTATAGTGTTTTTATTGATAGAGAATGGGCTATTATATAGTCACTTACAAACCAAATATTAAAAAACCAAACTTAATCTTAATCTAATATAATCTAATATAATCTAATATGCCATATTAACAAACTAAATCTTAGATATTCCAACCGACTAAAATAAGAACTAACTTAAATCTAATTCACCGAATATAAAATACCCTATCATTTTGCTAAATAAAAACAATTCTGTAATCTAAAACATAATCTAAAAATTACCTAACAAAATTAAAATTATCTAAAAAAATTAAAGATTATCTAACTGTTAATAGGCAAAGAAGATAGAAGATTTATACGTAAAGTTTATGTTCACAGTATTTCGTACTTCATATGGAACGATGACAAACAACTAACGAGACTGATGATTCCACATTAAATTCAGGAGGAAGTAATGGAAGAGTAGTACGTACCTTTTTAGTACTGACTTGATTCTCGGTATGTGATTCTAGATGTGCAAAATTGTCGCACTGCCGTGAGCTGTAGTAAAAGTACTTGAACATGGGCAGACCCTTTAGTTCCAATGATCTCACCAAGGGACACGGGAGATCTTCATTTGCTCCGCTTGGATCTGTATCATCCTCAGCAACAATTGTCATCAGTTCCTTACAGTCTTCCACTTCTAGATTTTTAAGCTCTAAAAGATCTTGGGCTATTGATGCTGGAAACACATTTGTAAGGCCTCTACATTGCATAACATTTACTTCTTGTAAATGATTCATATTTAAAATTCCACGAGGATCTTCATTCCAAACATTCTCCAGATTTGGTAGATCGTATAAAGTTAAGTTCTTCAGACCAAAAGTTATTGTGTCTTGTGTTGTACATTTGACACCAATAATGGCTTTGACGGAATCACAGTTATTAACTTCAAACGTTACCAAATTAGTTAAGAAAGGAAGCAAACTAAATGGTAGCAGTACATCTTCCTCTACTAGATCTTCAAGTTCCACAAGATCTTTAGGTTCTATTGGTGGAATCACACATGTAAGGCGTTCACATTTCTCAACATGTATTTCTTCTAGATTATGCATGCTCATAATTCTGTGAGGATTTTCATTCCAAACGTTCTTTAGATTTGGCAACTCAGATAAACTCAATTTCTTCAGGGAAAAAGGATCGGCTGGTCCCATAAATGTCACATCTCTGTTTTGTGTTGTACATTGGACATCAAAGATGGTTTTGATAAACTTACAGTTTTGAACTGTTAATGTTTCCAAATTAGTTAAGAAAGGAAGTAAATTGAATGGTAGCAATACATCTGATGAAAACTGGCAACCATCCACCGTTAGAGATTCTAAGAGACCGAAGTAGGAGTTTGGAATTGACCGTGAGCCAAGACATAACTCTTCTATATCTCCCTCACTCAAGTTTGATATACTCTCCTGCAAAAGAACTTACATTTAGAATTATATTTTCGTCACATTCAAATTTGTTTGAACGGTTTGGGAATTTTCCTTCTTTTGATATAATAATAATAATAATAATAAAAATAAGTATAAGACAACATAATAATAAAATGGATTAAATATATTTTTTTTCTTCAAATTATTTTAAAAAATTATGTTCGTTTTCTAAGTTTATACGTATTTGGTTCATAGACTTTATCCTTCCAACCGACGTAGATGTTCAACATTTTCGTTTTTAAACTTCATTTATCACGTAATAAACGTTCAATACTTCGTTTTCTAAAAAAAAATGTTTTATTTGATTTTTGATTCTTGTGTTATTGTTAGAGTGACATTGAGCTAAGTGTTAAGGCTGTATTTATTTGCTTAAAAGAGGAAACAAATACATAAATGATTGCTGTAAATGAAAAGAATTATGATTTATGAAAGTGCAAGATAAAAAACCTGGTTGTCAAGAAATTTCATCTTTCCTTTTATTATTCAAAAGTCAAATTTTATCTGTGATGAAGAATAGGATTTTGCACACCAATAAGTGTGTGGTTTATTTGACAATATGTAAAAAATATAATATTTGTAATCACACTACATATTTAAAAAAAATTGAAGAAGAATCGGTCCTTATATACTTCTAAATTAGGTAAAAATAAATAGTATATGTTGAATTGCTTCACAAATTTGAGGTAAAAAAAAAAAGGTATTCCCCATTTAGATCACTTACACGAGTTTCAAAAGTTCTTAGATCAATAATAAATAATAGGTATCAATTTGGTGAAGCTTGAGATTCCAGATGCTAAAAGAAAATAGGTATAATTGACGACCATTATTCGTTAGTAACAGCATAGTCAGTAATATTTACGGACATAATGTGAAATATGTTGGCAATTGTCAACAAAATCATTTTTGTCATTAAATTTGTTTTACAGATATTTTGTCGTTAGTAATTACTGAAAGATGTATTCTAAGGTAATTATCGTCATCCTTCAACAACTCTGTGTTTACACTTGCAAAAGGGAAAGTAAGTTGTCTATCTACTAGAAAAGTTGAATATACGCATCCTACCCAAGCATGCAAGGAAACTATCCAAATTTAAAGGTTAACGAAGGAACTTAGAAACAAGCAATAAAAGATTGTTGTATATTAATAGTAAAAGTGTGTTTCATATTATAAAGAATTCTATCTTCCACTATAGGACAAAAGTGATAGGTATAATCTATTACTTTGTTCGAGAAGCAGTAAAGCAAAGCAATGGAGCTCATTCAAGACTTACTCAACAGAAATTGAAAGTTTTAGTTTCGGCAAGTCTTAGATAAAAATAGAAAAATAAAGAGATTTTTGTGGTTTATGATTAGTTGAATAAATACACTAATTCTCGAGAATCAAAAAATATTTTATATTTGTTGATAAATCAAGTTCGCTTTTGAGAGTTTGAAGCCGGACTCCGGCTTCACACGATTGTCTCCTTTGTATGCCTTTTACAGAATATCTTACGTTTCTTTTGAAGACTGAACATTCATCCTCTCAAAGTCGGACTCATCAACAACTCGGTACAACACATATAGAGCCGCTTTCTTCTTTTCTCGTGTTGCTTTTTAATGTAGCAAGTTGAGCTATCGTCAGTTCTCCAACGTCCTCTGGTTCTTGGTGCCCATTTTCGACCACCTCCCATACTTCCTGGGAACCAAAGAGAGCCTTCATCTACAAGCTCCAGTTATCATAGTTGACACCTTTTGATAACTTCGGCAAGAGCATGTTGTTAGCAAGGTTGGTCTTTTCACTCAATCTCTCTTACTCTCAAATACTCTTTCTAATGCACTCATACTCTCGAGCTCCGATGCCAATTTGTTGACAAATCAAGTCGGCTGATGTAAAATAAGAACTCAGTGATGAAAGAACACTTTGTATATTATGCTTGCTGCAACTTTAAAATGAATAGTACATGGTTATTTATAGGTCCCTAAGAGATGACCCTTCAACTACATCGAAATCCCAAAAGGCACTCTAGACTTTAAAACATATTCTAGACTCCAAGACGTAATCTACACCCAACAAGGTATTTCAGTACATGCCACAATCATTACCCGACGCTTTCTTTAGTTATCCACCTTTCTAAAATTATTCTACCCACACGGCAACTACCTAGGACACGTTACTGCATTTAATGTTCACCCATCAAAATCCCCCCATAAACTTAAATGTTCTTCTTGTCCTTCATTCCAAGTATCATCTTGTTGTTCTCGAACAAAGTGGTCGATAGTGGCTTTGTAAACATATCTGCAGCTTGAGCTTGGCTTTCGATGTGCACTAACTCCACATTTCCTTCTTTCACTTGTTCTGGGACGAAGTGAAACCGAACATCAATATGCTTGCTTCTCTCATGATTGACCGGGTTCTTCGCCAATTCAATGACCGACTTGTTATCAACTCGGATCACAATCCCTTTTTCTTGATTTAACTCTAGCATTCTTAGAAGGCTTCTAAGCCAACAGCATGGCAGACACTCCAGAATGTTGCAACGTACTCGGCTTCACATGTTGACAACGTTACAATGGACTGCTTCTTCGAAAGCCAAGTGAACGTTGTGTTCCCATGAAGAATACACATCCAGACGTGCTTTTACGGCCATCAATATCTCCACACCAGTCGTTATCCGAGTAGTTGACTAGTTGGTAATAATTTGACATGGTATACATTAGGTCAAGCGACATATATCCTTTTATGTACCTTAGAATTTTGTTTAGTGTCTTCCAATTAGTATACCTCGGCTCGTCCATATACTGACTTGATATTCCATAACTTAGCATTAAATTTGGTCTGGTATTTGTAGGATACCTAAGGCTTCCAATCAGACTTCGGTATTTGATCGCATCAACTCAGTCTCCATCTGCATACCTAGAAAGCTTTGTGTCGGGTTCCATATTGGTGGAAATCGGGTTCCAACTTGTCATCTTAAACTTTTTCAAGACCTCCTCGGCATACATTTCCTGTGACACAAAGATGTCATTCTTTCCTTGAGCAACTTCCAAGCTAAGAAAGTACTTCATAAGACCTAAGTCGATCATTTCGAACTCCTTCATCATATCTTCCTTAAACCCTTGAATCAGCTCGACATTATTCCCCATGAATATAAGATCATCAACATATAGGGCAATAAACATCACATCTTCTCCACTCTTCTTTATGTAAAGAGCATGTTCATAAGGACATTGCTCATACCCATTCTTCTTGAAGTTTGAATTCAGACTTGCTTCACACGATTGTCCCCTTTGTATACCTTCTGCAGAATATCCTACGCTTCTTTCGAAGACTGAGCATTCGCTATCTTCTCAAAGTCAAACTCATCAACACCTCGGTACAACACGTACAGACCCGCTTTGTCCTTTGCACATGTTGCTTTTAATGTAGCAAGTTGGGCTATCGTCAGTTCTTCAACACGTCTTTTAGTTCTTGGTACCCATTTTCGACCACCTCCCATACTTCCTGGGAACCAAAGAAAGCCTTCATCTACCGGCTCTAGTCATCATAGCTGACGCTTTTTGATAACTTCGGCAGAGACATGCTATTAATAAGGTTGGTCATTTCGTTCAAACTCTCTTACTCTCAAACAATTTTTCTAATACACTCAGACTCTCAAACTCTGATTCTATTGAGAAATCAAGTCGACTGATGTAAAATAAGAACTCGGCGATGAGAGAACACTTTGTATATTATGTTCACTGAAACTTTAAAATGAAGTACATGGTTATTTACATGCCCTGAGAAATGACCCTTCAACTCCAAGACGTAATCTACGCTCAAGGTATTTCGGTGCATGCGACAATTAGGGGTGGCAAAATGGGTTGGGCCCAACGGGCCAGCCCGTCAGTCCGTGCTAAAAGGAACGGGCTGGGTTGAAGATTTTAACCCGTCAGTCCGTTTTGGCCTGTCCCGTCCAACCCGTCAACTTGACGGGCCAAAGTACGGGCCAGCCCGTCTTGGTCCGTTGGCCCGTTTTAAATCATTAACATCTACAAATTAAGTTTGAATTATTAGTTATAATTGAATAATTTAATATGTAAATATAAACAAATTTTAAAAATAAAACATTAAAAAATTTGAAAACTAATTAAAAAAATATAAAAAAAAACTAGACGGACCAGCCCGACCCAACCCGTTAGCCCCCTATTGGCCCGTTTCTATTTAACGGTCCGACCTATTTTTTGACGGACCACATACGGACCGGGCCAAAACGGGTCAGGCTGACCCATTTGCCACCCCTAGCGACAATCAATACCCGACGCTTTCTTTACTTCTGCACCTTTCTAAAATTCTTCTTCCAACACGGCACTTAGCTAGGACACGTTACTACATTTAATGTTTACCTATCATTAATATTATTTTAATTAATAGTCTATACACGAAGCAATTGTTTTTTAATGGTAAAATAGTTGTACAAATTGGTATATTAAAAGAGAATAAGAAATCTAGTTAAAGGTGAAATTTAGTGTTTAATTTATTTGTTACAAAAAGGAGCACCCAAAAATCACTTTCTTTTTTATGCTTGATGAAAAAATCAAAGGTAGAAGAGTCACTACAAGAAAAAATATTTTTAACGGAGGTTTATTTTTACATTACCCAGGATTAAAACCTCTACAAAGTTCTTTACCCGGGGTTTCGATTTCCCCCGCTAAACCATCCCTGGAGAAGGTGTTAGCCAGGGTTTTTACGAACCCCAGGAAGCACCAATCAATAACGAAGGTTTTTTATCCTCATGTATTTAACATAGGTTTTAAAACCTCGGTTAAGTTTTGTGGGTTTATAACCCCGGTTAATTACCATGAATTTTGAAACCTCCGTAAAATATCGTGAATTTTGAAACCTCCATAAAATACTATGAGTTTTAGAACCTCCATAAAATAACATAGGTTTCAGAACCCCCATAAAATACCATGGGTTTCAAAACTCCCTAAAATACCCTGGGCTTCAAAACCTCCGTAAAATACTATAGGTTTCAAAACCTCCGTAAAGTACCATAGATTTTTAAATTATTATTATTATATTTTTTTACTCATTTATCATTTATGTATTCATATATATTTTTTCAATCACAATTATTTACATTTATTCTATTTTTTTAATCTATATTTTATGAAATTATACATAAATAAATATAAACTCATCAAATTGACAAATTATTTATAGATGACTAAATGTATTTCAAAGTATAACAAATATACGAATTCAAATTCAAATTCAAGTACAATATTAGTCAGCAAAAACTATCATGAAGTACTGCAATGGTTCTCAAAACATAAAATGATTCAATTAACTTCCACATTATATTATATTCTTCAACTATCACATATGATTTTCCTTATGTACAGAACTTGTTGTATTAGTTGGCACACTTCCTTGATCAGAAACCTATAATATAAATGTGAATCATAATTACAAATGTAAACTCTGAAAAATAAAATAAGTTATGCAATCTTAAACATTACCGGTGCAAGATTGAACATAGTCAACTCAGGAGGCAATTGACTTTGATAATTTTGAGAAAAGAAGTTCAGGAATTATTACTGTGTGCCTTGGATCCATCTTACAATGTAATGAAAAGAAAGATTAATCATAATCCAGGATTCAAGTTGAGTGGATGAGAATGAAAAAAAATTTAATTATAATTTGTCGACAAAAATTTTCCATTAAATTTCACGAAAATTATATCAGATAGCTACAACACCATAATAGTACTTCGTGTAGCATATGCATCAAAGGGTAGTATATTAAAGAGTATCATACGCTGACAATCTTCTTCATATTTTTGTTACCTTGTTTGGAGTTTGAACCACTTTCTACCCCAATTCATAGCATTAGTTTAAAGAAAAAGCTTTGAAATCATACCCAACAATAAGATCGAAATACAGAAAGTAGCAAGACAGCAAATAAATGCGTTAGTTATCATACCCTGTCCAGTTGACTGGTGGAAACAACATATAGGCATATAAGGAATAACCATATTTTTGGCCTGTAGAAAAATGGAAAATTTCAAAAGAAATAAATGACTTGTAGAATCCATGGACGCAAGCAGAGATGGTTATAAACAAATACACACACAAAAGAAATATATATATATATATATATATATATATATATATATATATATATATATATATATATAAAAGATATTAAGATGCAATCATAAATGAGCTGTTTGCAATTCCATTATTTTATATATAAGATATATATATATATATATATAAAATAGTTGTTTCACTCTAACTTACCATGTCTTATGTGTATGCTACACAGAAACAATTAATATTAATAATGCATGAAAGAGATGTCAATAGAATTAGATGAAGAAGATATGAAAGAATAATTGAATTTATCTTTTGTTTATAATTTTATTTTTAAACTATGTAAATCCTAAGTCTTAAATCTTAAAGCCCGGGAAGTTTCTATTGAAAAGTTTTATAAATGTTAATGTAAATATAATTCTAATATATCTTTAAACTATCTTGATTTGTAATAATGTAACTATGATGAACTGTAAGCATCACTAGGCCACTACGCAACTGAGATCTGCGACCTTGGCAGAAATATTTATCTTTGGCTCGGCACTCGATGTTTCCTACCTGATGGCTGAAAAATAATTATTTCAAAGCTAGAGATTACGCAAACAAGTTTTGTCTATTTTAAAATTCATGTATTTCCTAAGGATTGAACACAAACACGACTGTAAATGCTGGAAGTTCCTTAATATATAGACTTACTGTGAACTCAAAGACTAGGAAAAAAGATTAAATTGGCAAGATTTTGATCTAGCTAGATTCTCGTGTATCTCCTTAATTCTCTCTCCTCTCTTAACTTTATCATCATTATCCTATGATTGTCAAGATCCAACACTGTCATGATTATGTCAAATTTTTCCTAGCCCTGATTTAATTCAGGATCTAAATTATCAATAAAGAAGTCCATGAGCTAAATCTCCTTTCCAAGTCAAAGGCTTAGTACCCTTGACAAATAAGAATGCCTAAAACGTTATTGGGAGATATCCCGAATGATGAACAATTCCATTTAAATTTCAACCGAAGAACAAAAGGTGATTGAATATACTTACAGTTCTGTCAAGGCCTTAAAGAATTAGTGGGTCACATTGAATAATACCATATCTTCTGCTTGATTTACTGTTTAATTAAAAAAAATCCAGAGCAACAATGTAAAATACTGCTGGAAAATTTAACTTGACTATGAGAGACAGAGAATAAAGCTCACATTGACTCTTTTGTCACTGTTATAAATGAATGAATAAATGCAGGTCGGATATCACGTGCATCATCCAGTAATTGATCTGATGATGGTTGTATATATGCTGTTTGCAACAAGTGCTCAATTAAACAAATAGCAGAATCAAAATTTATAGTGTAGGAGAGACTACACAAACCTTTGTCTTTATGACTGTTCCCCACGGTTTTGTATCGTCCTTGTCCTTCACCAGCGCCTAACTGCGACTAGCTTTTGCTTTAAATGAATTTTTTCCATAGCTTTTGTTCTTCTTTGATGTCACCAACAGACTCGACTGCTTCATTTTTCTTGCTTCTATCACCCTTTTCTTCTTAGTTTTCTCCAAAAACTTGTATATTCTAACCTGAACCATCAAATAATAAACAGTACATAAGGTTGTACCCATAACAAGAGATTCAATTAAGATACAGATAGATATACAATGTCATTCCAGGAAGTTTACTAATCAGAATAAACTGTAGAACATACATAACCAGACAAAAAGAATGAATATTTTCCCGTTACAAAGTCCCAATCCTCGAGCCTAATAGTTGTATCAGAAGGTGTATGTGATATGTGGAGATATAGATTAGCTTTAGTAAGGACTGTACTCCTCAGCTCTAAAAAACCCTTACATCACACATATCCAGTCCCATTTTATGATTGCCACACCTGGTTCCAGCCAACCTCCAACATAAGTGTACATTTTTTCTATTAAAAACATAACAGGAAAGCCATATTTTTATTTCAACATTACAGGTAACTATGTAGATCTTCAACTCCTCGAGATATTCCACTCTTCCATCTCCATCCTTTTAAACTTCCTCCACATCCCCACGAGTTGCCTAAGGGTGTTCCTAAGTGGCATATAAAAGATCTGAGAACTTTCCAGATCTTCTAAACTGACACGATAGGAACACACTCGAATTTATAGAACATAATTCAAAACAGTGCGAAATGAACAATATAGAACAACCACAAAAAAACACGATCAATGCAACATCCCACCTGATTTTCAATGGCATCACCTATACCGCACGCAGCCTGCACAACCCTGGCAGTGCCAACGGTGGCATGCTCGGTTCCGGTCATCAACAGCCCCATTAACTTATGCACTGTGATAACTGCCATCTTGTCCACCGGTAACTGCACAAAGTACGGTGCATAGGCTGTCCTATTCCTCCCTGAATTATACATTTCCTGTTCCTTGGCAATGGCATCCCTTAGAGGCTCAAACCAGCCAGCCAAGAAATAGCGACTTCATGTACGGCAAGTTGGGTGCCAACTTCTGCTCACACATGTCCGCCAAAAGCTCCCTATACTCCCTTACCGCCTCCTCCCACACCTCGGTCTCGATCTTCACCTGCCTTCTTCTCACTCCTGGTACCTAGACTGCCCCACGCCCTTCACCTGATTCTGCCACTTATGACCAACCACCTCCTTCTGCTTCTCCTTCTTCATCCCCTGCAACAGTTCTCTAATTCCACCGATTGGGGCAGCCTCTTCATCCACCAATTCACTCTTCTCTTCCTTATCCATCTCCTCTAACAGAATGTTTTAAGAGGATATAAAAGCTACCACAATATTTCTTCCGTCCAGCAGTAATTTGGCACCACTCTAACCCCAGATTTAACTAGTCTCTGTATTCTCTCCTTTGCTTGTGCAGCCAATAAAAATATTCGAGAAATATAAAATATGCTTAACAATTGGGCATGACAGTAATGATTAATGATACACAAGATCTTTGCTTCAAATCCAATATGGAAAAAGTAAATTTCCAATCATAAACAAACCTCCTTTGCAATTAAGTGGTCATACTAACAATGTTCTCATAATTATCATGAATAATCTTGCAAATCTCATCAATACCTTGCTCATAAACTCCGTGAGTCGAAGGATGTTACCTGCAATTAAATCAAAATCAAACTAATGTAAACGATGCCTAGGTTTGACAATACCTCAATTAGCTAGCATAAAGTACTTCAAGTGTTTCTTACCATAAGGGTCCCTCTTTTCTCTATGTTCTTCTAGTCATATTTCCTCTTGTTACACAAACTCTTCCTTTGCTTTATTCCATTTTCTTATGCTTTTTCTCTTCCTCTGATTACTATTTAATGTGCCATTAATGCATAAGCAATAACAATGTTTGATAACTACACTCTTAGTCTCCACCACACAGAATTTGAGAAATAAACAAAAGGTTGTCTACATCTAAATCTTGAACCTCTCGAGAAGCCTGTAACATATTTGCATCAGAAGACTTCTAAAAGAATTTATAAAAGCAACCAAAGCACTGAAAACTTAATAAAAAACAACATAATAATTATTAAAGACAAAATATTGAAGAGAAAAACTTGTAACAGTGAAGCCCCCCATCTATATGCTCCTAGATTGATGCAGTCTTTTTGCCAAACCAAGCAGCCCCAAAGCAAGTCCATATTGTGCAGGCACACACTGTGGTGAAATCTCCAAAGCTTGTCAAAATTGTTCAACTACCTTCACGTAGAAAGACTCAAAGTTTAACATATCACCAAAAACAGAAACAGTTGAGTAGTAATAGAACAAATTCATCAAACATTTGTTAGATACAATACACTTTAATATTTTTCAAGTATGGGTTTAGAGACAGAGTATTCTATCTTGTCTTCTGCATTTCCTAGGTGCTATAATTTGATAAATTATAAAACTAAACATAAGTCCAACCATAACCACCAGAAAAAAATGTATAGTAAGGAAATAGAAATCTACCAAATTCAAAGTCCAACCAGATAATGCTAACTAAAGGCACTAAAATCCATCTATTACTTTGTATCAAAGGAAAAAATTTCACAAATGAGGAACTTTTGTTACAATGTCTATATATACTGCAAAATATCAATCTAGAGATAGTTGTAGTTGTCTAACAAATAACAGTTATAAACGATTTTAACAGAAAAAATTGACAAGTAAAAAGTACGTTTAACTATTTATAAATGAATTTGTAATTCTTCATGAAGATAAGTTCACCCTTGAGCAATGAATGATCATAGCAAGAATAATCTATAATCATATTTCTTAAACTCTAACATGAATTTATAATTCTTCATGAAGATAAGTTCATCCTTGAGCTGCTCCAAGTGCTACTTCAGCATATCACCACATTCAATCACTCAATTACTAACAAATTTCAACTTGTATAAATGACAAATTTCAAGTTAGGAGCAGAGAGGAACAATTAATTACCATAAGAATCGAAGCCGAAGGTAGGAGCACCGTTGTTGGGTTTGGGATGTTTGTCGTCGAGTAGAATTTGCTCCACGCGTTGCCAAGACTGATTTCGTTGTCGATGAAGGAGGTAAAGGTGGCGGAAGAACAATCGACGTCGTCATTGCCGTTTGATGAAAGCGTTGGCGGCAAGATGAATGTCGATTTCATATTCTTCAGCGATGGCAGAGTCACCAAATTCCTTCACATGCTCATGGTAGACATACTTCTCGTTATCGGTGAACACAACTTTGAAGTCGAAGGTCTCGTTCCAATCAAACCCTAGCTCGACGAAGGCATGTTTTTCGTAACTGTCCTTGCGCGACGAGTCGAGGATCGACTCCACTACGCTGGCAGAGTACACGAATCATGTGGCGAGGAGGTCACCGAGCTTCAGATCCTCAAAGTTGATCTCCCAACAGTCCTAAAGACATAGGACTCAAAGTTGATCATTGTACTTGTAGCCACCGGAGGAGATGGAAAAAATTTGGTTAAATTATCCTGTCAAATTTCAAATGTTAATTTCCTGTAAATATAAATTTATAAAAAAGTTTCTACGAAAAGATACAAAATTGCTGCGAATTTAAATTTTGTATGAAAAAATTTATAAAATAAATAAACTTTTCAATAACTTTTATATCAAAATTCGACAAAAATAAATTTAGTAAAATTTGTAAGAAATTTGAAATTTTTATAATATTTTCCTGCGAAATTTTAAAATTATTTAATATGTTATTTGCTGATATAAATTTGTAACAAAATTCGTAATAAATATAAAAAAAATTGTGAAATTTGCTAGAAATCAAAATTGGTAAGAAAAAAATCATATAATAAATAAATTCTTGGAAAATTTTGCAAGAAAATTTTATGAATTTTTTTCACAACACATCTTGCAAATAAATCATAAATTTTTAGTATTGTAGAAAAGAGAAAACCTTTACAAAAGTTACAACCAAAACAATTAAATTTAAAATAATATAAAAAAATTTTGACGATTAAAAAAATTAACATAAAACAAAAATGTTTTTAGCGATTTTTTTTCACCGTTACAAAATAACTATAAATAAAAAATGTTTTTATTGTAATGACTTTAGGATAATTTTATATAACAAAATTCACGTGAATTAATTGTGGGAGGCTTTTTTTTAATAAAAAATAATCTACATGTATTTTTTTAATAAATAATTTTTGAGGAACATTACATATATTTTCTTAGAAATAAATTGGCAAAAAATAGTATAAGTAATAATTGTATATATTTTATGGAGTTTGAACATGGAGTTTGAAAGAAACCTAGACTATTTTCTAGAGTTTTAAAACTAAATCTTTGTAATTTAGCAAAGATTTTAAAAATCTATACTACTTTTTAGAGGTTTAACACTAAACCTTTGTAATTTAAGGGAGGTTTTAAAAATCTAAACTATTTTTTAGAGGTTTAAAGTTAAACCTTTGTAATTTAACGGAGGTTTTGAAAACCTACACTATTTTATAGAGGTTTAACACTAAACCTTTGTAATTTAAGGGAGGTTTTAAAAACCTAAACTATTTTTTAGAGGTTTAAAGTTAAACCTTTGTAATTTAACGGGGGTTTTGAAAACCTACACTATTTTATAGAGGTTTAACACTAAACCTTTGGAATTTAATGGAGATTTTAAAAACCCCAGTTAAGTTAATCTATTACTAAGGTTGTATTAACCTTCGCTAAATAACCCCCATTAAATGCAATTTTTTTTGTAGTGAGTATTGTAATTTCCTTTAATAAAATTATATTATTGTGTATTATCTATTTTATTCCTCTTTTCATATTTTATTTAGTTTTGGTTATTTTTTTTTTACTTTGACACCTATAGTATAAGGTGTCAATAAAATTTATATAATATAAAATTGAAATAATAAGAGTAACAATAAATATTATATATCCATGTACTTGAAATAATTTTGAATGTGAGAGTTGGACTTTTTTGTATTTTGGGGTCTATTTAAACTCTAATTTGTAAAAATGGGTCGGTTGAATTTTTTTTTTACAAAATTGGATTAAGTCGTTAGGACGGAGGACGACATTACAGGTGAAGTCGTCCTCCACCCTACCGGTTTCTTTTTTTTTTTTTTCAAAAAACAAAATTGTATTGTGGGAGGTCGGTTTCTATTCACGTAAAAAGTAAAGTCGTCCTCGCACATGACGACTTCACTTTTAATTTTTTTATATATTTTTTTAACAGAGAGGGAAAGGTTAATGACAGATCTTTGAAGGCCATGTATGAGAAACCTTTCCATGTGTCAGGGCACTTGGTCATGATAAATACAAGCTGGCCAAAGTTTGGAATCCAATATGCCAGAATTGTTGATGTGAGTGCACCGTTGAGGCCAAACTTGAACTGAACAGTTAGAAACCATGATAGTAAAACGTGCAGAGAAATTGAAACTGCTGCAAGGTAGGCGATGATCTTGTTCTTGCTCTGTGATTGCAGGAACATTTGGCAGGTGGATGAGACAACGAAAGAAATGCAACGTTACAAAAATATATAAAAAAAATTAAAAGTGAAGTCGTAGACTTCACTTTTTACCGTAAATAGAAACCGGCCTCCTACAATACGGTTTCACTTTTTGAAAAGAAAAAAAATGAAACTAGCAGGGTGGAGGACGACTTCACCTGTAATGTCGTCCTCCATCCTAACGACTTAATCTAATTTTGAAAAAAAAAATTTATTTGACCAATTTTTATAAATTTCACTTTAAATAGACTTCGAAATACAAAAAGAAAAAAAAAGTCGTGAGAGTTGTTACCTGTTGTTTGGAGCAGTGGATAAAGTATTTGAGGCGTGGCAATTGTTCAAGCGTACATTTGGTGAGACGAGGAAACATAGAGTGTTGTGCTGATCCTTCTTCTTCTCCACTCGTCTCGTCCTTCCTATATATCTCTTCCAATTGCTCACACTCTGTTACCATAAACACCTCAAGTCCGGTAAGATCTTTGGCCACCGACTCTGGAAACAAACATGTAAGACTCCTACAATATTCAACCCGCAGTTCCTCTAGCACATGAAGGTCAATAATTCCCTTCGGATCCTCGTCCCATAGATGCTCCAGTTTTGGTAGGTCATATAAACACAAATTTTTCAGACTAAATATTCCGGAAGCTTTTGTCATCCTGTTGTTGTGATTGATATTAAATATGACCTCTGCATTACTGCAATTCCATACATCTAACTCTTCCAAATTGTGAAAGCAGGAAAGCAAATGAGATGGAATTATATGCACCAGAGTATCACATCCCCATGCATTCAACCTTTTCAAATACCCAAACCTGTTTTGCTGCACCCAATGTCTATCGTGCCATAGTTGCTCAATTAATTCAGTATAATCTTCAATATTCAGATACTCAGTGTACGTGAAAGTCACCTAAAAATCAGCCAAATTATTAAATTGCTCCTCCAAATTTAAAATATACAGTAGAAAAGTTCCAATCATCATTTTTTTTCTCTTTGGACAGAAGAAAAGTTCATAAGATCAAGATGAATTGTATCAAATAAACGAAAAAGTAAGTACCTTATCATTGAAAATTTTTTGTATGGTAGCATTCAAGTCACCTTCCCACTGCCATTTGGCTTTTTCATCTCCTTCCACACCAAATACATCTTTCAACTTTGGTGTTATTGACCCTTTTTCACTAAATTTCCTCATCTTGAAACATTCTCTAACAATCAATACTTCTAGTGATGGGAATACAAATTCACACTCCTCATGACTGCAAAAACTTGTGAGGTTGTTTAGTCCCACAAGTTCAATAGAAATCAATTTGCTGAATACAATTTTCATCACTTTGCCTTCTTCACTTCCCTCCTTGCTTACTATCTCCTCTACTTCAGCACAGTCGATTACCTTCATGGTCTTGAGTTGGACCATGCTTTTGGCTGTGGAAAATGCCATTAAATTTCTTAATCCTCCACAAGACTTCAGTTCCAAATATGTCAAGTAAGTCAATGATACAGAGGGAGGAGCCAAATTACTCAATTGGTCGCAATCTTCTAATCTCAAAAGCTCTAGTCTTTGTAGAAGTTGGCCTCGTTCAAATCCTAGATCCTTTATCTGTGAATTCAAGAAAACTAATTCCTTCAGCTGCAATACAATCCCTAATCCTTTTTGTCGTCCAATGTTTGCTTTTGGCACTAACTCTTTAAAATTAGAGGAGTCGAATTTTAGCTTTTCCAGATTTGGTACTCTGTATGGAAACTGGTTGAGAAGATCGACACTTTCGACCGAAATCAAACTAAGTTCTTTTAGGCGGTGCATTTGGTACTTCGGTAACAATTCTTGTGCTTCTTTGAAGTCAATTTCCATGTGCTCCAAGTTGGGGAATACCTAAAAGAATAAAATAAATAAAAGTAAATAATATAAAAGATTAAGTGAATTTTATTTTTATTTCTCTCCAACAAAATAGTTTTTCCTTCATTTAAGTTCTCACCTATTTCGTTTTCTTTTTACTTATTTTTTCTTTGTATCTTTTTATTTTCTACCAAACATATAATAAAAATTTCAATAGTTTTTTTTCTTGAACTCTGACAAAGATAGAGTATTGCTTACCTCTTCAATTGAGAAAACGAAATTTTGCTCTTTGTTTGTTGTTTTAATGGTATCTTTGAGAAATGTTTTAAGCTCACACATCGTCTCACACTCAACTCCTTCAGCTTTGGACACTTTATAGGATATCTCTTCTTGTAGAAATACTTCATGTTTGGTAGATCATATAATCTCACAGAGGTTAGTTTAGGAAACAGCAATAGATCTTTCTTAGCTTCTGATGCATCTTGACTTGCAACAATTTCCTCCATTTTCTCACAATGTAATGCTGACATGTGTTCAAGCTTTGGAATATCTTTGGCAACAGAAACTGGAAACAAATTCCTAAGTTCATCACAACTACCTACCTCTATGCTCTGCAATTTTTTAAAGTTAAGAATTCCATTTGGATCTGTACTCCACAATTGTTTCAGATTTGGGAGGCCTTCAAGAAGAATTACCTGCAAATTTGTGTCTATTCCTCCAAATTCATCTTTTTCTTGAGAAACATTGATTTCAAAAATCACTTCCACCGACTGGCACCAAGAAACTTTCAAGTTGTCCAAACTTTCAAACCATCCTTCCATGTGACTTGGAAAAATCTTGTCTAATTTATTGCACTCTTCAATTTTCACAGAAATGAGACTAGAAAAGGAATCTGCACTCACTTTAGTTTGCCACATATCGGTTAGTCTATTCATTTTGCTAAGGTGGATTTCCTCTAACATAGGAAAGATGCAGACCTGCGTTTTATTGAAAATAAACTATTATTACATATAGAAGCTAAATGAAAATTCACAAGGTAAAGTGTGATCAAGAATCGTAAACTTAATGTTAGGTCAACTAAGAACATTTACTTATTTATGCCAATACACACCTTGTCTGCACTATTTCTTTCGGTCTTAAAAATCTTCTCCATGATTGGACACTCACTTATGACAAGGCTTTTCAGCTTCTTCAAACTTCTAGCCATAGACAATGAACATAGATATGTCAATTTATCACAATCTTTCACAACTAATTTTATCAAGTTTTGAAAGATGAAACTTGACGAGTGTTGGTCGCCCCATATCTTATGGATGTTGAGTGAGGATAAATTCAAAGTCTCTAAGTTTGGAATTTCAACCTGAAAACACATAACACGATTAATATATTTAAAACAATTGAACTAATAATTTAAAATTATAGGAAAAGTATACAATATCATACCAGTTCACCAAAAAGAGGAGGTTCCTTATCACTTTGTTCATCTTCTTCACTAAGTTCTGTGAGGCCCCTATTTGTAGTTTGAGCCTCTGTTAGATGCGGACAGCAAAATTTCTCCACTTTGGTATAGAAACATGTAAATAATGGTAATAGTCGGAGTGTCAAAGTGTGCAACTTAAGAAACTCAACCTTACCATAATGCTTTGGTATTTGAAGGATCTCCTTTAAAGATCCACATTCAGAAACTTCAATTATTTCTAGACTGGAAAGAAATTTATCCATGTAAGAATTATATTCAGAAATCTCACATGTTTGTGCACCAGTAGGAAACATAACCATGTCCAAGGAGTAAAGATTCTTCAATCGGTAACACATCTCAACCTTGATGGTTTTTAATTTGGCAAATGACACAACTGTAATTGGACCGTAACATATCATGTCTAAGTTCCCCAGATTGTTGAGACAAAGAGATTCCAAATTGGGAAAAACATTCACATAATTACACAATTCTGTTGAATTGACATATTTGATGTCACTATTATTTATGATGGATAAGTGTTTCAGATCTGGAAATCCATCTATATTCAACTCATTCACAACACTTTGAACACCATTTATCTTTCCCAACAACAAAATTTGTACTGTTTTTAACAACAATTTTATGCTTTCCTGGGAATGAATGTTAGTGTCATCCTTCAGTTGCAGTGCCAAAACTCTCAATGTTTCATACTTATCGGGCATCCTAAATTCTCCAAGAGAAAAAAAATCAAAGTCTCCAATCATAATCTTGTAATCTTTTAACTTGTCAAAGAACAAGTGATTGGGAAAAATTGAAACACATGGGATACTTAACTCCACCACTTTCAACTGATGTAAATTCTTTAGCTCGGAAAGAAACAAATCTTGACCTTTGTTTGTCTCTCTGTCCACCAACATTTTGATCAAGCTTTCTCTTATATATAGCTCTTCCAAACATGTTAAACTTGATATAAGATTAGGTGGAATAATCTTCAATTCAGAACAATCACTGATGTCTAGCATTCGTAACTTATCCAAGCATTGCAACTCAGCCGGCAAATTTTGAAGTAGAGATCCAGAGAAGCTGAGAATTCTTAATTTTTTCAGCTTTCCTATTATAGATAGGTTGCAACGTAAAGTACATCGTTCCAAACAAAGCATTCTGAGTTTTAATAGGCATTGAATTGAATATGGTAAGCTCGAAAGACGAAAACCAGTCATTATTAAAACATTCAGATTTTTCATTCTTCTAAAAAAACCCTCGGGTATTTCCAAAGATGGATCATTAGTGTCAATTTGGAAAAGTTTCAGTTGAGGACAATTTATGACTTCAGGAAGCCCATCAATGATATCACTATTGCATATAGAAATTGAAGTGCACTTTTCGAGTTCGGGCCAGTCATCTAGTTTTCCATTTCTCAAATTAAAAGCATTGTGATCCTTGTGTGCTATAGACAAAGCAGTGTCTCGAACCATGCCATGCATGTTGAAATGATTATTAGAACTTTCGTCCAATAACAAGCCAGAGTCCTTTAGCTTTTGGATTGATGTCTTAATTTTTTCTCGTGCTTCCCAAAGCGAGGAGACCCCTTCAAGTATACCCAAACCAAAACAATACTTCACTAAGTCCATAATTAATGGTCGACGACCCATTTGTGCACAGAGTAAAAAAATGGACTTTATCTCTTCATTTTCAAGATGGTGATAACTCATCTTCACTGAAATATCCATAGATGTCCCCTCTCCCACCAATTCATGCTTTTTAAGTTTTTTTATTGTTGCTTCCCACACTGACTCACTCTTGTTTCTTAATGCCCTTGCAACTACAACTATTGCCATGGGTAAGCCCTCACAATACTTCTTCACAATTTCTTGTTTAGAGCTAGACATTTCATTATGTATTCCGGCCAACTTTTTAAACAAAATCAAAGCATCTTTATCATCTAATTCCCTTACACAAAAAGTTGTCTTTACATCCATTTCAACACATAACACTTTTTTATCCCTTGAAGTTAGCAAAATTTTGCACCCCTTGTGACCACCAAGGAATTTTTCTTTTTTCAACACTGTGCGATTGTCATCTTTTTTTTCTTGTGTTTTCTGATTAGGATCCTTGTTATCTTTATTTTTTTGGCGACTAAGATCCTTGTTACCACTATTAAAATCATCATCATCTTCATCATCATCAAGTGGAATCCCTAACTTGTTCAAATCTAATTTGTCCCAAAGGTCATCTAAGATTAAAAGGATGTTCCCTGATTCTTTCTTTAGCCTCCTTCGTAGACAATCAGCTCTCACATTTTCACCTTCCCCTTCCAATCTCAAACCCAACACGTAAGCAATTTCTTCCTGAATTTTTTGTGGATTGGGGTCAGCTGTTATCTCTACTTTAACCACCACATCAAACAACTTTTTCTCTTTAGCCTTCCTTGCAATTTCTTTGACTAAAGTGCTTTTACCCACACCCCCTCGCCCATACAATCCAATCATTCTCACACTGGAATCTTGAAGTTCGATCATTACTTTTTCCATTGTGGATTTTATAGAACTAAATTCTACAAAACCACAATTAGACAATGTGGCATCATTAGATGTTACATTTTGCCTATACAAAACTTCATCAACTTTAGGGGACTCATCAATTAGCCTTTTAACATTCACTTTCTCCTTATATGCTTGTCTTCCCAACCTATGTCTATTCCACAAGTACGGAAAAACAAAACAATTGGGTGATCGGGCCTTTGTGTGGCCATCATCGTTCTCAAACACCTCTATTGTAGTATCAATTTCACTCACTTTTCGAACCCATTCAGTAACCTTTTCTTCAATGTTGTTTAGATTTTTTGTACCCTCTTCACATTGGTGAATTATCCTTTGTTTTTCAAATTTAAGATCTCTGACACTATCCTTCAGTTCACGAACATTTTCATTGTAATGGACTATGTAAGTCATGTGTCGAACACCATTTTTCGACACAAAATCAATCACTCCTTCGACAACTTTGCCAAAAGGCCCCAAAAAGTCCATCTCCAAAGATTGTTTGTCTTGTACAAGGTCGAATTACATCTATTTCCCAACAAACATAGAGTAGAAACATATCGGTCAATAACTAATTAAGAAGAGGGGATATTGTTTAATCAATTAAAAAATCATATGTACATGAATTAAAATAAAACCAATCAAAGTTGTGTTACAATTTATAACGGTATGGAAAATTTTTAAGAATTGGAAAAATGTTAGTTAGAAACGTAATGGATTGTTATTTTAAAATGGTATTTTTTTATAAATAAAAAGTGTTGAAAATTTTAAAGGACTATGTGAGTAATATTATAAATAAAAAGTGTTGAAAATTTTAAAGGACTATGTGAGTAATACACTTATTTAATTTTTTTTAAAGACTTTAAAATGATTAAAATTTTGCAATTTCAATTTTTAAGAATTTATGTAGTAAGAAATTAAAATATTTAAAATAATTTTATAAATGTGTAAGATTTGATATAACTTTACTGACTTATAATACTTTCAAAATTACACGATTTTACATTGTTTGAACAAAATAGAAAAAGAAGACAACTCTTTTCCAGCCTTCAAATAAATAAGTGGATTTGAATTCATGTTCTATTATATTTGTTCTTTATATATTATCATTTTTTATTTCTCTTATTTATGGCTTATATTTTCTTGATATATTAAAAAAGATTTTGCGTATACTAGTTCTGCTGAAAAATTTTCAGAATTACATTATTTGCAGAGAAACTAATCATGCAGTCAGTGTAAATGAATATTTGACCTTCGACAAATATAAATTTGTTTCTAAGAGGGTGGCATGCAGGAGAGCGTAAGATGTGAATGGTAACTGCCTCTCCATTGTGCTTGGTTCTTTTCAATAGAGTTTTACGTTGAGATGATTTGTTTAGATAAAATAAGGAAAATGATATTTTAACCCACTTTTTTTGACCCATTTTTAATCCACTACTCTCATCACCTTTAGATCATCTATTTTAAGTTTTTGGAGTGATGTGATGTGATGATCTAAGGGTGATAAGAGTGATAGGTTAAAAATGGATCAAAAAATATAGGTTAAAGTATCATTATCCATAAAATAATTAAAAAGAAATTTTGAAAAATGTTTCAAATAAATAAAATAGAAAAATTTTAAATACTCTCAAAATACAAAATATTTGAAATTCTACTCATTTTTACTCCACTCACAAAGGTTGAGCCTAGTTGGTCGAATCGAAGGACAAAATGAGTAATGTAGGTTGAAGTTCAAGTCTATTGGACACATGTCAAAGGTCAACATAAGTTGGTCGGACCAAAGGTTGAGACAACTAGACCACGGTTGAAGGTAAAGACGAGTCAGTCAGACTGAAAGTCAAGACAAGTCGATCGAGACAAATAAAGTTGAGATGAAACACCTTGAACTTAAGGTCAATTGGATTCAACCCAGGCTTAAGTTTGTGTCTAGTCAACTCGAGCCAAAAGTCGAGACAATTCATCCTGACTGAAGATGTAGATGAGTCAGTCGAATCGTAGGTAGAGAGGAGTTGGCCAAGACCGAAGGTCGAGACAAGTTGACCCAAACTAAAGGTTGAGCCATGTCATCCTGGGTAGAAGATCAAGCCAAGTCGGCCCGACCGAAGGTTGAGCCAAGTCGGTCTGAGCCAAAAGTCAAGCAAAGTTGGCCCAGCCAAAGGTCAACTAGAGTTGGCTCGGGCCGAAGGTCAAGTAGAGTAGTCCCGGGCTGAAGGTCAAGTGGAGTCGACACAAGACGAAGGTCAAGTTGAGTCGGTCAAGGCCGAAGTTCGAGCTGAATCGATCAGGATCAAAGTTCGAGCTAGGTACGCCATAGTTGAGGGTCAAGTCGAGTTAGTCCAAGCTAAAGGTCGAAAGGAGTAGTCTCGAGCCTAGACTCGAGACAAGTTGGCATGGGCTAAAGGTTGATTTGAGTCGAGTCGAGCCAAAGGTCAACTCGAGTCTGCTTGAACTGAAGGTTAGGTCGAGTCAGCTCAAGTCGAAGGTCTAACCGAATTGACTAATGTTGAAGGACACGTTGAGTCGGTCCAAGTCGAAGTGTGAGCTGAGTCGGTTTAGACCAAAGGTCAAGAGGAGTCGATCCAGACTGGAGGTTGAGACGAGTCGGTCCGAACCGAAAGACAAGCTAAGTTGAATTAGGTTGAAGGGTAAAGTCAAGTTATCCAAATATCTTTAAAATAGAATTTTGAATTAAAATAGAAATTAAATTACTTTATCCAAACAATAAATTTGAAATTTGAGATATCACAAATTGTACAATCTTATTCATGATCTAGTCTTCAATGAGGATAGTTTCTAAAATTGGGATGTAGACGGTTTTCGATTTGAAATTTGCGATATCACAAATTGGGATTTTTATACCAAGAATGGATTTAGTGCTATCTGATTCAAGGTTGCCTTTCAAATTTCAAAGAAGACAGTTTCTGATATCCTTATGCTTTGCAATGACGATTAACAAAAGTCAAGGACAAACACTTTCTAGAGTCGGCCTTTATCTTCCACAACCTGTATTCACACATGGCCAACTATATGTTGCTATTTCTAGAGTAAAAACCAAAAAAGGATTGAAAATACTTATACTGGATGAAGATGGAAATGTCACGAACACAACTAAAAACGTTGTGTACAAAGAAATTTTTGAAACTCTTTGACAAAGAAGACATTATAGGTATATAATTTTTTATTTTTTATTTTGATTTGAACTAATTCGTTTGTATAAATATAGATCAACTTATTTCTGTTTTGTTCTGCACTGCAGCAAAATCATTGCCTAAAATCCAAGGCTTACAAGGAAAACTGATGATACAACAAAGGTTGAATTAAGAAGTAATAAACATTGTGTACAAAAGGAATTTATGAAGTTGTTTAATAAAAAAGACATTATAGGCATGTAATTTATTATTTTTTTATTCTTATTTTAACAAAGTGTATTAGTCATCTTTTTGTTGTTGGTTGTTGCAGATAAAAGAATAGACAACAAAAGATAGAATGAAATAAAATATGAACTTCACATACCACTTTCATTACATTCTAAATTGATTTATTCTATTTATACACTTCACAATTTTTTAAAGACATCATATTTTCGTCCTAAGATTATTAAATATCCAAAAACTCCCTTGCTATTACCAAAAATATTATATCTAAAAAAACTCTCTGTGTTGCACGAGTAGAAAAACGAGTAAAAAAACTAGTTGAAAAACTAGTTGAAAAACAATTACAAGTCGATATTGATGATAATAATGATTTTGATGGTAATAATAATGTTGATGATGATAATGAAGAAGGGAGGCAATAACAAATAATGCAAGTGCAAAGTGAGCAACAATTAGCTTAACCAACAAACGAATGTCCACAATGAAATAGTCAGGAGACCTACACGGATGGAGAATTTTGTGGTAGAGAAAATAATGAAAAGGAAGTTAATCATTTTGTTTTGTTTTGAAGATTCTGATCCCATAAGATTGTAGTTAGAGAAGAAAAATGAAGAAAAGAAATGGATGATGGAATCAGTTGCATTGAAAATGATAACGCCTTGTGATCTGAACTGGATTTTTTTTTTCAATTTTTTAGAAAATGGATGAATAAGATGTTAATTTTTATTTTAAAAAATAGATTTAGTATTGTATATTGTTATCTAAGATGTAATTTGAAAATATAAAAGTAAATATAATTTTCTTTTAATTTGTTGCGTATTAATTTTTTTTAATAGTAATTTTTTAAAAATTATGAATTATAATAAAAGTAAAAAAAGTAAAAATAATTAATATATAATGTTTGAGGTGATGTTATATTATTTATTTTTTTATGTTTATTAAATATTTAAAATAAAAAAATAAGTCGAAGTTATAAATAATTTTTTATTCATACAATATTGTTTAAAAAAATTTAATACACAATATACTTTCAATACTTCCATACACAAAATCTATATTTATTTTTATATTTTCAAATTACACTTAAATTAACTTAATATACGATATTAAATATATTTCTAAATAAAAATTCAAAAATTCTTATTCATCCATATTTTAAAAAAATGATAAAAGAAATCCAGTTCAAAATTCGGTTTCATAATAAATGAATTTCGAGTAGGATTGAAAACATAAATAAAAAAAAAGTAACCACAGAATTCAGATCCTTAAGGACCAAATTCCAAACTTCATTCCAAAAGTGTGTTATCTGTATAATTATTGTACACAGTATACAGTATACTATGCCTGTAAATCAAACAAGGAATAGTGGTACGTGGGAAAAAAAATCATCATTTCAGCTATGAATCCATGGAAAGGGTAGTGTTATGGGATCTCTAACCTTGAGTGTGAGAATTACGTACTAAGAATAAGAAACCTCTGATTCATCATCCTCAACCATTTCCCTTTCCGAACGTTCCCCTCGTTTAGAAGTTACTTCTGCTAACACTTGAAATAAGATCCAAATAATTGTAAGTAATATTCATCTTTGTATGGATCAATGTTTTTAATTAAAATCTTGAAAAAACAATGAGTCGATATATATATATATAAGCTACAAAACACCTCTGTTATTGGAATTCGATTACCTTAAGTTGTGATTGCCTTTAGTTGCTATTGTTCCAATCCAAACCGTGACACAGAGCAATACTGCAAGAGAATAATGAGAGCATATGAGAAAGAGAAGAATATTATAAAAGTGATCCCCACTGACTTTTTTCTATTGAGTTAAAGGATATATATTCACTCACTTCTCTCTGAGAAGGTTTCACCAGTGTGTGTGTGTGCGAGAGAGAGAGAGAGAGAGAGAGAGGTTTTATCGGTGTTATACTGAATTGAGGGGAAAATAATCTTTTCGTTAAGCGATGCACTTGATCTATTTGTAAATGTTTGCGTAAATAATTAATTATTTACAACAAGAAACAAGAAATGAGGAAGATGACTACGACCGAGAGAAACCTGAACTTCAAAGGGAACGTATCAAGTTCTCATGAGTGTTTACTTGACCACAATGAGGGCAACTGAACCAGACTCCGAATAAAGCTGCAAAGAGAGCACTGATAATGGCAGAAAAAGAATAGTACAGTATCAGCAATCACTTGCTTTATTTGAAAAGGACAAAGATATTATAATTTCTATTTTTTTTCCTTCTTTTATTATTTTTTGACGTGCTTAATATTTTACTGATTAATGTATTATTATATTTATATTTTTTTAAAATATCAATAATTTATACTAAATTAGGTCAAGAAGTAAAAAATGAAAGTTAAAAAAATGAAAATTATAGTGAATATGAAGAATGAGTTGTGTATGATTATTTGATATGAGAAACATGGTGTGAGATTATATTTTATGGAAAAATGATGAGGTTATGAGTATAAAAGAGAATTAGTGGAATGTTATTGGTAAAAGAGTTTTATGGGAAACTCTTGGTGATGGTATGGTTAGTATATGCCTTAATATATGAGATGTCTAGATAAAGGAAGTATACTGAACTCTAATAATCATTCACACTCAAGTAGAGTAGAATGAATTATATGGTAAAAGTGGCAGGAGGTCCTAATCTTGGGACGTATTGGGCCTGAGACATTAGAGGATTAACCTTGTGTGTGGTTGGCTGATAACCCCTTGTGTCTAGACTCTACAGATTTTAGAAACCAAGATGCATACTTTCTTTAGAATTCTATATCGAGTGCATAATTCGGATAATCGAGTTTAGAGAGTCTGTAATTATATCACTTGCTTTATTTGCTTTATTCGAAAAGGAAAAAGATATTATAATTCGTGGTTATTTCTTTTTATGAATGCTTGAAATATGTTATTTTATAATGTAACAAGTTTAACTGTTATATGATTATTTATGTTATAAACTAGCTTTCCCTTGCACTCTATGTCTCTTGTTGTTTGTCTTTCTTTTGCGACGATTACCTATTCGGTGGGAGCAAATGATGTTACAGGTTTAGAAGCATTTTTGGAGGATGAGGAACCATCCATTAGACTAGTGAAAGGTTTTTGGGAGTTAGAGTAAATGGTTAACATGTTTATAGAGCTTTGTTAGTTTTAGTTGATTTGTATAAATAATATATTTTTAGAGTCCTATCTTCTGTAACACTATATTAATATATCTTATACAATCTCTTTTGAATACTATGATGCAACATCCTAGTTTATTATTATTCTTTTTAGTTGCTAAAATTGGAATGTTGCAAACTTAACTCCTCCGATACAATATAAAACTCAAAATCAACGAAAACAGTAAATTTAATCTATAATTATTTTCATACTCAAATATAAAACCTCAATTACAAATCAAGTTAGTTTTCCTATTGGATAGTTAGTTGTATAAAAGAATGATTAAACAAATCCAAAATCCTAGTTAAACATTGTGAAACGAATCCAAAACAAAAAACAAACTAATTAAAAGAATAACTCTTGTCAACTAATAGAACTAGCAAAAAGATTTACACAATAGTATAAGATTTTAGAATATATGAAAAACGGAATTAGAAATTAAAAAAAAATGGAGAGAAATAATAGATTGAGACACGTGCTAATAGAACTCTGAAATAGAAAAGACAAATAAAGAAAAAGAAGAAAGGGACAAGTGAAGAAAAGAAGAAAAAGAAAAGAAAAAAAAGTTATTGGGCCAAAGGCCTCTTATCTCGCATTTTCCACTTGTTGTGTTCACTTGCTATAAGGGGGGCCTTCTCCCTGCACCCCCAACCTTTCTCCTGTACCCCCAATAATTACTTTTTTCTCCTTCATAAATTTACCTGCTGTTGGTAGTTTCATCAAAATTTACTGCGCTACCAGTAACCTTCTTTTTATCTGTGCTTCACGCTGCACCCCCAACATTTTGCTCCCACATTCCGTTTTCTTCATTCACTCTCTTCAAACAAAGTTCTCTCTGATATGCCAGAACCTCCGCAACAACCTCTAGCACCCCAACGAGTACATTCGCGGCGTCACCCTCCGTTTCCTCTGTCGCCTCAATGAGTCTAAGATCATCGAGCTTCTCATCCCGTCCATCCTCTCCAACCTCGAGCATCACCACCCCTTCGTCCGCTGCAACGCCGTTCTCGCTGTCATGTCCGTCTACAAGCTTCCTCAGGGAGAGCAACTGCTCGACAATGCACCGGAGATCGTCGACACTCTCCTCTCCTCCAAACAGGATCCTTCCAATAAGCGAAACGCGTTTGCGTATCTTCTTGTCTAATAATTCTCTCCCTTTCTGGTAGAGTTGATGGTGCGGGTGTAGGTGTTGCAGCAGATGGTGGTGGAGTTGCTGGTGTGGTGGGTGTAGGAACTGGTGTTGATGCGTGTGGTGGTGGTGGGGTGGTTGTGTAATACGTGGTAATTTGTAACAAGAAAGTGGTACGTAGCTGAATCCAAAGGGTGTTTGAGCCAAAAAGATGTGCCTCTCAGAAGCATAGAAAGAAAGATGTAAGTTCATCCATCATTTCACAAGTATCGGTAAAACGCTGCTTTGTCTTTTGGCAACCTAACAGTGACTTACAACTGTTGCATGAATGTTGAATTCAAAGGTATCTTTCAATCACATTTTGTCACCAGTTGCTAGGTTATAGACCCTCTTTCTTCCACTATCACACACACCTGCAAAGTGGTTTTCTATCTTCTTTTCACGTGTGTGCCGTGTGTGCCTTCTAAGTGGTAACCATTATTTATGGCATGACTTTGCTGGGGATCGATTCATACTCATGCATACATAAAATATATGTTGATATATAAATGAGATATGCATGATGATGCATGCATGCAATGCAACCGTGTCTACACATGCAACCTGTTCGTGCATGTATAACCATATAAATATATTAGCAGTGCATAGACGAAAGAGTAAGGTTTAGTTAAATATCAATTTTCAATTCCTCATGATGTCATTCATATAAAGAAAGAAAAATTACAAACTTAAGGATGAAGTTATGATAATAAAAATCGACCAAGTTCGTAGCTAACTAGATCCAATTCCAAACATGCATTATTGGGTGAAGTGAAGGTCATTTTTCAAAAACGGATTATGAAATCCGTTTGGCTATTTTTTTTTTTTTTGGAAACGGATTGTGTAATCCGTTTCCTTTTTTTTTTTTTTAAAAAAAAAAAACGGATTGTGAAATCCGTTTGGCTCTCTCTTTGGTCAACTTTTCATCATGTTTAAGTAATGTAGAGGTTATATAGTAGTTTATACAGGAAAGGGTTCAAATCACATTGCTACAACGAGAAAATTCAGGGATTTGCCTTACATTCCCAAGTTGTTCGTTGAAAATTAAAATTTGCCAATCAAACTAATTAATATCAAAATTGATGAATTCTACAATATGATTGATTAATTTAAAGACATTAAATAGGTAACGAGGTGAATGAAACGGATTATAGAATCCGTTTGACAGTGTGTGAAACGGATTCTGTAATCCGTTTCATAATCTCTGCTGTTTCCTTCGTTCAATCTCTCTGCTGTTCGTTCATTAAATTTTTTTATGAAACGGAATACAGAATCCGTTTCTGTATTTATGAAACGGATTTTGTATTCCGTTTCATAAAAAAATTTGCAATTTTTTTTATGAAACGGAATACAGAATCCGTTTCTGTATTTATGAAACGGATTCTGTATTCCGTTTCATAAAAAAATTGCAATTTTTTTTATGAAACGGAATGCAGAATCCGTTTCATAAATACAGAAACGGCTTCTGTATTCCGTTTCGTATAAATTCTGATTTTCGTATCATTCCATATGCCTTTTATGGGGTGCAGTGCATTAACTGGTTGTGAGGGGTGCACGTTTGGGGGTGCAGTGCATTAACTGGTTGTGAGGGGTGCAGGTTTGGGGGTGCAGTGCGGTAAAATTGAGAAAAGCACAGTAAAGTTTTTTTTAACCAGGGGCAACGTTGGAAATAAAGTATGTTTTGGGGGTACAGAAGATTTGTTTGGAGGTGCAGGGAGAAGCCCCCGCTATAAGGTCAGGGAACAGCCAACCAACATTGCGTTAAAGTTGCAATCATTGTTGCCATCCTCAATACATTATTGCAGGGCTATTGTGTGAAATTATCATGAAACTAAAGAAGCTAGATAGTGTACAAAACTATCTCCTTAAGATATTTTTTGTAGTGTTGTTGACCTATGAGATTGAAGGGGCAAATATATTGTAGCATTCCAATAAATATATTAATTTATAGACTTTAAGGGCAATAATGTACATTTTGGATAATTTTTTGTAATGTTTTGTTTTGGGAATGTTTTCCAATAAATAACCATTTATTTGTTTAATTTCACTTTTATTAATGTCCATCCAAAATAACATTCACCTACTTATACTATAATTTTACATAGTCAAAATATCTACTTCTAAATGTATTCAAAGTAGTAAAACAATATTTAACAAATTTATTTTTTTCAATTATATACTTCTTAGATTTTTAATTATCCAAAATAATTATTTTTCTCGTTTTTTATTACTAACTTATTTTTAAATATTTTTTATTTCTAAATAAATATACATTTGTGAATTTTAATTTAAAAAAAAATCATAATTATAAAATAATATTATCTCATCTAGAGGTGTTATTGGGATGGGACAGAGACGACTTTCGTTATTCATACTCATCTCCAAAAAAAAAAATCATCTTTATTTCCATACCATCTTTCTCTCCATACCTAAACTCATCGAGTATGAAATTTTTGATTGATCCCCGTCCTCACCAGATAATTGGTATACACTTGTACTCGTACTTATACCTATACCTATTTTATTATGGTTTCAATATCAATTAATTATTTTTTATAAAAAATACAAAGGAAACGTAATATTATCAAATATTCAATATCAAAATTATTCTTCAATATAAAATATTTATAAAGAAGTTATAATTGTATACAAATCAAGTTAGAGTGAGAAACAAAATTTCACGAGGCCATAACATTTATTAAATTTGTGCAGTTAATGAAATAAAGTTGATAAAAATTAAATTTTTTTTTAAATTACAAAAAGAAAATAGATCTAGATAATCAAATTTAGAAATATTTAAATGTCTTTTTACTCCCATTGTTTAAATTCTAATAAAATCTCTTTTTTACTAATAAAAATTATAATACACAACTGGAATAAAATCACACAAAAAACAAAGATTAAACTAATAATAATTGAAATTTAGCATAGATCTTAAACCTTTTGAACTTCGATATATGTTGGATGATGATAAACAAGATTCATGACAATGACATTAAATTACTATATTACAACAAATGATTTTTTTTATACAATTCTAGTGATATAAAATAAAAACAATTATATAAAAAACATCAAAATAATCTTTTACATGATAAAAATAAACGACAAATCAAAATATTAAAAAGAAGTCATCAATAAAAAATATTATCGTCTTTACCCCTAAAAATCATCCTATTAACACAAAAAAAAAAAACAAGAATATAACTTGAAAATTCCAAATACAAACAAAAAATCAAGGTCGTTGTCCAAAGACAACCAAGGAATAATCACTATGTGCAAACTTTTACAACACACAGAAAACACTCTCAACTCTAAGGAACGTAAAAATACTCGTGTCCGTGAGTATCCGTGACGGATAGTTGGTATCCATGAATATTTACTATCCGCTAGTAATGAATTGTATGTATCATATTATCCGTACCCACAAATATCCATTACCTAAAAAAAATTATTATTATTATTTATTATTACTAAAGTAAGACATTATTTCATTTACATTACTTAATTTTGTGTTACATGTTTTATCACATGGATCTAATATTCAAAAGATCCTATAAATATAGTTAGTATTTCGAAAGATATACATACTCTTATATTTTCATTCTCTCTTACAAAATATCTTTACTCTATTATTGAATTGAGAGTCTATAAGTCTTTTTACAGATAAATCTTTTCTCGTGTTTGAACCCTTAGAAGTAGTTGAGAGTCTGAAGTGTCACATCAAAATTTAGAAAAATATCCTGATCTTGTCACGTGAATGAAGAGTCACCTCAAGCTCTCGGTAAAAAGAGAAATGTTTCAAAATATATCTGCTGCTCAAACGCATAATCTGCTTTTAGAATGTATGAAAAATGGAATTAGAAATTTAAAAAGAAGTGGAGAGAAAAAAAGCGACAGAGATACAGTGTAACAGAATAATGAAATAGAAAAAGAAGACAAGAGAAGAGTAAAGAAAAAGAAAAGGTATTGAGCGAAAGGCCTTTATCTCAAATTTTCCACCTGTGATGGGTCTGGTGACAGCCAAGCCAAGAATAATGCATTGAATTAGTAATAAAAAGGTCACCCTTTCACCCACTCAATAAAGTAATCAATGATTAAACCTCAAATTTATTCTAAAATGGTTGTAAGTACATTACCCAAAGTAGTTGAAATTTATTTTAGGTGCATACATAAAGTAATTTAACTATGCCACAATTGAAATATGTATTGTAATTATCATGGTTCAACTCAGCTAAATTAATATCAAACTCAATTGCATAAAAATACATATCATTATTCAAAAAGGAAACTGCATTTAAATTGTTTGTTATATTAATTGAACTTTTAAAAACTCAATTGTTCTTAGACAAGACTATTAGAAATAAATTGGATCATAAGTTATAGTTAAAATAAAGTATGAAGTATATTATTATTTAAACAATTCGAATAGTTGAATTATAGTTTTGTTTAACAATAGTTTAGTTATTTGTACATTTTGCCCATTCCTAATTGCAGCAGTGCCTCCAACCACAATTTCTATAATGTGATCACATTATCTCAAATATAAAGTTAAAATTTTAAAATTTATATTTATAGATTCTTTTTTCGTATATCAATCACACTTTTCATTGTTAGGTCAGGGTTAGTTTTAAACTTAAATTATATAAAAGGGTTGATTGACCGTTAAATTATAGATATGACAAAGTCATGCTGATTTATGACGAATTATAAAGTAAAGTCGTTAAGTATATGAACGATTTTTTTATAATTTTTTAAAAAGGCAGAGTCATCGTATATCATGGTTTCAATGTAATGACTTTTAACTAAAATAATTGAAATCGTGAGAAATGAGAAAGGTTTCGATTAAAAGCATTATATTGAAATTGACTTTGTCTTTTTAAAAATTTTCAAAAAAATTGTTTACATATCTAACACCATGAGTAATTTAACGGTGAACAAATCCTTTCCTATAATTTATGCCTAAAACTAACTACGTTTAAAAAATAAAATTATAAAATATTAAAATATTAAAATATTAACTATGAAATTATAAATTTATAAAGTTTTATAATTATTAAATATAAAAATATAAAAATAATAAATAATAAAATAACATGTGAGAATAATTTTGATGACATGACAAAATAACAATTATTTGAATCATTTAACCATCACATCACCTCTACTAATAAAAAACTTAATAGAAAATACCGAATTAAAAAATATAAATTTATTTAATAATCAATCTAATAAAACCATTTATTAAACAATTTCTAAATTTTGTTAAAAGTTTAAAAAATAATTAATCTTTTATTTAATTACAAATTACTTCTGGTGTTCACTGGCAGCAGCCAACCAATAATGCTGCTTTAACTTTGGTATTATTTCCTTTATTTATACACTATTATATTCGCTACTGCACTGAGTGAATAACTTCTGGGTTATAAAACATGTTGTCCTTAAAGATTAATTAGATATGTATCAGCATCTAGAATATATAATTGTAAAGCATTAATACACTATTTTACAGTCTACTTTGGAAGTTTTACTCATGGAGCTTTAAGTAACACCCCTTTCAACTCCTGAAAGCAGGTTCTTCGGCTACTTTAACATACTTATTCTTATAAATCAACGATTCATACCTCCATTTCAATATTTTTTAGTGACCGGGATGCGGTCAGTCATTCTGAACCATCAACTCTAATATCACTGTTGAATTATATATATTGTCAGGTTTTACAGAGGAGTTTCACTGGGGAGAACAACACCAATGAAACCCCCTCTGTAAAACCTGACAAGTGGTATCAGAGCCTGGTTTTAGCATTTTCAACATTGAACCTACTAAGCAATTTTTTTATATATTTTTCCTGAGATAAGTTTAGAATACCTTTAGATCTATCCCTGGAAATTCTCATACCAAGAATTTGCTTGGTTGGACCAAGATCCTTCATTTCAAAATTTTTTGACAATTGTTTCTTCAATCTGTCAATTTCTGTTATATTAGCACCAACAATCAACATGTCATCAACATACAAGGCAAGAATGATATAACTATCAACATATTTCTTCACGTAACAACAATACATATTTCTTCACGTAACAACAATAATCTTCTTCACATCTGTGAAATCCTGAGTTTCTCATAAACTCATTAAACTTCTTATACCATTGTCGCGGTGCTTATTTCAACCCATACAAACTTTTATGAAGCTTGCATACAAGATTCTCTTTGCCTTGTACTTCAAAACCTTTTGGTTGTGCCATAAAGATTTCTTCCTCAATATCTTCATGTAGGAAAGCAGTTTTCACATCTAACTGCTCCAAATGAAGATTTTCTGCAGCTACTATACTCAAGATAACTCTGATGGTAGTCATCTTGACAACAGGAGAGAAAATTTCTGTGAAGTCAATTCCTTGTATCTGTTGGAACCCTTTCACTACGAGTCTGGCCTTATATCGTTTGCTGCCATCTGGTTCTTCTTTTAACCGATAGACCCACCTGTTTTGCAAAACCTTCTTTCCTTCTGGAAGCTTGGTTAAAGACCATGTCTTATTCTTCTGAAGAGACTTTATCTCATCTTCCATTTCTAGCTCCCACTTAATACATTCACCTCCCTGCATAGCCTCAGCAAAATGCTCTAGCTCACCAGCATCAGTCAACAACAAGTAATGCAATGAAGGGGAGTACCTTTGTGGTGCTACAATTGTTCTGCTAGACCTTCTAGTCGGTAATTCAGGAGTAACTGACTCTACTATCTGTTCAGGCTCTGATACCACTTGTTACATTGGTACACTCCCCCTCCAGCGGAAGCTGCCCAACTACGAGTACTCCTTTTCTGCCCTTTTTTGTACCGTCTTCTTCTTAACGGGACACGCTTACTTGACCCACACTGTTAGAAAGACTTTCGATACTAACATATATATATATATATATATATATATATATATATATATATATATGTATATATTCATATATATGGTGGCTTATAATCATAGTCATTGAAAGATTATGGTTTCATATGGTTATATGACATTAGTCTTATATATATAAGACATTTGACACCACTTTTACACCAAAACCTTAAGATAATGGTATTATAGGTCTTTATTCTTATATATTGTTTAATTTTGTCTATTCTATCTAATAAGAGACTTTGACTCACACTTGGACAATTTACAATAGTGGACAAATCTGACAATTTCTCATTGGACAAACCGGCGTTCTGAACAAAGGAAACTAATTTTTAGACAATTCTGATGAATCAGATCTGGATATATAAGCTACTTTAAAAGTTTTACTCATCTTTATAGGGCTCTCACTCAATATCCGTTTCAACGTTCTAAACATAGTTATTCTTATATAGTTGGATATTCATACCAAACTTGCCTTGTTCCGTAAAACACAGAGGAATGTTTTATCTGATAAACACAGAAGAATGTTTTATCTGATTCGAATTAGATGAATTTTTTGCTTTCCAACTTCAACTTTTATGCTGTCTGGTTTAGTGCTGCATCTACACCAAGTATCCTTTTGAACAGTTCAAATCCAACAAGGCTCGTGTATATAATGTAACCCTTTTGCTTTGGATGCTTTTCATTATTAATCATCTACACAATCTGTTGCCATAAATTTTGGAGTTTGAGGAAACAAAAGCTGTTTGGTTGATGAATTCTCTCATTCATAACTCAAACATATCCAGTGGTTCTTTAAGAGTTTGTCAATTGCAGAAATTATATTAATTAAGAATGTTTCTTTCCTCTATCATGAACTTGTTCTCTACATTTCTCAATCTGGGTTCATCATCTCTCCATTACTTTTTAAATTTTTCTCTGTCTCTTCCTCTCTCTCTGAAAGCAAAGTATTTTTTATGATTTCTTAAACATGTAGGGTTTTGTTCTTGCCCCCTTATCAAAGTCTCACCGGATCCGTTGTGCTGTTGTTTGCTACTCATTTTTTTTTCTTTCTTTCTTGAGTGATTTGGTTGCAATGTTACTAATTTAAGTATTATAATTCTTCGATGTTGAGTGAGTTCATGGGAGAGTGGGTAGAATGAGTTGACTTTATTTATCTCCTTCTAATTTAGAAAAACTTCTAAAAATCTAATTATAATCCAAAAGAAAATGGATCTGAAAACTGAATTTGCTTTAACAAATTATAGAACTTCAAATTTAAAAGCATCTGGAAGAACCAAACTGTTTCTTTTCCTTCGCAGATTCCTTAATTCCAAGAGCATACACAACGCTCTCATCATGTTTTCTTATCCCTTAAACATACCCACAAGTATAATTCTTAAAAGTATCGCGTAGGGAACACAACTCAATGACTAAAATTGGTCGATGGAAACATGACCCATTTAGTAACCAACAAAAGCGGTCATTATTTTGTTCGTCATAGATTTATAATCACTATATGACTGAATTTGAATTTGTGACCGAATTTATTATAGAATTAATCAGATTTTTGAGTAAAATTGTGATTGAATTTGTGATCGAATTTGTAACCAAGTTTGTGATTGTATTTATGATACAAGTAGTAACTAAATCCATGATTGTATTAGATTTAATTATAAAAATTTAAATATTTTATTAAATGTTTTTAGAATTATTCTTAAACCAACCCATTTTTTACATGTACTAAAAATTACTAAAAACATATACCAACTAGAAATATCAGTATAATTAGAATTTTGTTTAAAAATAGGATTGGTTTAAAAATAATTATAGAAATACTTAATAATAATTCTTCATAATTAAATCTAATAATTTAGAATTGAATTTCATAAATATTTAATATAAAAGTTGTTTTAATAAAAATAGGAGTATATATATATTTGGTTATAAAATTATTTAATTTAAAAAATAAAATTAGAACTAAAATAAATAAAATAATGAATATATAAATTGAATCGAAAAAAATCAATAATGACACAATTAAAGTGACATGTGACACATGAAATTATGTTAAGTTAACATGTGAATATTTTTTTAAATTAAAAAATAAATAATAAATAAACAAGCTAAAATATAATTAAAAGATAACAAAAAATAGGAACTAACACCTCACACGTTCCGATTATATATTATTAACTATTTAAATGTCGTCAACACCAAATTAACAAAAATTATTAAAAATTTAAATTTATTCAACATGCTAAAATAAAAGAGGATCATATTGATCAGACAAAAATAAAGATCAAAGTAATATTTAAGCTTAGAATTAGAATTCATGATTATAAAGTACTGATCAATTAAAAGAAATAATCAATATAAGTTTTGGCATAAAAAAAGAACATATTATGATTTGAAGGTCTCCTAATTCCTTGCGAGAATATTTTGGCATCAAGTGGACTAATTGAAACTTTTTTTTACCTGAAAACTTATGAGCATGAGCAAAATAAAGAATAAAGATGTGAAAGAATTGCTCTAAAACTGTGTGGTGACAAGCTATGTGATTCTGCTTTTTATCCTTTGTTACTTTGACATTGACACCCATAGACCTTTAATTACAAATTACTTCTGGTGTTCACTTGCTATAAGGTCTGGTTACAGCCAACAACCAATAATGCGTTAATTTTGGTATTATTGCCATTGTTTATACATTATTATATTCGCTTCTGCACTTGCAAATAGACATGTCAAAGTGAGCCAACCCGGCTCACATGGGTTGGTTCACCACGAGCCGGGTTCAAAATGAGTGAACCCAACCCGGTTCACTTTCTGGTGAGCCAGAAATTTTATAACCCGGCTCAACCCATCACGGGTTGGTGGGTTAAGTGGGTTGGCTCACCAACCCACCTAAAAAAATTATTTATTTATTTTTTTATTATTCAAATATTTAAATAAATTTTTAAGTAACCCATGAGATGACAATCATAGTAAAATCAAGAATCAATGTTTTGATCATGCTCACCACCAATATATGAAGAATTATTTCCAAGAAAGTATCCATTAGTCTAAGAAAGCATGACTAATATTACAAATTTTCTGTCATGCTATTCAGCAAAATATAAATAAAAAAAACTATACATTTTTTTCATGCTAATTTAGAAAAAATTGTTTATAAAACGGTTACTTGAGTAATTTACTATAAAGATTAAAGTATCAACATATATATAACTTGACAATCAAATTAATTAAACATTCAAATAATTCAAATATAATTAAACAACATTCTAGCATTCAAAAATATGAAATTGTGAACAAATATAATTGGAGTAGTAAATAATTTTAAAAAAATTAAAAGAAAATTAAAAAAAAATAAAAAAAAAATTGTAAAAAAATGTTGGTGGGTTAAGTGGACCAACCCACCTTCAACCCGGCTCGAACCCGTTTAACGGGTGGGTTAAGTGAGCCGGGTTGAGTTCAACCCACTTTTGAAAAAGTTGAATTTTTCTCAACCCAACCCGACTTGAACCCGTGGTGAGCCCGATTGACTCACGGATTGAAACCCATTTTGACATCTCTACTTGCAAAGTTGAAAAATCAAAGGTAATGCAGCTGAGAGAATAACTTTTGGGTTATAATAAAACATGTTGTCCTTAAAGATTAATTAAATATGTATCAGGATCTAGAATATATAATTGTAAAGCATTTTACGGTCTACTTTGGAAGTTTTACTCATCCCTATGGGGCTTTAGGTCAACTCTCGCAGATATGTGCTGAATTCTTTCTGCGGCCATAGGAGAAAACAGGTTCTTCAACGACTTTAACATACTTATTCTTATAGATCAACATTTCATACCAAACTTGCCTTATTCCGTAATACACACATATAGAAGAATGTTTTATCTGATTCGTATTAGATGAATTTTGGAGTTAGAGGAAACAAAAGCTTTTGGTTGATTTCCCTCTTCTGATGAATTCTCTCATTCATAGCTTAAACATACAGTGGTTCTATAAGAGTTTTTCAATTGCAGAAATTATATTAGTTAAGAATGTTTCTTTCCTCTTAGTCTCTACATTTCTCAATCTGGGTTCATCATCTCTCCATTGCTTTTCAAAATTTTCTGTCTCTCTCTCTCTCTAGAAGCAAAGTAATTTTTATGATTACTTAAACATGTGGGGTTTTATTCTTGCCTCTAATCAAAGTCTCTCCGGATCCGTTGTGCTGTTGTTACTCAATTTTTTTTCTTTCTTTCGTGAGTGATTTAGTTGTAATGTTACTAATTTTAAGTATTATATTTCTTCTATTATGAGTTTGTTCATGGGAGAGTGGGTAGAATGAGTTGACTAATTCATCTCCTTCTGGTTTAGAAAAACTTTCAAAAATCAAATTGCCCCTTAAAAATACACCCACAAGTATAATTCTTAAAAATATCGCGTAGGGAACACAACCCAAGCAACAATTGAGTTGAGGTATAAGAAATTTCACCAAAATCGTACATGTTTTGTTTGAATAGTTCGTTAATATTCTCTAGTTTTATGTTTCAGTTATGTCTTCCAACGAAGAGGTAACAATCCCTTTGACATATTGGGTGGACGATAGCAAAAATCGTGTAGTTGTGGCAGAAGCAAGTGGGGACTTCGTAGATATTCTCTTCAGTTTCCTCACCCTTCCTTTGGGAACTATTATTAGGCTTGGAAACAAGTTGGAGCAACATATAGAGCTTGGCTGCATCAATAAGCTCTACGAAAGTGTTGATAAATTGGAATCTAATGTTTTCTGGAACAACGTCTGCAAGAAAATGTTGCATTCTCCGCGCAACCCGTTAGAGAGTTCTTGCCAAAGACTAAAAGTGAAAGTGGATGATACAGAACCCACCAGGTATTTCGTGTGTCACAGCTGTTCAAAGGAAAAAGAATTGTTGCTGAGTACCTTTGATGGTGGAAGGTGCCAGTGTGGGAAATTGATGAGAAAAGAAACGAAGTTGCTGGAAGAATCCAAGGAAGAGCTAGGTAGGGACAATGGTGTTTTTGTTAAATCAGATGCCATGTTCTTGATCTTGGATGACTTGAGAGTGCTCCGAAGCTCTGTAGGTGACTCTGTTCAAACGTTTCTCAAGCATCGACACAAAGACATCAGCAAGCTCACAGAAAAATCTGAAAATGTTGGCCTCAAGGAGGTAATTGTTTTTAAGCTATACATTTCTAATCAAACTTGTAAAAAAATAAGAAGGTAAAATCTCTCGAGTTTAATTTAACCCTATGTTTTTTGTGGCATAAAGTTAAGATATTTTCAGTTCAAGACATTTTTCCGATTTGCTCAACTGATAAACCTTCCTAGAATTCCTTAATGGTTTCGATTTTGGTGCTATTTTCAGATATTGAGCATACTAAAGCAAGCCTTAATCTCCAAATGTCCTCTGAGTGATGTGTTATTGAAAAATGAAGGATCTAAGAAATACTCTTCCTCACAAAACACCGGTCCCATTCATTCCAAAGGACATGTAAAAATCAAAGTAATGGTGAGGAAATCAGAGAACAAGATTTTGTTTGCTGAAGTAGATGCAGGTTTTGTTGACCTTCTAGCCAGCTTCCTCACAACACCTATTGGATCTATTGTGAAGCTTATGAAAGGAAATTTGTGTTTGGGAAGCATTCGTAACTTGTACAAAAGTGTGAAGCATCTCAATCCATCATGGTTTGTAAGATCATCAAATGAATCTTTATTGAATATAAAGGTTGCTCCTCATTTTGGTTGTAAGAGCAATCCATTAGGAGAGGAGGATTCTCCTCAGTATTGGTATGGCCCTGTAGTGGAGAAAGATAACGAGGGGCGTACAATGATTTCAAAGAAAAAAGAAATGTTACGAGATCCAAAAAAAGTGAAACTTTTTGACCCAAGATCTTCTGATGGAGCAAGAGAAGCTGGTGTGGGATTTATGAAGAGGCCATGTCTATTTCTTGTGACCGATGATCTGGAAATGAAACCAATGACGGCTTCTTCTAGCATTTCGTATTTGAAAGAGCTTGGGATTGAGAATTTGAATGATTTGGAGGAACATTTTATTAAAGTCAGAAAGTCACATGAGGTAATATTCTCAATCAACTCTTGAATACTTTTCAACTTATAATTGACATTCATTGTATCTATTTTGGTCAGGCACTAGACTTGTTGAGGGTTTCTCTGACAAACAATAAAGATGCTTTGACAAAAAGCCTATTCTCTCAATTCTGGATATGTCAAAGATGCATCCCTTGCTTGGGTGTATTGGGAAGTCGACAACAAGGTAAAACTGAAATAAAAAAGGAAAAGAAAGAAATAAAAAAGGAAGAAAAAGTTATATCAGTTAAAAAAAGGAATGACGAGGGAGAAAGAGATAAGAAGGAAGTGAAGTAGAAACAAAAAGGTGCAAGAGAAAATAGGTATATGTTATTCATAAATTCTGAAAAAGTCAGAGGAAGAAATTTAAGCCTAAACTAAATTTATGAATGAAGATTGAAAATGGGTGTTCTAGTGCATTGTTGTAATATATTGATGAGTGAAATAGTTATGTTCAAGTAAATTGGACGACCATGTAATATTTAATACAAATTTGATTATTGAATTAAATTTCAGAGCTAGTCAAAGAACTAATTTATTTGAACATGGCAAGGTTTTAGGGAGGAATTTTGCAATGAAATCTCATATTAGAATGAGATTACACTATCAAAAAGGTAAAGAAAACTACTTGAACTACATAACATAAAAAATGGGTCTGAAAGATACAAGAGCAACTTATTTGAAAAACGCTTGTTTGGAGTAATGTAACACTTTTTATGATTAGTTGAAGTCAAAACTTTGATAATCAAGTGGGTTCCGTTATATTACCTTAAATTGTATGTATTATTCTAGATATGAGAATATATCATATAAGGTAATGTGCCAAAAGGGGTTTGTACATAGGGAACTTGTGCAAGGTAGCACAAGTTAATCCTTGTGAAATTGATTAAATGTTTAAAGGCATTATGCAAAATGAGGGTACTTACAGAAAATTGTATATTTGAAATATTATGAATACCAACTAATTTTAAACTTACGTTTCTTAAGGTTGTAAAATTCAACACTCACTACAAGAATGTTGGGTATTAGCTGCCATTAAATGACACTGGTAAAAAAAGAGATGCTACAAAATAACTTTTTATTAATATAAACATAGGTACGGTATGTAAAGAAAAGAACTAAAAAAATGAAAACATTAATGAAAGATGGAGTTTGACTCACTCTAAGCAAACACAAATTAACAAAAAATTATAACATTAAACATTGAGAGGGAAAAGTTGACGCTACAAACTAATTTTTGATTAATATAAGAATGCTCTAACTAGCGCTAAATAGAAAAAATAAATAAAATATAAAAATATTAATGAAAGAATTGACTAAGTCCACTCTAAACAGACACAAATAAATAAAGATTAACAACATTAAATATTATGTGGATCAAGCTACAAATATAAACGTTGTTGACACTAATTTAGTAGAGAAAATAAATAAATAATAAAAAATTAATAAAAGAGTGGGTTAAGTCAATTCTAACTAGATTTAAATAAAAATAATAATGACATTAAACATTTGTTCGTCATCCCGATGTTTAAAAATAATTTTTTATTAATATAAGTATTGATCTAATCCTGTTAAGTAGATGAAATAAATAAAAAATAAGAACATTAATAAAAGAGTGCATCAAATCTCATCTAAACGATTGTAAATTAATAAAAATATATTAATAGCAGTAAATACTATATAGACTAAATCGACCTTACAAAATTATTTTTTATTATAAATTCGTGTGCGTGGATGAAATAGAATACAAACTTAGATTAGTTTTGATCAAATGGTGGGAACAAAAAGATATTATGCACAAATCATTTTCTTCTTTTGAAGAGTGTTTTTCTTTCTTTCTTTTTTTATGATTTTCTATGATTACATTCTTCTCTCTTCACTGTTTCCAAATTAACTTTGATGGTTTTCTTTTTCATAAATACCATCACAAGCGTTAGCTAGGCTAACAATATCACTAATAATTATTTTTTTTGAAAAAAATATAAAGTGAGTGTCAGTTAGATTCAAATTATCTCTGATAAATTTAAAAAAATACGTACACAACACTGACTAGACCGAAGCTAACTATTAAAGTTCATGCTTTGTGCTAAAGGCGAGGAAACAAGAGGAAAAAGAGCAACTTAAAGCAGAAAATAGAAGGGAAAGAAAAATGCAACAACAGTCTTGTCTATACTATTGATTGATGTGATTAAAAAAGAAAGGGTAACATATTTATACATATCAGGAAGTTGTAAGCTGAGAAAGCAGCTAAGACTTATGGTAAAACAGAAAGAAAGGCTCTAAGGGACAAAAGAACGAACACTAGGTAGGCATTGTGCGAGAGAAGATGACGCTGAGTCAATTATGCAGAAAAGGAATTTTATCACTTACTTCAATTATTAGTTAATACAAAAATTATGTTAATATGAGTCGATTGGATGCTACCAGAGTGTTCTTTCAAACTTATGCAAAACGCCATAACTTTCAAGATTAAAGGGTGGGATTTTTACTTGTGCAATACCAACACCAATTAATTGTTAGCTTTAAAAGAATCTTATTTTAACAAATTGTAAATAATCATAATAAAATAATTTGAACTTCTCCACACAAATATATATATATATATATATATATATATATATATATATATATATTCCGTATATAAGTACATTCAATTCTACAATATACACATTACCATCTAATTAACTAATTAACGATGTTTAAATTTGTTTTTTTTAAGAAAATTATCAATTAGAAATCAATTTTAAAAATAAAAGTTAGTTAGTTACTATAATAATCAATTTAGATATGAATTACAAAATTAAGAATTATTGATTACTAAGATAGTCATTGTTATAAATAATAAATTATAGAGACCATTTTAGAAAATAAATCATTGTGATAATCAAAACCTAGGTAGCTAATTTTTAGTGATCTACTTACTTTAATAACTAAAAACCATGGTATCTAATTGTAAAAATCAATTTAATAATCAATTATAATTTTTAATTTATAATAACAATAATTAATAATTTTTAGTTTCGTAAATTAGTATCTAAGTGGGTTATTTACTAATTTTATTAAAATTAATCAATATTTAAAATTTATATTACAGTCATCTTTTTATCTTCTACATATAACATTAAGATCAACATACTCATGTCCATAAAATTCGCGAACAATTAATTCTTTCTCTTTTCAGTCACCCTTATGCTTAATCTAAATCAGCATGTATGCATTGTTTTGGATCTCTTTAGTCCAACCTTAATCGGATTATAAACAAACTCTTAATAAAAAACTATAGTTTGAACTTGTTTCAATATTAATAGAAAATTTTAAATTAATTGATTATAAGTAATATTTAACTTTTTAAAATCTGATAAGGAAAAATGAATATATACATATTTATTTGAGATTACTAAAACATTATTTATTAAATTTGTTTGATATCTTATTCTAAATCTTATGTCATTATAATTTTTTATTTTATTTGACATTGAGGGAAATAAAACTAGATTGACAATGGATTCTTAAAAATGTTCAATTCTTCTATTATAATTTATAGTTTTCTAATAAATGTTTGACAGAAACCAATGCGAATAGAAGCTGAAGTGTAAATGAAATTAAAAGCAAATGAACAAAAACACCATAATCCTTTTTTATTTTTATCAGAATACATAAGTAATATAGTTAATATTACACAGGTCATCAGTTGTTCACCTTTACTCAACATTCATGACCGTTCATTTTAATCTCACACATTACATAATATAGACAATAATGTATTTCATCACCACCAAGGTAGAACAACACAATTTTTTTTTTCCTTTTTATATTTTCTTTAAAACACAATCATACATAGGGACACATTCATCTTCATCCACACTTTATGCCTTCATTCTCCCTAGGGATGACAACGGGGTGGGGCGGGGACGGGTTTCGCTATCCCATACCCATCCCCGCATAAAAAATTCATCCCTATCCCCATACCCAAACCCAACGGGTATCAAACCTTTTTCCCATCCCCATCCCTACTGGGTAACGGGTATAATCTCGTACCCATACCCGTACCCGTGTTCTAACTACTTCAATATTAATTTTTATAAAAGAAAAAAAATTATGGTAAAGAAAACATAATATTATGAAATATTCAATATTAGGAGAATTTTCTTCGATGCCAAATACCTTAAAATAAATTATAATTGTTTACATTTTATATTAGAATACCAAATAAAATTTCATGTGAACCAAAACATTTATTAAATTTGCAAACTACAACATTGATGAACTTAGTTGATAAAATTAAAAAATATTTCAAAAAAATATAAAAGGAAAACAAATATTCAAATTAAAATATATTTTAAATGTTTGTTTACTTCAATTTTTTAAATTCTAATGAATCTCTTTTTTATACACTAATAAAAGTTATAATATATCACTTGATCAAAATGACACAAAGAACAAATAATAAAAGGAAAAAAATATTCAAATTAAAATATAGTTTAAATATTTGTTTACTTCAATTTTTTAAATTATAATGAATCTCTTTTTTATACACTAATAAAAAGTTATAATACATCACTTGATCAAAATGACACAAAGAACAAATAATAAACATAATAATAAAATTTTGACATAGATTTTGTATCTTTTGAACTTCAATATATGTTGGATAGTGACAAAAAAATATTCATAGAAATTACATTAAATTTTTATATTGTAGTAAATAAAAGTTATTTATACAATTAAAGTGAAAAAAATTACAGTATGATTAATAGTGAGTTATAAAATAACAAATAATTAGATAGAATATATCGAAATATTATTCTACATGATGAAAATAAACAATAAATAAAAATATTAAAAAACTAACAAATGTGTGTTTTAGAAATAATTTGAGAGACTATCGAAAGAAATCGCACAAAGGAAATCAAATGTATAATTAAGGTATGATAAAATGAAAAAAAAAAACCTTAGAGAACTAATTATTAAATTATGTTTGAAGTGGTTAAAAATAAATAGAAATATCATTAGTGACCAAAAAATTTGTCATTAAATTACAAATAAATTAGTAATTAAATTGGTCACTAAATCAAGTACCGATTCGATCATTGAATCAGTCACTAATTTAGACAATAAATCAACTACTACCACCAATGATGAAAAATAGTGACTGATATGGATTACTGACTAAATCAGTCACCATTTCATGTTTTTCTTGTAGTGAATTATCATATACTATTCCTAAATATCATTATATATATATATATATATATATATATATATAATTTTAACCACTTCAAACAGAATTTAAAGTGAAAAAATTACATTATGATTAATAATGAGTTATAAAATAAAAAATAATTATATAGAATATATCGAAATATTATTCTACATGATGAAAATAAAAATATTAAAAAACTAACAAATGTGTGTTTTAGAAATAATTTGAGAGACTATCGAAAAAAATCACACAAAGGAAATCAAATGTATAACTAAGGTATGATAAGACAAAAAATATCTTAGAGAACTAAGAAAACTTTTCAAATATCAACATATATACTTAATGGTTGAAAAATAACGAAAATTATTTTAATGAAACAAAAGAGTTCTTCAAATTAAACAAAAATTAATAATAATAATAAGTAAAGAATTTTTTTATATTACCTTAAATTGAGAGTATAAACATTCTCATGGGAAAGGAAAATTTATAATAAATATAAATATTAAAAAATAATATAAATATTCAAATGTGAGGCATAATTTTTTTTTTATTAACATACATCATTTTAACATAATTACATAAAGGTTATGATAAGATAAAAAATATATTGGAGATGAGAATGAGTATAATGACAAATGAAATAATTAAAAGAAATAAAAAATAGAAATATATATATATATATATATATATATATATATATATATAGGGGTTACTTGATTAATTGTGAATATTTTAATAATTTAAACGAGAATGAAGATATGGCGGGGACGGGTATTATGGCGGGTATATGTACATCCCCATACCCATCCCCATACCCAACTGAAAAAGTCGGGGATTCCCCATACCCATACCCATACCCAGTCAATGCGGAGATTCCCCGTCAAAACGGGGACGGGTTCAGGCAATACCCACAGGGACGGGTTTATTTGCAATCTCTAATTCTCCCCTTAATTACTGCAATATTGAAGTCGGCATCACAGACTCAACCTAGACAAATTATAAAAAAAATGACTATACTTTCATAAAAGTGATCAAGAAATAATACGAATTTAATTATAGAAGAAGTAAAAGCATTGCAACGCAGATAATGCCATACACAATTCTCATATCCACTAAAATAAATATAAAAAAAATTATTAAATGACACTATAATATAAAATTGCTTATGTAATCATGTTATGACGTGAAGATCTGCTTTTATTTGATGGTTAAATAATTTTTTATCCCTTAACTTATAGTAAAAATTAAACTTAATCCCTTTCGAAACTTTAACCCAATTTAGTTCCTAAACTTTAGAAGTGTGTGTATTTAATCATTTTAACCAAATTTTATTAAGTTTATTTGACACTTGAAATATATTTCACAATAACATTTGAGTTGTTTACACTGTTTAATACATTCCTGTTTCAAAGTTAAATGAATATTAGTTGAGAAACACGTTCGAAATGTCAAATAAATTTAATAAATTTAATTTTGGTTAAAAACACTAAATCCATGCATTTATAAAGTTGAGAGACTAAATTGGATTAAAGTTTCGAAGAGGGACTAATTTCAATTTTGATTAAAAATTAAGGGACCAAAAACATATTTATCTCTTAATTAATTATCATTCGCATGAACCTAGAGCAAATGATAGTATAATCATACAAAAATACAATAAATAACAATTTCAGTAGCATTAATTAGTTAATATATGATGTACCTTGTTCACTATTTTCATCAGTGTGAACTATTGAAGAACTGAAATGATAGCACTGGAGGCATCTGGAGCCTGTTTAAAACAAAAGATCATATAGAAGTGAATTTTAAGTAGGATGCAACTCAAAACACATTTCACTAAAAATAATGTTCTTATGTACTCAATTCAAAGGATGAATACTACCCTTTGTTTACAGCTTTGTTATTGAACTCCCCTACCCTCCGTGAATTAATTGAACTATATTTTTCCAAGGAAAAAACAATAAGATAATAGCCTACTTATATATTTCCCCCAAAGAAAATGTATACTTTTTTTTTTAATGAAAATGATAAATCTAATTCTAAATGCCACTGTACATAGAGAAATTAAGAAGAATTTTATAATTAGATTAAGACGGTGATGCATACCTCTTCTTCGTAAGTTCTGCGCACGGCAGAATTAAGATCAGTTTCCTCTGGGTGTGAAGCATATTCTCCATAAAACCACTTTAAATGAGAATCATATTCTTCATAATACCACTTTATGGAATGATCTATTTTGTTGAATGTAATGAAAGTTTTCATGGAGCTGCACTTGATGACATAGACTTCCTTCAAGTATGGAAAACATAAAGTAAAATTGCCAGGGTAAAAACACCTCAACTTTTCTAATCTTTTAAGATCCAAAACTTGGAGCCGCTCAAATATTATTTTTTTGTCTTGATCATCAGATTCTTTTGCAACAATTGTGATCAATCCCTCACAGTCTTTCACAACCAGATTTTCAAGTTTCTCGAGATGTTTGAGTAGTGATGCGGGAAATACACTTGTAAGGCATTTACAATTGTCAACAAATACTTGTTGTAGAAATTGCATGGACAGAACTCCATGAGGATCTTCCTTCCAAACCGTTTCCAGATTTGGCAGCTCCGACAAAACCAATTTCTTTAGAGGAAAAGTAATTAATCTCTCTTGTGTTCTGCATTTGATATCAAATATGGTTTTGACAGAATCACAGTTTCGAACTTCCAATGTTTCCAAGTTGGGTAATAAAGGAAGCAAAGCGAAGGGGATTACATCTGATAAAAATTTGCACCCGTCCACAATCAAGGTTTCCAACCATCTGAAGCAAAAGTTTGGGATGTGGAGTGAGACACGCCAAATCTCTTGTAGGTCTACCCTATCTCTCAACTCAAGACTCCGATTCCATGTACAATAAGGAGATGTCCACTTTGGAAATCATCACATGTAAATAAAAACACGAAATTTATCTTTTTTCCAAGGATTAACAAGAATTGGGATTTTTTTAATTATTCAGAAATGTAAAGATAGTTTTGAATGATTGGTCGTCCATTGATTTAATAGAGTTACCCATATGATATGATTGATATTCATATGATTTATTATGTAAATATTTATATTAAGTATTTGATTTTTGATTTGTATCATTTACGGGTTACATATTCTATATATAGATAAAACTCTTCCTATCATACACACATAAAAATTGATTCTCATTTTCTCATTCTTTATTCTTCTTGGACAATGATAATATGACTTCCATTTATTAACTTCCATCTTCTACTTCTGGCGTGACTTAGTATGTGTCATTGACTAATGTATTACTATTTTTTCCTTTGAAATAATCAATGACTCACACTACACCACGTCATAGAGTAAAGAATATGAGTAAAAAAGATGGGAGTCAAAATTTAATTTTTCATTCTTTCTTAACTTCTTCTCTCTATTATTAGCTTTATTTTATAAATCTGGTCAATTTTTATAGTTTTTTCTTTCCAAATTACATTTTTATTGAAAAATTCCGTTTCGCTACTTTGATTAAACAAGGTAATATTTGAGGTAGATTTAAAATTCTAATTAATTTTCACAAAATTAAAAATTGTTTCCACTGTCAACAAGCATTAACAAAGTATATATAATTTGGTTTGTCAATTTAAACATAGAAATTAATTATAGAAAAGGCTCTAACTATTTTTAAATAGTTTATTAAAAATTTTTTAGAGCAACGTTTCTTTTTAAATTTTAAATGAATATTAATTTAAAAATTCAACTTTCATTCAAATAAAGATAAAGAATTTTAGAGCAACCTTTATTTTATTTAAAAGTAATATATTAACTAAAATTGTAATAAAAAAATTAAATAATAGTCTTATAATATAAAAAAGATAAAGAAACTCAAATAACTCAATTATAGAAAAGTTACATTTATCTATCTTCAAATATTGTTAAATACAGGTATCTTTTCATTAATTTTAAAATAAACAAAGTATATTGCATCTTACAAATTTCTCGATTTTCTTAAAAAGATCCATAATGTATGTTGATGGTTTGATTCAAATATATTTTATCAGTAAAAATATCATATAAATGAATACTGTGTGTTCTAAAAAAAATTAAATGAATACACTTATTTATAAAACAAAAACATTTGAACATATTTATTGAATTTATTTAGATAAATAAAGAGTATAAAAGCTACTTCTAATTGATCTCTTCCTTTAAAAAATTTAAATTAAATTTGTTAAATAATAACTTAATTTCATTTTTCCATTAAATACTCTTTATAATTATCATGAACTTCCGCATCACTTCCACATAATTTTTTATTCCAAAAATGAATTAGATGTTTTTTTTTAAAATTAAATTATAATTATCTCTATAAATATAGAGGATATAAGACCAAAAAAAGAAAAGAAAAATCACTTGTACCTCTTATTCTATTCCTTTTTTGAAAGCAAAAGAAAGGGGAGTTCACAAAAAATTAAAAAATTATAATTAATAGTTATTTGTTTGATCAATGGATGAAAGTATATTCTAGATCATAATTGTAGGGAATATTGTCTTATTTTTTCTGCCCACTTCTTTTGAATAATTTAAAAAGGATTAATATATGGTAGTAAGACAATTGGATCCACAACTTTGTTTTTTATTTTTCTCATCCAATCACTAAACCCACTTTATTACTCTAAGAACACCTGTAAGAACACACAGTGATCAAAGCCTTATTTAGTAATTTTTGACCTCATTTAAGAAAACAAAAATTATTTAACATACTACTTAGTCTCAATTAGTCAGTTACTAGAATTTATCTGGATAAACTTCGCTGTACAAATTTTAACTTAAGAAGCAGATTTTATATTATTTTTCTCTCTTCCTTGCTAAAAGTTTCCAAAAAAAAAAGTCCCACACTTTAAACTGATAAAATATTAACATCGACGTACCCTAATTAAAAAGTTACTTTTTGCCAATGATTGCTAGCAATTACAGTACACATTTTCCGTGAACAGCTACAGACATGTATTATAGACGTTGAATATATAAATATTTAAAGACGTACCTCAATCAAAAATTGCTTCCGCATAGTATAGTTGAGATCAAATTTCAGTGGAATAGCTTCTTGGAATTTTTCCAATTTAACATGAGACAATTTCGCCGTCTTTAGAGTACCTGAACATAAAGTTATCATCTTGTCGGAGTTTGTTACTGAGAATTCCTTCAAGGATGGGAAACTTAAACTCCCTCTGTAGAACCTTTTGAGCTCCAATAACCATTCAAGATTCAAACATCTGAGCTGTGGAAATATTATCTCATCCTCATCTAATTCGTCTTTTACTTTTAAACATGTCAGATTGGAGAGAAGCAATCTCCACGCTGCCAAGTTTAACCCAATGGAAATGAAATCTTGAAGAGACTCCAAATGTAATACTTTCAGGTGTAAGAGAAATCTACTGTAATAATCCACATTATTAAGGCTTTCACAACAGAAGATCTCCTTGAAGAAACCATCACACACCAGAAGCTTCTCTACATTGGGAACCTGTTCCAGAATTTCATATCGAAATGCATCCAAATGAAAACAGAGAGCAAGAACTTTTAAGTTGTGTAAGAGGTTTCTCGAAAATTCTCCTCGCAAAATCATCTTCACTCCATTTTCACCCAGTGACAGACGCTAATAATCAAGAAAAAAACACAAGCAGAAGCTGGTTAGGAGGACTGATAAAGACATACAGATCTTTTAAATTTTCATGCTAGTAAAGAAGAAAAAAATAATCTCTTATGGTAAAAAGGAGAAAATGGTAAAACAATAATACCTTTTCAGTATCGAGTTGATCCTCGGGATATGATTCCATATTTTTATAAATGTCAGACTTCAGGGGACTGTAATAAAAATACTTGAACTTTGGCAAATCCCGTAATTTCAATGATCTCACACAGGGACAGGGAAACGTAATCTCCACATTTGTTCCTCTTGGATCTGTGATATTATCCTCTGCAACAATTACCATCAATCTCTCACACTCTTCAACCACTAGATCTTCAAGTTTCACAAGATCTTTGGCTACATATGCTGGAAATACGCTTGGAAGGCTTTTACAAACCTGAACATGTACTTTTTGTAGAAGTTGCATGCATAGAATCCCATGAGGATCTTCATTCCAAATAGTTTCCAGATTTGGCAGTTTGCATAAAACCAATTTCTTCAGAGGAAAAGTGATTAATGTGTGTTTTGTTGTACATTTGACATCAAATATGGATTTGACAGAATCACAGTTTCGAACTTCCAATGTTTCCAATTTGGGTAACAAAGGAAGTAAATAGAAGGGCAGAACTGCGTCTGATAAAGACGGGCAGGCTTCCACAATCAGTGTGGCCAACTTACTGAAATAGAAGTCGAAAATATCCAACGAGACATCAAATATGGTTTTCACATAATCACAGTTTCGAACTTTCAATGTTTCCAATTTGGGTAATAAAGGAAGTAAATGGAAGGGCAGAACTGCATCTGATAAGAACCCACAGTGGCCCACAGTCAATTTGACCAACTTACTGAAACAGAAGTCGGGAGGGATCTGTAATGAGCCATCCCATATCTCTTGTAGTCTTGACCCATCATACACAAAATCTACATCTACTTTTGACATCTGCACGTCCAAAAGAATAAATAAAACTTAGTTAACTATCTCTAGAAGAATTTCTCTAACGAATCACGTTTTATAATTTACATTAGGACTACGATTCTTTCACAAACTTTTTTTACCCAAGTTCGACAAAATTTACTGTATACTTTGTCAAAAATTTGATAATAAAATTTTGGCAAAACATAATTTTTCTTTACATTACTTTCCATCAAGACCTTCAAAACAAGTTAGGAATTGAAATTTGTATTGTTGTTTAGTTATCGTAACATAAAAATGGGTTCAACCGCCCCATATATATATATATTTGGGGCAATAGTTAAAATATGTTAAAAAAATTAAAAGTTACTTTTATGAATTTGAAAATTTATAATTTATTATTATTTCTAAAATTTTATCTAATTATGTCTAAACTTTTCCAACAAGTTGTCCTGAACCTGTTTTGCATGTTTAAACACATTCTATATACATAACAATAGAAAAATAAATTTTTGACAAAATTGAAAAATTTATTAAATAAAGTAATTTCTTTTACTTTTTATAAAAGTTATAAAAATAAAATAATAAAGTGTTAGAATTTTTTTTATTAGAATTGATTGTTTGTAAAAGTTTGTCAAAATATCATTTTTGTACCTAAAGTGAATAAAGCATATGGTTTTGTAATGTATTAAAAATTAACTGTTGTGGTTTTAATATTCCGCTGTCCTTAAAGATATTTATATATTGATATAAATTTAAATTAACTGTTATAATTCTACTTTTCATTTATTAGTAATAAAAAGTATGATTTAATGTGATTTGTGGTAGAATCTTATTACTAGGACACAACTTTTGTTATTTAAGAACGTAATTCAAGCATCACCATTCAAGTATGACCTGACTTGTTCTTTGTCATGGTATAATTAATGTACATCCAACCTTCCTCACATTACAATTATATACAATCAGCAACAATTGACATCCATTTATTAAATCTCTTTTAACAAAATTATATTTTATTAAATATAATAAGTCACTTTTCCACCACTTGATGATAAATATAGTATATTTTATTAAACTTTAAAAGCATATTTATGTATTTACTAAATTATATATATACAACCACCTATTCTTTCATAATTTTAGGAAAATATGTTAAAAGATAAATATAAGAAAAGTATAAAAAATATTTATTTCATAAATAAAAATTAGCTAACACTAGTTGAAAAGGTATAATAATTTCTTAATTATCTGGTAATATTAAATATGATTCTTAAGACGATTATTTAAAAAAAAAAAGAAATTTCCGTAAGAAAATATTGTTGAACGATAATATTAACTTTTACTTCACTTTAACTACTTTATCAAAAAACATTTTGCGAAATTGTTATCATACGTAAACCACTTTTCAAAATTAAAATTAATATATCCGCGTGGCATAGACGCTAACCAGAGCTTGATTTAAGGAGAATAAAAGTAATTTAACATGGTTATCTACTTTAGAGATTTTTTTTTTTTTTATTTGATACCGTTTGAAAATCTTTGTAAAGATAAAATAATCCTAATAAAAATGATTTTTTGTATTTTTAAAGAAAAAGAAAGAGTAAAAGACAGTGAAAGGTAGTGTTAAGTAGAAGAAAAAAAACAATATGATATCAAAATACCTTTGTCTAATTCGGAGTTATTTAGAAGGCAAGCCGCTAGTATTATTTTGACACCCAACTAATTTCTAAACAGACTTTATATCCATTATTTTATTCTTCGATCTCTCTTTCTTTACAAATATAAAAGTTAACTTTTTAAAGACCCTTAAAAAGTGTCAAAATAAATATTTTCCAAAGATTAAACATACCTGTTTCAGAAATTCCTTCTGCATAGTAGAATTGAGATTAGTTTCCAGTGGAAGAACTCCTGAGCCATCAAGTATAACTTCAGACAACATGTCTGTTTTTAGCGTACCTGTACATAAAGTTATCATGTTGTAGCAATTTGTTATTGACAATTCTTCCAAGGATGGAAAATTTAAATTCCCTCTGTAGAACTTTCTGAGATTCCTTAAACAATCAAGATTCAAACGACTGAGCTTCGGAAATATTATTCCATTCGCATCTGATTCCTCCCCTTCCTCCTTAGACACTATCTCTTCAATGAATTCACACCGTTTTATCTTCATTTTTTTGAGTTGACTCAAACTCTTGGCTGTTGAGGAAGTAAACAAATATGATAAGCTAAGGCAACTTTCTACTTTCAAATATGTCATATTGCAGAAAGATACTTCGCATTCTACCAAGTTTTTTAAACTCCCGCAACCAATGACTTTTAAAGTTTCTAGGTTTCTGACAAAGGGCTCAATCCAAGAGTTCTCTAACCCAATGGAAACCGACCCTCTAAGGAACTCCAAGTGTAATACTTTCAGCTGTAATACAAGTTCTTCACTATAATCCATATTATTAGGACTTTGGTTCTTGAAGATATCCATGAAAGTACCATCAATCAGCACAAGTTTCTCTATATTGGGAACCTCCTTTAGAATTTTATACGGAAATACCTCCGACTCACAACGAAAGAGAGTAAGAACTTGTATGTTATGTAAGAGTTTTCTCTGAAATTTCCCACGCAAAATCATCTCTACTCCATTTTTCCCCAGTGACAAGCCCTTCAATAACTATGAAAAAGCAAAAGTAAAAGCAGGTTACACAGCAATCAGAGATCCATTTCTTTCCTATACAAATTGTTTATAAAGGATGGAACATCATTAATGCCTGATATACGATAAATTATTATGATTATTGAAGTTTATATTCATTTTGATCTTTTCCTTTTCAGCCTTTCTCGTCTTTTTTCTTTCTATTTTTTTTCTTCTTTATACATAAGACACAACTCAATTCATCTTCCTTTCTTCTTTTATTTTTCTTTCTATATTATTTTTTCTTGCTTCGGTATTGCATTTGAGAAATCAATGACCCCTAAGAATCTAAGTATTTGATGTGAAATATTATTTTGTTCCTATCAATATATTTATTTATATAAATCAATGTTGTTAATTAGGACCTTATTTTTGAACCACCCAGATCACTAATTAGTGAAAACTAGGTCTAATAGTTTAATCAGAACTCAATTAAAGTCAGACCACTTTAATAAAATATTATTATTTTAATTTTTTGATAGAAGAATATAATATACTAATTATAATTGATCTAATGCATCATATGTATTTTTAATGTAATAATATAATATACTAACTACCTACTTTTACACGTATATTTAATTGGTTTTGGGATATATATATATATATATATATATATATATATATATATATATATATATATATATATATGCAGTTGCCTCCAAATTAAATTTTGAATGGCCACTTTGATCTGTTTCATTGTAGCTTCAATTTAAGAACTTAACTATTCATTTATTGAAAGTTCCCAATCAAAAAATAGATCTGTGAAATTATCTAATATATTCCTTTAGAAAATGAGATTTAACAAGCTACCAATCCTGTATATTCTGAAAACAATGGTATAAAAAAAAAAAAAAAATGGAGGTTAATAAACAACAAAGAGAGTAGACAAAAGTGAACTTTTCATGTTTTAGTTTTCGGGGTAGTATTCATATTGAACAAAATATAAAAAAGTAAAGACACTCATAATTTCATATGAATTTGCAGTCAAGGATAACACGTACCTTTTCATTGTAGACATCATCATCAGCATGTGATTTTATATGTGCAAAATTGTTGCACTGCTGTGAGCAATAGTAAAAATATTTGAACATGGGTAGATGGTTTAGTTCCAATGATCTCACACAGGGACATGGGAGCTCTTGATTTGTTCGGCTTGCATCCTCAGCAACAATTGTCATCAGCCCATTACAGTTTTCCACAACTAAATTCTCAAGTTTCACGAGATTTTGGGCTATTGATGCTGGAAACACATTTGCAAGGCCATTACAATACTCAACATTTACTTCTTTTAAATGGTGCATACTTAGAATTCCATGAGGATCTTCGTTCCAAACATTCTCCAGATCTGGCAGATAGGATAAAATCAATTTCTTCAAAGGAAAAGTCATCGTGTCTTGTGTTGTATATTTGACACCAAAAATGGTTTTGATAGAACTACAGTTTCGAAGTTCTAACTTTTCCAAATTATTTAAGAAAGGAAGTAAATTGAATGGTAGAAGTACATCTGATGAAAAATGGCAACCATCCAAGCTCAAAGAATCTAACAGACTAAAGGAGGAGTTTGGAATAGTCCATGAGCCAAGACATAATTGCTCTTGTAAAGGGCTATATCTAAGACTCAAATTTTGTCAACCTCACCTGCAAAATAGTTAGATTCAGAAACATATATTCATCACATCCAAATTTGTTTGAACTATCTGAGGATACATCTTTTCATGATGATGAAGATGAAAATAGGAAACAAAACTAACAAACATCACAATAAAATACAATTAAAACAAGGACCTAGAAAATTAAGATTCTAGATAGTAACTCAATGTAGATGGAAGAAAATGGAATTTCTTGATTAGTTAGTAACGTTATTATGAAAAGAATAGATGATGTATCATGGTGCTAGCACTTAATTTTATTGTTATATAATACTGAACTCGGCGTAATTAATAAGCCTTCCAAATTATTCAAACAAGCTTTCTTAAGTTATCTTAAAAAGTCTTCAAGTATAAAGTCTTCGAGCATACATTAATTAGAGCACTCAATTTGATTCAAAGTTTATAGGTTAATCCTAACCTATTTTTAGAATAAGTTTCCTTCAATTAACTTTTAAATACTTTTTTGAATTGCATGAATCTTTAAAATATTTTAAATTGTGAATTGATTTCTAAATAATTTACATTAATTATAAATTAATCTTTAATTCATTTTTATTATTTTCAACTTAATTGCAAGATTGAAACCCAATCCAACTTGTCACAACCTAACGCAACTCAGCCTGAGTTTGAGCTCAACTTGACCCAACCTAACTGGACCATTCCTAATTTGGATACAACTTGACCCAGGTCCAACAGAACTTGGCCTATTATCCTGGTTCAACTCAGTTTGATTTTGACCTATGCCAACTTGAGCTCAATTGACTAGACAAAGCTTGAATTAAGCTTGACCTAGTCTAACTTATCTTAACTTGAATTAAGTGTGATCAATGTAACATTAGCCCAAGCTCGACACAAACTAACTTAGACTCAACTCCATCTTGAGTTGCATTAGACCCAACCTAGTTCAACCTAACCTATGACAACCTAGTCTAATTGAAGCCAGATTTATTTCAACATGATTGGGTCTAGCTCAACCCATCCTAACTTAGGCTCAATCGATAAAAACAATGAATAGACCGTAGATTGCTTAACTCAAACTTAACACTATTAAATTCTCTAGAAGATGATATTTTGTATTCTTTATCAAACAATTACAATTTAGAGTCGATAAATCACACATTATAACAACAACAAAAAATACTTATCACAACATTCACTTAACTGAAACTCCTATTTACTTTTACTCTTATATTTTCTTTGTGTAAAGGTGTATTTTTATTTGATGTTGTGCTCAATCTACAATCACATCAACATATCCTTGATTCCATATGAAGGAGACAAACTTTTTGCCACTAAGGAGATCAATTTTTTTATCAAAAAAAAAAAGAATATAAATAGATGATCTAATGGTGATTGAGATAGTAGGTTAAAAGTGGATCAAAAAAAGTGGGTTAAAATATCATTATCCTTCATTTATACGCTGTATACAAAAAACTTTAATAGCACTAGCACTTCTTTCTGTTTTCTAACAATTTGCACCCTGACATATACACCCCATTTCCTAGTTTAACATTTATATTGATACTTCATGACTTTCTTTTCTACCGCAGTTCTCTCTAGTACAACTTTATTTTGCTCTTTTACAACCTCGAAGTCTCTGTTAGTCGATCGTCCTGTTTCTTTATGCCATGAATCAAGTCCACATTCCTTTGGGTAATGGATACCTCTGTTTGATGATTTCAGCATCTTACTCCTGTATTTAAACTCACCATTGTCCACGTTTGAAAACTGTAATTTTAGGCTTAGCAGAATCCAATTTTCGTAAGACATAATCATATCCTCTTCCTTACTTTAATTTCTTACAGTTTTGAATAAATCATAATAGTCTATTGAACTATACCAGATACTCATTTTGCTCTCACCTGTAAATTAACCTTCCCATTTCCACCTTTTACACATCACTCCCCTTCTCCCCCACATTTATGTGTTTTAATTTGTTCCTCATTTATCACTTATATTTTATAAAATTGAAATAAATAAGAGTAACAGTAGATATTCCATGAGCATAAATTTATAAACTAATTTTGAATGACCATAAAGACAAAGTTGTGAGGATTACCTCTTCTTTAGAGTGGATAGAGTATTTGAGGCGTGACAATTTCTGCAGCGTCAATGTGGTGAGACAAGGAAACAGAGAGTGTTGTGTTGTTCCTTCTTCTTCTCCACCCTTTTCATCATTCCTAAATATTTCTAACAATTCCAAACACTTTGTTACCTGAAGCACTTGAAGTCTGGTCAGATCTTTGACCACCGATGCTGGAAACAAACTTTCAAGACGTCCACATTCTTCAACATGCACTTCCTGTAGCACTTTGAGGCCAATAATTCCTTCCGGATCCTTGTCCCATACATGCTCCAGTTGTTGTAGCCTACTTAAAGATAAAATTTTCAAACGGAATATTCCTGAAGCTTTTGTCCGACTCTTCGCACCGATATTAAATATGACCCGTGTTGCACTGCAATTCTGTATATCTAACTCTTCCAAATTCTCAAAGCAAAAGAGTAAATGAGATGGAATTACACACTGTAGATCATCGCAGCCCAATGCTTTCAACCTTTTCAAATAGCGAAAGCTACTTTGGTGCACCGAATGAATGCCACGCCGTAGTTGCTTTATATTAGATGATATAATATTGTGTTTAATAGTTGGGCTCAGCCCATTATGTATTTCTGGGATTTGGCCCATTATCAATATAAATAAATTGTCCTTTGTGTAGGGTTTACACAAGGGAGATTAATTCCAAAACCCTATTTCATCTTATTTTACATGGTATCTAGAGCTTAGGTTAGTTTACTACAGCCACCGTCCCGCCGCCGCTCATTGCCGCCGCTTCTGCCGTCGTCACCGTCGCCTCCGCCGCCGCCGCCACCGTCGCCGGAGCTGCAGTTTCGACCGACGACCAGACGGTTTTGTTCGTCACGGCCAGGCGACTCCAACGCCGCAGATATCGCCGCCATCGGAGTTCTCACGCGCCTCCACGCGCCGCCGCAAGCTCCGGCAGCCGCCACCTCTCCGCCGCGCGTGACGGCGCGTCGCCGGTCGTTTTCTGCGCCGATCAACTTCGCCTGAATCGCCTTCTTGAGCTCTTTCTGAATCTGTGGTTGTTGTTTCAATCGGAGCACCTTGAATTTTTAGGGTTTCTCCCTCTATGGCTTCTTCCGCTCCAATTCGGATGTGTCATCTTTAAGCACTCCGCTGTCTGAACCCTCTGTTTATACCAACTACGTCAATGTGCATTTATCCATTGACAAGTTGGATGGCACAAATTACGCGACATGGGCATCCGATATCAAACTTTGGCTCAAGAGTCAAGGATATGAAGATCATCTCACCCAGAGTGTAACTACAGTTGCTGCAGATGAAGTTTCCCGCTTGACGAAAATTGATGCCCAATTATGCATTGTCATTAAGTCCACCATTAACTCTTCGCTGAAACAAATGTTTCGTTCATATGAAACATGTTCAGACGTTTGGGCACAGGCCAAGTTGTTATACACCAATGACACTCAGCGTCTTTATGGTGTTTGTCAGGATCTTTTCAAAGTTGTTGCTCCGCAGAGTCCTGGACCCATGGCTGAATATTTGGGCAAAATTCATGCCCTTCTGCATGAGTTTAATGAGTTATTGCCTCCGGCCTCCACTCCAGCTGAAGAACTTGAGCAACGGTCAAAGTTCTTTATGTTGTTGGCATTACATGGTCTTTCTGATGAATATTCCCATGTTCGCGACCAGATTTTGGGGTCTCCTGTTGTGCCCAACTTCACTGCTACTAGTTCTGCCCTTTTACGTGTGCCAAGAAAACAAATCATTGATATATCTACTTGTGCTGATGATTCCTCAGTCTTGGTCTCTCAGCGGGATGATCGCAATCGTTCTCGCAAGCCGGGAAAGGGACGACCCAAGTGTGACCATTGTGGCAAATTAGGCCACAAGATTGACAAATGTTATGCTCTACATGGACGTCCTGAGTTGTTCTCTATTTTTCAATCATTCTTTCATGAAATTAAAACACAGTTTGGGGTTTCTATTCGAAATTTGCGGAGTGATAATGGTCGTGAATATCTCTCTCAATCCTTCAAACATTTTATGGCTTCTCAGGGCATTCTTCATCAAACATCATGCGCTTATACACCCCAACAAAATGGAGTGGCTGAGCGCAAGAATAGGCACCTTATTGAAACAACTCGCACTCTTTTAATTCATGGTGCAGTTCCTTCACATTTTTGGGGTGATGCGGTTCTTACTGCTTGTTATCTTATTAAACGCATGCCTTCTTCAGTCTTGCATAACCAAGTTCCTCATTCTATTTTATTTCCTCACGACCCTCTTCACCCTTTACCTCTTAAAGTCTTTGGGTCCACATGTTTTGTTCATGATTTTAGTCCTGGCTTGGATAAGTTGTCTCCGAGAGCCCACAAATGTGTCTTCTTAGGATTCCCCCGCTCACAAAAAGGGTATAAGTGTTTCTCTTCTTCCCTCAACCGTCATTTTATCTCCGCTGATGTCACCTTTGACGAGTCTTCTTTTTACTTCACACACCCCTCTTCTCGTTGTGAGCCACCATCTACTACTATAGATATCCCTGTTGTGTGTGATCCTCCTAGTGTGCCCACTTCCAGTGCCACCTCGGATTCTCCTCAGCCACCTCCGAGTGTACCTATTGCGGATAGACCACCTCTTCAGGTTTATAGCAGAAGACATCGTTGCCAACAACCAACACATGACTCACATCAAGTGCCGAGTTATTTGTCTCCTCCGGTTCCAACAACTGAGTCTGATCTTCCCATTGCCCTTCGTAAAGGTATGCGTTCTACCCGTAATCATTCCCCTCATTATGCTGCTTTGAGTTATCATAGAATCTCTCCATCTTTCTATACATGCCTTTCGTCTATTTCCTCTTTGTCAATTCCAAAATCTTTAGGTGATGCATTAGCCCACCCTGGTTGGCGTCAGGCCATGCTTGATGAATTGAGTGCTCTCAAGCATAGTGGAACATGGGATCTTGTTCAATTACCATCCGGGAAATCTGTTGTTGGTTGCAGGTGGGTCTATGCTATCAAAGTTGGCCCTGATGGCACTGTTGACCGTCTCAAAGCTCGCCTTGTTGCCAAAGGTTACACACAGATCTTTGGTTTGGATTATGGTGATACTTTTTCTCCAGTGGCCAAGATGGCATCTGTTCGCTTATTCATTGCCATGGCTGCTCTTCGCCAATGGCCTCTTCACCAACTTGATGTCAAAAATGCATTCCTCAATGGCGATTTGAATGAAGAAATTTATATGGAGCAACCTCCGGGTTTTGTTGCTCAGGGGGACTCTTCTGGATTGGTTTGTCGTCTTCACAAATCTTTATATGGCCTAAAGCAGTCTCCTCGGGCCTGGTTTGGAAAATTCAGTAGTGTTGTTCAACAATTTGGCATGTCTCGCAGTGAAGTGGATCATTCAGTTTTTTATCGTCACTCCAGTGCTGGATGTATCTACTTAATAGTGTATGTTGATGACATTGTTCTCACAGGAAGCGACAACCTTGGCATCTCCCTCTTAAAGCAACATCTTTGTCGTCATTTTCAGACCAAAGATCTTGGAAAACTCAGGTATTTCTTGGGTATTGAAGTAGCACAATCCAATAGTGGTATTGTCATATCTCAGAGGAAATATGCATTGGATATTCTGGAGGAAACTAGATTAATGAATTCTAAAGCAGTAGAAACACCCATGGATCCTAATATTAAACTTCTACCTAAACAGGGGGAGCCTTTCTCAGATCCTGAACAGTACAGACGGTTAGTTGGAAAGTTGAATTATCTTACTGTTACTCGTCCTGATATTTCCTTTGCTGTTAGCGTGGTGAGTCAATTCCTTAATTCCCCATGTGAAGAACATTGGAATGCAGTTATTCGCATATTAAAGTATATCAAAAGCTCTCCTGGAAAAGGTTTACTATATGATTCCAACTCTGATACAAAAGTTGTATGTTATTCAGATGCTGACTGGGCAGGATCTCCTTCCGACAGAAGATCTACTTCCGGATATTGTGTCTCAATTGGTGGTAATTTGATCTCTTGGAAGAGCAAGAAACAAAGTGTTGTGGCAAGATCTAGTGCAGAAGCAGAATATAGAGCTATGGCTTTAGCCACATGTGAACTTGTTTGGCTTAAGCAATTGCTTCAAGAATTGCAATTTGGAGATGTCACTCAAATGACACTCATATGTGACAATCAAGCTGCTCTTCATATTAGCTCTAATCCTGTCTTTCATGAGAGGACCAAACACATTGAAATTGACTGTCACTTCATTCGAGAAAAAATCCTATCCGGGTACATCAAGACCGAGTTTGTCAACTCAAGTGATCAATTAGCAGATATTTTCACTAAGTCTCTTCGAGGACCTAGAATTGATTATCTTTGTAACAAGCTTGGTACATACGATTTGTCTGCACCAGCTTGAGGGGGAGTGTTAGATGATATAATATTGTGTTTAATAGTTGGGCTCAGCCCATTATGTATTTCTGGGATTTGGCCCATTATCAATATAAATAAATTGTCCTTTATGTAGGGTTTACACAAGGGAGATTAATCCCAAAACCCTATTTCATCTTATTTTACACTTTATAATAAATTCAGTACCGTAGTTATAAAGCAGATCCTCAGTGTATCTGAAAGTGACCTGCAAAACAGGCAAAAAGAAGGTGATGTGGTTCATAATTTGTATAAATTTACCCAGAAAAGTATATTTCTTAATCACTACATTTTTTTTGTTAAATTTCATTTTAGTTCTTATATTTTAAATTGATGGATTAATTACCTAATTTTCATATAAATTAAATAGATTAATTCTGAACTTTTAATTTAAAACTTAGCGACAATTTTTTACCATCAGATTTTTATCTTTATCAAAGTTTGAAGATTAAAAATTTTCAAAATTGCAGGCCGTGTGGTTCTTCAAAAGCTATCACTTTAATAATCTAGTATTTTTTCAATTTTAAAATTTCAAACTTTTGAAAATATTGTTTATTAACTACGCAATAGTAGAAATGTTATATAAATAAAATTATCAAATTACTTTGTAAATGAATAAATGAGCCAATACCTTATCATTGAAAACTTTTTGTATGGTGGCATTCAAGTTATGTTCCCACTGCCATCTGGTTTTTTCATCTCCTTCTACACCAAATACATTCTTTAACTTTGGTGTTATTGGCCTTCTCTCACTGAATTTCTCCATATTCGGACATTCTCTTACAATCAATATTTCCAGTGATGGAAAATCAAATTCACATTCCCTGGAACTGCAAAAGCTTCTCATGTAGTTTAGCCCCACAAGTTCTATAGAAATCAATTTGCTGAATACAATTTTCATCTCTTTGCCATTTTCACTTCCCTCATTGCTTACTATTTCCTTTACATTACCACAGTTGATTACCTTCATGGTCTTCAGTTGAACCATGCTTTGGGCCGTGGAGAATGCCATTAAGTTCCTTAATCGCGAACAATGCTTCAGTTCCAAATATGTCAAGTAAGTCAATGATACAGAGGGAGGAGCCAAATTGTTCAGTAAGTCACAGTTTTTTAAGCTTAAAAGCTCTAGTCTTCGTAGAACTGGAACTCGTCCTAATCCTAGATCCCTTATCTTTGAATGAACCAAAACTAATTCCTTCAGCTGCAATGTGATTCCGAATCTTTCTTGACGTGCAAAGTTTGCTCTTGGCTCTACCTCTTGAAGAAAAGAAGGGTAAACCATTTTTAACTTTTCTAAATTTGACATACAGTATGGAAACTGCCAGAGAAGATCGACACTTTCAACTGACATCAAAGTAAGCTCTTTTAGACGTTGCATTTGATACTTTGGTAACAACTCTTGTGCTTCATCGAAGTCAATTTCCATATACTCCAAATTGGGCAACACCTACATAATAAAAGAAATAAATGTGAATATTAAAACTACCACTAAAAATGATCATTTTAAGAATGATAATAATAATAATGATAAAAACAAAATAATATTTTTTTTATCTCTTTTTGGAATTAAGTAATCTTAAAATTTTATTTTTATTTAGTTTTCATTTTATTATCAAGTATTTTTAAATTTACGTTTCTTTGTAATCTTTTATTCTTGACTAAACATTCTTTTTGCTTGAACTCAAACAAACACTACCTCTTCAGCTGAAAAAACACATTCTTCTTCTTTCTTTGTTGTTTCACTGGTTTCTTTGAGGAATGTTTTAAGCGTCACACGCGTGCCGATGCTCAACTCCTTCAACTTTGGACACTTTATAAGATGTTTCCCCTTGTAGAAATGCTTGATGTTTGGTAGCCATTGTAATCTCACACACACTAGTTCAGGAAACACCAATGGATCATTGTTAACACCTGATGCAACTTGACTTGCAACAATTTCCACCATTTTCTCACAATGCAATGTTGATATGCGTTCAAGCTTTGGAACATCTTTGGCCACAGAAGAGGGAAACAAGTTCCTCAATTCATTACAATTATATATATCTATAGTTCGCAACTTTTTAAAATTAAGAATCCCATTTGGATCTGTACTCCATAACTGTTTCAACTTTGGGAGATTTTCAAGAAGAATAGCTTGCAAATTTGTGTCTATCCCTCCAAATTCATCTATCTCTTTATAATCATTGATTTCAAAAATCTCTTCCACCGACAGGCAACTACAAACTGTCAAGTTGTCCAAACATTCAACCCATCCTTTCATGTGACTCGGAAAAATCTTGTTTAGTTTATTGCATTCTTCAATTTTTACGGAAGCGAGATTAGAAAAGGAATCAACACTCACTTTAGTTTGCCATATATTTGTTAATCTATTCATTTTGCTAAGGTGGATTTCCTCTAACATAGGGAAGACACAAACCTGCATTTTTACGAAAACAAACTATTATTACATATAGAAATTAAACAAAAATACATAAGGTAGAATGTGATCGTGTAAAGTTAACATTTACTTATTTAAACCAATACACACCTTGTCAGCACTGTTTTCTTCAGTCTCAAAAATCTTCTCCATAATCCGACACTCACTTATGACAAGGCTTTTCAACTTCTTCAAACTGTTAGCCATAGATAGTGAACATAGATATGTCAATTTATCACAATGTTTCACAACTATTTTTATCAAGTTTTGGCCCCCAAAACATGCCGAGTGTTTGTCGCTCCATATCTTGTGGATGTTGAGTGAGGATATATTCAAGCTCTCTAAGTTTGGAGTTGCAACCTAAAACATATGTAATTAATATATTTCAACAATTAAACAGATTATTTGAATTTATAAGTATATAATATCATACCAGTTCACCAAAAAGAGGAGTCTTGTCATTTTGCACATCTTCACCGACAATTTCTCTACTACCCCCATTCGTAGTTTGAAGCTCTATTACATGTGATCCATAGGACCCATCCACTATGGTATAAAAACTTGTAAATGATGGTAACGATTGAAGTGTCAAAGACTGCAACTTATGAAACTCAAGTTGACCATAATCCACTGGTATTTGAAGGATTTCCTTTAAAGATCCACATTCACAAACCTCAATTATTTCTACACTGGTAGGAAATTTATCCATAAAAGAATTACATTCCGAAATCTCACATGTTTTTGAACTAGTAAGAACCTTAAGTGCGTAAAAGGAGTGGAGATTCTTCAATCGGTTACACACTTCAACTTTGATGGCTTTTAATTTGGCGAATGACGCAGCTGTAAGAAGACCGTAACATATCACCTCTAAGTTCACTAGATTGTAGAGGCATAGAGATTCCAAATTGGGAAAAATGTCCACACAATTAGACAATGTTGTTGAATTGAGATATTTGATGTTATTGTTATTTACAATGTGCAAGTGTTTTAGATATGGAAATCCATCTACATTCAACTCATTAACGACATTTTGAACACCATCTACATTTCCCAACAACAAACATTGTACTGTTTTAAACAACATTTTAATGCCTTCGTAGGAGTGAATGTCACTGGCATCATTCAGTTGCAATGCCAAAACTCTAAATGTTTCATACTTATCAGGCATCCTAAAGTCTCCAACAGAAAACATTTCCAAGTCTCCAACCACAATCTTGTAATCTTTTAACCTATCAAAGAACAAGTGATCGGGCAAAACTGAAACACAAGGGATGCTTAAGTCCACCACTTTCAACTGATACAAATTCTTTATTTCAGAAAGAAACAAATTTTGACCTTGGTTTGTCTCTCCTTCCCCCAACATTCTAATCACAGACTTTCTTATATACAACTCTTCTAAATGTGTCAAACTTGATAGAAGATGTGGTGGAATATTAGTATCCACTATGAAACAATCACTGATGTCTAAAAGTTGTAACTTATCCAAGCACCCTAACTCAGTAGGCAAAGTTTTTAGTTGAGATCCAGAGAAGCTGAGAATTCTTAATTTTTTCAGGTCTCCTATATGTAAGTTGTCATCCAATGTGCATCGCTCCAAACAAAGCATTCTAAGCTTTAATAGACATTTAATGGAAGATGGTAATCTTGATAGACGAAAACCAATCAATATTAAAACTTTGAGATTTTTCATTCCTTCAAAAAAATTCTCGGGTATTATCAAAGATGGATCATTAGTGTCTATTTGAAAAAATTTAAGTTGAGAACAATTTATCTCTTTAGGAAGCCCGTCAACAATATCACAACTGCATATCGACATAGAAGTGCAACTCTCTAGTTCGGGCCAATCATCTAGTTTGCCATTTCTGAGTGTAAAAACATTTCTATCATTGTTAGCTATGGACAAAGCAGCATCTCGAACCAAGTCATGCATATTGAAATGATTATTAGAACTTCCATCCAACAGTAAGCCTGAATCCTTTAGCTTTTGGATTGACGTTTTAATTCTATCCCGAGCTTCCCAAATTGAGGAGACCCCTTCAAGTATACCCAAACCAAAACAATATTTCACTAGGTCCATAATTAGTGGCTGATGGCCCATTTGAGCACAAAGTAAGAAAATGGACTTTATCTCCTCATTTTCTAGATGGTCATAACTCATCTTCACTGAGATATCCATAGATGTTTGCACTTCCACTAATTCTTGTCTTTTAAGTTTTTCTAGTGTAGCTTCCCATACTGGCTCACCCTTGCTTCGTAATGCCCTTGCGACTGTAACTATTGCCATTGGTAACCCTGCACAATATTTTTTCACAATTTCCTGTTTAGAGTCTGACATTTCATTACGTATTCCAGCCAACTTTTGAAACAACATCAAAGCATCCTTGTCATCTAATTCCTTTACGCAAAAAGTCGACTTTATATCCATTTTATCACACAATATCTTTTTATCCCGTGAAGTTAGCAAAATTTTGCACCCCTTGTGACTACCAAGGATTTTTTCTTTGTTCAACACTTTGTAAGTGTGATCCTTGTTATCATTATTTTTTGCCAACTTTTGGTCACTATGATCTTTATTATCATTTTTTTTGGCCAACTTTTGGTGATTATGATCCTCGAAATTTTGGTGATTATAATCCTCGAACTTTTGGTGATTATGATCCTTGTTATCACTGATTGAGACATCCTCATAATCATCTTCATCATCAAAAAGTGGAATCCCTAATTTGTTCAGGTCCAATTTATCCCAAAGATCATCCAAGATTAAAAGGGTGTTCCCTTTTTTTTCTTTAACCTCCTCCGTAGACAATCAGCTCTCACATTTTCACCTTCCCCTTCCAATCTCAATCCTAACACATAAGCAATTTCCTCCTGGACATTTTGTAGATTGGGATTGGCTGTTATTTCTACTTTAACCACCACATCAAACACCTTCTTGTCTTTAGCTTTTCTTGCAATTTCTTTGATTAAAGTGCTTTTACCCACACCCGCTGGCCCATACAATCCAATTATTCTCACAGTGGAATCCTCAAGTTGTGTCATTACTTTTTCCATTATGGATTTTGTAGAACCAAATTCTACAAAGTCGGAATTAAACAAAGTGGCATCATTAGAAGTTACATCTTCCCTATAGGAAACTTCATCAAAGTTGGGGGACTCATCAATTAGTTTTTTAACATCCACTTCCATTTTCTTTGCTCGTCTTCCTAACCTGTGTCTATTCAACAAGTACGAAAAAACATAACAACTGAGCGACCTAGCTCTTTTGTGGCCATCATCATTCTCAAACACATTCATTAGAGTCTCAATTTCATTCACTTTTCGAACCCATTCAATAACCTTACCTTCAATGCTGTTTAGATTTTTCTGAGTATCATCACATTGATGATTTATCCTCTCTTTTTCAAATCCAAGATCCTTAACACTATTGCTTAGTTCAAGAACATTTTGCTTGTAACAGATGATGTAAGTCACATGTCGAACACCAAGTTTTGATATAAAATCAATCACTGCCTCAACAGGTTTGCTAAAAGGCCCCAAATAATCCATTCTTAAAGCTTGATTATCTTTTACAAGGCTGGGTCACATCTCTTTTCCAACAAAACATAAAGTGAAAACATATCAGTCAATAACTAAATAAGAAAAGAGGATATTGTTTCATCTATAAAAAAGCCATGAGTAGATATATTAAAATGAAACCAAACAATGATGTGTTAAAATTTATAAAAGCATGCTAAATTTAAAAGCATGAATGAAAAATATTCAGTTAACATTGTATTAGAATGATATTTTAATAAAGTATTTTTGACAATAAAAAGTCTTACAGATTTTAAGAGATTATGTAAGTGATATACTTATATGTTTTCTTAAAAGTCTTTAAAACGATTAATATTTTATAGTTTCAATTTTAGAGGGTTTGTGTAGTAAAGTTAAAAGATTTAAAAGAATTCTATAAATGTATAAGATTTAAAAATAACTTCATGAATTTAGAAAACTTTCAGAATTTTTATGATGTTATAAAGACTGACATCGTTTGGACAAAATAGAAAATCGAGACAACTTTTTTCATTCTTTTAAAACTTTTTTGTTTTTTACTTCGTGCTTTACTATATTATTTTATCTATTATATATCAGTTTTTACATTTCGCTTAAAGAGTTTGAACAATAATTTTACATTATGACTTTTGTTATCTTGAAATATGAAAATAAATATTTTATATCCTAGTTCAGTTGGAAGTTTTTCATAATTACACTATTTACAAAGAAATTAATCATGTAGTACACAGGAATTGCTTTTCATGCTTTAATTTTTTAATCAATTATCTTTGCTTCTTTTCAATTTGGGCATTAATGTTTTCAAATTTTAAACAAATGTTTACATAATTACAATTTAGTTTGAATTAGCACTTAATTTAAGTTTGATTAATTTGCTGACTAAAGGAGTGATTATTTAAACACGAAAGCAAATGAAGCCTTTAAATTAAAGACCATATTTGCTTTAGTTAGCTTTCACCTTCACTCTCATTCTAGCCAACATACAACCAAGAGAGGACTCTAAGTTTGAGCGTTGCTGCAACAAGACATAAATCTCAGTTACGTTGTGTTTGTTTCATCAGGTTTATTGTTGAGGAAGATGGAAAAGCATGAATGTTTGCCGTTTATATCGGTTTATGTGTGTGAAAAAATGAAGAAAGAAAGGGGAGGAAAGTGGGAATGTTGTGATGATTGTGAGCTACTCTATGTGGGTAACGATGGAGGAAAGTTGTAGCATATTGGTTTTTATTTTATTTTTTTATGAGTTGAGATAACCCAATTGCCTCCAATTAATATATGTGTTATTGTTAATAAAAAATTTAATATAGAGAAAAGAACAAGGACAACTGAATTTTTACATATTTGTCCTTACTTTTTAGTGAACATAAACAAAGAAAGAATTCTTGCATAACTAAAATGGCAAATAAGTTTATGGTGTTAATGATGTAGGGAAGAAAGACATAATCGATTATGGCTAAAAGCATAATTGCTTAAGCTAAAAAAGACACAGCTCACTATATAGTCATTATTCATTATATGGCCTTTTACAATTACGCCTTACGAAAATAATAAATTAATAGTTAAAGGTATCAATTAACTCATGTCATGGTCCATGGGTCAATCCAAATTCACTCCTAAATAAGTCCCCTCTTATGAGAACACCAAGTGAGTAGGCAAAAAAAAAAATCTTAGTCCCTCAAGTCCCCTCTTACGATGAGTTAGGGTCAGGGTTAAAGTGGACTTGACTTCACTACATGACTTTAATTAACTCTTAAATACAACACCTGGGTCTAAAGACGAGCTGAGTTGTCTCGACTCGAAGGTCGACCTAAGTCCACTTGAACCGAAGTTCAAACTGATTCAGCTCAAATCGAAGGTCAAATCAAGTTAGTCTGATCCAAAGTTATAGTCGAGTCAGTTTGGGACGAAAGTCTAGACAAGTCGACTAGGCTGAAGGTCGAGATGAGACCATGAGGTCGATGATCGAGACAAACTTGCCTAAGCCAAAGCTCTAGACGATTCATCATACACCAAAATAGAGACAGGTCAAGGATAGACCGACCCAGGTCGAGGATCGAGACGAACCAGCCTTGATAAACGGTCGAGACGGGCCAATAGAGGTTTAAGATTAAGACAAGTTAGCTTGGGTTAAAGGTCAAAATAGGCCAAAAGTGGAACAAATTCGACCAGAAGGTTGAGATGGGCTAGCTCACGCGGAAGGATGAGACCACCCATTTTTGAGAAAAATTCGAGATAGGCGGGCCAGGATTGAAGGTCAAAATAGACAAACTAATGATGAATGTCGAGACGAGCAAACCCAAGTAAAATGCCTAGATGGACCAACTTTGGGAGAAAGTCAAGACGGGTGTGCTCGAGCACGAAAGTCGATGGCTTGATTATGTTGATTTGAAAATGTTTCTTTGGTTATAAGGAGAACATAATTATTGATTATATTTAACTATAACTAATTATATTTAACTCACGCTGAAGGACGAGACCACCCATTTTTGAGAAAAATTCAAGATAGGCAGGCCAGGATTGAAGGTCTAAATGGGCATACTAATGATGAAGGTCGAGACGAACAAACCCCCGAGTAAAATGCCTAGATGGGTCAACTTTGGGAGAAAGTCAAGACGAGTGTGCTCGAGAAGGAAAGTCGATGGCTCGATTATGTTGATTCGAAAATGTTTCTTTGGTTATAAGGAGAACATAATTATTGATTATATTTAACTATAACTAATTATATTAGTCTTTAAACTTATAACTCTTTTGAAAAGGAAGCTCTCTCTCATTCATTTCAATGATTCCATACTCTGAGAAGAGAGTCTTGTTATTTTCTAAAAGAGATATTCTAAGAGTGTCATAGATTACATCTTATGTGGAAAAGAAGAGCTCAAACTTCATCAAGAAAAGTGATCACGTTATTGTACAATCTATCACATATAAAGCCATATCTTTCTTTCTTTTTTTGTAATCAGGTATTGTGAATCTTGCACTGATGTATTGGTATGTGTACTATAGGTAATTGAGTATTTTCCTTACCTAGCTTAGAGCTTCTTGAAAGGAGTTTTAAAAAGTGTTTTTAGTTTTCTTCTGATTGCATAAATACTCTTGTAATTTAATAAATCAAGTTTTGTAGTGAAAAATCTAACTCAGATTGTCTGGATCAACTAAATGTATATTCTAATCAAGCTATTATAAAAATTCTTGTGAGTTTTTGAGTTTTATTTTTTGCTCATTATCTTGAATTCTTTATTGTTTTCAATGTTCATTCATTATTGCACTAATTTTCCCTTATCATCAACAATTTTAAGCAAAATTTTCTTTGAATTATTTTAAGATCATTTTTTAACCAATTTACCCCTTTTGGTTGTGTTTTAACCATTTTGTAATTTACCAACATTATAGAAAGGCAAACCCAAGGTTTGTGGAATTCAAATGAAAATGGAAGGAATAGCAAATGATACATAGGATGGAATTTAAGAATGATTTCACATTAATGGATCTTATTATAATTGTCTTAGAAAACAAATATTTTTTTATTCCTTGTACATTTAATGTAATATATATTTTTCCAAATTCGTTATAATTTAAGATCAACCAATATAAAATATGTGTTCAATATTTACAAAATATATACTATTTTGACATCAAATTTTGTATAAATTAAAATACTTTTTACAACATAAAATAACATTTTTCTACTAGTTTCTCTTTATTGGATTTTTACTTAATATTCAAATAAGCTTAGCTAAACCGATTGAATTTGAAACAAAAAAACTCATGAACTTTTTTATGATAATATATTATGATCTCTTTTGTTTTCAATTCAATTAATACTATTTCTTTTCAGTAAATCATGGTTAGATGAAGTAATGGTTAGAAAACTCAATCGTGGTCAATATCTAAAGTAGAATAATTAATATTTCTTGCTAACAAGAATAATGTTTGATTTGCTAATATATATATTTGATAATTCTAAAGTATAAATCGGATTAAGCAATTCAACTAGAATATAGGACAACTGATCAGTGATCGATTTATTCAAATAAGATAATCAGCTCAAAAAAGATTCAGTAACTGGTAATTTCAGAATCTTACCTTGAGTGTGAGACAAACTAAGAATAAGAAAACTCTTATTCATCACCATCAAGTGCTCCATTTTCCATTTCTTTTCCACTTTTGTGTTTTCTTTCCCTTTCTGAATATTCCCCTCGTTTAGAACTGCTGCTGCTGTGTAAAACTTCAAATTATTGTTCGCTAACTTCATAATATTTGTAAAGCCGTGACAGTTAAAAGATCCAAAAATTGTACGAAATTGCCATCTTTGTATGAATCAAATTTCTTAAAATCTTAAAATCTTAAATGAAAAACGAGCCAATATACAGATTGATAGATTGATATTTATATAAGCTACGAAACACACCTCTGATATTGGAATTGAATGACCTTAGGTTCTGATTTGGCTTTCGTTGTCACTGTTCCAAAACCTAACATCTAGCAACACTGCAAGAGAATACGGAGAGCATATGAGAAAGAGGAGGGTATTAACAGAAGTGACCCACACCAACTTTTTCGATTCCTTGCATATGTTTGACGCACTTTTTCTTTGAGAAAGTTTCACCAGTGTGAGTGAGCATTGAGAGGTTTTTCCAGTGTTATACTGAATTTGGGGGAAAGTAATCGCATTTGATCTATTAATGTTTTAGAATATATCCGTTGGTGCATGTTAGGATTTGATTTTGAAATACATGAAAAATGCAATTAAAAATTTAGAAAAAAATAAGAGAGAATTGAGAGATAAAGACACATGCTAATAGAATAATGAAATAGAAAAAGAAAAAAAAAAGAAAAAGGAAGAAGAAAGAAGGAAAGAAAAAGAAAAAGTAATGAATCAAAGTAAAATATTCCTTAGTACTAAATTTTGATAATTTTTTTTATAATCTCAATTTTAAGTATCATTTTTTAAATAATTTTTTTTAATTATTTTTAATATTTAAAAATTATTTAGAAGATCACACTTCAAGAAAATTATTAAAATTTAATAGTTAAAATATTATTCTCTTAACAAAGATCCATGATCTAACATTTTACACGTGGTGTTCCCACGTTAGAGTCCGGTAAGAACCAACGAATAATGCGCTAAACTCGTAATTATTATTGCCATTGTTAATGGATTCATACATTTGGTTCTGCAATTTAAAATTGAAAAGTTAAAAGTAAAGCAGATTAGAGAATAACTTTTGGGTTATAATAAAACAAGTTGCCCTCAAAAGATTAGATAGATATGTATGAAGGTCTTGTGTTGATTTTATTTTACTATTATTTTTGCATGACTGATTAGAACCACTTCCGATGTCGTTTTAAAATATTGGTGCATGAGGCCACCTTCTACCCACTTACTAAAGTAACCTATTTTGATGCATAATTGTAAGTATCTTCATAATTAAAAGTTGTTGCAAAAATTATATTTTATTTTAGGTGCATACATAAAGTAATTAAGGTTGCAACAATTGAAATGTGTATCGTAATAATTAGAAACTGAATCGTATAAAAAATATCAAACTATTTAAAAGGAAATTGCATTGAGTTATTATATTTAGTTTCGAATATTTGACAATTATTTTTAAATAAAACTATTTGAACTAAATTAGATTGTATTATCATTTGTATTTAAACACCAAAATTCCTATAAAAGTAAATTACAATTTGACTCCTCTAATTTAGTATCAAACTCAAAATAAATGAAAACATTAGATTCAATCAATATCATTCAATTACAATTTCAACAATAATTACTTAAAAACTCAACAATGGTTACTTGTGTTCCAAGTAATAACAAGGAAAGAGTGAGATGACACAAAATCTTATAGACACTGTGAAGCATTGTGAAACGAATTTAACTTTCAATCAAAGCATAAACTAATTAAAATAATTCTATTTTTATAAAGAAACAGAGTAAAAAAATTAAACACTCCCGTAATAGTAAATTGAGAAATATTAGACTAAAATTTACACTTTTACTGAGAATTATTTACATAGAAATGTGTCAGAATACAATGATAGGATTTGATTTTGAATTACATAAAAGTAGAATTAATAATTTAGAAAGAAATTGAGAGATAAAGAGGTATATATCATCGCATCATATCACTAAAAAAATTAAAATAAATAATCTAAAAGTGATGAGAGTGATGAGTTAAAAATAAATAAAAAAAATGGATTAAAATATTATTATTCAAGAGATATATTCATAGAATAATAAAATAAAGAAAAGAAAAAGAAAGAGAGAAATAAAAGAAAAAAGAAAAGAAAAATCTGATATGTCATATTTTACACTTGTAGTGTTCACATACCAGAGTCTCTAACAGCCCACTAATAATGTTTTAAATTTTAATCATTACCACCATTGTTTATATATTCTTACATGTTAATGGTGTTGGTAATTTTGGATCACACATATATATGATACATAATTAAATGTGTTAAAGCATTATTTATTTAAGTCAAATAATAAAGTGATATGATTAAATTAAAATTTTGGCTAAAGGCATGTGTCATGAAAATAAAAACTGTGTAGAGATTATAAAATAATTTCTAATTTGATGAGAGACCAAATTAGAAATACGGAATCTTTGAGTAATTAACCTAATCAGGTTATTTAAAGGGTCATGATCCTCTCCTGAGAGCACACAGGTAGAACGTAAATTTTCTATTCCTGATTTTTCTCTGTATCCCCATCAGGAGAGAAAACCTAGAAGGAAATATAGGTACTCTACAGATTGAAGATCAGGATTGAAGATCAGATGACCAACAATAACATTACTATTAGAGATGGCAAATAAACCCGTCCCCGTGGGTATTGCCCGAACCCGTCCCCGTTTTGACGGGGAATCCCCGCATTGACTGGGTATGGGTATGGGTATGGGGAATCCCCGATTTTTTCAATTAGGTATGGGTATGGGGATGGGGATGAATATATCCCCGCCATAATACCCGTCCCCGCCATCTTTCCATCATCGTTTAAATTATTAAAATATTCACAATTAATTAAGTAACCCTATATATTCTTTTTATTTTTTATTTCTTCTAAATATTTGGTTTGTCATGAAACTCATTCGCATCTCCAATATATTTTTTATCTTATCATAATCTTTATGTAATTATGTTAAAATGATGTATGTCAATTAAAAAAAAATTATGTCTGACATTTGAATATTTCTATTATTTTTTAATATTTTTATTTATTGTATATTTTCCTTTCACATGAGAATGTTTAATACTCTTAATTTAAGTGTTTAATAGCATAAACATTTCATTTACTTGGTAATATAAAAAAATCTTTTCTTATTATTATTAATTTTTATTTCATTTCAATAACTCTTTTATTTCGCTAAAACAATTTTTGTTATTTTTCAACCATTGAGTATATATGTTGATATTTGAAAAGTTTTCTTAGATCTCTAAGATATTTTTCGTCTTATCATACCCTAAATTATACATTTGTTTTTTCTTTGTGCAATTCTTTTCAATAGTCTCCAAATTGTTTATAAGACACACATTTGTTAATTTTTTAATATTTTTATTTTTGTTCATTTTCATCATGTAGAATACTATTTCGATAATTTTTATCTAATTATTTTTTATTTTCTAACTCATTACAATCATACTTTAATTTTTCACTATAATTGTATAAATAATTTTTATTTACTACAATATAAAAATTTAATGTAATTGTCATGAATATTTTTTTATCACCATCCAACATATATTGGAGTTTAAAAGATACAATATCTATGATAAAATTTTATTATGTTTATTATTTGTTCTTTGCTTCATTTTTTTTTATCAACCATTGAGTATATATGTTGATATTTGAAAAGTTTTCTTAGATCTTTAAGATATTTTTCATCTTATCATACCCTTAATTATATATTTGTTTTCTTTTGTGTGATTCCTTCCAATAGTATCCAAATTGTTTATAAGACACACATTTGTTAATTTTTTAATATTTTTTTTGTTTATTTTCATCATGTAGAATACTATTTCGATAAATTTTATCTAATTATTTTTTATTTTCTAACTCATTACAATCATACTTTAAGTTTTTCACTATAATTGTATAAATAATTTTTATTTACTACAATATAAAAAATTAATGTAATTGTCATGAATATTTTTTATTACCATCCAACATATATTAGAGTTTAAAATATACAAGATCTATGATAAAATTTTATTATGTTTATTATTTGTTCTTTGCGTCATTTCTTTATCAACCATTGAGTATATATGTTGATATTTGAAAAGTTTTCTTAGATCTCTAAAATATTTTTCATCTTATCATACCCTTAATTATATATTTGTTTCTTTTTGTGTGATTACTTCCAATAGTCTCCAAATTGTTTATAAGACACACATTTGATAATTTCTTAATATTTTTATTTTTTGTTTATTTTCATCATGTAGAATACTATTTTGATAAATTTTATCTAATTATTTTTTATTTTTTAACTCATTACAATCATACTTTAATTTTTTCAATATAATTGTATAAATAATTTTTATTTACTATAATATAAAAATTTAATGTAATTGCCATGAATATTTTTTTACCACCATCCAACATATATTGTGGTTCAAAAGATACAAGATCTATGTTAAAATTTAATTATTATGTTTATTATTTGTTATTTGCATCATTTTGATCAACTGATGTATTATAACTTTTATTAGTGTATAAAATATAGATTCATTATAATTTAAAAAATTGAAGTAAACAAACATTTAAAATATATTTTAATTTAAATATTTTTTTCCTTTTATATTTTTTTAAAAATATTTTTTCCTTTTATAGTTTTTTTAAAAAATATTTTTAAAGTTTATCAACTAGGTTTCATTAATGTTTGCAAATTTAATAAATGTTTGTGTTCTCATTAAATTTTATTTGGTATTCTAATCTAAAATGTAAACAATTATAATTTATTTGAAAGTATTTGATATCAAAGAAACAACCATACTCCTAATATTGAACATTTGATAATATTATGTTTCCTTTACCGTAATTTTTATTATTTTATAAAAATTAGTTAAAATTAATATTAAAGTAGTAAGTAAACGGGTACGGGTATGAGTACGAGATTATACCCGTTACCCGATGGGAATGGAAATGAGACAAAAGTTTGATACCCGTTGGGTTTGGGTATGGGGATGAGGATGAATTTTTTTTACGGAAATGGGTATGGGATAGTTAAACCCGTCCCCGCCCCGCCCTGTTGCCATCCCTTACTATCATTATGTCTAATTCAAGTATGTTTTTATACTCGGCTTATAACATGTTTATGGGTATGAGATAATATTTATAATTGATCCTTAAAATCAATATTAGAATTGATTATCTATCAAAAGGTAATGAAGAGAGAATAACTTTTACATTATAATAAAACATGGTGCACTTCTTCAAGATTAGTTAGACATATATCTATCAGGATCTTCTTGTATTGATTTTATTTTACCATTCTTTACATGACAGATTATAACAATTCTCAGGACACTTTCCACACACTCACTAAAATAATCAATCATTTAAACGTATAATTTATTCTAAGATGCTTGTTAGTAACGCATTATCCATTCACCTACCCAGCCCTTGAGACACTCGTAAACACAAGACATCTAATTATAACATGATAACATGGTAAAAGACACTTCCATCAATAATTAAAATAAATACAAATTATTGCATATATTACGTTTTACTCTAACTAGGCGCATATATAGAATAATAGGCATTAGTTCAAAAATATAGAATAACGATCGAAATAGAAGATAATTTCCTCAAAAATGTTGTGTATGATGAAATGGTGACAGTTTTTAAATTATTAGAAAATATTAGACAACGGATAACTTAAAATCGTCATATTGCTTTATAGGCGACGATTTTTTTGAGGAAATAATTTTCTATAGTGTGTGATAGACAACAATTTTAACTTAATTATCCCTGATCTTTGTTGATTTGGTCTTCTCTATTTTTTTCTTGCTACTCTTACATACTAATTTTTCTCCTTCTCCTCTTATTTTCTATACTAACCTTATTTTAGTTAAATATTTATAGTTAATATTGGCTTAGCTGATCAAATTGTCCCGGATTTTATCGAAGAATTTTAAAATTTTAATTATTAATAGATTTTTTGTTAGTAAAATTTATCAGTAATTATATAACTTAAAATTTGTATGTAAAATTTAATGGAATTTGAAAATTGTTTATCATTGACGAATTTTTTCGTTAATAAAATTTATCAATAGTTACATATTTTAAAATTTGTCGGTAATTAAAAATGTTAATTACAAATCCATTGATAAAAAGAACCACAATTTCTCTTGCTCGAATTTGACAAGAAATATATTATAAATTAAATAGGTGAGTTTAGATAAAGAAGAGAGAAAGAAAAAGGTAGACAAAGAAGAGGAGAGAAAGATTGTCTATTTATTTAAATTAAAGTTAATCCTGTTGGAGTTGAGAAGCAATTTGATTATTGATTAAACTCTACTTTCTTTGGTTTCTCATCACACGCCATCAATCTAAACATGTGCTTCGTAATATTTCTTTCAAGTTAAAATAAAACTAAAAAAAAAAACAAAAAAGTTACAAATTGATACATTACATTATCTTTAGTAGTTGTACATTATTAACAAAAATAATCAAATTGAATTAATATTTTTTAAATTGACACCAAATTGAAATTAAAAAAATTTAAAAGATTAATTTAATATTTTTTTATAAAAAAAACAAATAATTAACTGAACTTGTTTTTTATTAAAAAAATATAAAAGACGATATGGAAGTACTTGAGATAATCCCATCTATACGACGTTAAACAACTTCAATCTTATCTAAACTTGTCGAGTAGATTCAAGAAATGGACAAATTGGTCCTCAATTGCTAGCTATTGCAATAAAGTATTATGTCAAAACATGAAATATAGATGAAATTAACAGCAAATGAACAGAAACATAATCTTTTTTTTTTTTATCAACACACATAACACACAAGTAATACAATCAATATTTTTGTGACACAGTTCATCACTCCTTACTCAATATTTATGACCTTTCATGAGATTTCATCTCACACATTACATAATATAGATAATAATGTATTTCATCATCAATCAGGTACAACAATACAATTTTGTTTTTTAAAACACAATCATACGTAGTAAAATAGGGACACATTCATCTTCATCCACACTTTATGCCTTCAATCTCCTCTTAATTACTGCAATTTGGAGTCAACCTAGACAAATTATAAAAACAATTACTATTGATTAAGAAAAAAAAATATGAATTTAAGTATAGAATAATTCAAAGCATTATAACGAATATCATGCTATACATAATTGTCATAGCTAAAACATGACAAAGAAATGTTACAATTAGAATTAAGACGTGTAGAAGTATGCGTGCGTACCTGTTCTTCAGAAGTTCTTCGCACAGCAGAATTAAGATCGCTTTCCTCTCGCGGGCTCTCATATTCTTCGTAGTACCACTCACCGAAAGTTTTCATGGAGCTGCAGTTGATGACGTGGACTTCCTCCAAGGATGGAAAACTTAAAGTAAGATTGTCAGCGTAAAAGCACCTTAACTTTTCTAATCTTGTAAGATCCAAAACCCGGAGCCGCTGAAATATTATTTCTTTGTCCTGATCTTCAGATTCCTCTGCAACAATTGTCATCAATCCTGCACAATCTTTCACAACTAGAGTTTCGAGTTTCTCAAGATCTGTGGCTACCGATGCTGGAAACAGTCTTTGAAGGCATTTACATCTATCAACAAACACTTTCTGTAGATTGTGCATGCTTAGAATTCTATGAGGATCTTCATTCCAAACAGTTTCCAGATTTGGCAGCTCCGATAAAACCAATTCATTTAGAGGAAAAGTAACTAATGTATCTTGTGTTGTGCATTTGACATCAAATATGGTTTTCATATAATCACAATTCTGAACTTTCAATGTTTGCAATCGAGGTAATAAAGGAAGCAAAGTGAAGGGAAGTGCATCTGATAAAGAGTGGCACCCGTCCAGAATCAAGGTTTCCAAGTTACTGAAGCAAAAGTTTGGGATCTGCAGTGAGATACGCCATATGTCTTGTAGGTCTGCCCTATCTCTGAACTCAAGACTCCGTTGCCATTGCGAGGATTCTCTCTTTCGAAATCACATGCAAACGAATAAATAAACACATGAAATTTATCTTTTCCAAAGATGAACAAGAATTAGGATTTTTTTTCTGATTCGTATTATAAATATATTAAACACTTACGTTTATCAAAAATGCCTTCCTCATAGTATAGTTGAGATCAATTTCCAATGTAACAGGACCTGATACTTCCAATTTAACTTCCAAATCTTTAGCTGTCTTTAGAGTACCTGAACATAAAGTTATCATCTCGTTGCAATCTGTTATTGAGAGTTCCTTTAAGGATGGGAAACTCAAACTCCCTTTGTAGAAGCTTTTGAGATTTTCTAAATATTCAAGATTCAAACAACTGAGCTGCCGAAATATTATTTCATCCTCATTTGATTCCTCTCCCTCCTTGGACACTATCTCTTTGATTGATGAACACCATTTTATTTCCATTGTTTTTAGTTTAGTCAAACTTTTGACTGTTGAGGATGTCAACAAATATGGCAGACTATTGCAATTTTGTACTTTGAAACATGTCAAATTGGAGAGAGGCAAGTTTAACCCAATGGAAATGAGATTTTCAAGAGACTCCAAATGTAATTCTTTCAGCTGTAAGAGAGATCCATTATGATAATCCACATCATTAGGGCTTTCACAACTGAAGATCTCCTTGAAGGAACCATCACACACCACAAGCTTCTCTATATTGGGAACCTGTTCTACAATTTCATTTCGAAATACATCCGACCCAAAGCACAGAGTAAGAGCTTTTAAGTTGTCTAAGACCTTCTGTAATTCTCCTCGCAAAATCATCTTCATTCCATTTTCTCCCAGTAACAGGCACTATAATAATCGAGGATAACACAAGCAGAAGCTGGTTAGGACTGACAAAGACACAGATCTTTTAAATTTTCATGCCAAAACATACAGATAATTAGTGAAAAATTATTAATTCTTAATTTACAAAAAGAAATGGAGAACCAAGCCTCCTCTCACCCAACAAAACTCCATCACTCTCCTGTCTCGTTATATATATTTTGCAATATTCAATTTGGAGACACTGATCTAAATTATGAAACATAGAGAAAGTGCTAAAACAATAATACCTTTTCAGCAATGAGTTGATCCTCGGAATGTGATTCCATATTTGTATAAATGTCAGACTTGAGCGAGCAGTAGTAAAAATACTCGAACTTTGGCAAACCACGTAATTTCAATGTTCTCGCACAGGGACAGGGAAACGGAACCTCCACATTTGTTCCTCTTGGATCTGTATTATTTTCTGCAACAATTACCATCAATTCCTCACAGTTTTCCACTACTAGGTTTTCAAGTTCCACAATATCTTTGGCCACTGATGTGGGAAACAGGCTTTTAAGGCATTTACAATCCTTAACATATACTTCTCTTAGATGTTGCATGCATAAAATTCTACGAAGATCTTCATTCCAAACACTTTCCAAGTTTGGCAGCTTCCTTAGAACCAATTTCTTCAGAGAAAAAGTAATTAATGTGTCTTGTGTTGTACCTTTGACATCGAATATGGTTTTGACAGAATCACAGTTTCCAACTTGCAATGTTTCCAATTTAGGTAACAAAGGAAGCAAATGGAAGGGTAGCACTGCATCCAATGAAAACTGACAGTTATCCACAAACAATTGGGTCAACTCACTGAAACAAAAGTAGTCGGGGATCTGCTTTGGGTCTTGCCATATCTCTTGTAACCCATCTCCTAGAACAGCTCGATTAAGTTTTGAAATCTGCACGTCCAAAAAATAAATAAAAATATGAATTTATTTATTTATTACAGGAGTTAATAAGAATTGATTTTTGTTTTTTTACATTAGTAGATTACAAATATGAAATATCCACTAATTTTATTTAGAATCATTTTTTAGTAATAAAACTTAGTTAGCTATATCTAAAAGAATTTTCCTAACGAATCACGTTTTCTAATTCACATTACTTGACTTCAAGACCTTCACAAACAAGTTAAGAACTGGGACTTATAATTTTTGTTTAGTTATCTTAATATAAAATTTGGTTCAATACCTATATGTTTGGGACAATAGTTAAAATATGTCAAAAAAAAAAAAAAATACTTTTATGAATTTGAAAATTTTTAATTTTTTATTATTTCAAAAATTTATCCAATTGTGTAAACTTTTCCAGCAAGTTGTCCTAAACCTGTTTTGCATGTTTAAACATATGCTATAAATATATGTCTATGCATAACAAATGGCTATTAAAGTCAAATGTAAAATGATAACTATTTTTACCTAAAGTGTAAAAAGTATATGGTTTTATATAATGTATTTAAAAAAGTTTGTGGTTTTAATATTCCAGAGTTTTTAAAGATATTTATACATAAATATAATTTTAATCATTAAATTTAAATTAACTATTATAATTTTACTAAGTCAGAGAAAGTATGATTTAATGTGACTGATCATCCATTTAATAAATCTTTTAATATTTTTTAACGAAAGTATATTTTATTAAAGATAATAATAAATCACTGGAATAATATTCTGAGGGCAGAGTGATAAATCCAATTAATATTGAGGTGATGAGATGGTGTTTTTAGAACATACCTTTTTCAGAAATTTCTTTTGCATAGTAGAATTAAGATTAGTTTCTAAAGAAAGAACTCCCGGATCATAAAGTATAACTTGAGACAACCTGTCTGTTTTTAGCGTTCCTGTACATAAAGTTATCATCTTGTCGCAATTTGTTATTGACAATTCTTCCAATGATGGAAAATTTAAACTCCCTCTGTAAAACTTCCGGAGCTTCTGTAAATAATCAAGATTCAATGATCGAGCTTCGGAAATATTATCTCATTCCCTTCTGATTCTTCTTCCCCTTTCTCCTTAGACACTATCTCTTCAATTGATTTGCACCTATTTATCTCCATTTTTTTTAGTTGACTCAAACTCTTGGCTGTTGAGGAAGTGAACAAATATGATAAGCTGTCGCAACTTTCAACTTTCAGATATGTCAGATTGAAGAAAGATACTTTGCATCCTACCAAGTTTTCTAAACTCCGACAACTAATGACTTCAAAAGTTTCTAAGTTTCTGACAAAGGGCTGAATCCAAAAGTTCTCTAACCCAATGCAAACCGACTCTCTAAGGAACTCCAAGTGTAATTCTTTCAGCTGTAATTGAAGTTCACTATAATCCACATTATTAGGACTTTGGCACTTGAAGATCCCCTTGAAAGAACCATCACACACCACAAGTTTCTCTATATTGGGCACCTGTTTTAGAACTTTATACGCAAATATGTCCGACTCACAACCAAGGAGAGTAAGAACTTTTAAGTTATGTAAGAAGTTTCCCTGAAATTCTCCACGCAAAATCATCTCCACTCCATTTTTCCCCAGTGATAAGCACTTGAATAACTAAGAAAAAGCACAAGCAAAAGCAGGTTATAGTAATTAGAGATCCATTTCTTTTGTATACAATCACATAAATTTAAATAAACCTTCCATGTTGAAAAAGATTTCAGATATATAATAATTGCTGACCTAAGGTTACTAATTAGTGAAAACTAGGTCTAAGGTTTAATCAGTACTCAATCAAAGTCAGATAAACTACAATAAAATAAATTATTATTTTAATTTTTTAATGCAAGAATATGATATACTAATTATAACTAATCTAATGCATCAAATGTATTTTTTAATGTAATAATATAATAATATATTAACTATACTTTTGCACGTTAATAAAATTGATTTTGAAAAAGAGATACTTATGCAGTTGCCTCCGAATTTAACTTTGAATAGCCACTTTGATCTGTTTCATTGTAGACTTCAATGTTTTAAGAACTTTAACTATTCAATTGTTGAAACAAACATCCCAATCAAAAGACTTTGTGAAAAGAAATTATCTAATACATTTCTTTAAAAAAAAATATGAGTCAAGGATCGTTAGAAATTCAAGTGTGAGTCTAAGTTTCATATTGGCTAGAAATGAGAAAGTGGAACACTATATAAGAATAAAGACACATAAACTCATTGTTTTAAGGTTTTGGGTTGAGAGTGATATCAGTGCCTTATATGGTTAGGCTCATGTCTCATTGACGTTATATCTTCTCGTGGAATCCCCTCCTTATAATCCTAACAAGGGTTACTCATAAGTAAAATTTTCACTTTTTAGTTTTCAAAGTATTTGGTACTATTCACATTAAACAAAGATGAACAGGTAAAGAAACTCATGATTAGTAATTTGCAGCCAAGGAGGAAGTGGTAATACAGTAACACGTACCATTTCAATATGTGATTTTCGATGTGTAAAATTGTTGGACTGCAGTGAGCAGTAGTAAAAATATTTGAACATGGGAAGACGCCTTAGTTTCAATGATCTCACACAGGGACATGGGAGATCTTGATTTCTTCTGCTTGGATCTGTATCATCCTCAGCAACAATTGTTATCAGTTCCTCACAGTCTTCCACCACTAAACTTTTAAGTTTCACCAGATCTTGGGCAATTGATGCGGGAAACACATTTTTAAGTCCTTTACATTGATTAACATTTACTTCTTGTAAATGGTTCATATTTAGAATTCCACGGGGATCTTCATTCCATACATTCTGCAGGGTTCGCAGATTGGATAAACTCAATTTCTTCAGACCAAAAGTTATTGTGTCTTGTGTTGTACATTTGACACCAAAAATGGTTTTCACAAAAGTACAGTTTCGAATTGTTAACTCTTTCAAATTTGATAAGAAAGGAAGTAAATTGAATGGCAGAAGTACATCTGAAAAAAAATGGCAACCATCCACAGTCAAAGAATCTAAAAGACCAAAGGAGGAGCTTGGAATGGGCCATGAGCCAAGGCATAATTGCTCTTGTGCAGAGCTCAAATTTGTTAATATCACCTGCAACAATTTTTTTTTTGAACTATTAACTTTTGAGAATACATCTTTTCATGATGATGAAGATGAAAATAGGAAGAAAAAAAACAATTATTTGTTTTTCATGCTATAAAGACTTTTTAGTAAAATATTTGTTTTTTGATTTTCATTTTTAAATAAGATCTTTTACTTTAAAAAAAGTCCCTGAATTGATCTGTTCTTATGAAAATATTTTGACCTTACCATAAGTTTTTTCTTATTTGAACCGTTTGATCCTATGAATTAAGCCAAATTGATAGATCATATTAGCAAGCTTCCAACCTTAACTTTTAGATACAAAACTCATAAAACACAACGGTTATAAAAACATCTCATAAGTAATAATTGATAACATTATAATTCTATTTAAATCTCTTTTTCATTTCTATTTATCTTATGAGTCATAAATCCAAATATTGTACTTTTAAATTGGTTAACTCAAACTCATACAGATTATTATACACATTGTTGCCTTCGACTTTTAGATTAAGCATAATCTATGGTTCATACTATACATATGTTACAAAGATGCACGGTTTAATAACAGAAAAAAAAAAATAGTGTTGACATACGGAAGGCGAAGTTAAAGAATATTAAAGATATTTTAAACTAATTTTGTCTTACTCGATGCTAACTTATGTGAACAATAAAATATATATAATTGGCTTAAATACCTTGTTGGTCCTCATTTTCGTAGTGTTTGTTGCGGATGATGCTCATTTTGACAGAATGTTTAAAATGGTCATCATTTTTACCGGATGTTTAAAATGGTCATCATGTTCGCAATTTGTGTTTTATTTGGTCCTTTTCTGTAACGTCATTTAAATCATTAATAGAGCATTGTACAGGTGGCACGTTTGTATTAGGGTGTGTTACGTATACTGTAACTATGGCTAATTAACGTTAATTTCTCAATTTAGGGGGAATTTTGCAATTAGGAAAATTTCTTCATCTTCGTCTTTCTTAAGCTCGGATTATTTGTAGAGGAAACAGCTAATACTTGTCATTTCATCATTGGATTGCATTTGCGCTCTTCATTCCAATTTTACAGTTAATCTTCTTCTTCCTGCAATCCCATTATATAGGTATGTTACGGTCTCAATCTTCTTTCTTTATCTCTGATTGTAATCGTTGGAGGCAACCGTGTTGTATCACTTTGTGCATTGTTGGTGGTTCATGAAAAATGGATTAACCCGATTTGTAGCTGCGGAGAGATGGCAGCTTTAAGGATGGCAAGAACTCCAAAGAATATTTGTTGAAAATTTTGGGTACAATCTGTTTTTATTTTTGTGTTAATAATAAATTGGTTTTAATTTTTGGTTTATTGATTTACAGAGTGATGCTTCCAATAATGTGGGTTGCAATGTTTTCAAATGGTGGTGTTAATGAAAAAGATGTCATCATCATGACACAAATGAGGCAGATTAATGATTTGGAGAAGTCATTGAAAGTTGCTAGTTGCTGAGAAGAAACTGCAATTAGTAATAGGGTTGACGTTATTGTGTGTAATCTTTTAAAGTCCAATCTGTAAAATTGAAATAAAGAGCGCAATTGCAATCCAATGATGAAATAATAAGTATTAGCTGCTTCCTCTACAAATCCGAGCTTAAGAAAGACGAAGATGAAGAAATTTCCCTAATTGCAAAATTTTTCCTAAATTAAAAAATTAATGTTAATTACCACACCTATACAGTACACGTAACACACCCTAATACAAACAGTGCTACCTGTACAATGCTCCGTTAATGATTTAAACGGCGTTACAGAAAATGACCAAATAAAACACGAATTGCGAAAATGAGAACCATTTTGAACATTCGGTAAAAATGAGAACCATCTTACACATTCTGTCAAAATGAGGACCATCATCAACAAACACTACGAAATGAGGACTAAAAATATTTAAGCCTATAAAATTAATAATGATCTAGCCAACACTAGCTTAAATACATTTAAATCCTAAAAGTAAATATGATTCACATTAATTAAGTCAACGTTAACTTTTAATTTTTAATATTTATTTAAGTTAATGTAACCATATTTATTTTGACATTAATACAAAAATTTTATTTATTAAAAATGTTAAAATTAATGAGGGTCGACTTAGAATTGAGTAAGATAACTCCACTATAATATTATTAAGTTGACTCTATTAGCATTGGCTAACTAAAGTTAATCTCACACTATAGTTCAAATATTTTTACTTACAATGAAAGAAGTTAAAAATAGTCAGTGTCGAGTTATATAACATTAAGAGAACACTATTACTTGACAAATATTCTTTTAAAAATAATTTTATGCTTTTTATTATTTTTTAGAGTAACCTTTTAGGTAACTTTAGAATAATCAACTCTAATAGCATTGCTTTGATCAATGTTTAGAAGCTAATTTTAATGTTCTGTAGTAGTGAGAAGATGCAAACAAAATAGATATTTATATAAAAGGTGGGAAAGAAGGAAGTTGAAGATGATTCAAGTAACCATGAAGGCAAAAGCATCCCTACATTTTTTTTCTTGAGTGAGTCTCCACATAATAAAACAATGGTGTAGAACAATTTTTGTTTGAGACTTTCTCACCTAGGAAAAAATGGTTAAAAAGAGTAGTATGGTTTCAAAATCACTTTCATTTGATTAAAAAAAAAAACTTTCTTCAAGTTGAAGTACGAGTCTGCTCAAGTGAAATGTTATTGATATGCAAATATATAAATAGTTGAAGGACAAGAGAGTAAAAAGAACAGGGGAGGAACTGAGAACAGAGAAAGGAAAACTTGGATTTGAGCAAGGAAAAATCTTTGTTGGTCGAAAACAATCCTCTATTTGTCAACTTTAGTAATTGTTTCACTTTTCAAAATTGACTAACTAATTATCTGATATATATATATATATATATATATATATATATATATATATATATATATATATATATATATAATAATTTAGTCAATTGATATAATGATAGAGAACTTCTGAACATATATAAAAAATAAAAACATATATAAAAGCATATATAAAAAGAAATGAACATTTACAATTCAAATGATATATGACAAAGTCAAAGATCAAAACACATCTCCTTGAGTCTTATAATATTTCATAGAGGAGAGAACTTAAAAGAATGTGAAGATCATGAGCACATTTGAAAAATAGTTATTAGGAAAATTAGTTTATCTTTCTACGATTTTGGGCTTTCTTCTAGAAATTAGTTTATATTATTATGTTTTTGGAGCTTGAGATTTCTTTTAGAAACTAGTTTATATTTTTATACTTTTGGGCATGGACTTTCTTTTAGGTTTCTATGTATTATTACACTTATGCACTTATATACAAAGGTACCAAAAGCACATATCGACATTTTTAGTCATATATTAAATTTTATTTTATTGTACTAACCTTTTTTCTTGCAAGATCTATACATAATGGACACTTTTTTATGAACCGGCAGATGCACTCATCTAGAAGTGGTTTTATGGGATTACCTATCCTACGCCTCACAAAGATCCATTGATTAAAGAATGTGACACTGCTAGAAGAATGACACACAATACTACACTTTTGAAAAATACAAAGGAACAATGGTGGTTATGGGAAGTCTTGCAAAAAGAACAGAACCTGGACTACAAGAGATGTCAATGTCCTGGTCTCCAGAATTATAAAGTTGAATGTCAAGATTGGTAGTCTTAATAGGAAGCTCAAACCTAACAAAAAATCATTACCAAGGACAAGTGCGCTAAGATGTTCCAAATGAGAAGGTTATGGTCATGAAACTCATCAATATCCAAATTAGAATGCAAGTTCCTGACTAATAAAGATATCAAGAACTACATCCTATATTTGAAAAGAAAGGAAGAAAGGACATTGAAAATATTAGAGAAGTTAAAAGAAGCAAGACAAAAACAAAAGCATAAGCAAACACTAAAAGAAAAGAGGAAAAATAAACTAGTGAAAGAGAAGAGAAAAGAAGAAAAAGAAACTCGAGAAAGAGAGGAGAAAGAAACTCGAGAAAAAAAGAGAAAAAGAAGCAAGAGAAAGAAAGGAGTAAGAAAAGAGAGAAAAAGAAAAAGAAAAAGAAGAGACTACAAAAAGAGACTAGCAAGAAAAGAGAGAATAGGAGAAAGAAAGAAGAAAGCATTCTAACTTGTCATTGAAAAAAAAATACTAAACTTTTCTCTTATTATTTTATTACCAGTGTAGAATTATTCATCAAAAAGCAATGAAAACAACAATGGGAAGAAGAAATAATACATAGGGAAGACTTGTTTATCAAGGAACAATGGGATCAACAAAGGGCAGAAGAAAGGATGATAAAAAAAAGGAGGGCACATGCTTGGAAATATAAACACGAGTTAGCTTATTTACCAATTAACAACACTATGGGCGACCAAAGTCATGCCTATAGTTTGGTTGTTTGTCTAGGCAATGTTCCTTTGATTTTATTAGCATAACATCTTTCATTTAAAACTACTTGATGATTTTTGAAGGTGGGTATTTGACCTTAGAGGCATACCTCCAAACCTTTGATAATAATATATTGGCCCCTTTTAGGATCCAAATCTCATTTTAGTTGAATTTCTATTTTGATTATTTTAGATTTTTTGTCCTTGATTTATGTTTGTGTCTGTGTGTAGATATTCTAGAATTCAGGTCGAATTTTCTCCCAACAGGGAAGAATGATAAGTAATCTTCAAGTGGTACGAATTTAAGAACAAATTCTCTTCAACAATGAGGGTATGATAGAAGACTATCTTCTAAACTTTAAGTTATATGAATTTGAGGACAAATTCTCTTCAAAAAGAAACGTATGATAAAGAGTTTCTATGAATGAGAGAACTTAAAGAATATGAAGATCATGAGCACATTTGAAGAATAGTTATTAAGAGAATTAATTTATGTTTCTATAATTTTGGACTTTGGGTTTTCTTCTAGAAATTAGTTTATGTTCTTATGTTTTTAGATCTTGGACTTTCTTTTAGAAATTAGTTTTTTTTTTTTATATTTTTGGACTTTGGCTTTCTTTTAGGGTTTATAGGTTTTACTAAACTCATGTGCTTATATATAGAGGTAACAAAAGCTAATACACTCAGTTATATATTAAATTTTATTTGATCTGATAGATGATTCTTTTGGTTCTTGTATTACAACTCTAATTCTTATAAAAAATTAACTTTTTGTGACGAATTTTTACTCGACTTATCGATATGTTAGATTTTTGTGTTTTCCATCTTTGTCTTTCTTTCCTGATTTATTTTTGTTATGACTCTTGAATATTTAAATTAAAAAACGATCGTATCATATGAAATCTGTGACATATTATTTCAGATTCAAACATATGTATCTCATACATGTGAATGATTATACGTAGGTGATCATATAACATTCAATACATAAATTAGTATTTTTAGTTAATTAATATGTGATCTCAAACGGCATATATGTATGTAGATGCACACGAACATGTATACAGACGGAAACAAAGTTAATATTTTAAGTTTCAGAATAATGAATCTTCTAAGACAAGCCAAGAGAGATGTCTTGAGAATTTTTCTGCTTAGTTAATGATTTTTTTTAATTGTATTTTTTTTCACAATTCCAAGTCTTTTTGTTTTCTGTTTTTTACAGGTTATGTACATTTAATTATATTTGTTTTTACTGATAAAAATGTATTTATATGTATTTACCTTTCCATGAAAGCATATAAAAGTGGATAAATGGTCGGAACATAAAACATTTTTCTTTGTTTGTCATTCTTGTAATGTATATACTGTTAATTAAATAACATTTTTTTATCTAAATAATACATTTTATCTTCGTTAATAAAACTATTATATTAATACAAATAAATTATATTTTAAAAAATTGAAACAAATAAGAGAAAGGTGTGAGAATGACCTGTTGTTTGGAGCGGTGGATAGAGTATTCGAGGCCTGGCAATTTCTCCAGCTTCAATGTGGTGAGACGAGGAAACACTTGTGTTGGTCCTTCTCCACCCTTTTCATCTTTCCTAAATATCTCTGTCAATTCCTCACACTTTGTTACCTGAAGCACTTGAAGTCTGGTCAGATCCTTGGCCACCGATGCCGGAAACAAACTTTGAAGACGTCCACATTCTTCAACACGTATTTCCTTTAGCAGTTGAAGGCCAATAATCCCCTCCGGATCCTTCTCCCATACATCCTTCAAATTTGATAGTTTACTTAAAGACAAACTTTTCAGACGGAATATTCCCGAACCTTTTCTCACCCTGTTCTCATCATTGATACCAAATAAGAACCGTGCTGCTTTGCAATCCACTACTTCAAGTTCTTCCAAATTGTGAAAGCAAGAAAGCAAATGAGATGGAATTACATGCTCTCCAGTATCACATCCCCATGCATTCAACCTTCTCAAAGAGCGAAAGCTATTTTGGTGCACCCAATCAGTGTCACGCCATAGTTGCTCTATAATATCATTGTCAAGCCGCAGATCTTCAGTGTATGCGAAACTGACCTGTAAAAACAGGTAAAAAGAAGGTGATGTGGTTCTTAGATTCTTCCAAAGTAAATTATTTATAAATCACAGTTAAATTCGTCTCCTTATTGTGTTAAATTTTATGAATGAAGTTTTTCAAATCACAGCAATAATTTGTATAAATTTACACAGAAAAGAATGTTTTTTAATCACTTTTTTTTTATTAAATTTGATTTTAAATTGATGGATCAATTACCTACCTTTCAAATAAATTAAATTTATTATTTTTTAATTTTAAATTTAAAACATAGCGCCAATTGTTCACCACCTCAAAGTTAGAAAAGGATCAATTTTATATATTTATCAAACTTCGAAGATAAAAAAGGTGTCAAAATTGCAGACCGGGGTTATTCAAAAGCTGTCACTTTAATAATTTAGTATTTTTTTTAAAAAAATTTCAAACTTTTGAAAATAATTTTTTATTACTACGTGAGAGTAGAAATGTTATATAGATAAAATTATCAAATTACTTTGTAAATGAAAAAGTGAGAGTAAGTACCTTATCATTGAAAACTTTTTGAAGGGTGGCATTCAAGTCACCTTCCCACTGACATCTGGATTTCTCGTCTCCTTCTACACCAAATACGTTCTTTAACTTTTGTGTTATTGACCTTCTCTCACTGAATTTCTTCATCTTTGGACACTCCCTTACAATCAATATTTCAAGTGATGGGAATTCAAATTCACACTCGTTGTCACCACAAAAGCTTCTCATGTAGTTTAGCCTCACAAGTTCTATAGAAATCAATTTGCTGAATACAATTTTCATCACTTTGCCTTTTTCATTTCCCTCGTTGCTTACTATTTGCTCTACTTCAGGACAATTGATTATCTTCATGGTCTTGAGTTGAACCATGCTTTGGGCAGTGGAAGATGCCATTAAGTTCCTTAATCCCTTACAGTACTTCAGTTCCAAATGCGTTAAGTAAGTCAATGATACAGAGGGAGGACCTAAGTTGTTCAGATTGTTACAATGTTTTAAGCTTAAAAGCTCTAGTCTTTGTAAAACTGGAACTCGTCCGAAGTTTAGATCCTTTATCTTTGACAAAACTAAAACTAATTCCTTCAGCTGCAATGGGATTCCAATTTTTTCTTGTTGTGCAAAGTTTGCTCTTCGCTCCAACTCTTCAAGAAAATAAGGGTAAGTCATTGTTAACTTTTCTAAATTTGGCATACTGTACGGAAACTGGTAGAGAAGATTGAGACTTTGGGCTGACATCAAACTAAGCTCTTTCAGACGTTGCATTTGATACTTTGGTAACAACTCTTGTACTTCATTGAAGTCAATTTCCATATACTCCAAATTTGGCAATACCTACATAATAAAAGAAATAAATGTGAATACTAAAAATGATCATTTTAGTAACGATAATAATAATAAAGATAAATAATATTTCTTTATTTGTTTTTAGAATTAAATAATCTTAAAATTTTAATTTTTATTTAGTTTATCTGTTATTTATTCTTAATTAAATAAATTTGGTTTTCATTTTATTATCATGTATTATATTTATTTTTCTTTGGAAATTTTTATTCTTCTCTAAACATGTCACAAAAATCTGACGTCAAAAAAAGTTGTAATATTGGTTACCTCTTCCGCTGAAAAAACACATTTTTCTTCTTTGTTTGTTGTTTCATTGATTTCTTTGAGGAATGTGTTAAGTTTCACACGCTTGTGGATGCTGAACTGCTTCAACTTTGGGCACTTTATAAGATGTTTCCCCTTGCAGAAACGCTTGATGTTTGGTAGCCATTCTAATCTCACACAGGTTAGTTCAGGAAACACTAATGGATCATTGTTAGCATATGATGCATCTTGACTTGTAACAATTTCCACCATTTTTTCACAATACAATGTTGATATGCGTTCAAGCTTTGGAACATCTTCGGCCACAGAAGCGGGAAACAAATTTATCAATTCATCACAATCACATACATCAATAGCCCGCAACTTTTTAAAGTTAAGAATTCCTCCTGGATCTGTACTCCACAATTGTTTCAACTTTGGGAGATTTTCTAGAAGAATAACTTGCAAATTTGTGTTTATCCCTCCAAATTCATCTATTTTTTCATAATCATTGATTTCAAAAATCACTTCCACCGACTCACAACTACAAACTGTCAAGTTGTCCAAACATTCAACCCATCCTTTCATGTGACTTGGAAAAATCTTATTTAGTTTATAGCATTCTTCAATTTTCACAGAAATGATATTAGAAAAGGAATCAACACTCACTTCAGTTTGCCATATATCTGTTAATCTATTCATTTTGCTAAGGTGGATTTCCTCTAACTTAGGGAAGACACAAACCTGCATTTTCATGAAACAAACTATTATTTCATACAAAAACTAAATGAAAATACATAAGGTAGAATATGAGCAAGAGCTGTAAACATAATATTAACATTTACTTATTTACATATACACACCTTGTCTGCACTATTTTCTTCAGTTTCAAAAATCTTCTCCATATTCAGACACTCACTTATGACTAGGCTTTTCAGCTTCTTCAAACTTCTAGCCATAGACAATGAACACAAATATGTCAGTTTATCACAATCTTTCACAACTAATTTTATCAAGTTTTGACCCCAAAAACTTGACGAGTGTTTGTTGCTCCATATCTTATAGATGTTGAGTGAGGATATATTCAAGATCTCTAGGTTTGGAATTTCAACCTGAAAATACATACACAATATATATATATATATATATATATATATATATATATATATATATGTCAACAATTAAACAAATTATTTAAATTTACAAAAGGAAAATATGTCATATCTTACCAGCTCATCAAAAAGAGGAAGAGTCTTGTTGTTTTGCTTATCTTCTTCATTGATAATTTCTCTACTACCCGGATTTGTAGTTTCTACTTCTGTTAGATGTGGTCGGCAAGACCGATCTACTTTGGTATAAAAACTTGTAAGTGATGGTAATGATTGAAGTGACAAAGTGTGCAACTTAAGAAACTCAAATTTACCATAATCCATTGGTATTTGAAGGATCTCCTTTAAAGATCCACATTCACAAACCTCAATTATTTCTACATTGGTAGGAAATTTATCCATAAAAGAATTACATTCAGAAATCTCACATGGCTTTGAACCAGTAGGAAATTTAACTGTGTAAAAGGAGTAGAGATTCTCCAATCGGTTACACATCTCAACTTTGATGGCTTTTAATTTGGCAAATGACGCAACTGTAAGAAGACCGTAACATATCATCTCTAAGTTCACTAGATTGTGGAGGCATAGAGATTCCAAATTGGGAAAAATGTCCACACAATTAGACAATTTTGTTGCGTTGACATATTTGATGTTGTTGTTATTCACTATGTATAAATGTTTCAGATCTGGAAATCCATCTATATTCAAATCATTAACAACACTTTGAACTCTGTCTACCTTTCCCAACAACAAACATTGTACTGTTTTAAACAACATTTTTACGCCTTCGTGGGAGTGAATGTCAATGGCATCATTCAGTTGCAATGCCAAAACTCTAAATGTTTCATACTTATCGGGCATCCTAAAGTCTCCAACCGAAAACACTTCCAAGTCTCCAACCACAATCTTGTAATCTTTTAACGTATCAAAGAACAAGTGATTGGGCAAAACCGAAAGACACGGGATGCTTAAGTCCACCACTTTCAACTGATGCAAATTTTGTAGTTCAGAAAGAAACAAATTTTGACCTTGGTTTCTTTCTCCTTCCACCAATGTTTTGATCAAGCTCTTTCTTATATACAATTCTTCTAAATAGGTCAAACATGATAGAAGATTGGGTGGAATATGAATATTCAGTAAGGAACAATCGTCAATGTCAAGAAGTTGTAACTTGTCCAAGCACCCTAAATCAGATGGCAAATTTTTCAGTTGAGATCCAGAGAAGCTAAGAATTCTTAATTTTTTCAGCTTTCCTATAGATAAGTTCTCATCTAATGTGCATCGTTCCAAACAAAGCATTCTGAGCTTTAATAGGAATTGAATAGAAGATGGTAATCTTGATAGACGAAAACCGGTCAATATTAAAACTTCAAGGTTCTTCATTCCTTCAAAAAAATTATCAGGTATTACCAAAGACGAATCATTAGTGTCTATTCGAAAAAATTGAAGCTGAGAACAATTTATGTCGTCAGGAAGCCCGTCAGTGATATCACAATTGCTAATAGAAATAGAAGTGCAACTCTTGAGTTCGGGCCAATAATCTAGTTTGACATTTCTTAGAGTAAAAACATTTCTATCCTTGTTAGCTATGGACAAAGCAGCATCTCGAACCATGTCATGCATATTGAAATGATTATTAGAACTTCCATCCAACAGTAACCCTGAATCTTTTAGCTTTTGGATTGATGTTTAGATTCTGTCTCGAGCTTCCCAAATCGAGGAGATACCGTTAAGTATACCCAAACCAAAACAATATTTCACTAAGTCCATAATTAATGGTTGGTGACCCATTTGAGCACAAAGTAAGAAAATGGACTTTATCTCCTCATTTTCTAAATTGTCATAACTCATCTTCACCGAAATATCCATAGATGTCTGCACTTCCACTAATTCTTGCTTTTTAAGTTTTTCTAGTGTAGCTTCCCATACTGACTCACTCTTACTTCGTAATGCCCTTGCAACCATAACTATTGCTATGGGTAACCCTGCACAATACTTCTTCACAATTTCTTGTTTATAGTCAGACATTTCATCACGATTTCTAGCCAACTTTTGAAACAACATCAAAGCATCCTTCTCATCTAATTCCTTTACACAAAAAGTTGACTTTATATCCATTTTATCACACAATACTTTTTTATCTCGTGAGGTTAACAAAATTTTGCACCCCTTATGACTACCAAGGATTTTTTCTTTGTTCAACACTTTGTAACTAGGATCTTTATTATCATTATTTTTTTCTAACATTTGGTGATTAAGATCTTTGTTACCATTACCAAAATCATCATCATCATCATCATAATCTTCAACTGGAATCCCTAACTTGTTTAGGTCTAATTTGTCCCAAAGGTCATCCAAGATTAAAAGGATGTTCCTTTTTTCTTTCTTTAAACTCCTTCGTAGACAATCAGCTCTCACATTCTCACCTTCCCTTTCCAGTCTCAATCCCAACACATAAGCAATTTCTTCCTGGACATTTTGTAGATTGGGATTGGCCGTTATTTTCACTCTAACCGCCACATCAAACACCTTATTGTCTTTAACTTTCCTTGCAATTTCTTTGACTAAAGTGCTCTTTCCAACACCACCTGGCCCATACAATCCAACCATTCTCACAGTGGAATCTTCAAGTTGTGCTATTACTTTTTCCATTGTGGATTTTGTGGAACTGAATTCTATAAATCCATAATTAGACAATGTGGCATCATTAGAAGTTATATCTTCCCTATAGGACACTTCATCAAGGTTGGGGCACTCATCAATTAGTTTTCTAACATCCACTTCCATCTTCTTTGCTTGTCTTCCTAACCTGTGTCTATTCAACAGGTACGAAAGAATATTACAACTGAGAGACTGGGCTCTTTTGTGGCCATCACCATTCTCAAATTCTTCCACTATAGTCTCAATTTCACCCACTTTTCGAACCCATTCAATAACCTTACCTTCAATGTTATTTAGATTTTTCAAAGCCTCGTCACATTGATGATTTATCCTTTCCTTTTCAAATCTAAGATCTCTAGCACTATCTTTCAGTTCAAGAACATTTTGTTTGTAATGGATGATGTAAGTTACTTGTTGAAGACCATGTTTCCATACAAAATCAATCACTCCTTCGGTAGCTTTGCCAAAAAGTCCTGACCAATCCATCCTTAGAGCTTTGTTATCTTTTACAAGCTCAAACTACATCTCTTTTCCAACAAACATCAAGTGAAAACATATCAGACAATAACTAAATAAAATAAAAAAAGAGAGTACTATATCTATAAAAAAATATCATAGGTACATGTATAAAATTCAAATCAATTAATGGTGTATTAAAAATTTTAAAAGCAAACTAAATTCAAAAGCGTGGAAAAAATATTAAGTTAACAATGTATTAGATTAATATTTTAAAACAAATGTTATGTAAATGATATATTAATCTATCTTTTTAAAAGACTTTTAAAATTGCTACATATTCTTTGTGAGGACTTTAAAAATTAAAAGTGTTAAATCACTTATAGTCATTAAAATATTTTTACGACCTATAAAATAACCTTTTTCTACTAGTTTCTCTTTATTGGATTTTAACTTCGTATTCAAATAAGCATAACTAAACCGATTTAATTGTAATAAAAACTCGTGAACTTTCTTTGATGTTAATTATATTATGATCTCTTTTGTTCTCAATGCAATTAATTCCATAACATATAATTTACACACTAGTATATAAATTGGATTAAGCAATTCAACTAAAATATAAGACAACTGATCTGTGTTCGATTTATTCAAATATGATTATCTGCTCGAATAAGAATCGGTAACTGGTAATTTAATAATCTTACCTTGAGTGTGAGACAAACTAAGAATAAGAAAACCCTCTAATTCATCACCATCAACCGCTTCATTTTCCATTTCTTTTCCCCTTTTGCGTTTTCTTTTTCTTTCTGAATATTCCCCTCGTTTAGAAGCTGCAGCTGCAGTGTAAAACTTCAAATTATTGTTTGGTAAGTTTATAGTATTTGTAAAGCCTTGACGGTGAATCAAATTTCTTAAATAAAAAACGAAACGATCGATACAGAGATTGATAGATTGATATTTATATAAGCTACGAAACACACCTTTGTTATTGGAATTGGATGAGCTTAAGTTGTGATTTGGCTTTAGTTGTCACTGTTCCAAATCGTAGAGCAACACTGCAAGAGAGTACTGAAAGCATATGAAATGTGGAATTAGAAATTTAAAAAGAAGCAGAGAGAATTGAGAGATAAAAACACGCGCTAATAGAATAATGGAATAGAAAAAGAAAGAGGAAGAAAAAGAGAGAAGAAAAGAAAAGTAGAAAGAAAAAGGAAAAAGATTAAGGTAACAACCAAACAATAATGCGTTAGTGGGTAATTATTTATGCATTCTTACATTCGGTCGTGCAATTTGAAGTTGAAAAATCAAAAGTAAAGCAGCTGAGAGAATAACTTTTGGGTTATTATAAAACATGTTGCCCTTAAAAGATTAGTTAGATATGAATGATCGTCTTGTCTTTATTTTATTTTACTATTCATGACTGATTAGAACCACTTCTAAAGTCGTTTTAAAATATTGGTACATGAAGACTACACCTTCCACCCACTACATAAACTAATCCATTGTGATGCATGATTTTAAGATAAGTAGTTGCGAATATTATTTTGGGTCAGAATTTTTGGGTTAACTTGTACGTGGATTTGGATTAGATTGGATTGAAATATTTTATAAATTTCACTACAGATTAATTTTTTACTTAATCTACAAAAAACTCGACTCATTTGAATTAAATTCATGATGAGCCAACCAACCTACTCACAGATAAAAGGTCATACAATTTTTTTTGTGTTTGAGCTAGATTTGGTTGTATTTTTTAGCCAACATTATTAGATTGACATATACAAACCTAATACTTTTGTGTTTTTTATTTGTATTTGAAATTGAACATTATTTTAGATTATATTGAAGTTTATTTTGATTTTAATCACAATTATAATTTACTTTTTTTAATTGAAGAAAAAAGCTAATTGATATCTTTTTAATTAAGTCAATAAGTCAATCCATTTAATCACCAACCTATGGTAGGTCAGGTCAGATTTAATTTTTTGTGCTCACTAATAAATATGTCGGGTTAGATTGATTCACTAAGTGACTATATCGAACCAGTGACCCATTTTGATGGTTCTTTATGTGTATACATAAAGTAATAATGATGCAACAATTGAACAATGTGTATCTTAAAAGGTAATCCAATCGTATACAAAATATCAAACTATTTAAAAAGAAAATTGATTTGAGTTATTATATTAGTTTAGTTTTTAAAATTTAAATTATTTTAAAATAAAAATATTTGAATTAATTTAGAATCTAACTTATGATTGAAAATATATAATATTTAAAATAAAGTATCTATCATTATTCAAACAATTCAGGGATTTGAATTCGTTCAAACTATTTTGAAGTTTAGTTTAATAATTTAGTTGCACTTAGCATTTTATTCTCTAATTGCAACAATGTTTTCAACCATGTTTCTTCAATGCGATCACAATTTAGAAGCACTTAACTAACTAATAATCAACTTAAATTTTGTGAATTAATCCTTATATAGAGAGAGGCTTACATGATATTGTGAGAGATATAATTGGTACAAAACGTTAGAAAGATTTTAGAAAATAATTTTTCATTGTTTTTAAGATTATAAAGTTTTATAATCCAACAATGATGATGATGATTAATTTTTTTCTTTTAATTAGTTATAACCTTAAACGATATAATTAATTATAAATAGAGATTTAGGATATAAGAAAAAGTAACACATTATAATACTGAATATTGTAATTTGAAAATCTCTTAAACTCATGCTTAGAACATTTTATCACTCATGCTTATTTTCTATAATATTTATTTAAATATTTTAAATTTTTATGGCGTGATCGTATATGGGGATCATTCCAATCCATTCATTTGCGAAAATAGATTGTAAATTAAAGTCACTGTTTTTTTTTTAAAAGATGAATTTTGAGGAGACGGTGAAATTGAATTTGTGTAGATTTAATTGGATGGATATGTATGATTTTTTGAGTAAATTTAGAAGATAAATTGAATAGATTTAAAAATAAATTTTGTGAGAACTCGAGAATGATTTGAGTGATGTGATATTAAATAAAGAGCTATGATAAATAAAATTTACTAAAATATCCTTTATAGTAAAATTATATAAAATAGATTTTAAATTAGTTAAAAATATTATATTTTAAAAACTATTATTTAATAAATTTTAATAAAAATTAATAAAAAATAAATTATGTGAATTTCTAATTTTCAACATATTCTTACCAACTTCATTACTTTGAGTGGCTTTGCACGAGAGTAAACAAACACTATTGTAGCGTTTTTCTCTTCAAGTATAGCTTTTTAAAAAGTTTAACTAAATATAAACATTCCTAAGCCCTCAAATACATTCATGTATGAAATATATAAAATGGTCAGAAAATATTAGATGAAAATTACTCATGATTTAGGTTGCATTCCTAGCATATTCAAATTAATCTCATGAAAAATAAGCAAACGTCCAACAAGACTCAAGCTAATTTAGTTTTCATAAATAGATTAAAAGTTAATACAGTCCATATATTAAAAGTTTTCATAAGCTTCCATATTTTCTGACACAGTTCATCACTTCCTCACCTGTACTCAATATTCATGACTGTTCATCACTTTTAATCTCACACATTACATAATATAATTAAGAAAAATTATTTTTATTATTAAATTTTGACAACTTTTTCTCACAACCTTATGTGTTATATTTTAAATGGTTTTCCATTTTTTCTTTTTTTCATTCTCAATATTCAAAAATCATTTACGAGATGACACCTTATATTGTAAGATAAAGTTGTCAAAGTTTAGTAATCAAAATATCATTCTCTTATAAATAATAATGTATTTCGTCACGGACCAGAACAACACAATTATTTTTTTTTAAAAACACAATCAGACGTAGTAAAATAGGGACACATTCATTTCATCCACATCCAAATTATTGAAACAAAAGTAGGGAAATCCAGTGAGAGACGCCTTATCTCTTGTAGGTCTGCCCATGCTGCATTCTTTTGGAAATCACCACATGTAAACGAAAATAACAACATTAAATTTATCTTTTTCCAAGGATTAACAAGAATTGGGATTTTTTTGAGAGTGTTGCTAGAAATCACCAACTATAATTAATTATTCAGAAATGTACAGATCTATTTTAATAATTTTTCTTTACAAATTACGTTTTTATTACAACTTTCGCTACTATGAAAACAAGGTAAAATTTGAGTTAGATTTAAAATACTGATCAATTTTTACAAAAATTGAAAATTGTTTCATCTACAATTTTCACTAAAAAGGTATAACTTATTTTTATAAAAACAATAATTAAATAATTACAGTAAAGTCTTTTTGCAAGATGTTCTAACTCTTTTAAAAGAAATTGTACATCGTAACCTTTTACATAAGAGATGCTATAACCAAATTCCTGAATGATGGGTTATGTTATAGATGGGTTATGTTATAGATTGAGTCTTTTGAATTACCTCAGAGTCATAAATTCAATGACCATGGTATACATCTCGATGTCATGATGAGATGGTGGTATCTAATGACTTTATATAATAGATGTTACAATAGATTCAAGATAGACTTCGAATGATTATAACATTATCTTAAGAAATAAATTTTAAATTTAATTTAAATTTATAAAATTCATTTACAAAATAAGATTTATACCATTAATATATTATAAATTTATTTTATTTTTAATCGATATTTCCGACAAATTTAAAATTTTTTTTTTATATAAAACAAAATGCAGTGAGATCATCTATATATTATTCCAATATTCAACCCCACATTTATCGTAGTAAAATTTTGAGTTAAAAATATTTTAATTTCTTATATAAATTTGTAGATAACTAATTGCAAATTATTAGTCTTTCATTTTTTTCCTTTCATTTTTGTTTATCTTTTCTTGCAGCTGGACTGTTATAAATATTTCCGATTTTGAATGTTTCCGATTTTGTTGTAGTTTCTGTTTGAATATTCATCTTTTTATTCTTATTAGTTCACCTACTCGTATTGTTTTGGAGTGCAAATCAACACTTTTCTTTCTTCTTGAGAGGAAACTTCGTCGTATCTTTGGTCTTGAAAGCATTGACTTGTTCACAATTTTTATGTTTAAAATACGGTACTATACTATACACTCATAAACTTGCCTCGATCACAGGAAAATGGCCATTTTACAGAAAATAGAAGCTGCAAAATGTTGATTAACAAATTATTTGTGAACCGAATAAAAGCGCGTAAAACTTTTTCGAATCTATTGATTTTAAGAATATTAGAGTTTTATTTGCCAAGGGGACTACTCAGATTAATTCAGTTGGTTGAAAAAAAAATTCTGATATTGCTACCTTTCTAGGGATAAAAAGAATAGTAGACTTTTAATCTTTTAATACCGAATATTTAGCTACTATTACTAGTCTTAAATAATAAAAGAAAATATAGTTTCCTGAGGTTAAACAATTCTTATAAATATTTTCTTTTCTCAGTAATCATTTTTAACAATTTTAGTTAATTTTAACTTCAATTGGTTTATTAATAAGTCAAAAATCGGTTTTTATAAAATTAATATACAGAACTTTAAAAAAATAATTTATATACAAATAAAAAAAATTATAACAGAAAAAGTTAATATCTTTCATTTTTAAAGAAGTTGTAATCACAGTAAATCCAATCTTGAAGTCAATGAACTCACAATACATAAATCACATCACATCATCAAGCTTTTTCAATTATAGTATCTTTTAGTTTTCATTGTTATATAATTTTACATCTATGTATATCTTTAATCTTTTTCTTTCTACAACATTTATCATTTTTTTTTAATCTTTGTTTGCTCGGTGTATATACGTTTAAAACTTCCTTTCTTGAGTTTTTACCGAAAGTAGTGGAACATTTAAGATGTATATTAGTTTTTCCTCGTATGACATCAGAACATGATGTATTTTAAAATGAAGAATCCAAAAGTGTCAAAAGAGAACCCAAAGTGGTCAAATCTGGGGTTGGTAAAAACAATGAGATAGAAACAAAAACCCTTATTCTGGTTAATTCAGTTCAGTGACCTATGTTACACACAATGCTAAACTCAACTAAATTTCAACTACTTTTGTTCAACTGCTCTGTAACTCAAGTACATAGCATTCTGTGACACAGATTCAGAAGACGTGGCCAACATGCATATTCGTTATCACCAATGATGTTCTCAGTTTCTTCTTCATACACATACGAGAGTATACGAGAGTGGCTGTCCAACCTCTTCTACCTTCCACCATCTTTCTGCTTTATAAATTTCAACCTCAAAACAATCTCATTTTTTGTTCACCAATGGAAAACCAAAACCCTCCACTAGAAAACTCTTCTCCCTTCGTTTTCACTCCCACGTCAATGATGCAAAACCCTTTGGAGCCTCAGGGCTTGCATGATGACATAGACTGGGTTAACCTTTTCTCTGGCCAAAACAGTTTCCTTGGGGATGCAAAGGCCACGATGGAATACGCTTCTTCTTCGTCTTCATCGTCGTCGTCTTCGTCATCCTTGTCGTGTGCTTTGATGGCAGAAAATGGTGCTAACATGGATGACAAGAATGATAAAGAGAAAAGGAAAGGAGGGAGAGTGAAGAAGACGACACGACCCAGGTTTGCGTTTCAGACCAGAAGTGCAGATGATATTCTGGATGATGGTTATCGTTGGAGGAAGTATGGACAGAAAGCTGTGAAGAACAACATGCATCCCAGGTTTGTGATAAACCAAATTAGCTTTCTTTCACTTTGCATCATGCATGGCCATGATTATGTAATGGAAAATGTTTTTTTTTTTACATTATTGCTAGTTGACAACCCACTTTTATGATTATTTCGATCATTAAAAATTTTATGTATTTGTAAAAAAAAAACGATTAAAAGGTAAAATAGTAGATGTAAAATAATAATATTATCATGTGATTTACCCTCAAAAGAGGAAAACAAACATTATAACAAGAGAATGGTATTAATTTCTTGGTGAAGTGATAACAGCCTTATATTATATACTGAAAAAATGAAAATTAACATCGTGAATATATTAAGAGTTATCTACGTACCAATAAGCTCCACTTAAACCAGTATGGTAATTTTTTGAAAAAATTACTGAGATAGATAAATTGTAAAAAAATCATAAAATTAGGTAAATTTACTTGAAATAGGAATGATTTCCAATTGAAGAAGCCTTAAATATCTTCAACGTTTTCTTTAATAATAAAAAATCATGTTTAATATACACAAATTTTGTTTCATCTTTTTTGTATTGCGTTTTCTAAACATATTTAATCTCTTTTATTAGAATTGCAATTTATTTTTTTATTGAAATCGTATTTGGTAAGTATAATTTTGTTTTTATTTTTTTGGTAAAATTATACATATTAAATATAATTTATATTTATCAAACATGACATCAATATAAAAATTTATATGAAATAAATATGCGTATCTGAAACAAAACTTTTCGTGTTGTGAGAAATAAAGGTTAAAATTGTATTTATAGAATACGACTTATTCAAGACAAAATTGTGTTTTTGAAATTAGACTAATCCAATGTTATAAATAAATTTTTAACAATTTATCTATTTCGATCATTTCTAGGAAAAACTATACCTGGGCGGTAAATTCTCCGAAGCATATTGAGTTGCATGCATGTGCTGCGACACCGATCTTAGAATAAAATTTAAACTTCAAAATTACAAAAACGGCTCTTAATTAAGGAAAAAAAAATTTCACTACTAAATTTTGACAACTTTCTCTTATAACATCTTTTAAATGGTTCTCTATTCCTCTCTTTTCTCATTCTCAATATTCCAAAACCACTTCAAAAATTACACATCATGTTGTAAGAGAAAGTTGTCAAAATTTAGTAGTCAAAATACCATTTTTCCTTAATAATATCACCCTTAGTTATAGTATATATGTATACTTGGATTTGGAGAAATACGGAGATGAAACAATAGTAAAAATTAAGGTGTACGATAAACATAAATGTAAAAATATTTAGTATGGGAAAATAATTTTACGCATCAAAATAAGGAAAATGATTTCTTAATTACTAAATTTTGACAATTTTCTCTTATAATCTTAGATGTCATTTTCTAAGTAGTTTTTTATTTTTTTCATTTTTCTCATTCTTAATATTCCAAAATCACTTAAGAGATGTCACCTCATATTGTAAAAGAAGGTTGTCAAAATTTAGTAGTCAAAATATTATTATCCTAAAAGTAATCTTAAAAAATTATAATTATGGTCATATGAATAGTACAAACAAAATATAAGGGCGGTTTTTTTCACTTATGATTTTGTAACTTATTAATCTACAATTTATGTAAACTATCATTGGACAATATGAAATTATAAATTATATTTTGATATTAAGTTACCATTTAATTATTGTGCTGAGAGCACTGATATTGTTGGGTTTGATGGTGCATTGGACAATGAAGAAGCTACTACCGGTGCACGCATCATACATGCAATGTAAAGAAACAGGTGCAAAGGTTGTCTAAAGACACAAGCATCGTGGTGACCACTTACGAGGGAATTCACAATCATCCATGCGAAAAGCTCATGGAAACCCTAACACCTCTTCTCAAGCAGATGCAGTTTCTCTCTAGGTTAGGTTCCAATAACAACGCTTCTCCTGCTTCTCTGCTATAGCCACAACATTTACACATATACATGTAATGTAACTCCATCTATAAAAAAATAACTTCATCTATCAAGAACCCAAATTTCATTACCTGTATTTACTATCTTAATTTTATTTCTAATTAATTAATTGTTGTAATTGGGATGTACAATATGTACTGTCCAAGAATGATATATGGATTTATATTGCCAATTATTCGTGGATCTATATTTATTTCCTATAATAACCAAGTTATTACGATGAGATTGTGATGAAACTACAAGAAAATAACTTATGACTAATTTTAATAACAAAAAATAATTAATTATTATAATGAACTAAAACTTTTTGATAGCTAAAATGGTTTTTATTATGTATAATTAATCTCTAAGTAATTAAAATAGTTATTATTCTAAATTCGTTACTAACATTAGCTAAGATTTTGTTTATCAAAAACATTAGTCTTTAAATTGGTTTCCAAATGACTAATTAGATACCAATTTCGTTGTAGTCAAAACCTTGGTACATAATTAATATTAATGACCAATTTAGAAATCATTCATAATAGAAATTATTTTAGTTACCTATTTAGAGATCAATTATAATTTTTTACTCATAATAAAATCTATTTTAGTTAATAATAATTTTTAGTTTATAAATTGGTATTCAAAATTGTCACTATAATACCTAATTATTTGTTGTCATTAAAATTGATCATTACTTAAAAATTTTCTTCTAGTGTTAGTAAAATGTATTCATCTAGTCCAAGATTAGAATGTTACATGCTGGCAAACACTTATTTTTTTAATCTAATTAAAGTGTCTTGCTTTTTAAGTATTTACGAGTAAAATCAATGTGATGCAAAAGTTATTAATTTCATGAACTATATCTCACCCTCACGCTTGATGAATTCAATCCTTTTTACTTAGATTTTAATGAGAATTTCATGCATAGCGTAGTTTGTATTTTTGTTTCCTTTTTATTTTTCAATAATAATAGAGATGAGAATACAATAATAATCGAGGAAGTGCAATGTAAAAATGGTAAAATAAAAAAATTGTGCGTGGTGATATGAGGATTACACAAATGACAATGAAATGAAAAGAACACCAAAGTAAATTACAATAAATAGATTACCAAGGTAAATAAAGAAATGTGTAACATAAATCAATGAGAGCGGTGACTATAATTACAATAACCAATAATGGACTAGCCATTTGTGTTGTTTTGTTTGAGTCAATTCTCATAATATATGTATTGTTCAACAATTTTTTATTCTTGTAAAATATAAAATAAACATATTTATATTTTCTAATCCTTCTTGCAGTTACAAGATTTTGATTTTGATTTTGAAATAAAAACAAATAAAATATGTCCTAAAAATTATCTTTGGCAGTTTTGGAGTTCATACGTTTGAAGGAGTTAGTATCCACTAAATCCCCATAACAATTGTCGTTTTATTCTTCTTATTACTTCGACCATTTTCTTCAATGATCATTTCTCGATCAACGTTCTAACAATGGATAAATAACTTACTTCAATCACCTAATCAAGATAAATAGTCGACTTCTAACGAATTTGATACCCTTTAATGATTTATATATCAGACCTTCTAATGATTCATATGTTCATCTTAAGATGTCATTCACTTGCACAATCATATATTCTTTCTCGCTTCTTTCATAAGGTATGTCTTTAGATCTATTATATAAAACATCTATTAACACTCACATGAAGAATTATCAGTCAATTAAAATTCTGAAAAAAAATAATATAAAAATGTTTATGTCTTACAAATTAAAAATCACATAAATATGAAAAAAAAATAGTAGTAGTGTACATTTGATCTTTTAAATTATTTATATTTTATGATTTAATACATTTTCAAAAATTTTAGATAGTTAAAAATAATTTCATACCATAAATTTTTACATTATGAATTTTAAATTGAAATATAAACTTTACACTCAAAAGTATTATTTAATATGAACAGTAATTATAATATATTTTATACTAAATTGCCATTTATTATTTTATCATAAGTATAAATTATGTTATTTATACCATGTGCATAATTTAAATATTAGTTCGTTATTCATAATTAAAAATACCATGAAATACTCTTCTTATTTCTGGTATTTTCGACACCTTATGATGATCCTTGCCAAAATGGGACACGTGCGACACGTATCATGATTGTTGAGGTGTCTGGTAATGAACACACGTGTCAGTAGCAGATCCTCGTACTGGCATACAAGGACAGGGTTTTCACTCAGCTCTTCTTATATAAATTGGTTATGTATCTGTTACGTTCTTCACAGAGTTCCAGTGTTAAAGAGCATCGTTGAAAAGTAAAAAATGTCGCAGTTGTTGAATAAAGCGAAGAACTTCGTGTCGGAGAAGGTAAACGAGATGGCGAAGCCGGAGGCGAGTGTGAACGACGTGGACTTCAAGCGCGTGAGCAAAGATAGTATGGAGTATTTGGTGAAGGTCGCTGTTCGTAACCCTTATTCAACTCCCATACCCATATGTGAGATCAGCTACTCTTTCAAAAGCGCGTCCAGGTACCCTTTCTCACTGTTACAACACTGAAAGTAATTACTTTCTGCAAAATAGACTAAAAAGTATATATGACAAAAAGAAATTTACTTTCTGCAGAATGGACTAAAAAGATTAAATAAATTATAAACTTCATTAGAAAATAGTCAAAATAAATTGTAAATTTATACAAATCAAAATGAAATGGATAAATAGTTAGTACAATTATGATATCAATTTTGTAAGATAATAATAAAGAACTATAATTTGAATATAATAATTTTAATTTTATTAACTTTTTTTTGAAATTTATGATTATAATAATAAAAATTAATTTTAATAAAATAATTATTTTAATAATAAATTTTTAATTTTAATTTTATTTCAATTTTTAATATCCATTGTAATTTTAATATATCAACTTTAGTTTGAACACTTTTAATCACACAATTATGGATGTATTTGATCTTTCCTAATTGTCACCTTTTCAATATTAGAGGAAAAATTAATTTTATTATTTAATTAACTTTGAAAGATAAATTAAAATTTTTAATTAAATGAAAAAATAATTTTAATATTTAATTATACAAGATAACATAATTTCTTTAATTTCCTCAATAATAGTTTCATAATTTTACAAAGATATCATTCAATAATAATTTCATAGTTTTATGAAGACACCCTTCAAGCATAATTACTTAATTTTACTAAAGTCCAATTATTGTAGAAACTACCTTAATTAACAGATTTTTCTAATAACCATTAATTAGCAGATTTTTTTTAATAAATTAACATAATAACATGTTTAAAGTCCAAATATTTTTCATTTAAATAAAATTAAAAAATTGAAAAAAATTAAAATTTGTATACTGTATTTTTTTATTTTACTAAAAACAAAATATAAATATTATTATTGTACTAAACCTATTATTTATCCAATTAAATTGTCAAAATTCCTAGACCTTAAACCATAAAAGTTCACCCAATTAAAAAAAAAATCAACAATTCTGAATTAATTGAGTAAAACTACGTAAACTAAAGAAGATTTGTAAAAAAAAAAAAAGTTTATTATAACCACAAAATTCCGAATGTATAAATGAGAAAAGAAAACCTGTCGGCTTAACTTTACATATATTAAAATTAAAAAATATGATTTATTAAAAAACTACTTTTAAAATATCTTTAAAACTTAAATATTTTAAAACGATAATACTTTTTTAATAAAAATAATAAAAAATATTCAAAATAATAATTACAAAAAATAGGTATTTAATTAAGAAAATACAAAATTTTGAATATTTAATAAAGAACAACAAAAACACAATTGAAAAATTCAACAGCATTGGATTTACGATTTACGAAGTACAAAGAGTGAAAATAGAAATGCATGTAAGTTGCTTGTAAACAAGGTTTATTTATGTTTCTGTGTTGTGTGGTAAAGGGAGATAGCATCAGGAACAATTCCAGACCCAGGATCTTTGAAGGCAAAGGACACGACCATGGTGGATGTGCCAGTTAAGGTTCCTTACAGCATATTAATGTCCTTAGCAAGGGACATTGGTGCTGACTGGGACATCGATTACCAACTGGATCTTCGTCTCGTTATCGACCTTCCTGTCATTGGCAACTTCACCATTCCTCTCTCTCACAACGGAGAGATCAAGCTTCCAACCCTCTCTACCATGTTTGCCTAAGCCTTCTTCCATCACCATCGTTTCTTTTCCCTTTTATATGTATCTTTCAACCTTTCTGCATCTTCTCATACTATATATGTACATGCTCTTATAATAAAACCACTCTTCATATATATTTGGTTGTGAACTTCATCTTCTTTTATGTTACTAAGTATTAGTTGTATGATTTTTGTATGGGATTACATAAACAAATTTTACCATGAAGTATCTAATAATTATGTTTAAATTATAATGAAAAATTAAATGGGGATGTAGCTCAGATGGTAGAGCGCTCGCTTAGCATGCGAGAGGTACGGGGATCGATACCCCGCATCTCCATTTTTCTTAGATTTTCTATTTCTTCTTCCTTGCTTTGCTACTTTTCTTATTTTGGCATTTTTCTTAGTTTTTCTATTTCTTCTTCCTTGCTTTGCTACTTTTCTTATTTTGGCATTTTTCTTAGTTTTCCTATTTCTTCTTCCTTGCTTTGCTACTTTTCTAATTAAACAGTTAAAACATTACAATCTTATATAATTTACGTATTTTTTTTCAAATTTATGTAATTTTATATAATTCATGTAGTATCATCATACTATGAATAGAATTAAACTTTGATTATTTAAAAAAACAAAAGAGTGATCAAACCTGAACAATAGCAGAAACACAGACACCTTTTATGATTTCCACAGTCAACACACAATAGTTATGATCACGAGATTTGAAAGTAGTTGGTGAATCCAATTTGTGCTTCTCCTTCCCTTCAATTACCTCCACTCTTCACTGCACCATGGCGTCTTTGTTGCGAGCGAGAAACGCCTCTCGAGGCACTATGGCTAGTCTTCTGCGGAGCTTCAGCAACGTTCCCGAGAACACCGTCTATTCGGGTCCCACGGCGCAGACCCCGAACAAGCGAGTCACGCTCAGGCATTTGAGCGAGAAGCACCGATCATCCCAACCTATCACCATGGTCACTGCCTACGATTACCCTGCCGCCGTCCACCTCGACACCGCCGCCGTCGACATCTGTCTCGTTGGCGACTCCGCCGCCATGGTGGTCCACGGCCATGACACCACGCTCCCCATCACGCTCGACGAGATGCTTGTCCACTGCCGCGCCGTGGCACGTGGCGCCAGGACGCCGCTCCTCGTCGGGGATTTGCCTTTCGGGACCTACGAGTCCGATCCCAATCAGGTGCTGTTTGTGCGCATGTGATGTTTGTTTAATTGTTTCAGTCATGGTTGAATGTTTTTGAGCGTTGCAGGCGGTGGATACAGCGGTTAGGATTCTGAAGGAGGGGGGAATGGATGCAATAAAACTTGAAGGAGGGTCTCCTTCAAGAATTGTTGCAGCGAAGGCTATTGTTGAGGCTGGAATTGCTGTGATGGGCCATGTGGGTCTTACTCCTCAGGCCATTAGTGTTTTAGGAGGGTTTAGACCTCAAGGAAGAAATGTTAGCAGTGCTGTCAAGGTCTCTCTCTTCGTCTATCTACTTGGGAATTAGTTGATTCTATTGTCGTTCTGAAACTGAAAGGAATGTGTTTGTGTAGGTTGTAGAGACTGCATTGGCTCTGCAAGAAGCAGGGTGTTTTTCTGTTGTTCTGGAATGTGTGCCTCCACCTGTTGCCGCCGCAGCAACGGCAGCCCTTCAAATTCCTACAATTGGAATTGGTGCTGGACCCTTTTGTAGTGGACAGGTCAGTTGGATTGATTTCCCTTCTTTTTTATCGTGTTCTGTTATTGAGATGTTCTTTCTATTTTTCTTTGAGTGAAAGATGCTTAGATTCTCCTAGCAAGACTTGAGATCTTTGCTTTATTTCAAGGCGTTTACTGTTTCGTCATGTTGCTGTGTTGGACTTTAATATGTTTAAATTGGTTTTGAGTATCTTCACCGTCTATAACTACAGATGAGATTAGCGTAATTTGGGTTGTTATCTTCCTTTAATTAAAAATTATTGTCTTCAAACTACACTACTATTCATCAAATATGCAAGTACACTTTTTCAAGTATATAAGAAAAGTATGCAACTACACCTTTTGTTATGGGTAGATTTTTGTTTCTGTTTTGACTATCTTTCTTAAACAAATCAACACGGTTTATTCTTTTTTGTCATTTATGTTTGTCCTCTTCATCTAATATTTAGTTTGTTTAAATATGTATTTTATTATAAAAAATAATTAAACAATTTAAAATAAAAATCTTTTAATTATTTTATTACGACCAAGAAAAATTATGATGTTTATTTATTTATTTTAAAAAATTATACTATTAAAATTTAAATAATTTTCTATTAATATATATTTTAAACAAAATAATAGTCAATAAAAATGATAGAATTTTGATAGGCGGTGATGTGTGATTCATTCTTGTGACATCATTTTGTGTTAATACCTAAGGTTGTCTTTCTTAATCAATTTCAATGGTTAAATTGACTCGGATGATAGCATGATAACTAAGTTTAACTAAAAAAAATTGACTAAAACAATATGGTGTGAATTGAGCTTACCTATAAAAAAAATTGACTAAAACAATATGGTGTTAACTGTGCTTAGCTATGAAAAAAATTGACTGAGATAATATTGTATAAACTGGGTTCATTTGTCTAGAAATGGAGTCATGGGATAATATGGTTTTAACTAAGTTCATCTATCAAAAAATTGACTAAAATTATATATTGTTAACTGAGTTCACCCATTAAAATATTGACTCGGATGGATGATATGATGTTAACTGAGCTCAGGACTTGGAGGGATGGTATGGTGTTTAACTGAGTTCACTTATCAAAAAATTGAACTCACCTGTTGAAAAATTGACTTAGAGAATGATATAGTGTTAATTGAACTCACCTATTAAAAATATCAACTCTTCAACTTGGAAATAGAACAATATTAGGTAATAGATAATTCATAAAGCGAAATAAAAAAAGCAAGGAGCGATACTTACATAAATTGATAACTGAAAGAAAACACGAACAATAGATTTAAATTCTGAATAAGTTTTGCTGATATATACTTGGTGATTAATAAGCCTACTCTGTTAGATTAGCCACACAATATGCACTTTTATGCATATACAAATAATGCAATAGGCGACAAACAATCAAACAACTGAAAATATAGGTACTCATCAACAATTTGTTTGTTAACATTGACCTTGCTTTTAGACTCTATTCTTGCACTCGAGTTTATGTGCCAATAGACTATCATTTTATCAATATGTTTAGCCTTTTAGACTTTAAATTAGGGGCTGTGTGCTAATAGGTTTTCATCAAATCGATATGTTTGGCTTGTTAGACTGGAACTTGAGGGATTGTATATAGTAGGTTATGCCTACCAATCGATCAATCACTGATGAAGGTAGAGGAAAAATTGTATTTTATACCTACAACTAAGGGTATGTGATCTAGTAACAAAAACATAACAATAGAATTAAGGGAATAATGCGGAAGTTAGGAGTGACGGACTCCTAATCATAGAGACCTAATTGTGACCTTAGAGGGGAAATCTCTCTATAAATGAAGAAGACCAACACCTTAGAGACCTCAGAGAAACAAGACACTAATATTAAATGTTTTAGTTTAGCGAGTGTTATAAGTTCTTGGCTAGAAGTTTGATTATCCCTTAGTCATTTTCAGATAATTGAACAGAGCATTGTTTGAGTTTCAATTTTATATTTTTTTTCTTGGGAAGAAAAAAAAGAAACATTTCGTGGTAAAGTGAAAACTGGGTATTTATAATTTTGTTTCATTGTTCACGCAGGTGCTGGTTTACCACGATCTGCTTGGTATGCTACAACACCCCCACCATGCAAAGGTATTTCTAGCATCTTGTAACCTTGTTTTCCTTTCAAAACATTATTGGATTCATTGCTAATTTTGAGATGATGACTTTTTTTAGGTTACTCCAAAATTCTGTAAGCAGTATGCACGTGTAGGAGACGTCATCAATAAAGCCTTACTGGAGTATAAGGAAGATGTTACAAATGGTTCGTTTCCTGATGCTCTCCATAGCCCGTACAAAATAAGTAAGAAAGATGCAGATGTTTTTTCAAGTGAGTTGCAGAGGTTAGGTTTGGACAAGGCAGCATCTGCAGCATCTGAAGCAGTTCAGAAGATGGATACGGCTTAAATGACATAATTAAAATCACTTAAATTACTTTTTTTTTTTCTTTTTATCCTTTTGTTGATCAAGGTCAATGCAAAATGTCTTGATATTTCATAAACGTTATTTTTTGTTGTCCAATATCATATGGAATTTCTACAATGCACCCCTATTTTGAAGCAGTTTAATAGAGCAAACCATGGGAAACTAGATTTTTTTTTTTAATCTATATTGCTTTAGTGGGTTCAACATATGAACATCCACTGCTTGGAATGTGGTAAAAACGGCAGTGTTTCTGGAGTCACGTGTTAAATGTTAGTTTTTCTTTTAATCTCTATACTTACGTTACATTCAGAAACCTTATGCATACACGAATTCATTCTCATGGCACCGTTGAGCTTGCATTGCCATTGAGGGAACCTAAAGTAGTTTCAATCATCTCTATTTGTTCATGTTCCGAACTCAAGGTAGTTGAGCTAATATTTTAATGGGTGTACCAAAATTTGAGTGCTAATGTCCTTTATAATAACACTATTTTGGTTAATTTACAGTGTTGTTCGCTTTGAGAATTTGGTTACGATTTTGCCGTGAAAAGGTGTGTGAGATGAAAGTGAGGTGTATTTAAAGTGTTCTTAATCTCAAAACACTGCATTTTCCATTATTGAAACCTCCATTCCTTTTCCACTGCTATTACACAACAAATTTAAGGAAATAAACTACATCAAAATTCAGTTGTTTATAATAAATTATAGGAACGATAATTGATTTCTCATCAACGCAACCAACTTATTTCAAAATCAAAATAAAATTTAATTTTAAATAAACATTTTACAATCTTATTGTAAATTCTAGGAATGATTTTTTTTTTCTCTTTCCCATACTTCATTTATTTGTTATTATTATAGAGTTTAACAGAGTTGTTTTCTAACTTTTATAGGCTAATACTCAGTTATTGCAGTAAGCATAACTAAAAATACATACGGTATTAAAGGTATTATTATGTATGGACAAAAATATAAAAGGAAAAATGTTGTAAGTTACGTCTGTTCTATTTGTTTATCGTTTCTATCCAAATTTATCCTTAATTCTTCTAAGTATTTGCAGCTAGAGACCTTCATGAGGTTACATAAAGAATCCAATATTTCACAGCAATATACAGAACTATTGTAATTTAAAGCTTCATCTGCACCATTTTTAGCCACCTATTCACATAATCTTTTAAGCCAAATCCACGGCTAGGCTTTAGAATTTGCTTGAACAATGCCTTTTTGGGAACATTCCAGTGCTCCACATGCCTGAAATTTTTCATACATATTTAGATGATTGATCAAATGATAAGACTGAAAGGTAGAAGAAACATGTGCCTTCACAAATGACAGTTTCTATCACCTGCACACTTTTCCAGATTGTGCATCAAAATAGTATTCTGTGTATCCAGTTGCTGCAGCATATATCAACATGATCAAATTTCATTGCATTTAGTATGAATTATTATGATAGTGTACGCTGATAGAGCTCGATATGTACCAGAAAGAATAGGCCTCCAAGGAAAGGACAATATACAGCTGAATCGCCAGTGACCAATTCCCTTATCCTGTCATGGAAACATGTGTATAAATGCAGTATCAGCATTTGAAGAAATGGTAAACAGGTAATAAGAAACATGTTTTAATTGAGTTTCTAAATCCATCTGTAGTAGAAAGAAAATGCAATGAACACAATAATATGCTCTTGACTAGGAACAATACTTCTAAAACTAACAATGTAGGAAAATGAATGAAAAATTGTTCTCACTTCAAAATCTTCCCACTTCATAAGCTTCATGTTTGACATCTCCAGAAGAGATCCAAAATTAGTGCAGTTCCTTTTGAAACGCTGAAGCCCTTTAAATGACCCTGCTGGATCCGCAAATTCGCAATCCTCTTCATAAGCATTTAGTGTAAGATCTCCTGATGGTTGAGAAGAGCAGATTCACCATGTGAACTGTCTGATATACAGTCAAATTACTGGCTAGTAACATCAGTTTGGTTTTATGCTTGTCAAGTGGTCATTGTATGAAAAAAGCAGTGATTTGGAGGTTATTATGGATGACAGAACATTCTCTAAGCTAAAATTAGTTTATACACAAACTAAAAGAATAAGAATTTATCAAAGTTAAACCTCATTTCATTTCTTTTTTCTTTATTATGCTGTCCTAGAATCGCTTATGGAGAAGTTCTAAATATACTAGTAATGAGATTGTCTTTGCCTGTAACTAAATAGTTGCTTCAGTGAAGCTAGCAATAAAATATCTTAGCCATCAAACCCTGAAGATGCATTAGGAACTCGGGATGTTTTTCCCTTCATTGATTAATAGAAGACAAGGTTACACAGAAGAGTTTAAGTTTTATTAGGAGGGCTTGGACAATGTTAAAACTTAAACAAAAGAGGAAAGTTCAACTCAAAGCTAAGTATCACATCAAATTGTTCATTCTATTTAACTTGGGACTCCAAACAAACAATTTACATTCAAGAAAATGAGGTACTGTGCCAGTTTGATACAGCTTATCAACCAATCAACCACTACCAGAGGGAGATTAATCAGATTAAATGTGCAATAATCATTTACAATCTTAACAAAAATTGTGCTTATCACACTGTCTTAAGACTTCAGTTAGAAGATTTGTCAATCAAACAAGTTGGGAACTCAAATGTGATGCAGAGTTGTGAGAGAGGAAATCATACATGGTCCATCAATTTCATCTCCAAATGAATGAAAGGAAAGAAATTGGAAATGACCCAGAGAAATTAAGCAAAATGGGTGTGGGAAAACCTGTGACAAAATAGGATCTTTGGAAGTCTTCTTTAATGGTGTCCACAAGTGCAGCACGATGAATGGTCTGAAGAAGCCGCTGAGGAGGAGGTTCCTCAGTAGTTGGTGAACGGAAAACAGAGGCTGCAATACCAAGAAGCTCAGAACTATACCATGCAAGTTTGAGGAGGGCATTGTTCTGTGGTTGTTGTTGTTGTTGTGACTCTTCATTGGGGTTAGTTCCACTGCATCGCAACCTGTGAATTCTAAGGTTCTGATTTTGTTGTTTCGGAAGAAACATGAAAGTGCTATGATGAGTTGTGTTGATTGAAGTTAACACAGTTAATGCCATGGCACTACACACGACAGTTGCTAGTTTCTGCCTGCGCTCTGTTTAAATATCTACGCTTCAAAATAATGATAGCCACAAAAAAAAAAAAAACACATACCAAGAAAATTGTTCTCTTTTTTTTTTCTGATTCTGGGATCACCACTTAAGCATAGTTCCAAGTTCTATGTTAGTTTTTGGTTATGTTAACCCGAGTACCTTTTTAATTAATAAATTTATTTATTTATTTTATTTAATCTCTTATGTTCAAGTTGTTTGATTTCATAAATGTTACAATATAATAACCGTTTTCCTTCAACTTTTTAACATGTAGCTTATGTCTCTTTTTATATCTTAAAATTAAAGTCGTTAATTTTATAAAATATCATTATATTGGTTATAAAGTACCTTACAAAAATTACTTTACACAAAAAAAAATATTATTAATTAAATACCTTAGATATATTAAAATAAATAGTGATACCTAAGAGACAATATTTGTATGAAAAAATACCTTACACATTAAAATAATTAACATTTCTTTCGTTAAAATTTTATTATTAATTAAGTAAAAAGCGATTACATTTTTCAAAATTGTTAAATTTGATTGAATAATTTGTTAATAGTGAGATTAAATTAAATAGAATAAAAAATAATTAAATTTTATCTTAATTGGTTTTGTTTTAGTCTGTGCAACGAGAAATAAAGATTTTTTTCGTATATTTTGAATTAAAAATAAATAGACTGTCTTAAACATATAAAATATTATAGAAGTAAATTTACAGTAGATAGACATTTTCCATCGTATAAATTATAGTTTTTTTAAATGATTTATATTTATATTTAATATTATTTTTAACTATTGTTAATTATTAAATATTAAAATTTAATTTAAAAAAATGTTATGTGAAAATATCATACAAAACTTTATGGTGTTTTAAATATTAATTATGTTTTTACTCTTTGAAACATGAAATGATTTTTTTTCTTGAATTCTATTTTTTTATCTTTTACATCATAAAATTATAATGTTACGTTTTTAATATTATTTAATCACTACGTTAATCTCTTTGTAAATATAATTAAATTATCAAACCTTAAATAAGTCTTTTAGCTTATTAAATGATAATTCTAAATTTAATTTTAGGAGGACAATTCTTTATTTTTGTGTGTCTCGAGCTCATTGCATAAATATGAAAATTGAATATAATATTTTATTTTCAATTGCAAGCAACTAAGTGTTAATCTATGATACCAAAGAATGAAAGAAATTTGAAAAGAATTATGAAAATAGAAAGAAAAATAAATGTCACTTCAGTCTATTAATAGTGATATGTTACTAATTTTGTCGTCTAAGAAATTCTAAGATATGAAATAAAATAAAGAGAAGTTATTGAATCTAAAAGGTAAAAAAAAAATATTCCTCTTTTATTTTATTGGATTGGTTTCAAATTTAATAGAAGAAAACTAAAGATTTAAAAACATATTAGTCCACACAGTGATTTTAACTTTAAAAAGTATTAATTATTAATTTCGTCATTTTATAAGGAGAAATTATTAATTTTACCATTGTAATAAAGTTTATCTTAATTTTTAGATTGTCATATCTGAATTTTTTATAAATTAAAGAAATGACTATGAGTGCTTCTTAATTATAATTAAAAAAAAAGATTGAATATCAATTTACAATTCAAATGCTATTGAAAAGAAAAAAAAAATCAAAGTTTGTCTTTTGTGATTATAATGTTACTTATTAATTTTTCAATTAATATAATGTTTATCTCTCTTCTTCTTTTAATTGATTACTCAATGAAATCAATTTGATTTAAATAAAAAAGTGTATAAGTTAAAAGAATTTAAACTAAATTAGATATTGTTTATACTTTTTTTCCTAAATACTAAATCAAGTTACTCTTGCTATAATTATCACATTAAAATATTTAATGTTATTAATATTTTATTTTTGTTTAATTTTTTTGTAATCTAATATATATATATATATATATATATATATAATTAAATCTATTTTTAATAAAAATATTTACATTATATTTCCTTCCTTTTATGTTAAGATAAAACAAATTGTTCTTTTTAGCTTAAACACACAACCAATGTGTAAGGTTGAATGAGTTTGACCATTCTAGATAGATAGTGTTGTAAAAACTGGTTAGGTCAAGCATTATGTCCCCCAAACAACTTACAAGTCGGTCATACTAATAACTATTCCTCAAATAATACTTAAATATTAAATATACAATTATTTAATTTTTATTGTAATTACGATGAAAAATATTGTTTATTGGTTTTTAATCATTAAATTTTCCTGGTTCTGAAATATATGATTTTCTTATGAGGAGAAAATAGTGTGTATACGTCATTTAAGAAGAAGATGGTAAAACCAAATTAAAAGTTGTCTTCGCTTTCCCCCACCACAAGGTAAGCAATTACAATTATTTTTTGGTGCATATTACACACTTCACCTAACTTGTAGTATAACAAATGGGAAACCTACTTCACACAACTTTTCGTTTTAACAAAAACATGATTTGATATTATTATAATTTCAATAATTTTTTTTCTCTAATTTATTGATAAATATTTTTTTAAAGAGAATAAAAATAACGATCTTATTGAAAATTAATATTATTTTAATAAAACTGTTTTTAACAAATAGTTTATTTATTAATCTTAATTTTATAAAATAAATCTTAAGTTACAATTATTTTGAGGCAAAAGAAATACTTCGATTTGGCTATGATGTTCGAAAATGCTTCAATTTGATCAAATGACACGTCATTTTAATATATGACAATCTTTTAATAATGTAATTTTCATTTTGATAGAAATGAACTCTTTTATATTAAAACATCATTACTTCTTGGATTCGTTAAAATCTATTCATATTTTATAATATTGGGGATTTCAAGTGATTAAGCTATAATATAAAGAGAAAGAAAAACCAATAATATAATAGATAGACCTAATTAATCACACAAAGATAAATGTTTTTAACTTTTAATACTATATTAAAGATAAACCTTAATTGTATACTAAATTAGAAAAAAAAAACTATGAAATAAAATTACACCTAGAATTGTAATATAAAGAAAAAGGCTTAAATACATTCTTTGTAAGTAATTAATAAACTAAAAAACAAGATTGGTGGGCTCAGATTTTTCTTCCTGATATGAGGATTAGTCACACGAAAAACAAAAATGTACAAATATAGAAAAATGTTAAGAAACGTTTTTGTTATATCTTCATTTTCAACATTCGTTATTAATTTCTAACGAAAACGTATAAAAATTGCAAAAATTTACAAGTCTTATTTCTTAAATTCAGCTCTATACTCGTAATTTTACAATAATAAAAAACACTAATAACACTCTTTTAAATATATTTTTATTACTGATTAAAAGCTATTAAAAATAGGTAAAATAAATCATCTAACCCTTACGGTACTTAAGGAGAGGTTGGGGGAAACTTATTAGTCAAAGCGGTGGAATTTCTGCACAACCAGAAACGAATTCGTGGACTCATCGCTAAAAAAGTCAACCAACTTTATGAAACATGGGCCCCACCCACACTACTACCTACACGGTCACACATTAAGTCTTTAAAACATCATAAATAAACCATCACTCAAACCACAACACAACACCACAAACAACACAAAAAACACAGTTTTTGTTTTCCGACAATAACCAAAACTCCATTCTCCATTAAGCCAGCCATGGTAGATAGGGAGCAAGCAAGACCCTTGGCCCCAGCAATAGAAAGACCAAGCAGTGAAGAAGACGAAACCTCTCTTCACACCAAAAAACAAGCTCACAAAAAACTCATCAAACGATGTGCTTGCCCACTAATCTTTCTGCTTCTCCTAGCAATAGTGATCATAGTTTTGATCTTCACAGTATTTCGTGTGAAGGACCCTGTGATCACCATGAACGGGGTCACAATCACAAAGCTCGAACTTTCCAACACCATGGCCCTTCGAACCAGGTCCAACATGTCCCTGGTGGCAGATGTGTCTGTGAAAAACCCCAACGTTGCATCGTTTAGGTACAGCAACACCACCACCAGTTTGTTCTATCATGGTGTCATGGTGGGGGAGGCAAGAGGACCACCTGGGAGGGCAAAGGCTAGAAGAACAATGAGGATGAATGTAACGATTGATGTTATCACGGATCGGGTCGTTTCTACCCCGGGTTTTACAATGGATCTGGGTTCCGGGTTGATGACTATGAGTAGCTTCTCTAGAGTTCCGGGGCAGGTGAAGATCTTGAACTTGATCAAGAGACATGTTGTTGTGAAAATGAACTGTTCCACCACTTTTAATATTTCATCACAGGCTATATTGGAGCAGAGGTGTATACGGAAGGTTAAACTTTAGTGGTCCATGTGTTGATTTAGTTTAGTTTAGTTTTGTTTCCTCGAATATATTTGTGTAACTATTGTAGCAAAAATAATGAGATGTTTTCTATGTTGTTCTGGTGTTCGGTTTCAAATTGTGGGGATGTTTGTTTTTCTCTCTTTCCTCATTCAAAATAGTATTGGTGTTTTGGAACTTCTGGGTAAGCATAAGGACTTAAATATAGAAGTAATTAATAGCCAGGTGAGTGTTTTAACATCAGTAAAAGTCAAGATTATATAATTTTGATGATTTCCTCTTCATTTTGGTGCTCCTAATTAACTGTTTGAAGAGTGAAAACTTCTTATTATACTGAACATAGTTTGTGTGTGGAAAGGATCAATGTTATTTTGAGCAAGTCTCTGCTCCAACTCTAGCAAAGGGAATGGAATAGAAAATGAGAGAATTTATGAATCAGTTGAGCTGTATTATTCAAAGAATATTTCTACGAACTTTAAACAATTGTGTGTCTGTGTGTGATTGCTTGACTGTTGAAGCAATTAGTATTTAATAGGTTTCTCTCAAGGACGTGAAAATCACTATCTGATTTCGTTACAAGTCACTAACCAGGATAATACTGCAAAGCTACTTGTCAGCAAAACCATTCTCCTCCTTGACAGAAAAAGAAAAGAAAAAAGGACTATTAGAATTTGACAGAAATTACGGATATTATTTTATATACAGTTGTCGCAGTAAGAATTTCTTGCCATATAAAATTTGTTTTTGAATTGACCAAACATAAAAAACATGGCTTTAAGCCTTGAACCTGATATATATACATGTTTTCTTCCCAATATAGCCAACTGTGACTAGAAAAGGTACACACACTATAAGACTTTCAGTAATAAGGTTGAGAAAGAACTTGTCCTTAATATGAAGGTATTGATTGACAATGTTACAAATGATAAAGTGTTCACATGAATAAGGGTACCAAGGAGGGAATGGAACAATGCCTTCAGTCCTGCACCAGGGTGGAAATTAAGTAATGGCATAACGCTTGAAGATAAAGGATAAGAGGTTACCAACTCCTATGTAATAAATACAAACGGAACAAAAGAAATTACAGATATCAGAACTTAGTTTGAAACCTCCTCAAATTTCTAACCGTTTGGTATGACTTTTCTTTCTTTTCTTATGTGTTAAGTCTGTAATAACTTAAAGGACAGTTATTTTAAATCATGGTCTAATAATTTGTTATCAACTCAGTAACAAAGTTGAGGATAATACACCTTGCTCCAACCCAACCCAACCAACGTTAGCGTAGCGAGTGAGTTTAAAACCTATGTTGAGAAGTCCAACCAATGTTAATTGCAACAAAACAAACAATCCGTAGAATAGATTGCGTGTACACATGCAGCTCCAGTTACCTCGGAAGTGTTGTATGATTTGTCAAACACTCCCTTTCGCTCCAGCACACATCCTTTTCATCCGAGCCACGCCCAAGTTCAAAACTTTCACCTCCCCCATCAACAAAAGGCCATCCAAACCAAACTGTCTCTTAGTAACTGCAAGTAACAAAGTTCCATACCTTAGTTTTAATATAACAATGTACTAAACACTGATAATGAAATTAAAACTAGTGGAAAGTTGAAGAATGAAAAAGACTTGGTTGACAGAGATAAAAGAGAGTGTGGTGCTTGTGTTTGATCCACGTTATGGTGAATCCAGCGCAGGAATTAAATGGGGTGTGGAAGTAGAGTGGCTCCTGAAAGCATAATAGAGAGTATTAAATGCAGCAGCTAATACCCCCACCCACCTCCTTTGGCCCTCACAACAAACACATAATACACTTAACACTATTCCCTCCCCTCTCCTTTCACAAATGGAGAATTTCCCAACTCACCCTTCTTCTGCTTCTTCTTGTTCTTCTTCTTCTTTTATTTCTTCTTCTTTTTCATCTTCTTCTCTTCAATGTCCTCCTTGAACTCCTTCTCCCCTCCACCCCCCACCCCTTACTTCACCAACCTCGGCTTCGGCTACTCCATCGCCATCGCCCTCGGAGTCCTCTTCCTCATCTCCACCCTCATCCTCTCCTCCTACCTCTGCTGCCGCACCCTCCGCCACCGCAACAACAACCACCGCCGCCGCCGCCACAACCCCCACGCCCCTGATGGCATCGTCCTCCCTCGCGTTATTTTCGTCGCCGAGGACGACGACGACGGCGCCCGACAGAACGACGCCGTCTCCGGGCTCGAACAGGCAGTCATAAACTCCTACCCCAAGTTCCCCTTCGTGAAAGACGGCGGCTACGACACCACGTGCTCCATCTGTCTCTGCGAGTACAAGGATTCGGAGATGCTGAGAATGATGCCCGAGTGTCGACACTACTTTCACCTCTGCTGTCTCGACCCCTGGCTCAAGCTCAACGGCTCCTGCCCCGTGTGCCGGAACTCCCCCATGCCCACGCCGCTGTCCACGCCGCTGCAGGAGGTGGTGCCACTCTCGCAGTACGCCGCCGATGCTAGGGGGAGGAGGTGAAATTTTCTTATAGGGTTTTGGGTTCTGTGGGAAGGTTAGATGAAAAACACCGAGTAATGTTTTCTTTTCAAAATTGCAGTTTTATCTTGGATGTAATAAAAAAAAAAGTTTGGTTTTTTAAGCCTCGACGAGATAAAACTACAATTTTTATTAGACAGGGTCACCGAAATTGTTTAAGAAAAATTGTATCAAAAACTTTATGCAGAATGTAAATCTTCCCTGTAAAAGGGAGATGGTGGGTTTTTATTCAAAAAAGAAAATTTGAGATGAAAGATGAAGAGGTGGGGTGGGAACATGTGTAGAATTATTGGTAAAGGACCAACTTTGTACCAAATGTTACTTTTTTAGGGAAAATTATCCGCGATCGCGTTTTGTTAGTACCATGATTTGGTAACGATTTGACATTGGATAATGGGTACTAGTTTTTGTTCTAGGTTTGTTTCTTTGACCTAGTGTGGAATCTCTTGGTGAGAATATTATACTTTTTCTTTCACTTTTTGTGGGGTTTTAATTTATTTATTTATTAACTTTCTCTAATTTGGCTAAGAAATTGGTTGTGAACTTGTGGTACATTTTATGTTTTCCGGGTTTTCAAATGATATGGACCCATATGGGGTTGTCGTCATTAGTAGACAGCTAGCATTTCGTGCTCATTCTTTTTTGTTTTGGGCCAATATTTACGTTGTCGTATTCCAATCGTGAGATGTTTATCTAGTTTTGTGCAAACCAGCTTTCGGTAGTGAATTGTATTTCAGCCTTACTTAAGCTACACATTACACATTTGAGAACATTAAATGATCTAAACGTGGTGTTGCATGTGGCGCCAGCTTGTTCTTGAAGCTGTGGCATTAACTATGGCTGTGTATCCTCAGTTGTATTTTCTAGTTTCTTGCTATTGGCATTCCTCTATATCAGTGCTAGAGTTGAATAATCACCACACATTGTTAATATTATTTTCAGCAAGTTGTGATTACCTGAAATGCAAGATAGGTTTGTGTGTTGACAATCACTTTTGGCTTATTGAAATTAAGTACTTGTTAAGCAATCACTAGAAAAGTGCTAGGATAATGCACCAGAGAAGTGCCAAACTCTATTTATTAGTGTACGTAGAATATGGAATAATCTATCTCAGTATCCTTTGAATCAGTTGTTCATTCTGATATACCATGTTGTTTCTATAAATTATAAGAATATCACTCTCGATACTCTCAGCTTCAAAGTAATCAACTTCAAGGTAATTAATTTCATGATCAGTTTTTCTGTTCTTATTTCAACTTCGGTTTTGATGCTAAGGCTGTATGAATATCTTGTGTTTGAGCTGCAAATGTTCAGTTATGTGTTAATCTGAAGCTGCATATATCAACTTCAGTGTGTGTCTGGTACTTTTCTGTTCTGTAAGAACGCATGAAATCTTTGAATATTCACAGTCCTGAAGATAAGGGAATGACAAAACAGAATGTTAATACTAAGTTAAAAAAGTGCAGAAGTGTTTACTATTTCATCTTTATACCGGGTGCTCTTGCTCTTCTCCTCTCTGTTGCGGCCATGTCCAAGTTCCTCTCTTTCAAGTCATTTCTCGGTACTGAATCTTCATACTCAAATCTGAATCTTGAGGACCCATATGGGAATGAAAATAAAGTGATGATGATAACTGTTGAAATTGTGATTCAGAAAATTGAACAGCAAATGGAGAAACTGAGAGAAACAAAACAAGATCCATCATCATCATCATCCTCATTTGCATTCCAGCAAGCTTCATTTCTTGCTGATATATTAGGACTTCTTGAGTCAGCAGCAACACCTCATCAACACAACGAAGGGAATAATCAGCAAAATGGTAGCTTCACCACTCATCCTCTGGTGAGAAAAAAGAAACGATCAGATGAACCAGCTGAGTACTTTCTGCGAGAAGAGATTCGCAAGTATGTCAGGATCAAGCCAAACAGATTAGGAAAACAAAATTTTATGGGTGCTAATGCAAGCTTCACCAGCATAGGACATGCATGCTTTGCCATGAAGGAGGAGCTAGAAGAATACATGGATTATGATGTTGGAGAGATCTGCAATGATGACTGGAAACTAGCTCAAAAGCTCATGGTTCATGGCTGTGATCCTTTACCAAGGAGAAGGTGCTTCTCAAGGGCCCCTAAGCTATACAACCAACCCTTTCCCATCACAGAATCATTGTGGAAACTCCCTGATGATAGAAATGTGAGATGGAGTCAATATAGGTGCAAGAACTTTGCTTGTCTCGCTGGCAACACCACTGGTAAGGGATTCTTCAAGTGTGCACATTGCTTCAACCTCACCAGCCATGAGAAGCCTAGATGGATGAGCCTGGAATCTGATTCAAACCAGACAGCTGAATTCCTTATATCAGATGTTCTTGCAATTAAGCCTGGAGAGATCCGAATGGGATTGGATTTCAGTGTTGGAACTGGGACTTTTGCTGCTAGAATGAGGGAATTCAATGTGACAATAGTTTCTGCTACAATCAATTTTGGTGCACCCTTCAGTGAAATGATAGCTCTCAGAGGACTTGTTCCTCTCTACTTGACTATTAATCAGAGGCTTCCATTTTTTGACAACACCCTGGATGTGATTCACACAACTAGGTTTCTTGATGGATGGATTGATTTTGTGCTGCTTGAGTTCATACTGTATGACTGGGATAGAGTTCTGAGGCCTGGGGGGTTGCTTTGGATTGACAGTTTTTTCTGCTTGAAGGAAGATTTGTATGATTACTTGAAGGCCTTCAAAATGCTGAGATATAAGAAACTCAAATGGGTGGTTGTTCCAAAGCTTGATAAAGATGATCAAGAAATGTTCTTCTCTGCTGTTTTAGAGAAGCCTCCTAGGCCATTCAGGTGATCTTCCATTATAGTGTTATCTTCTTATCTATGCAGTTCCCACCATTTTTTAGGTTCATATTTGAGGCTCGTTACTTCTGAATGTTGCACAGTTGTCTTGTGTTTTTGTGTTCATAAACTTCTAGACATGACTGTTTAAATCATATATGTCAATAAGAAGCTTCATAGTTGAATATACTCTCATTCCTGTTAGTGGAAAATTTGCTCTAACTTTACATCATTGATTTTTCTATTATTCTGTTGTATATTTTTACTGTGTTTTGTGATAATCATTTCTGGATGAAACTGTGACAGAAAAAATAGATATCGAGTATCTCTAATGTTTTTAGGATAAGTTCTGTTACTATAATTCACCCTATCAGAGAAAGCAATTCATTTATTTGCTTTGATTGATACTCAAACTCCATAATGCTACAAGATTTTCAATGAAGTTTCTGGTAAGTGCCATAATTCATACAAGTCATTCAAACTAAGAAGGATGAGCAATTCAAAATAGTAACTATATGTGTGTGATTCTCAATGTAGATAGAATTTATATTGGGCACTTCACAGATATTTTGAATGCTTTAGTTACCTTTTATAATTTTATATTATGATAAGAATGTCATAATGCTAAAATAAAAAATCATATTCAATGATTCATTACTTTCAAAATGTTAATTTTCTTTTAATATAAAGTTTACATTTCATCTTATTCGTTGTTATATTTCATTTTTATTATTTTAAGCTTTATAGGAATAATATAACACTATTATAATTTTATTCATACCTAACTTCTTTCTTTAATATTAGAGATTTAAGATCAGAGATCGACAAAACGAATTAGCTTAATCTATTTTGATCTAGTTGCCTGTTGGCTTATAAAAATGGAATGGAACAAATTTATCTGTCACAACATAGTACTAACAACTAAAAAAAAAAAAAAAAAAACTCTAAAAGCAATTTCTGTTCTCTCTATCTCAACAAATAGGAATGCATTAAGGGAATGGTGTTTCAGCACTCCATCTCATAATTAAAAATTACTTTTTGCTTAACTCTGACGGATTTATTATTATTTTATTCTTAAAAAAACATGTAAGAAATTTGAGACAGAAAATAAACATGTGTCTAAGCTCTCGATTTTAATTTTTTTAGCATCGTGAGAGTATTAAATATATATATAAATAAAAATATTTATTACTTTTTACTATTAATTATATTGCATAATTGTCTTAAGCAACATTATTGCATAATATTTTTAAAATATAACAAAAATAAGAAAAAAAATGTATATGGATTCTTCTTAATCTTAATCTTAGCTTCTAAGTGGGAGTATTAAGAAAGAATAATGTTATTTAAAATTACTTAAATGTTAAGTTATGCATCAAATATAATTTTAATCAAAAAAAATATCTATTTAAAGAGTAAAATTACAAAACAAATGTAAACATCAAAAAAGAAATCATCTCTATATATTGACAGACATAAATATGTACATGTGTATTCACTTATGATAACAAAAAATAAATATTTATTTTATAGATAAATTTTATTTTTTTATTCAATTTGAAAAAATAAATAGTTAAAATTTAGAAATAGTGATTAAATTAAAAAATGTCACTCAAGAAGTAAAACTGAAAAAAAGTTGCGGACAAAAAAAAATTATATGTAATAGTAGGAGTATGGTTGAAAAAAAAAGCATCTCATCTAACTGCCAAATTATATTATTAAATAATATAATTTGTCTAAATATATATTATTAATAATGTGTTTATGATGGAACCCCTTTTACTATGGATGTTAAATGTAATGTGACATTGGACGGTGGTGGCAGAAGTTTAAAATCCTTCCTCACACGATTTCATTTTGGATTATTAAAGAAAGAATCCAAAATCTGAAACTTGGTATACACATTTCGGTGACAAGACATGTGCGAACTGTACCATGAACTTTCCAATCTTTTCTTTTTCTTTCTCATTTAATCAATTTACGCATTCTAATAGTTTAACGACGAAGATACACTTAGAACATGATTACATGTTAAAGTATTCAGTTAAAAACAGTTAACGACGAGATAAATTTTATAGAAATCGTTAAATTAAGTTATAAGTGTATAATTTTTAAACAGTTAATTGGTTCTCATACATAAAACACTGAATAGCAAATTGGAAGAAAAAAATTCTTACAAAATGAAATCGGATCAATATTAAAGAAAATATAAATAGATGATGTTAGCCATTTGGATTTTATATATATATAATAAATAATTAAATGTGTTAGGATTATTATATTTTATTAGTCAACTAGATTTATGGTTAAAAATATACATATGTCATTAAAATATTAACTGTGTAGATACATGTAATATTATATTTTGATGAAGAGTCAAATTATGAATATTGACTTTTAGAACAAGTAATTGATACGGGTTACACAAAGGGGTTATGACCTGCATTTGTGAACACATACAAAATATATATTTTTGTTCCCAATAATCAATTCAAGTATGCTTTTGCATTATGTTTCTTCAATATTGGGAACTACTCAACTAACTATAAGGGTTTATTATTCTTTTATGATTCATAATCAAACAAATGGTATCAAAGCATGTTAGTTTATGATTAAGTCCATTATTTGCATGAACTCTTATATGAGTTTTTTCGCAAATGTTATCAGAAACCTAATTGTGAAATTTAGAGTTTCTATTTTGAAAGTTTTCCTGAAAATTGATAAATCCCAATCTAGTATGTTCATTCAGGTGGTTTTCGAACCCTAAATTCTCAAATGTTTTGAACTCTGACCAAACAGGTGGCCCTTATTTGTATACCTATATCTCATACATGAAAAATCTCAATCTCTTAACGTATTCAAATCATTTCATGTTGAAGTTGAGAATCAACTCAACAAAAACATTAAGAATATCAAGTCTGATTGTGTAGATATGACATATCAGGTGAACAACGTCCAGGACCTTTTACCAAGTACCAAGAGGGACAAGGAATCGTCCCATAGTACACCATGCCAAGTTCATCTAGCATGAATGGTGTGGTTGAAGACGTAATCAAACTCTTTAGGATATGATAAGGAGTATGATTTGTCATTCCACCATGCCAAAGTCACTCTAGGGAGGGGCACTAAAGACTACAACTTAAATTTTTGTGATGGTTTCTAGACTCCATAGAGTACAAAACCACAAGAGTTCATCACCCAACCACACAAAGTTAATCCCTTTCACGCCAAGGACCAAGGAACAAATCCAAAAGCTAATATCTCCTACTACTCTCACCACATAACTCATTATACTCTATTTAGAGTTCAAGATAACTCCTTCCATACATCTCTTATATCAAGGCATACATTAAATTATCCCACTAAGAATTTCCCTTGAAATCCTTCAATCTTCATCATACATGCTTGCTACAACAACTTCTAATCAAGTCATCACAATAAAAATCATAAGCATGCCTTAGATCAACCACATAATACTCAAAAGCAATCAAACAATGAAAAACAGGGCATTTAACGCTCAACGCCAGTGCTCAATGTCAGTTGCCTCGTAAAAGTGGACGCTCAATACCAACATATTAGCGCTCAACTTTAGGGAGCTAAAATGTTTCCAAACATGTACATATCTTTAGTGTTCAGCGCCACCTGGCTAGTGCTCAATGCTTATCAGCTCGTAAAAGCTAGCGCTCAGCGTTGCCATGTGAGGCTTAGCGCTGCATCAAATATTAACAAATTTAATTTAAGGTTTTTGGAAAATCAGGTCTTGTTTCATAGCTCAAATTGGTATTCATCCTTTAGGTATTAGTCTAAATAGTCTTTAAATCATAGGAATTCGTATCAATTTGCTCGATGACTCAAATCCTACATTCTCCAATTACCTCGCATCCAATGAAACAGAATTCATTAAGTAGTTCACATACTGAAATCATCCATACAAAATTGATAATTTCCAAACTCAATCAATCATAAATGTGCTAATATCACAAGAAAAATTAGCTTCCCTTACTTAGAGAAAATCTCGACTGACCCTAACAACTCGAAAACCTTCCCCATGACATAAGGTATTCTATCTACACAATAGAAATACCACAAGGATAATCAGATCATATTATCGTGACTATTGATCAACAAAGAACTAAACAACAGACTAAAAGAGCACATGTGATCTCAAAGAAAAACGCACGCAAAAATTATCAAAATTACACAAAGGTGGAATTGAAAATCAACTTACTTAAATACAAATATTGATCAAATGGACTTGAAGACCTCACCGTAAAGATCACATAAGTGGTCTTCAATCTTCGAAGAGATGATCACATAATTAGATAGCTTAAAGAGAAAAAAAAGAGTTTTAAAAAAGACATTCCTAAAGATAAAATATTTTTAAATAATAAAATCCCTTCATTAAATTTTTATTTATAATTAAACGTTTTATTATTAAAAAATTAGGCCTCATTTTAAAACAGTATATCCTAATATCTCACATCAACTGTTACAAAATTATTGTTCATATATTTATTTTTAACTTCGCTTACGCAAATAATTTTTTTTAATTATAATTACATTACGAGTAAATTAAATTTGTTGTAAAACTTTTATAGACAAACAAAAGTTGTGTTCTCTTATTCACCTTTCTACATTGCCATTTAATCCAACAGTAATTTTCATACCTGAAATGTAAATGAAGCACTTCATTCGACATTGTTTCTATGTCCTTCTCCACTTTTAGTTTTAAATATTCCAGTCCTTTTTTTTTTTTTCATTCATCTCCACGATTCATTCTTTTTTTTACATTTTGGAGATACTCCATCTCCTACAAACCAAACTCAATGTCTTCAGCTTCTCTCTTTTTCTGTCCCCACTCACATGCTTTCCCTTTTCATCCTTAACCTTTTTTCATAAGCTTCGTCTTTCTCTTTTCCTCATCACGCCATAACCAAATAAATCAAACTACTTCTCCAAGAGATCTTATTCTCACTACGTTTCTTGCATTCATTTTTATACTTCTTAATCGTATATTCAAATTCTCGCATTACACTTTTTTCTTATTATTCCTCTTTATGGTCTTGGCTTACGTTTGTTTTATGCTTTTTATCGATCTATTTAACATCCAAATGACTCGGATAAGCAAATGATAATTATATATATATATATATATATATATATATATATATATATATATATATATATATATATATATATATATATATATATCATTATTTATTCATATTTAATGATATATTTAATTTCTAAAATTCTCACATTTTGTATCCTAATAGAGGAACAATCATTTCTTGTAAGAATAGGTTAAACCATATGGTGGTAGAGTATTAAGCTCAATGTGAACTTATACTATCTCCATGCCCGAGAAAATAAAAGTAATTATAGTTAAATGTTAACTATCTACTTAATAATAAAGTTAGAAAGCTAGAAAATTATTAAAAAAAAATTAGAAAATTATCATCTCACATATCTCTTAGGTTTTACTTCTAGAAGTGATTCTAAATAAGGTTGTAGAAAAATTAAGGTCTCATAAGTTTTGGATTTCTTCTTACCAATGAAGGTAAAGCAGGATGATAACTCCTGATGTTTGGTGGCTTACGTGCAACGCTTGATTTGGGAAACATAGACTTTATTATATGTCTTTGCACTTTAGCAAAATATGTTGTAACTATTGTTCATTCCTCCAACTTGACTTCAAGATGTGAGTGTTAAGCTTATTCTGAATGGTAGTTGCTGAAACCAACCTTTTTTTCTGTTACATTGGACATCTTAGAGTAGCTTTACGAAGATAAATATATATATATTTCAAGAATAATTTTATTATATAGTAAGACAATATTATGTATTATTTATACAAATAAATTTACATAGTTCATTTAAACTAGATCATTTTTGATTTTGGTTTCCGTAGTTTTTTTTTTTTTTTTTTTTTTGTATATAGTGTTATAATATGATATCGACCTGTGTGAGTTCTAAAAATAGTTTAAATACATAAGAACTAAAAATATTAATTCAAAAATTTATAGACAGTTTTTAAGAAAATTATTTTATAGGAATTAAAACTAAAATTTACATATTTTACTAAAATTAAAAAAGTGACTCTGAATTTTATAGGATAAAAAATATACGAGGATTAAAATTAAAACTATTTACTTTCAAAGGAATTAAATATCATAATTTAAGTCCAAAAGTTTATTTATAAAGGTTGAGAAATTTATTTTTGTTTATGGTGATTATAATATTACTTCAGATTATGTCTAAGGATGGTTGGTTGGTTGTTATAAATATTATATTTGAGTTCCTATTGCTTTACATAGGACTCTTGTGTCATATTATATTTAAGCATCTCACCAAACTTGTATAAGTTTTAGTTTAAGGGATAGTTTTTATAAACACAAACACTTACACTTTTTTCTCTATTTGTATTGGTTAAGCATTGTTCTATAATAGTTCTATAATAGAAGTAGGATTTAGTTAAAAGTATCTTGTACAACACACACAAGTATTCTTTCATTTAGATTTGTTAGAATATTAACTTTTGTGACCATGATATTTGTGTATATTATTTCTAGATAGTCACAATAATAATAATAATATGAAGCGGGTGAAACTTAATTAATTGTTGAAAATTTTATTTTAATATTATTTTTTCATTTATAAAATTTGAATTTAACATTTTGCCGAGTGGATTGAGTAAAAACTTCTTATTGGAACCAAACGTTTATCTTAAATTAAATTATCGTTTTGAATTTTTGGTAAAGAAAGGATTAACAATTAACTATTTAATGAATTCATATTATCCTCTATTAGAATTTATTAAAATCAATTTTTTTTAAATAATAAAGCACGTACGAAAATGAGTATATATAAATGATAAAAAGTGTAGGTGTTTGCTTGTTAGTATGTGTGTCTTGCGTAAAGGAGGAACCGTCCATGACACAGAGTCATGAGTTCCAATCGATAAGGGACACCTGTCCCACAACTTTTGATATTGTCGGTCACTACTTTTCTAAAGTATCACCGCCATACACCTCATCTTTTTCTTACACAACCACTTACTTATTTTCTATGAAAAATTCACAGTCGGATAATAAATTTTCTCAATTTCAATCATTTTAAATGCTATTATAATTTCTTTAAATTATTATTTTTTAAATGTGCATATCAAAGTTCAGCAATTTAAATTATGAATCAATTTTTTTTTAATTTTAAATACATGAACAAAAAAATGAGTAATTAAAACTGCGGACCAAATATCCTTTCATACTAAACTAGAGACACTAAATAATTTTACAGCACAAATTCTTTGCTTTCTTCATAGTCTTTGTTCTTTCAGTCTAAATTTATAGCATAAGTAATTGATTATGTATTTGTATATAAATTTTAATGGAATTTGAAACTTACTTTAAAAAATAATAATTTAACTATTTTTTTTTCTCTTTATGAAAAAGGAATAATAATCTCAGACTCCACATTCTTTTCATTCTATCAAATCACCACCAATTCATCCAAACAAAAACAGCCACTTTCAGCTTCCCACAATAATCTCCATGAACAATAAGTCGTTAGATAAAAAACAGTCTAATTTTTAGATTTCTTTTAAATTTAAATATTAAAAATGATTATGATTAATTATTTTCATAAATGTATATATTAGGTTAAATGACAGATAAAGTAAGATACAGAAAATAACTGTTTTTATCATACAAAGTTTAACATATTAATTGATGTAGTTTAAGGAAAGTTTTTAATTAAAATTAGTATATATATTTTTTACTTAAACAATCAGTGTTACAAGTGATAATATCAACATTAACCATATGTATTTCAGAAATAAAAATTTCATTTTAATAAAATATACTAAAATATAAATTTACTTGCTAATCAATGCTACTGTTACATAATAAGAAAATCTGTTCTAGAATTTTATTTTTAATCAATGTATTTTAGACTGTTATTAGTAAATTCTGATTATTAGGGAAAAAAAGTAACACTCTAGTGATTTTGAACAGAAAACGCCGTCAATTGCAACGGTTTCCCTCTCCCTATTACTGTAGCCAGATTCAAATGTGTACCGAACCTGAGGTTCGGCGCTGAACCTCGTTATGCACAACACTATAAGAAGGGACACCAAGCGCCTCGCACGTTACATGTCATCAGCACGAGCCTAAACTGAAAAGCTTTCGATCCCTGTAAGAGCGGTTCCGCGAAGATTTAGGGTTTTTCTAAGACAATGGCGGATGAATCGGAGCACACAGCGGCGCCGGCAACTGGGGAATCGTTGCTCGACAAGATCGCCGACAAGCTCCATGGCCATGACTCTTCCTCTTCTTCCGATTCTGATTCCGATTCCGGCAAAAAGGAATCCTCCTCGATCAAGGATACTTCCTCGATCAAGGATAAGGTTTTCCGTCTCTTCGGGAGGGAGAAGCCCGTCCACTCCGTCCTCGGCGGTGGAAAGCGTATGAATCTCTCTCTAGCATTTTTTACTTCTCTTAATTGACACTGTTTGGCTGTGGTTTCGTTAGATCTGTGATGTGAAGTGATTCGTTGATCTATGTTGAGTAGATTTTGAATGATGCTACGTTTTGTTGAATTGAAAATGTTGGAAATAAATATATAAAAGTTATTTATTTATTAGGAAGTGGAGTTAAGGTGCTTGAATCTTACATTACTATTTGGAAGTGGAATTCGAGTTCACTTGAGTCTGATACTCAATTTTGAATCTTTTTGTGTTCGATTTTCACTGATATTGAATTTAATGAGCGTTTTTGTATCTTCGTACAAAGCAACATGTTGTATAGTTCTCTAATTGGGTTTTAGATTTGTGATCATTTACGCGTTGGTTATTGTTGTTTGACTGCCGTCAAACAACTCGTTGATTTATCATGTAGATCGAAGACTTCTTCGAAATACCTGATTTTTCCGTGAAAGAATCATTTGTTTATTTTTTTTTCGTGTGTCTTTCAGTTTTCTAAAATATCAAAAATAATTTAAATTTTATCAGGATCAGAAGTTATTAGAGAAAATTAGTCACTTTTTGCTTTTTTTATAATTGCAAACAAATATGCTACAATAATCTTTTTGTTCTTTTTTATGCTCCATAAAATAATCGCTAAATTATTATAATCAGAAGCTAAATTATTTGACATGGGATTTATTTATTTTTTAATCCGTGTGACTAATTGTTCTAACATTCAATTGCAGCTGCTGATGTGCTATTGTGGAGGAACAAGAAGATATCTGCTAGTGTACTTTCTGTAGCAACGGCTGTTTGGATCTTTTTTGAGTTGCTTGAATATCATCTGCTTACTCTAGTCGGTCACATTTTGATTCTGTTGCTTGCGGTTTTGTTTTTGTGGTCCAATGCCCATACATTTATTCACAAGTAAGAATTCGGAAGTTGATAATCTATTATTATTGAACCAAGTCATCCTGTGTAGTAGCTATCATTTATTTCTATTTAGCATGTAATAATCAAATAATGTTGTTGCAGGGCACCACCTCGCATCCCAGTTGTTCATCTTCCTGAAGAGCCTTTTCTTCAATTTGCATCTGCATTGACAATTGAACTCAATCGCGGATTTGCTGCCTTGCATGCTATTGGTTCTGGAAGAGATTTGAAGACATTCCTCGCTGTATGCATTAAACTCATTTCTAATTTCATTTATATACATCAAATATTCTTTTTAACGTGTAATTATTATGAATTATGGGATTTTATCATGGTTTGAACTGCAAAATGCTGTACCTATGATTCTTAATTTAGTGTTAGTTTTAGTTTGAATAACTGAGCATTCCGTTGTTGATATGATAGGTTATTGTTGGCACATGGATTCTATCAATTGTGGGAAGCTGGGTCAATTTCTTGACCTTGTTCTACATTGGTAAGAATAGCTTATTTTTACTTTATATTTTGTTTGAAGCCATGAAAATGATTTCTGGAATTTCACTGATTTCCTTGATCTTCGTTTGCAGTTTTTGTTTTGTTGCATACGGTTCCTGTCTTTTATGACAAGTATGAAGACAAGATAGACCCTCTGGCGGAGAAGGCATTGATCGAGTTCAAAAAACAGTATGCTGTGTTTGACGAGAAGGTGTTGAGTAAGATCCCGAAAGGTCCATTGAAAGGCAAGAAGTTAGCTTAGTGTTTAAGTATTTGGCTCTCTGAAGACGAAGAGGCTCCACTTGAGTGTTTTTTATTTAAGAGCCTCGTTTCTTTGAAAAAATATGCCAAGCCTTGTTTTTGGACTTGCTTTTTGGCGGGTGCGGTATTCAAGATCATGTAGCTTTTCAGTTTTGCTACAAGCATGTCGATTTTGCTGATTACAACTTTTGTTGGACCATGTAGTTGTTCAATCAGTAATCATTATTGTAAGCAAAAAATATTTATGTTAATTGTCGACGTTTTTCTTTGATTAAGATTTCTCGTGTTTGGTGTTTCTGTTTGATGATTCAATTTACTTATTTTAGAAGTTAAAATTAGGAGTAGCTTACATAAAATCTTAGATAAATTAGCTCAATTTCTACAAATAGCTTATTTATAAATTATTTTGTAGAAAAATGATTTTATTTTAATTATCTTAGTGTAAACTTTGTGGAGAAGTTGGACAGTGAGATTCATGTTATTTTTTTTTATTTAAAACAATATTGCAGTTTGCCTGTAACTTTTTTTAATATAGTAAAAATAGTCTGAAGTCTGCATTATTACGAGGAATTGCCATCTATATAATCAATGCCAAATAAGGTTGTATTTACTCGAATATATAAATAAATATAAAGAGTATTTGTTGTATATATTGATAAAGTAAAAATATTTACGTTGTTATTCAATTATGAATTAACAAAGTGCCATGTATTTTATTTTTACATTAACCATCTTTTATAGAGAATCAACTATCATGTTTATTTAGTTGGTGTATAAGTTAATAATGACAGTCATTAATTAAAATGTTTCTCATCTCAATAAAAATGTTATTTTATTTATTAAAATATAAATATTGATGTAATTTATCTGGAAGAAATTTAAAACAATTTAGGTAACATTTAATTGAAAACTATAAACATTAATTAATTTATAATTCTTGTTAAAAATAAAATTGCAATCCTTTTAAAACAAAGTTTTTATTTTGTCCTAGATGTTTTACAATTTTGTTTGATAAAATTATGAATATTTTCAAATTTTCCATCATCTAAAAAAATAGCAAATTTTTGCATATAGTTTTATAAATCATTTCAATATCACAAATTAGCATACATATTAACGTAATTTTAAAGTTATTTACAATTTAGCAATGATTTCATGTAATACTTGATTACATTTTATTTTTATTTTATAAATGTTGTAAGCTAAATTGTTTCTGCTACATACAATTAAATTACGATTGTGTAGTCGATAAAGGAAAAAGCTTGCAAACAGAAATTTACAGTGGGACAGCTAAAAAACCTTTACGTCATTGGGGAAAATATATTAAAATGAAAAAAAATAGTAAATAAACTTATTAAATTTTAAATAGAAAGCTGCCAAATATTTAATTGCTCTTATTTTATTGTGTTCGTTTTTATTCATTAATATAGATAACTAAATACATTTCTTTATAATCACATTTTAAAAGGCCATTCTTTCAAATAATTAAGGCAATAAATTATCTTAATAGATAAACAATGTATATATGGAAAATTACTGTGAAGTGTTAACTTAAATGTACGAAAAATTAGTGGAATATATGATTGTGTAAAAAGTCAGTGTAAGTAATAACTAAAATCTCATCAATTCTGAATTCTTTGGAATGATTTCATGATAACAAAGAAGTGAAACTAATGTCTAGAGACTAGAGAATTGAGTATAGCAGACGAATGGAAAATTTATGTGGCTATATTGAAACCATTTTCAATACAGCATATCCCGCCATTGCTTTTCCCAACCACAGCATTTGATACCAAATAAGGCCACAATAATTTTCGTCAATGAAGAGTGTATAAAATATTCAAGCTCACTACACTATTTTCGTAACAAAAAGTTATAACATTATGATGACTACAAAATATCACATAATAGAACATTTAAGTATGGATCACAAAATAGAAAATACATTATAGCTGCGCACTGGTTTCAAGTATAGAACTGTGTTTTATATACATTAAACAAATGGGACCGATATTACATGACATCTACATCTTCCAAAATTGGCAATAGAAAGTAAAAATACTTAGAAGTTCCCCGTACCCTCTTAATTGAAAAAGAGACACTCATTTTAAATGTGAAAGAATTAATTGAACAATATCGCATGCCTATAATTTAACAAACAATGATATATACCTTTGTTTAATGACGGACTCCAATGTATACTTAGTATCTTGGAAGCAGATTAGAACTAGAAGTAGAAGTAGAAGTTGTAGCATCGGATGACGTAAGAGGAACTGTTGAGAACTCAGAATCAAAATGTTCAGAGCGCTGAAAATAAACACGAGGGGGAGGAGGACTGACATTTTTATTAATTGGAGTAGTTTGAAAAGGTGATGTTTTTCCAGCATCAAACGTCCGATTCGAAAAGAGTGGAGTAGCAGAAACAGTATTTGGACTTTTATTGGAAAATGGTGAAGTGGCAGAAATAGTATTTGGGGTTTTGTTGGAAAATGGTGGAGTGGCAGACATAGTATTTGGACTTTTATTGGAAGGATCTTCCGTGGATTTACCTGAATTTCCTGAAGATTCTCTCTTTTCTCTTTCTTCCGTTTCCTTGAGAAGAAAATCAACCCACAGATCTGCAAATGACTGCACGAGAAAACATAATAGGACTTAAATTCAACTCAATTTTCTAATGCACAAGGTTGATTAAACATGGTTCAGTCGGGAAAAATTCATTGGTTAATTTTATAAAGTACCATACTGATCAACTCAACTAGAATTACATAAATCTATTTCCTCAATTTTCTCATCAGTGGTTATCTGTTCTATTGAAAAACAGCCAAATGTAACATTGGAGAAGAAGTTATAAGAGATAAGAAGAAATCACCTGGTTATCAGATCCCGCATTAGCTGCTGATTCAGTCGAATTTCCTCCCAGGATGCCTCCAACCAGGCGGCCAGGCAGCCCTAGAACTCCGCGAACAACACCTTTACCCGCACCTTGTTGAGCACCACCAATCCTTTGTTTATCCTCTTCAGAAAATCCTAGCATGCGAACCATAAGATCCAAAACCTGTTCCCAATGTATCAAACAGTAAGCACAAGACATCCCACAGATCAGATAAAATAACACAGCCAACATCAGCAGTACAAGTTACGGAAAGCAAACATAAGCTGCAAGTAAACAAATGCATGTGAAGAATATAATACCATACCATTTCCCTTTCATACCCAGGTTAAAACATGAACCAATGTTGCATTCATTCATGTGGCTAATCATTTTTCTCACATACCACCTCGTGTATTTCTTGTGCATGTTTGGTTTAGTTTATTCCAAGGGAAAAAAGCTTTTTTCAACTCCTCTATAAGAAAAAATGTTATTATTTCCCCTGATTTCAGTTAAACCAAGTCATGGGAGTTTTAAAATGCTAGCCATATATCAGAAATTTGCTGTACTAAATCTGAGTACAAGTATTTGTGCTCTCTGCCGCCCCCAAATGGCAACCATACACATGCAACATGAATTATAACAATTTTTTGTATGATAAAGGATATTGTTGGGTTTCGTTTCAGACCCAGTCCTGCACAACGCATTTAAAAAAACAAAAACAATAACATTTTCATACCTCTCTGCTGTGATTTCTCTGAAAATAAGTTACAAGTAATTTTATCACAATGCGCCTGCAACAAATTTAATTTAGATTAGTATGAAAGTTCACTATCACGCATAATAAAAAAATTATTCCAAGTCTAAATTCAGCCAAAATCCTTACTTAGAAGATTCCAAAAATAACCTTATAAGGAAATAAAGAGAGTAGATAAATGCACTTTCCAGGATATTCATCAATTTACAAAGAAATCACATGGTCGAGCAAATGATGGAAGAAAAACATACTAAGAACACAAACAGGCTAACCTGTCAACAAGATAATCCGAATCTACTGACATTCTATTCAACTGTGTCATACTCTGCTCAAGAACTTTCCTCAATTTGGCATTATCATCCTCAAGCTTGCTTACTCTACTTCTCCATTCAGTTTGCCCCTTCTCAGATTGTGAAAGCTTGGCTAAAATTTCTTCTCTTTCATTCCTTGAAACTTCTGCTCTGTGATCGGCTTCCTGGTAACAACAGTAACCATTAGATCTACAACTTATTAAATCAGGAAAGCCAACAAGTTAATTTATTATCTAACAAGACAAATATACTCGAGTAAATTTTTTGGGAACAATGCAAGATAAGATCAAATGCATAAATAGAGTGAAGAAATTTTTTTTTTTATACTTTTTTGCTTTCCAAAACTTTTATTTAGTAGATTAATAATGTTTTTCGTAATAATGACTTCCACAACACCCCTAAGGGATGTTGCTACATATGATGATGACAATAACACAGAAAATTGAATTAATCTAACCACTTAGATGATTAATTTGGAATGATTATTAATCAAACAAAGAATTTAAAAACTAAAAAACAGACTGAAAACGGAAACATGTTTTTTTCTAAAACAACTTTGTAACATCCTATATCTTTCAGAAAATCAATTGACATACTAAAATAACTAAAGTAACTCGTGAATACTAAACTTTAAAAAGTGTATCTAAGAACTCTTAAAAGTAAATGACACAAACTTAAGTCATACAATTATAAACTTAACATTTTACACTTCAGGTTATACTTGATATAATTTTATGTCTTTCTTGATTTATTTTGCAATGAATTAATATTATGTAATAGTTCTCTTCTAAATATGTTGATTATATGTTTTCTAATGATACTAATTGGAGTATGCACTAAATATTATTTATTAAAAGTGTGCACCGGTAACCTATAAACTGAAACGGATACCAGAGTCAGTTATGCTGAGTAGGCAATGTAGTTAGGTTAGTTGCAGTTCAAACTACTAAATCATATAAGCCAATTTTCTTTTCCCTCAAATAGTTCTATACAGTTTGTTTCCCAAAGTAGTAACAAGAGCACATTCAGATATTTAGAGACAGAAAGAGTCTTACTTTCAAAAGTTGAGAAAGCTTGGCTATTTCCTCTCTTGCATGAACCAACTCCCTTTCTAAATGCTCCTAAGGAATAAGAATATAGTTCATGAAAGGTAAGTCAAAACTGTAGACACAAGCACATAAATTTAAAATATAAGGAACTGTACCAAGAAAATGAAAGTGAGCAAGTTTTTTCAACCCAACTAATGTCTGCAATTTATGAACAATAAAAAAAGATGCACTGATGTGTTTTGTACCTTGGCTTCAATTTCAGCATAGTACTGCCCTAGAGCTGTCTGAAGATTTAAAAGTTCAATATTTTTAGCATCTATAGTGCTCATACAGTTTGTAAGCTTCTTGTTCAGGTCATTAATGGCTTCTCTAGACTTGAGAATTTCACTATTGTTAGCCATCTTCAGTTCCTCTTGACTTGCAAGTGCTTGCTTTAGAGTTCTCTCAAGATGTGATACTTGAGCTGCTAAATAAGTATTGCTATCACGTAGCTCTTCGATGATTTTGCTGTCTTCATCCATTTTGTCTGATTCCTCAGCTGCCTAGATAAATCAGTAAGGAGAACAACATTGATGTCAGAGAAATATGGATATAGTAAATCTGTCCAGGAAAAATGTAAGATTATATCATTAATGCTCAGGTTATGGAGAAAAAAAGGTAATAGTTCAGTAGATAGCAAAATAGTAGGCCAACAAATCAAACTAAAGTACACAATGAAAGCAACTACTCATGACCAAAGCTCATTTTATTAGGAAAATGTAGTTAAACAAGTATCATTGCAAATGCATATGTTTGCATGGTTTAGTTGTCTATAGGACCACTTAAAATATATTTCGTACTGCATATTATTACTGAAAAGAAATGTTGAAAGATCAATCAGACATCACCAATTAACATGGGTCAATATAGATACAATAAATGTGTCTCATTCGATGTATGTTGAAGAAACACCATACTCTTAAGGTTCGCCATTAAAAAGAGTGAAGAGGAGTAATTGGGAGAATTGAATGACAAATTAACTTAATAGATTGCATGAGAAGAAATGGAGATTGAGTGATTTTTGCAACATTTCCAGTAAGGCAACCGAGGGGAGTCAGGAGGGAAAGCTGACATGTATGGATATAAGAAAGGAAACAGGCGGAACATAGATGCAGGAAAAGTAGAAGTGCTGGAGAATACCAAGTCTCTCACACACTGAATATTATAATTTATAGTCTCAGTCTTTATCGTACACTGTCACTGAGGGGACAATACGCCACCTAGGAGTGTTTTTGATTCAGTTTCTAACACTGAAGTAAACTATATAGTCAAAGGTGTTTGGTCAGTTGGCAATGGTACAAGCTAGGTCAAATTTAACACAGGAAAAATATATCTTACAAATATATAATATAATTAATAAGATATGCAAAAGAACCATTATTTGACTCTTGAATGTCATGCTTACTTGTCATTGGTTCCACGATTGAAAATATAAATGAAGAAAGAGATTAAAGTAAAAAAGAACGAAACCTTTTCCAGTAAATGTTGTTTGAGACGGTTCAATTCGTGTACTGCTTTGTCCCTGTCCCGCTGTGCTTCATTCAAATCTTTGCTTAGCTTGTGTAATGATCTTTCCATTTCTTCCTTTTCGGGAAAACTTTTGGAGTGATCTGGTATCTATTACCAAAAACCAATTGCCCAATCCCCAAAATGAAAAGAAAATGATTAGATTAGTAAGGATATGAATGCATAACATGTAAAATGCATATTGCTATGAAGTTTTGGCTCACATCACTGGCACTGCTTGAATCTTTTTCCTCAGTATGTGAAGCATCACGCATCATTTTATCTGTGAAAGACTTCCTGCTATTTTCAAGAGCAGCCTCAATTTCATTTTTTTCCATCTAATAACAAGGGGAATAGGATCATATTGGTGTGTTTCAGTACAAAAATCATCATTATCAATTTTTGAGCAAAAAAATAGTAGCAACCTGCGTGCAGTCAAATATGGTAAAGCATAAATATACAAACCTTAAGAGTAGTGTTTTCCTTCTCTAAAGTTTCGATAAGTCTTTTTAAGCTATCCACAGCCACCCCTGCTTCATTTTCTCGTTTTGTCAACTCTAATTGTAGATGCTTTATTTCTGATACTTTTTCATTCAACTCGTTGTGTATTTTGTTCACCTCCATTGATTTCTTCAAAGCAATAACATATTACTAGTTAGATAACCAAAAGCTTTATAACCTAGCCCACGACAATGCAAAAGTTTATCAATGATTCAACGAAAGAAATAATAAAAAGATTTTGAAAAATTGGTAAAAGCTATCCTGTTCTCTTTTAGTTTATCCCAATTTTATTTTCTATTCAAAGAGAAAGACAGAAACTTTCAATTTGGGTTGTCATCTGAATTAATAACAGCACGACCATTTATTATCTTTTGTGGTAGAAAGAAGATTTATTTATGCCTTTGGTCCTTCTATTGATAGTTTGCTATTAAATCTCAATTTGTGTTGATCAAAAGCCGATTTAAATACTGGAGATTTCTTTTAAAACATATATAGACCAATAATTGGTGAGTTAGTTCACTGGATCTTTTAACAGTATAACAATATGAAAGCCCAATTTGCAAAGGCATTTCTAAAAGGCTAAAACAATTTATTGAGGTGCTTTTAAATTTGAGTTCTCTAACTTAACTTCAGAGCATGTCTAGTAAGTGAAAGGAAAAAATTGATAGCAACAACACAATGACAAAAATATCAATCACAAAAAGTGCCCCAAGATATACAATAATGAAATGTAACAGTCATTTCATGCATACATCATTTGCTTCATCTCCCAAATCTGTTGTAAAGTTTGAAATCAATTCCATCAAATTATATTAAACATAATCAGTTTGTTATCCCAACAAACTTCTGACATAGATGGTTCTCTCTTAAGTGTGACCAGGTAAATATGATGCAGCCAAGATCATGAAAATTCATATATCTACTTAATATAACTCACTTTGTCCCTTTCCAACTTTAACATTTTAAGCTCCTCTTGAAAAGACTTGCTTAATCTCTGTTCCTCTGACATTAAAGAAAGAATAAGAATGTATGTTAGGAACTTATGCCACTTCTACTTATATGCCCAGATACAATTTAGACATTCCAAAAGCATAACAAAAATACCTTGAAATTTGAGCTGAATCTTTGCCGATTGATCACGTTCTTGCTCTAGTTCTAACTTCAACCTCTGGATATCTGGGGAATGTTGTACAGCTACTGTGGTATTTCCATCAACCGCAAGCTCCTAGAAGGCATTCATACATCTGTTGTCAAATTCACTCATCACTAAAGTAAAATACAAAGCTATCAAATCTTATACATCAAAACTATCACGAAAAATATGGGTGTTTGTATTATAAAGACAGAGAAACCAAATTATAGACTAAGAATAACCCGAAATTAAACATATCATTACCTTAGAATTTCCTTGTAAATTTGAATGTCTGAATTCCATCTCACTTTGAATAGCATCAGATTTCAAAGTAGACACAGTTCCATTGTTTATGGCATTACGACTTTTACGTTGCAAGTTCAACTTGTTCTGTCGATTGGGTGATTGATCTCTACTTCCCTGCACAAAAAGTAGTCAACATGAATCCTTAGTTATCTATTAAGATCAAAGCCACATAACCAAATACTATTAGCCACATTACAACATAACAGTATTCCCATACTTAGGATGGAACAAAGCACATATCACAAGCTTAATGATCACCATCTAGAACACCAGATAGGTCTACGAGTCCCACCAACCCACACTAGATAACCTAAAACAAGAAAAGTATAAAAAACAAAGAAATTTGTATTCTTCCAAATGAATGATAAATGTTTGACCAGGTATTTATTTCAAATCACTCATTACTTGCATTGATCTAATCCTATAAGTTGACAAATAATAGAATATTTGTATTTTCATTAGTCCTGTTCTAAAAGTACTTTCATAATAGAATATTTGTATTTTCATTAGTCCCTCTCCAAAAGTATTTTTAACACTTAAAATTACTTTTTGAATGGCTATTAACAAATGCACCGACTTATATAAAACAGCTTAAAAAATACAGAGAACCCATAACTACAAAAGAGCTTTCTAATACCTTGTTTTCTGTATTTAAGGAAAAAGGAAAAAAAATTCCCTAAGAAAATCCTATCTGATTCTTATAAGGGTAAATCCTTGATGGAAATCCAAACTTTAAACTGAGGCACAAAAAGAAAACATAGTCATTTTCCCATCTTTCCCTACCAAAATGTGCTGTAAACAACCTAAGAAAAAAGCAGTTGCAAGGCTTTCAGCTAAGCTTGGTCCCCATTAAATAGTAAACGAAAGACCTTATCTCAAATATAAAATTAAGGCTGGTGTGTGAAAACCTATAAAACAAACAAAAATAACTTCTTTTGGTCGACACAAGCATTTTCATATGGTAATGACATATACCCGGTTGCCCACTCATAGTTCTATCCACAACTAGTCATTAAAAAAAGTATGTTCACAATAGGTTTGCAGCATTTTAATAGGCTTACTTAGATTCAAGGCCCAAAAACCAAACTTAACTGCAATATGAGAATGCAAATGGCACTGCAAGTAAAACATCCTCATTGCTAATTAAGTTTCACAAGAACAGATGCCAAAAACCAAATTTAATGAAGGACCTCCAGAACAGGTTGACATACCTTGACTGTATAAGTTCCATTTGAAGATACTCCAGAACCTTCAATTCTGGAGACACGCAGAGCAGTATTTGTAGCCTCCAAATTCTGCTTTAATGAGCCATTTTCTTTATTCAATTTAACAATGTGATCCTGAAAAGGAAATCATGGGGATGGTTAATTTTAACAAAGGCCACAGGTGCAAACAATGAATTAATAGTAGATAAATTGATAGGTGATTATATTGATGAAACTTTTATGTAAGATTCCATGTAATGCAGTTACATTCTATTATGTAATCAAGAAAATTAGAAAGTCCTCTTCTTTTGGGGGAAGGGGGAAAGGATCAAAGCTTTACTTTAAAAGGACAAAATCAAGAATATGTGTGTGTGTGTATTTTCAAATGACCCGAGATAAGAACAGTTTAAAGATTTGGGTTATGAATCAAGTATTCCAAAAGCTTAAGCAATTGAATGAATAGATATGCATGATTTCATATATAGCACACCTTCTCACCTATGATCTTGAGGCATGAAAAATGCACAAGCCCACCCCGGAAAAAAATTAACTTTTGTATACAAGAATAGTGCAGCAAGAATTGAACTCTAGATCACATGGTTATGGAAGATCTAATACTATGTCATAAACCATCTATCTAAAAATCTATGAAGCCCTGATACTCCAAACATAAAAAAATATCAATGTCTGAAACATATACAATACTGATATGCGTTTGATATATCACATATATCCACATACTATCCATAAAGTATCCATTAATTTTTATTTATTTTTAAATAAACTCTCAGATATGGCTCCCTTACTGCCTAGATAAGATACAACTAGGCACTCAGCTCTGTAAAAAATGTGGTTTTTATTCTTATAAGGCAGCCAATAATATTTATTGTTCTAAAGGAGCATTTCTCTTCCAAATGAAAAGAGCTTGTTATCTATCTTCCTAATCACTATGTATTTATTCTATAGAGCCAAAACTTCTTTTGGATCAATGACACTCTAACTTGGGTAGGGAAATCGTATATTTTTGCTGACACATAGTAAAAGAAATATATTATGATAATATGGGTGAAGGAAATGTATGTAACTATGCTTATTTGTCAGGACCACGAGTATCTTTTTTGGCAAAATGTAATCATTTATTGACTATTGATATATTTATCTATTAATGAGCAATTGGTAATATGAATGTTGCTCAAAGAATATGCTATTCATGACATATACATATATAACCGTTTTGCTAATTTATCTAGACCATATCATGTTTTTAATTTTTAAAAATTCCTTGTATCCATATCATATTATGTACCTAGGTCTCATGGCCCAAAAGTTTAATCGTTTGGGTGAGACCACATTAATCATTTAATAACCGATCAATTTAAAACACCCTAAGTTGCATAAAACCAACAATAGTTCTTCAAAACGTATGGAAGATACCCCAGTTAAACAGAATAAACCCAAAAAGTTCCAGTATTAAAAAATTGTCTCAACTCAACAGAGCCCGAGTGCACAATTATGTAGCTTCAAGTGAACTAATGAAAACAAAAATCTACAGATTAAATGTAAATTAATTACATATATTCCAGAAAGTAATTATCGTACCTCTTTTTCTTTTAACAGAGCAGCATAATTAACTGATAATGCTTTAATCTCTGCCTCAGATGCTTGAAGCTTCTTGATTTCTGCTTTGTACTGTTCTATCTACAAATAGTACAGCAAATAATAAAATTACATCTTTCCTTTCAGATTATAAAATGGCATCTTATTCAACCATCCACTTCTAAAGTAACTGGATTCAAGGGGCAAAAGAAGTTATAAACATTCACATATTTAGCCACTACAATTTCAAGCATTGAAAGCACATTTTCACTAATTAACCTACTAAATTTCGTGAAAAGTAAGCATAACAATTAAATCTTAACCAGTAGGTTCTAACCACAACCCGACTTTGATGACAAAATCCTGTTTTGATTGGATTCGGGTTTCCCCACTTTTCTAACATCCAACACAACTTTGATGTATAACCCGATTTGATTGACTTCAAGTTTCTCCCCCGCCCTAGTCATAGCAAGAGTGGGAGAGTCAAACCCATTCCTGACCTACTAATGCCTGTGTGAAATAATGGCAAGTATTGATGTTATGAAGAAATAGAAAAATCTCAGTAACTTCCTATAAGTTGGAAAAACAAAAAAGAATATTTTTTAAAAATATAGTAAACTAAGGGAATCTTTATATCTTTGAGGTACACGAAACTAGATAAAAAAGCATTATGTAAACTCAAGTTAGTTTCATAATGCACTTTTGCATTACCATTCAGTTGCCTCAAACATACATTTGCAAAAGTATCCCCTATGTTACTTATGTGGAGAAGGGATATTTAAAAGCACGCCGCTGCAATTTCAACGCAAATACAGACATGCTATTTTGAAACATTTGATGACTGAATAGTCAAAATCATTCCTTGAAAATACAGTGTCCATTATGTTAGTTCTTATTTCTTAGAGGATGAAATTACATTCACAGTTCTTGATTTTGCTTTTAGTCATCAAATTAGTCCCAAAATATTCATATAAAATGGTTGATTACTGAAGAAATTAATATCCAAGTACCCAAAGACTAATTTTCCTGATCAGGAACAAATATAGCCAATGAGATGTATAGTACGGAACCACCATGAGTAGATGATTCCGACCAATATTCCTGTGACATGTACTTGAATTTTTAAATTTCCGAGAGAGAATTAATTAAACTCAGCTGCTATTTGTTGAGCGGAAATCAACTAGGACAGTGGTAATCTTGAACAACACAATAATTTCCCATATCCAACTTGCTTAATTTTTTTTCTTTTATTTTTCCTATAAAATAACATTATATGAACTAATCTGGTATACAGTTCTTTAGATGTTAATTATCTCGTTCTCAGACAATTGGAATTTCGCATTGATAATATTTGTAACAAAAGTTTGCATTATAAAAGTTTACGCAATTACCTAGGTTAAACTTCACTTCCGATTAAAGAACAACTCAAACTTCTAAGAAAGTTCATCTAACTTTTGTCCAAAACTAAAACCCAAAACCTACTTCATTGCAGAACCAGATACGCGCTTATTAAATTCTCAAGAAGCTTAAAGATTCACAACGCAACGCATCTTTAAGAGAGAAACAGAGATAAAGAATGACCTCAGGAAGAGAGGCATGATCGATGCCGTTGGCGAGCGGCGACCCAATTCCCGATTTGGAACTGGCGGAACCGTACGAACTCCGGCGACCGGAGACGGCGGAGTTGTCGCCGTTGGCACTGATGCCGGTACCGTACTCACGGAGAATTTCGTCGTCGTCGTCGTCATGAACATCGAGCGCGATCTTGTTGAGGTTTTCCTTGAAATTGGCAATGGTGCCCCACATGATTCAAAATCCCAAACGTATCCCCCGAAAATTGCAGTGACGAATGAAAATGAATTTATAAAGATGCAATTGAATTTTTCTAGTTCTTCATTTATGGATTTGGGGGAAATGAGAGAGAGACTGAATCTGTGAAAGTAGGCACCGCAATGTACAATTGCTGGTAGATCTCAGATGGGGGAAGAAGAACTCCTAATTCTCATAATTTTTTATTTTTATTTTTTTGTAGGAAGAGTTATTTATTGTAATATTTTATTTTAGGTCACGTTTTGTTTTACGTCACGTTCTGCTATACGTGTAGAGCTGTTACAATCACTATTAATGTACATGTTTTACTCTTACCTTCTCTCTGGTATCCAGTTCCAATAGATTTTATTTAGAATTATATTAAATTGGATACAAAGTTTGATTCAATTAATAAAAATTCAATATAAAGAATTTTTTATGGATAGATATTCTATTTATTAAACAAAATATTATTTCTAACAATTTTAAAAAAAATTAGTCATAGAAAGTTGATTAAATTTATTTTTATTTATTAAATAAGAATTCATAATCTTTAAATTGATAGTTTGATGTGATAGATTATTTTTATAGTACAATATAAACTTCAAACGTAAAATTGACAATAAATATAAACACAAAAAAAAATTATATAATACTTTATATAATAGTATAAATACTGAATCACTTTAATAGATTTGATGAGAAATTAAAGAATTGTCATGAAAGAATAAATTGCATTTAGTATTTCGTTGTCCATATACAAAAATTTAAATAATAGAAGAATTTGTCTAAAAAAAAATCAACAATACAGAATGTAATTAAATTTAAACTATTACAAACTACAAAAATATCAAAGAAACCTTTTATCGAATTATTTTGAATAAATTGTTTTCAATAGTCATTAAAGTGTATTTGAAATGATGAGTTATAAAATACCGTACATTATTTAGTGAATATTTCTCTTAATTTTTCCATTTTTCACGTATGTTTTTTTTTTTAACCTGATTTATTTTTAAAACCCTTCAATAATAAATTATATACTTATATTTATATCCGTATAATCTTATAAATCTTTACAATTCTATAAATTTGCGATAACTTTAATTTATAAATAGAGAGAAAAGGTTTGATGTTGATTTATAGAGAACGATATTCACATAGATAACATAATGTTAAGAATATTTTTAAAATAAATGTTAATTAAAATTAATTAAATAATACTTTCATAATTTATTAAATTTCTTATTTATTTATTTTATGTAAAGTAAGGAAAATAACAAAAGTAATAATAATTAACAAGTAAATTAGATTAACGTATTTTAAGGTTTAGGAATTTCAAATTTTTCATTTATTTTGGAGACATTACATTATCATAAGCATATCTTAAGTTTTAAAAGTATTATACTTACACCCCTACCAATAATATTGAAAAATACACGAGAGTAAATATCATTTGAGAAAATTCAAGGGTTTGAAATAATCGAGTTATGACCTAAATTCTCACTCACCACTGCTACGTGAAGCAGAACAGAACCCTTCCTGGGCCAAGCAAAACCAGCCCAATATATTTTTCGGAATAAAAAATTAAAATATTGAAAAGTATGGCACTGTGGGTTTGGGTTTCAGACCAAAACTCTCTCTATAAAATGAGCTACAATGCAGCTGTGGCGGTAATTCGGAGCAAAATTTAGGGTTGCAGGCGCCGCAATCTATTCATCATCTATCTTCTCTGGAATTTTGGTTTTTGGTTAATTTGTCATCTTTTCAATTCGTTTCGCTTAGAAAATACGATGCAATGAAGAGAAACAGGGAAATAATCATCGATTGTGGCTCGCTCCGCAACATGATACGTTTCGCCCTTATGGTTCGTATTCACTGAGCATCATATCGCGCTTTTTTTTTTCCTTTATTAAAGAATTCGTATATTTGCATTGAGAACGGAATCGAAGGTTCCTATGGAGGAAACGCTTTAAGTCGGTGCGTTTTTTTTCAAGTTTGCCTTCGGAGATTGAATCCAGATCTCATCTCAACTCTGAAAGTGTTCCGGCATTTCGATTGGATTCACTTCTGGTGATGATTTTCTTACATTATTATTGTTTTTGCTAGTATTAGGAATGCGAAGGTCCCAGCAGGGGGCGATTACTCTTGTTGTTGAGGCCTCTCTAACAATCAAATTCGATTTCCTTCGCATAGCTATTCGCCGAATCGTAGGATGCCCAAATTTTCTTCAATTTTGGTGCGTCTTGAACCTTCGGCTATATCTTATATTTTTCTTTAAAATAAATCGTGTGTTTTGCATAAAAATAATTCACTCCATTATTTTTTTCATTTTTTTCTACAAGAGGAAGTATATTACCTTTTATATCACAGCAAATCTATCAAAAGTTTAACCGAAATCCTCAGGTTAAACTCTACGTGAAACATGTCTATGTCTATGACAGATAACAACGTATAAGAGTTGAGGAGAAAAAGTAAGTAGATTGTCCATATTAAACTTTTTATGTAAAATTTTCTTACAGAAAGAAAAAGATTTCGAATAAAGACTTGGCATTCATAGGACTCTAAATACAGATAGAGTCTGTACGATAGACACAATTATTGATTTGAAAGCCTTATGCAATTCAGAGTAGGATGAAACTAAATTCGTGAAAAACTTCTGCAGATATAGAAGATGAACCAAGATATCATGATAATGCAGCAAATGAGACTTACTCTACTCTTTATTTCAAAACACAGACATTTTGATCAATTTTTTAAGCAGGTAAACTTGTACAAATTGTACAAATTGAAACCTTAATGTCTTAAATGATCCAGTAACTTAACCTTAATGTCTTAAATGATCCAGTAACTTAATAAGACCGTTGGATCATTGACTGACCTAAAGTGCACTAAAATTTGAAAAAACAGATAAAGTTCTATAGTTCAAATTCTGAAATATCATTATTGGTAAAATAACTAAGTTAAAAATAAATCCATAAACAAAAATAAAATAATACTACTCTGTAATTAAGTTCATAAAGCCTTGTATATATATTATATATTGTAATGTAAATAAATTAAAAGCTCTGAATCAAGAAAAACTTAATTTATAATATTGATTCATTAAAAAAAGAAATAAATGAATGAATATTATAAATCTTTCGAGCTAAAATTAAATATTGTTTTTATACAAATTGAATTATTTATGAAATTTCAAGAATAAAACTTCGGATATTTGCTGAGTAAAGAAAAAAAACACACATATTAAAAAAAATGTGGACCATTAAACAAGTTTTTGTGGGTCAGAACAACGTTTATAACTGTGTTCCTATCCTATGAATCATTGTTTCCTCTTTTTAGAGTTGCAGTGAATTCTTACCATCCCAAGGAAGAGTTTTCTGAATCAATTTCTATAAATACCAGAAATTATTCCAGCGATTATGGAATACATTACAAATATCGAGTTCAATTGCCAGTACATTGTTCATGATACACCATATATGTCAAGTTACAAATAGCATCACAATCTAATTTTATTTTTCTCACTAGCACAAGATAGAAACAATATTGATCAGCCAGAGTTAAGCACCTTATTCTAAAATAAAAGAAAAATGTATTTCCAAATGTTAAAAAAGAACTAACCGAGACTAAAATACACATACTATCCATTCATGGAATGGGGATATAAAGAGCATAAAATTAAGAGCTTCAAACTACTAGAATTATAGTTCTGCCCTGAACATGATGGAAAAAATTATATTTTTATCAACAGAAATTTATGAAGTCTTACTATATCATGATTCATGCAAATACACATAAAGGGTCTAAATGCCTCGAAATAGTGATGTGATGATTTCATTTTTGTTTCCAATTATAAATTTGCAACTGATAACAGCATAATGGGAAAACATTGTCCTCTATTCTAGAATGAGAACTGCTGCTCATAATGATACAATATCAGCCTTTGGTCAGAAAACAAAATGGTGAGAATACAACACAGCAATTATCCAAATTGTGCCAAGAAGCCACATTGTCATTCATCTGTTTTCAAATGACAATTGTTACATTATTGGAATAAAAGCCTCAGCTTCAACAAATCTAAATCCATACAATTTCATTCATCAGGGCATCTTTTCAACAAACAGAAACTACCCTTCTAACAAATGCAAAGCACCGTTCTGGTTCATCACACAAAACTCATACCTTGACCTTTCTTGCAGATTAATGAACTCTCATCCTTCAACTTCAGCTGGTGTCTTGGCCTCGATCGACAAGGCATGGAGTCCAGTCTGCAACTCCTCTTGCAGAAGGCCATAGATAAGCCTATGCCTCTTAACCAAACTCTTCCCTTCAAACTCCTTAGACACAACTTTAACATTGAAATGCGTTTCTCCATCACTCCCTCTAACCCCAGCATGCCCCGCATGCTGATAAGACACATCCTCAATCTCCAACTCAACAGGCTCAAGCTCCTTCTGCAACTTCTCCCTTATCCTCTTCCCCCTCCCCCCCAATTCCACACCACCCCCAGAATCCAACCCAACATCACCCTCACCAAGTTCAGAACTTTCTCCACCCCTCGAAGAATTCTCAACAATGCTATCAGAATTCGACTCGGGTGGCTTCAATTCAGTGGACTCGCCACCCTTTTCAGCTTCCACGAACAGCATAAGCGCCTTTCTCTGCATCAATTTAAGCATGTTCAAGAAGCCGTTGTTCCTCGAGGGGGTTAGGCTCTGCTGCAACCCTAAAAGCGTGACGAAATCGGGTGTGACCCGAATGATTTCACTGACGGGTCGACCCGAGAGGCCCTGAACGAGCAACGCGGCGAGGCCTTTGGTGAGGACGGAGTCGGAGTCGGCTTCGTAGACGACATGGCCGTTGGGGTCGAGGTAGGCTCGGACCCAGACCTGCGAGACGCAACCTTGGACCTTGTTCTCGTTGGTTTTGAAGTGGGGTTCGAGGGGTTTGAGGTTTTTGCCATAGAAGAGGAGTTGTTCGTATTTGGCCTTGGGTTCGGGGACGGATTGGAAAAGGTGAACGATTTCTTGGAGCTTCGGAGGGAGGTCTTCGATGGGTTGGAGGGATGTGGAAGACGGTGACGGTGATGATGATGATGATGATGATGATGATGATGATGATGACGGTGGAGATAATGATGGAAGTCTCTGGAAGGTGATGGATTTAGAGAAGAGGGGTTTTGTTAGAGGAGGAAGCAGAGTTGGGGTTCTGCGGAAGAGGGAGAGAGGGATTCTGGTTGTGACAAATCGAAAGGAGGATGAGGAAATCGTATGGGAAGCCATGGTTGAAGAAGATTGTAGCAGCTATTCAGAATGTAACTGAGAGACAGAGACATTCATTCATTCTTTGGTGTAGGCTTTTCCTTGCTTAAGAATACAGTCATGCTATTACCACCCCCTAAGTTACTATTTGAAACTCCCAACCAATGTGAGAAGTTAGATCAGTCTTGCTAGTTAGTCCCTTAAAGAAAATTTATAAATTTATAAATTTAATAAAAATCATAAAAATATATATTAAGACGATTATTGGCATTTATAAGGCATTTTATAGTTTCCATACAATTTTATATTTATTTTTCTTATTTATCATATTAAATGTTATAAGTATTGGTGTCTGTATTAAATAATGAAAAGTAAATTTTAGACGTCATTAATAATAAAGGTTAATTCAATATTTTGGTAATATTTTTTTTGAAGTCCAAGTAAATTAGTTATTTTCATTGGTATATGGATCTGATTAACTCAAATAATATTTGTCTTAAATTAAGGACAAACAGAAGTAGCATTTACCTTCTGATATTTAGTAAATAGTACCATCGACCTAAAACATACTTTAGGTATTTAAAAATAACACAGCAACAACAATTTGTTTGGTATGTTAACTTTTCAAAATAAATTAGCATCGTGCTACATTTTTTTCAATTTTTATTTTATTTTACAATGTATTTTGAGTTCACTCAGTTGCTGTTGATTGTTCTTTTGTAAATAAAAATTGAAAGCCAGAATTTGGAAAGTTGAATAGTATTTCAGATGTCAATAGCAATGTCCCAAAAGAGATCCCAAGCCTGTGAATTTGTGCCAGGTTCATCGCCATTTGGGCATTTGCCATGTACAAGTTAAGAACAAGAGCTTAAGTTCAATTTCTGATATCTAATTCAGTTTATGCGGAAAAAGATGTGAGAAACAAGGATGAAAATGAATATGAATACAGCATCAGTACATAAATTGCTTATGTGGATCTACAGATGAAGTAAGCCATTAGACATAAGTAGCAAATGCATTATATACAGGGATTTTGAAACTCAACTTGTTACAATAGATAACAATGACCCTATAACTGTTATCACCAGTATCGAGCACCATGAGACCAAATCAATGGCAAAGGACCTTTTTCTCACAGCTTTATGTGACAAGCAAGATAATAATATCTAACTCCATGTTTTGTTTACCACATAATATACACAATTTACATCAAAACTTTTTGAAGAACCTGAGCAACATTACGTTCTCTCGGGATGTGAAGAAGTTTCAAAATAGGTAGGTCTTGCTGTTGAGGGGCAGCCAATAGATTGAATTAACTCTGCTACACTCAACACTTTGAACCGATGAGGTGAATTGGTAGCAATGTTGTCAACCCTGTGTTCGAAAATCTTGCCCTGCTTGTCAAGTTTATACTCAGAAGTTCCATCAAACCTACCACGGCTTTCCCATAGAACTCGTGGGATCCCATGAACAGTCCAGCGAACCATGATGACGTTCTCCACAGGCTGCCATACACTACTTATGTCAACCCACAAAGCTTTGAAAAATATCTTGCCATGGAATCGTAGTGCCCAGAATATGGATTTGTAATTCTCAATACCAATGAACGTGTTCATTGGATCCTTAAACACAATATCATCCCTGAAAAAAAGGGGACATTTTAGTCTGCATATTTAGCATAACAGAACAAATAATAAATTTGTGTGGATTTCTCATACAGGACCCTCTGAAATTCACATTACTGAAAAAGCACACTTGATTTCATATAAAATGCAGGAGGTGTGGAAAGAGGTTTAAGGCTTAACATGTTCAAGGATTGTTAGGAAAAAAAAAGTGGCCAAAACAAAGACAAAGAGCCTCGAGAAGAACCTTTTACCTCTACTTCAACCTTCCAAATATAGAATGCTATGAAAGGACACCAAGCAAGTTACAACAACTTACTGATTCTGTTTGTGTTCAAATGTCTATGCAAAAATATTGAACACGTATAATAGGTACTATTCATGGATGAGAAATTGAGAATAACCCCCTCATAATTCTACTGATGTATCGTATGAAGTAGTCAACCCTTGTACAATGTAAAGTAGAAAAAAGGGGATCACAATGGAAGTTTCTCTCTAGCTTATTAATTCAATAAAAGATTATGTGTCCTTACTGTTCTTCTTGATTACTTTAATAAAGCTAAGGACTTCAATTGAGAGTTGTTTAAACAAGTGCAACTACCTTTGCAATAACATAAAGTGACATAAGTCATTTGTAGTTGGTAGTATAACCGATTACAACTCCAACATACTTAACCAAACACCAAGCTAAATATACCAAAAATAAGACACTTTAGCAGCATTCATTTTTTATGATCAAGAGCAGAAGTACAACAATAATTAAAGGGCATGTATCACTACATTTTATTGTTAGAGAAATTGTAGTTATCTGAAGTTCAAAAATACCAAAATCATAACATGCTTCATTGGCCCAATCTTCTGTCCTTTACACCCACTTCAGTACCTCCTTTAGGTTTACTAATAAATAAGTTATCATGATAAAAGCACGCAATCAGTCCCCCAAGCCTCTACGATATCTGACCTTAAAGACTAAGATAGAGAAGTCTAAGGCATACCGTGAAAGAGCACCAACTTATTGAGATAAATGAGGGCAGTAAATCTTAATCATCCAATCTTACGTTAATGATGAACATCACAGGACAATTTAGAAGTGTCATAAAACTTAAACTTTATAAAGACAATGTGCTCTGACTTCATAAAGTCAAACCACATAAACTAAAGAAAGTTCTGTAAAAAAAATTATAATATTAACCAAATAGAAGTCACCCTAAATATGACTTTTAAAGTGAGAGGTTAATTTTTATACAAATAGTTACCCTATAAGCAAATCATAGATCATCCAAAGAATGACTTTCAAAAAAAAAAAAAATACAAAAACCAACAAACTTTATGTCAATATGTGATTAGATGGATAATATTCTTTAAGCTATTATATAAGAAGTCCATAATTTTATGATTCATATAAAGTTAGTGCATTCTAATTAATTTATAACTCTAAAGTAAATTTCAACTAGTATGTATATGAACCTTCTACAAAAACCATCACAAAAAGCATCACTAATTTTACACACTGTCCTTCTATGCTCATCTATACTCAACAACCATCATGGAAAACCCAAAAACAAAGGCAACAAAACCCGAACCTGTAGATGTCAAAGCTAAGTTCCCTGTAGAAGAGATCAGGGAAATCCTCCCTCAAAGTTCGAATAGCATATCCCACATTAACATGGTAATTCTGCTTCTCTTCTTCTTCCTCTTTGCTCTGCTTCGACTCTGGCTTCACAGGAGCCGAAAATTGACCGTATGAATTCACGTTTTCATCCAAACCCAAATCCAGAACTGGACAATCTTTCACTTTGCAAGAAATTCTCACTCCGCGCGCTGACCCAATCCTTGTGGTCTTTGTGTGGGGTTTGAAGCTGTGGACTTTGCTCAGCCTAGGGTTAGGGTTTGGGGCAATTTGGAGAGCAACAGATATTTCCGGGGAGTGGATTAGAAGGGCCATGAAAATTTTAGATTTTTTTTTGTCCCGCGGAACTTCGAATTCGGGAAATCTAAAGAGAAAATTTCATTCTTCGGGAAAATCTAAAGAGAAAATTTCATTTTCCGGGAAAATCTGTGCATGGAAAAATCACGGAGAGAAAAGGAGAATATGATGTGGATAATTTGTGTTATTGAGTTATTAAAGGGAAAAAAGTAGCGATTGGCTGGATTTTCTGTTTTCTTTTTTTTTTCCATATAACACAAGTTTTGGAGAAAGAAAACTATATAAAAAGGATAAAGATGAAGAGAAAAACAAAACGAAGAAAAAGAAATGAGGAGTGATGACAATGAAATATCACAATAATTAGGGAGAAAATATTTATGATCATTGGTTTTTGGGGACCTTGACTTTAATCCACGGCATATTCCTTATCTTTTTGTTTTCTTTTTCAACTTTTTTCCTAATAATTTTTAGATTAAAAATATATCTTAAAAAAAAAGACAACCCATGAGTTAATTTTGGATTAAATATTGTTAATTTTATATGTATTATATTTTTCTAATTTTTTACGCGATCCTAATTTAATTCCTGTGTTTTTTACGTCTATAATTTAAAGCTTTCCATTAATAATAATTTGAGAAATTTTGTTGAATGTGAATAGTAATTCATCCTTGCCTTTCAACCAATTTTGGTAGAAAACATTTATGCACAATTATGACATAAGAAATATGTGTTCAAGCATATTTTTAACACGTTGATCATTCAAATATTTACTTCATGTAGATTGTGACTAGAATTAGTTCAGATGAAATTTAATAATTAAGCGAGTTTAAATACAAATTAAAATACTACAAAACATAATACAAATAATATTAATGATAAAGAACACATTTTGAAGCACTCATGATTAATAGCTCCACTAATATATTAATTTTGATCTTCATCCTTTGGTACATTGTCATCACAAAATATTAGAATGTTAATAAAAAAGGTGAACGAGTACATGTAGATTAACAACACAAACAAAGAAAGAAAAGGTTAATGAATTGTTGAGCGAGTGATACCTCTTGCTAAGCAAGTTGCCTTAATTCCCGGCACCCCACAAGAGAAAAATCAAATTTTCAAATGCTAAAACATAAGTAAAATTTCGCTAGGTGAGTTTAGTGGCCTAGCAAGTAGACCAACATGGCCATTAATTTGTTAGGCGAACATAATAGCCAAGCAAGTTGTGAAATAGTGACTTTTTTTCACTGGAAAATAAAAAGCTTAGAAAATAAAATATTGGGTTATCTCCCAGCAAGCGTCTGTTTAACGTTTTTTAGCTTGACATTTGTAATTCATTGTTCGTGATTAGTTATTCTGGTGTGCTTCTTCCCTTCATCACACCTATAAAGTTTCAACGTTTTACCGATCACCAATTTCATCCTTTTATAATAAGGATCTTCAATTTCCACCCCTATCAATTTTGACCTCTTTAACAACTCATATGTTTGACCATTTAAATCTCCATTTTTCGGGAATAATCTTCCACTTGGGATCATAAAACTTCACGAGTTTGCTTGGTCTAAATTTATTGTCTTCATTTATAGTACCACGATGATCCTTTCTATCACCCTTCTCATTTAGTTGAGTGATTATATTAACTTAATGTACCTTGTTGATCATTGCTCACACTGATGTCTCTTTCTTCTTATTGTTAAACGTGAAGAGAAATCCTGAGCAATTTTCTCAACTTCAAACACATTGAATGTCACCTTTCCATCTTGACCTTCCTACTTTCATCTTTCCCCATAAACATCGATGACAACTTTAGTTGTTTTCATAAATGATCGTCCAAGGATGAGAGGAATATTAGTATCTTCCTCTATATCAAGAATGACAAAACCATTGGAAAAGTGAATTTGTCCACCTTTACAAGTACATCTTCGAAAACTCCATAAGGGTATTTAATGGATCACTCTGCTAACTGCAACATCATCCTTGTTGTCTTGACATCAAGTCCATCAATCCTAAGTAACATCAAATTAATACTAGCTCCCAAATCAATAAGAGTTGTTATCATGTGTTGATTTCCAATGGTGCAAAAGATAGTAAAACTCTTACACCATAACCACTTGAGAAAGTAATACAATGTGTTGATTTCCAATAGTCCATAAAATTAAAATATTTTCTATAGAGTAAATCATACTGTAGAATAACAAATCAACTGTTTCAAGTGGTTGGTAAAATAGAAAGACATTACCGTAGCATTTCACTACATAATATGGAGCCTGAATTCATGTTCTTCAAGCTTTTAAGTTTCAGATGGTTGTAGAGAATAAGAAGAAGGGTAAAGGGAGAAGGAAGATTTGAGATGGTTATGAGAAAATAAGCAAAAGTTGTTCATAATCCTAAATACGAGAGATTTATGAAGGTTGTGTTACTTTTCATTACAGAATGGTGACAAGAGCACATAGGCAAGGAAATGGATTCAAAAACAACTGAGAAGGATCAAAGTAGGAAGAGGAAAATGACATAAAAAACATTAAAACTAACAAGTGTCGACCAATTAAAAAGGTTTATTTTGGATTTCAATTATACATTGTTATCTTACGTTTATAGTAGATAACACCATATTTATGAATTATGCAGAATTAAGGTGTGAAAGTCAAAGTCATGTTATAATTTTCACTCTTAATTAAGGACGTTGATGGTGTTTTTGACAAACTTTTACAATAACAAACTTTATTTTGATGGCTTCCAAAGTTATTCTATCGCGTTAAGTGGAAAAAAATATTTTAGAAAATATTGGTTATGATATTTTTATAATGTTAATAACACTTATAATTAGGGTGTAAAAGTCATAAGATGTCATAATTTTCACTCTTAATTAAGGATGTTGATGGTGTTTTTGACAAACTTTTACAACACCTACCATTAATTTGAAGGCTTCCTGAATAATTCCATTATGTGTAGTAGGCAAAATACATGAGGAAAAACATTCGTTAACATATCTTACTAACATTAATATCACTAATTTAACTCATAATTAAGGTTGTTGGTAGAATAAAATTTTAAAACCATAATTTATAGTAATACAATTTTACATATAAATTTTAAAATTTTATGAGTATAAAGAAGTTGTGTTTGCATAATTATTTTATTTGAAGAAGTTGTATACATACATCACAACTTTAAATTTTTAAACACGACTTTAATTAATTTTAAGTTTTAATCCCAAGAATGAATACAAATATAATATAATCTAATTTAAATTAACATTACGTGCATTACTTTAATTCAAATAAAATTACATTAAAATTACTTTTATCAATAAAAAATAATATATATATATATATATATATATAATACTATATACAATTCTAAACTAACAAATGGCAAGTTTCTCTATAAATTAATATATCTGACCCACTTCATTTCAAAATTTTCATTCTACAAAAGGAAAAAAAGCTAACGTGTCAATCAACTACGATTTTCAGCGTTTTAAAAAAAATTCAAAATGCATTTATTATCAGCATTCAAAACGTTTCTCTCTCTCTTTCTCTCTCTGTCTCTCTTTTCTTCTCCTCTCTTTCGCAGTCAAAACGTTTCTCTCTCTCTTTCTCTCTCTGTCTCTCTTTTCTTCTGCTCTCTTTCGCAGTCCACACTCTTCATCTTCTTCTCAACCTTCCTCTTTTCTCTGGTTTTCTCACCACATTCAACAACTCTTCATCTTCCTCTTTCCAGCTCTTCCTGTGGTTTTTACAGGTTTAAACGGAGAATTTTTGTTTTTTAAGTGTTCTTTAGCCAACAACTCATTTTCTGCGTATATTTTGTCAGATCTAACTTCTTCATCACTTTTTTTACAGGTTTAAACGGAGAAATATTTTTTGTTTTAAGTTTTCTTAGCCCACAACTCATTTTCTGCTTATATATTGTGAGATCTAACTTCTTCATCACTTTTTTTACAGGTTTATACGGAGAAATATAATTTGTTTTGAGTTTTCAGCCAACAACTCATTTTGGGCTTATATTTTGTCAGATGTAACTTCTTCATCCCTTTTTTTACAGGTTTAAACGGAGAAATATTTTTTTTTTTGAGTTTTCTTAAGCGAACAACTCATTTTCTGCTTATATTTTGTCAGATCTAAGTTCTTCATCACTTTTTTTACAGGTTTAAACGGAGAAGTATTTTTTGTTTTCAGTTTTGTTAAGTGAACAACTAATTTTCTGCTTATATTTTGTCAGATTTAACTTCTTCATCCCTTTTTCTACAGGTTTAAACGGAGAAGTCGATTTTTTTTAGAGTTTTCTCAACCCAAACACTCATTTCTTCTTCTTTTTTGTGAGATCTATCTTTTATTACCCAGATTTCGTGGTTATTTCTACTTTTCTCCAGCGAACAACTCATTATTCTTTTATTTTGTCATACCTAACAATTGTATTGCATCATTGTATTTTCTAGGTTTGCTACATTTGTAATATGGTTCACTGCCGCAGATTTAACATCAGGTTTGAAATAAACTTTTGATCAAACTTTTTTTTCTGTTTATGTATATCTAACTGTTGCTTATCTGTATTTTTTCACTTTTCAGACCCTTCATCTTCTTTACTTTTCTACCTTCAAATCTCTTTTTCAGTTTTTTTTTCGTTCATGGTATTTTTTAATACAGCATTTAATCAGCACATCTCTTTATTGTTACCTTCAAAGCGATTTTTTTTATAGTTTTCTCAACCGAAACACTCATTTCTTCTTCTTTTTTGTGAGATCTAGGTTTTTCAATCGTTATTTTAGACTTCTAAACCCAGAAGTCGTATTCATCTATCTTTGTGGATTACCTTCATGCTTTTTTTATTACCCAGATTTCGTTTTTATTTCTACTTTTCTCCAGCGAACAACTCATTATTCTTTTATTTTGTCATAGCTAACAATTTTATTGCATCATTGTATTTTCTAGGTTTGCTACATTTCTAATATGGTTCACTGCCGCAGATTTAACATCAGGTTTGAAATAAAATTTTGATCTAACTTTTTCTTCTGTTTATGTATATCTAACTGTTGCTTATCTGTATTTTTTAACTTTTGAGACCGTTCATCTTCTTTACTTTTTTACCTTCAAATGTCTTTTTCATTTTTTTTTTCGTTCATGTTTTTTGTTCATCATTTAATCAGCAGATCTATTTATTGTTAACAACTTACACTATATTTTGGCAAAATATAGTGTAAATATACAAACCCTTCATGTTCTTTATTTTTCTTTCTTAAACTTTTTCATTTTTTTTCGTTATTGTTTTTTTTTAATAATTCATTCTATCACCAAATCTACAAATTTTAACCCAATATTCGTTTTCATTTGCACATTTTTCAAATCACCCTTGACCGCTTCAAATACTGCTTTTATAAATCTCCAAATTAACCTGTCAATCAGTATTCAAAAGCATTAAATTTCGCACTGCTCGAGATAATGATGAATAAACTGATCCATCACCTGCCACACGTTTTCATTTGCACATTTTTCAAATCACCCTTGACCGCTTCAAATACTGCTTTTATAAATCTCCAAATCAACCTGTCAATCAGTATTGAAGAGCATTAAATTTTCCACTGCACGAGATAATGATGAATAAACTGATCCATCACCTGCCACACGTTATAATTATTAAAGTTTATTATATTCCAATATTAAATATACACCATCCTCAAAAAAAGCAACATTACAAAATTACATTAAAAAATTGTACTTATACTTTTACGACGTTTCATAATTTTTATTTTTATTTCACGTTTAATTTTTGAATTGGTATTTGTTAACCTCTACTTTTACCACTTAAGACTATTCACTTTGTACGGATACTTCCAACAGGTCTGACTTCTCCTATTTCTTTTATATATATTCCCTGTGTTTACCAATTCAAAGTCAGACATTTGATTTCTCTACTGTGAACCATTTTCTTCTCTTACAATTTTACTTCATCACCAACCTATTCTGCTTCAATGGAACCCATGCCCACACCACAATCCATACTTTCTTCAGATCTGGTTGGCGGATTCATTTCTATGTTTTTGATAGACCAGGTATATTTTTTTATTCAATGTTAAATAAATACTTTTATTTATTTGTTCTTAACTTATTGATCTTTTAAGGACTGTGGACACGTCGACCGAGTCTTCATCATACGCTATTGGAAGGACCTTGGTGCTAAATGGACTGTTGTGGATTACCAAAGTAATGTTCACCATGTTACTTACAACATGGATATTCACACTCCAATGATTACTCAAGGCTGGAACCAACTAAGATCTTTCTATGGAGATCAGTCAGACAAGTTGGTTGTGTTCAAATACGTGGGAAATTCATCTTTCGTAATCCACGTCTCTAAACGTTCTGCAAACACAGGAATCAAGACCAAGTTCCTCAACAATGTTGCCATACGTCGTCCTCTCTTTATGTCGAACTTAATCCATTTTACTGTTGAACTATCCACATACTACTGTCAAGCAAGCGACCTGGTTAGTTTTGAATTTTTAATATTATTTTAAATTTCCATTGCTTTATAATAATTAATATCTCTTGACATTCTTTTTTCAGTATTTGAAGAAAGAATTTGCTACTTATTTTCAAAACAGTGGACTTTCTTCTGTTGTTTTACATGGACCCCGGGGCAAGGTCGAGTGTAAATTGATAATAAGACGTAGGTCTGTTAAGATAGGATCTGGCTGGAAAGACTTTTGTGCTCTTCATCAACTCTCTGTACAGGATCACCCTGAATTATTTTTTGAAGTTGAAAGTCAAAGAACAAGCAGAGATATCAAAGTTCTTTATCCACTTTTTTGGTTTTAAAGTTGTAATTTTTTATTTTATTTAGTTTGAACTTTTTATATTGCACTCTTACTTTGTATTCAGTTATTATATATCTCAATATATAAGTTAAATTTTGTTCTCTTTTATTATATGTATTTTATTATTTTGTATTATTTTTGGTTCGTCTTCATTTTAGTAATTCTAATTTATTCTTAATTTCATTTTTACTTAACAATAATGACCATAACACAAAATGAACTATGATTAATTATTATTATTATTAGAATCTTTTAAGTTATAAATGAATTATAATCTGTTTAACCATTTTTTAATATTAATTGAAATAGAAATTTGAAATGACTGTTTAGAAAGCTTTTTGTATTCCACCGCCTTCAAAAAGTGGTTTTAATTGTCTTCAAATCAACCTGTCAATCAGTTTTCAAATCCATTAAATATCGCACTGCTCGAGATAATGATTACTAAACTCTGGATCTCCTCTGCTACACGTTATATTTATTAAATAATAAATCAGAAGCCAACAAACGTTTCATTTTTTTAAATTTCTTTTTATTTCTCAAGATCAAATTAAATGCACTGACCACATTACCGTAATCAACACTAAAACGTTTTGATTACCGCTTCATCTCTTCACATTCAAACGATTTTCAAGACGCTAATAATGACTGGTCTATGTAATCAAGACTAAAACGCTTTGATTACCGCTACATCTCTTCACATTCAAACAATTTTCAAGACGCTAATAATGACTGCTCTATGTAATCAACACTAAAACTCTTTGATTACCGCTACATCTCTTCACCTTCAAACACTTCTGAAGACGAAAATCATGACTGGACTACGCAATCAGCTACATCTCTTCACATTGAAACACTTTTCAACACGAAAATCATGATTGCACTGCGCAATAAACACTAAGACTCTTTGATTATCGTTGCATCTCTTCACATTCAAACACTTTTCAAGACGAAAATCATGATTGCACTGCGCAATAAACACTAAAACTCTTTGATTATCGGTGCATCTCTTCACATTCAAAGAACTCTTCTTTCAAGTATACGCATCTGTGTTCATCTGTTTAAATCAGATTTTCAGAAGTGCTTCTCCATTACACGGAAGGTATGTATGCATAATTATTACACTTTTATTACCTAGGCTTCTGTTCATCATGTTTTTTCTTTATCATCTTCTCCGTTTCATCATCACCATTTTCTTTTCTATTGCACAAACATTTTTAAACTGCTCTATCCTCACCATCTTCTTTTCCATATCACAAACACATTTGATTACTAAGACCTCTCTTCACAGTCAAAAACCGCACCTTCCTCTACAATTTACAACTTATCTTCTTTTTCTCATACTCATCTGGGCTAATCTTTCTGATACCAAAGCGCTTTCCATTACACAAAGGTATGCATGTTTAACTTTTATATTTTTATGAACGACAAGTTGTACATGATCGTCTTTTATGTTTCATCATCTTTTCTGTTTCAGCAACTTTGATGTTTCATCATCTTCAATGTTTCATCATTTTCTTTGTTCCATCATCATCATCATTTTCTTTATTTGTCATATTCTCTTTTTGATCATCAACCACTTCTACAAATTTTTTTAACGTATTCATGTTAAACTTTTAACTTTTTTATGAACTACACTTCTCTTGACAGTCCACATCAAAAAATTTGTTTCGTGATTTTCTGTTTTTCATCATAACCATGTTAAAGTTTTACCTTTTTATGAGCTACACTTCTCAGATGATGATGTTTTCTGTTTTTCAATGTTTTTTTAAATATTTTATACCATCTTCTTAGATGACGACGAAACAGTGCATATTGGGTGATCAATCCATACTTGCAACTAAGTGGAAGGGTGGATTCTTCACTATGTTCATCGAAGAACAGGTTTTTTTTTAATTCATCACTTATAAATTATTCATCATTATTATTCTCTGTTGAATTTAAATAATATATTTTTCATGAACTCTTTTTTCTGAAGGATTTTGGTGACGTGAACCGTAAGTTTGTCATTACATTAGGCCGTGAATTGGGTCCAGTTTGGACAATTTCTGATAACAATGGTAATATGCACCATGTTACCTTCAACATGGATATTTATAATCCGAGGATTACTCATGGGTGGTGTGATATAAGAAAATTCTATGATATAAAACCACCCAGAGTATGTTACTTAAGGCATACTGGAAATTCTGTTTTTGAAATACACCTTTATGATCAGTGTTCAGAAACTACTTTGCAAAAATTTCAAAGTCATGTTCGATCAAATCTTCCACTCACAACGTCAAAATTAATTCACTTTGAGTTTCGCCTTTCTAAATACAACTGGAAATCAAGCTCTCTGGTGATCTTTCTTACCTTTTTTTTTGTAATCTGTTTACCATTAATTTTGTTTGTTTCTAATCTTCGTTTTAATTTATATATAATTTTGTTTTGTAATAATATTTTTTTGGTCTCCGCAGGATTTGAATTCAGACCTATGTAAGTATTTTCGCAATAGTAATTTCTCAGAAATTGTGCTTTATGGTCCAAAAGCAAAGGTTCAATGCAAATTGTTAATTAGAGCAAGATCGGTGAAGATTGGCAGTGGATGGAAAAACTTTTGTGAACTACATGGACTACAGGAAGGAGATATATTACTTCTTGAGGTTGACGGTGAAGAACCAAGCAGCCATGTCAATGTGCTTCTTAATATATTTGACTATTATCATGGCCTCTGAAATCATCCCTGAACAATATTATTTTAACGTATTACTTTTTTTGTATGGCCAATGTAATATTTTGTAGCAATTATTATAGACTTTTTTTACATTACATATATATATATATATATATATATTGGTAAATACAACTGTTTAAATCTGATATAATTTTAACTGCTACATATCTTCTTCCATATCTACAAATCTGATATAATCTCGAATATCTTTGTCATTAAATTCATGTCAGAACCCCAAATGTCATATCATTCATTAAAGCTTTTTCAATTAAATTTTACATTTGACAACATATGACCATGGTTTATTTCAGATACATCTCATTTTTAAATATTATAACTAAAAAATAATATGATTTTAAAAAAGTAGATTGATATAACTTTTGCACTGCTCGAGAAATTTCTTAATTCTTTCCACATCTTTGTATTCCGTACCAATCTCTGATATTTATAACTTTATTAATTCTTTATACGAATTTAGTTTTTTTGAATATTTGTTATTTATATATTATTATTTTAATTTATCCAACCGTTTTGTCTTCTCCAGCAAGTTTCTAGCACTATTGTATATTGTGTATAACATTGTTTTGTTCTCTTTTTCTAAACTTTATTTAATTATTATTCATCCAAATAACTGTTCTCTTTTCTCTGCCAAGTCTGGATTCATACAAACCATATTCCACCAAAGGTATGTCCTTTTTGATAACAAATATAGTTCGACATGAAGCGTAGCAGTTCATATGTTCTTTTGTACAGTTGTACATTTTGTTCATTTGTTAACAAATTCTGAAAAAACATCTTCGTACATTGCTTTTTTCTTAAAATTATTTCTTTATGCAGCCATACTTTTTTGCAGATCTTCATTGTTTCCATATTAGTGATTCAATTAATGGTTCACTGCTCAATACATCACGCCAAGAGGTAATGTTTTCATTTCAAAGTAAGCTTTTAATGGTTCATCTTCATCAGAAAGCTTTTTTTCCTTTATTTTCCTTTTATATGAAACCTGTCAAAAAAACCATTGCAACACATTACTGGTTTCTGACATCAATAGCTGTTTTTCGCAGTTTTCACAAGAAAATGATAGTATGATTTCTGTAAACCTAGGTCAATTTTTTTTTTCTATTAACATGTCATGTCTATTACTCCATGTTTGCAGATTACTTAATGCTTTTGTACCTCTTGGTTTCTTTAACCATTTCAAATTTTACAATCCAATCACGTATGAACCTTTACTTTTTCAAAATTTGCCAAATCCATGTTATCTTTTTCTTACTATCCTTGACCAAACAGATATATATTACTCTATAGCTGCTTTGAATCTTTTATTATTTTTTTTAATTTCCTTACTAAAATATTTTATAATTCATTATTATCTTTTTTATGTGAGTTTAAATATGTAACCAATGTAGTACTTACTTTTTTACTTCCATTTGTTGAATATCTTTGTGTTGAGATCAACATGTCTCTCTCTGAACTTCAAAAGCAAACTCAAAATGTAAGCCAAGTTACTCCAGAAAAGGAGAACTGGAATATCATTGTTAGGGTGATACGTTCATGGTTCGTTCCAGATTTCACTAAACAGAGGTGTCCTTTTTCCATGGAGTTGGTTATTCAAGACAAAGAGGTTATTATTCGTCTAATTATTTACCATCATTGTTATCAACAAAATATCTGTATGTTAAACATCTTTATCTTTATTATATTGATGTATTTCAGGGTTCTAAAATACATGCTTCCATCAGACGTACTCTAATTTACAAATTCCAGACTAAAATTTCTGAAGGTGATGTTTATGCCATACAAAATTTCAGTGTTGCTCCAAATTCTGGAATTTACAGAACTACGCACCACCCTTATAAGATTAATTTCCAGTTTGGTACCAAAGTTAGTTTGCTTGATGGTAACTTGGTTCCTGATGTGAAACCACAATACACACCTTTGTCATTATTGACAACCACTAGATTCGATACTGATTATTTAGTTGGTAACTTAATATTTTTTGTTTTTCTACCATTCATATATTTTAGTTATGAACAATTATTTCGTCATTTTATGTTATGACTTCTATTATTTTTTCTTTAGATGTATTGGGATTACTGGTCGGAGTGGGTACTGAAAGAGAATTGCAAGTTGATGGAAAGACAACAAAATTAAATGTCATTGCAATAGAAGCTGATGGGTATTTTATTTCTATGATATACTACATACCTTTTTATTTTTGTTTAAATAATGATTTGACATAACATTTATTCAATGTTTAGGTTTCGAATAGAATGTACTTTGTTTGGTATTTATGTCGATGAACTGAATGTATTTCTTTCAAGTGGAGAAGTACAAAATTGTGCTATAAGTATAGAATTTGCGAAAGTCAAAACTTTTCAAGGTAAACTTCTGTGACTTCTTTTACTTTTGTTATATTACAATTTGTATTACCATGGTACTTTCACATGCACTATGTTTTTAAATTTAGATAAGGTTCAACTTCAAAATTGCAAGTTCTGCACTAGGATTAAGTACAATGTTAACTTCAAGGAGGCATCTGAACTTAAATCAAGGTAATGTTCAAATTGTTATTCATTTATTGCAATACTTTCTAATTTTTTAGTTAATCCATTTTTTTAACTTTAATTTGTATTGCCCAGGATGATTGAGAACAATGAATCTCCCTCTCAAGGATTAACGCAGCTGTCTCAGACTTCCAAAAATACTGTGGAAGAAGACTTTTTAACTGTTACACCTAGGACGACTATTCAAGGTCTTAAAGATTGTAAAGAGGTTAGAATGACTTCTAAATTATTTCATGTCAGTTTGTTGTTGTCAATACCTTTTTACATTAATCTTTTATATATTCAAAGGTTGCAACTTTCATATTGTTTGGAACCATTAACCATATCTTGGATGAGGATGACTGGTGGTATACGGCTTGTGTTTGCAACAAAGTTGTTTATCCAGATTCAAAGATGTTCTTTTGCGAGAAGTGTAACAAGCATGTTATAAAAGTCTTTCCAAGGTTAACTTTAACTTTATTAAACTTAATGCCAATTTACATATATGATTATAATTTTCACTTTTGGGAATTAATACTTTTATATATTTTACAGATATAGGATTAAGGTTCGAGTTATTGACTCATCCGATTCCATCACATTTGTTCTGTTTGATAGGGATGCAACCACCCTTTTCAAAAAAACCTGTGCTGATATGTTAGAGTCTCATGATAAGGTATACTCTTGAATATATCAACTTATATATATACAGTAATAAGGACAGTGCGATATATCTCTCTGAATATGATTTTAAATTACTTTGTTATCGTAGATGAATGGTTGTGGGAATTTTCCTAAGGAGTTTGAAGAATTAGTTAATAAAAGTCTGCTGTTTAAAGTTGAAAGTAGGAACGATCAAACTTTCAAACTTGAACAATCTTTCAGAGTGAAGAAAATATGTCTTGATGATGATATAATTGAGAAGTTCAATGATTCTTCGTTGAAATCTGTGGTAATATATAACTTTAAATATACAGTTTACATTTTACAATTTACATATATTTAACTTCTTAATCATTTATTTTTCTTAACCTTCTTAAAGGATGTTTATGCTGGCAATGGTGAGTTTAGCAGAGAAAAACAGCGTGTAGTCAATGAGTCTACTGTTGATATTGCCGAGGTATACAAATTTAATAAATTTCATTTTTTGTTAATGACGTATGATTTTATTAATTCTATTTGTTTTTAAACTGTACTATAGGATTTATTAGTCAGATTTACCAAAGAAACAATTGACTGTGCATCCCAATCTGCTGACTTAATCAAAGATACTGCTACGAATGAGCATGGTAACACTTCACTTAAGAGAGAATCTGCAAAGAAGACCTTATCACTTGAATCCATCGAAGAAGACATTGTTCCACTGAAGCTGCTAAAAAGAAATATTAAGAAGGAAAAAATAGTCAAACAATAGATGATTTTAGTTTTAATATTTGAAGACAATTTCTTTTATGTCTGACAATTTGGGATTGTAATATGTGTACGCATGGTTATGTCTTCAATTTCCTTTAAACTATAACTTTGATGTTTAATTTGATTATAACTATATTATGCTTTTATTATGGTTTTATTTGTTACAAATTGTATAATTTTATTTCTTCCATCCGCTGGTTTGTAAAATATTGTTGACATTTTTCAATTATTGTCAACAAACTTGACTGCCAGCTACATCAAAACGTTTTAAAAGTGATATTATGTTTTACCATCAATTATTTATCAATTATTTCTTATAATAAAAAATAACTTTTATCAAAAACTTATTTAGAAATTCAAATTTATTAGTTATATTTATTTTCATAAATGCATCATATATTTTTCTTAAACAACCGAATTTAGAAATTCTTATTTACATTGGTTTTCATAAATAATATATATTTGGCAAACTAATTAAATGTTGTCACATTTTAAGTTATGGCAACACAATTGGCTGTCATACACATATTTGAATCATTTTTCTTTGTTATGGTTACCAAGTTTATTAAATAAATTCCATTTTCATTCTCATATATCTAAAAAACAAAAATTTAATATATCATAAATTTACAACCAATTATTATATTTTAACCTACTACGTCAATTTCGATTCCATTTGTGTTAATATAATATAATATATAGATATATATATATTAATATTTATCTTTATATGTTATATATATATATATGGATTTTGGTTGTTACTTTATTGTAAAAATAACTCTTTATTTTATTATATATTATATTATATTATGATATTCTTATATTTTTAAAATAATTTATAACGTAATATTTTATATTGTTCTTTTAATGGTCTTCCCGTTTTCCAAAGTAATAATTACATTACTGTTTTGAAATGTATTTGTAATCGTCCCGTCTTTTCATGGGGGATTTTTCCTCTATAAATGTTGATCTTCATTCTACCATCACAACCACACTTGAACATAAGTTCCGTCATATTCTCCATTTTTACTACTCTATTTCTACTTCCATTCTGAAAGTCCTACCAAATGGAGAACAACTTCAACCAAGAACAAGTTGTTAATACAATGAGTAGGTACCAGTTCTGTATTATCCACCTTGAGGATGAGGTACGTCTTTGGTATATTTTTATATACAGTTTTGGTTTTAAAAAAACTCTTCTACTCTTCTTATTTTTTTTCACGGATTTGAAATTATATTATCATTTTTTCTTCAACTAATCTATGTCGTTGTTCAAATAAATTATATCCTTGGAGGTTGTTGGGTTTGTGGATCGTGCATTCGCCATTCTTTATGATCACGATCTTCAATGTCAATGGACTTTAACAGATGAAGAAGGCAATAGACATGTCGTCACTTATAACAAGAATTTACAGAAACCAATGGTAATAGGAGGATGGAATGATTTAAGGGAATTTTATGAACTACACGATAACCACAGTATTTATTTTGGATATGTTGGTCATTCTTGCTTCCACATCACTGTTTTTCCAAGTAAATGCAAACCTTTATCTATTGGACGTTTTCTTAAAAGACTTCAAGCAGATGAACCACTTTTCAATGGACCGAAGTTGCATTTTTGCATATTTCTGAATCCAAACCAATGCCATGCTAGCCATCTGGTGAGATTCATTTCATTTATATTTATATTAATGTATTTTAATTTTTTTAAAAAATTTAATCGATATCTTAAATGGATAAATAATTTTTATTGATTTCTTTAATTACATTCTATGTGTTAGGATTTGCCTTCTGATTTTGGCAATTATCTTCGTCAAGGAAGATTTAAATACATTCTTCTTCATGGACCTCGCGAAATAGTCAAGTGCAAACTACTCTTGAGAAATCATCCAAAGAAGTCTAACAAAATAGGAAGTGGGTGGAAGGAATTTTGTACTGCTCATGGATTTGATCAACCTATTGACTTGGTGTTTGAAATTGATCAGATGAAAAGCAATCAGAATGTCAAAGTGCTTACATATTGTAATCTTTAATTTACAGTTTCTTTTATGGTGTTATTTGAAACTTTTAACTATAATTAGTTTTGTTTTCATGTCTGCTACTTGGGTAGTTTTCAAGCTACAAGTTCATATATATTCAGCAATGCATATGTATTGTTCTATTTTGTTATTAATGAAATTTCTTTGCACATTGTCTCAAATTCTATGAATTCCAATCAAAAGTTTATTCTTAATCTTTAATTCATCAACTCTAATTCATACATACTAGAATCTAATTTAACATATTGAAATGAGTTATAATTAAACATAATTAAATATTACATGTATGGATATATCTTGGTTTACTATGTCATAACTAAACATACATGTATGGATACATGTTATAATTTTGCAGACATCATGAAAAAAGAATGGCACATACTTGGTATGAAACTGTACTTTTTGTTCTACTATATATAGTACTGCATAAAAAATACGTGTTGTAGTACCTACATAAAAAGCAGATTTTTTGTTCCCTGTAAGAACAAATCAAATATCAAAGAATTACTATATATATGAATGTTTCTGATCTATTACCAGTCACCACTGCATGCTCTTACTATTTATAATCTTAGTCTACTGCTAAATACTTTTGGTAGTCTTACAATTGCTTCCTATTACAATTACAAATATTTTTGTTTCCAGAATTGTGATTAGAGGTACAATCTGCAAAAAAAAAGTTTATAAAAATCATTCACCAATATAGTAATAAAACAGAGAACACTTTTTCATCCATTGAGTCAACTTATCTTTCTTTTTGTTTATTCCATTGACACCTTTGAAAGTATTCCATATGTTTTCTGCTGAAATGGAGGAAAACGATTGTAAAAATGCAAGGCTGAGGAGGAAGTTGGTGCTACAACAAAGGTTTAATGCAGGTAATCTTCTAACATATACCTTGAATCATTTGACTGCACAATCTCTTCATGAAACATTTATTTAGAAATTCTGTATTTCTATGTTTATATCTTCTTTGCAGATTACAAAGAACAGAATGCAAGGAAAAAAACAAAAATCGCCAACCATTGTTCTCAAAGTATAAAAATATCAGTTCATTTTTTCTCTATTTGAATAAATATATTTTGATTTGAACTTCACAACATAGATTGATAATCAAATATCTTTGCTGTTTTAATAATAGATAGAAGAAGTGAATCTGATAAATTACATAACAGTATCCAAAGGAAGCCATTACAAGAGTTGCATCTTAGTAAGTATTCTTCTTCTTACCTCTTTCTTTAAACCGTGTTGTTACAGTGTTGTTACATGAATGCCATATGTATGGTTTTGTATTGTTGGACATAAAATGCTGCTACAATAAACATTTTTCAGATTTGGAAAACAACAACAATTTTCACAGTATTAAATCAAGATTTCAGTCAATAATTGGTAAGTTATATTTGTTTGTTTTTTTAAGATTACTATTGCAATATCACTTTAACAAATTATAAACAATTGTTTATTTTAATGCAGTTTCTGGAAACAATATATCAAATTCTTCAACTACTTTAGTTGAAGATCCAATTCAAATAAACTTAATGACTTCACAATCCTCAGCTACTACTATAACATACAATACTCCTTGTGGTAAATTTCTACATTTAGCTGTATTTCTACATTGATCTTTAATGATTTCTAATCATTCTGTTCATTTTTTTTAATGATTTCAGTTCTCAGCAATAGCATTCACAGAAGTTATGTACAAAATAATTACAATTGCAGTGCAAGTAAGTAGGTTTGACTCATATATACAAAAGTTCATACTGATAATGACTTTGAATATAACATAATTGTTTTAATAATTATTTTCCATAGGTGCCACATCTGGAGTTCAAAATCATTCATATTCTGTCTCTAACAATAAAGTTGTCAAATATCCTTTTCAAGTCATACAATCACTTCAAAACAGATTCAATCTTCATGATGAAACAACAACAGAACAACATTGTTCAGACACAAGAAATGATGATTCAACAAGAACAACATATGAAGGTAATTCAGATCTTGAATTGCTAACTTATTGATTCCAATAAATTTCTTTTTTAAATTAGTAATTACTTTTCATTTTGTTAATATTGTAGGAGATAGTACAAGTACTACAATTACAAACGAATTGTATTGCAAAGGAGAGTTACAAGGTAAAGTCACACAAAATTGTACAGAATTTCATACATAAAATATTACTTGAGGTGCTAATGCTTTATGTTTTTGTTTAGAACTACTCAATATTGGAGATCCTTGCTTGGAATGCCAATACTGTCAAGCTCAACTGTGGTATGAAGAAAGAGCAGAAAAAAGTAACACATCAAAGGAAGTTCAATTTTCATTATGTTGCCAAAAGGGAAAAGTACAAATTCCACTACTAAAAAAACCACCTGATCTTCTTGAAGGTTTGTTAAATGGTGTAGATCGTAGAAGCAAATCATTTTTACAGAATATAAGACTCTACAATAGCATGTTTTCATTTACTTCAATTGGTGGTAAGATAGATACTTTAATGAACAATGGTTCTGCTCCACCACAATTTATTCTTAATGGTCAGAACTATCATCGTATTGGAAGTTTATTGCCAGAACGTGGATCAAAGCCAAAGTTTGCACAACTTTACATATATGACACCGAAAATGAATTGAGTAACAGACTAAAGCATTTCAGGTTAGTTGAAATGAGTAACATATATGCTCAAGTTATTTGCTGAAATACATCTGTTTATTAAGTTATTTCTTTTCTTTATTATGTTTTAGGTCTAACAGCAAGGAATCTGATCTAGATCAATCATTGGTTGCTGATTTGATTCAAATGATTGACACTCACAATGTTCTTGCGAAATCTTTCAGAAGAGTAAGAGAATTGTCACTGCAACATATGGAATCAGATTTCACACTAAGACTATTTAGAGGCAGAAACAAAGACCCTAGAGTATACAACACACCTTCATGTGATGAAATAGCTGCTCTAATAGTTGGTGATTTTGGCAATCTGGATGTAGGCAGAGATATCATTGTCAAGAAATTTTCTGGTGAATTAACAAGACTGCATGAAACTCACACAGCTTTCATTCCACTTCAGTATCCTCTAATGTTTCCATATGGAGAAGATGGTTATCAAGAAGATATTCCAATCAGAGAGTCTCATTCAAGAAGTCAATCCAAGGTTAGAATTAGAATTTCGTTGCGAGAATTTATTGCATTTAGAATACAACAAAGATCTATAGAACCTGGAAATATTGTGAATGCATGTAGATTATTCCAACAGTTTTTGGTTGATTGTTATACAATGGTAGAAGCACAACGACTGTCGTTCATTAGAGCTAATCAAAAGTTAATTCGTTGTGATATTCTTAATGGATTACAAGAGGATGTTAATAGAGGAGAGACAGATCCTTCTTTAATTGGAAGACGTATTGTACTGCCTGCTTCATTCACTGGTGGTACAAGATACATGTTCAACAATTGTCAAGATGCTATGGCTATTTGTAAAAAGTTTGGCTATCCTGATTTGTTCATTACTATAACATGCAATGTCAATTGGAGCGAAATAAGAGACTTTGTTTTACCAAAAGGGTTGTCACCATCAGATAGACCTGATATTGTATGTAGAGTATTCAAAATGAAGCTGGATGAAATGATGACAGATTTCAGAAAAAAGGACTTCTTTGGAAAAACCACTGCAGGTATGTTCCATAAGCATTAGTATAGACTTTTTGAATATTTTTGAAATTTCATTTTTTCAACTATTTAATTTGTTCTGTTATATATGCATGAATGTACACAGTAGAATTTCAAAAGAGAGGTTTACCTCATGCACATATACTTTTATGGTTGGATGGAGAAAGCAAATTGAAAAATTCAACTGATATTGATAAAGTAATATCAGCTGAATTGCCCAATGCGGATTTGTATCCAAAATTGGAAAAAGTTGTAGCAAGTTACATGATTCATGGACCATGCGGACCTGCGAGATATACTTCACCATGCATGAAAGAAGGAAGATGGTCCAAATTTTATCCTAAAATATTCACATCTTCAACTTCTATTGATGAAGATGGATATCCATGCTATAGAAGACTTGATAATGGTAGATTTGTTGAGAAGAATGGAATTAAGCTGGACAACAGAAGTGTTGTTCCTTACAATCCACCACTTCTAATGAGGTATCAAGCTCACGTGAATACAGAGTATTGCAACAAGACCAATTCAATAAAATATTTGTTCAAATATGTCAACAAGGGTCCTGACAGAGCTACTCTTAAAATAAGCAACAACTCTGCACAACGTGACAAAGAAACCATTATTGATGAGATCAAGAGGTATTATGATTGTAGGTATCTATCACCATGTGAAGCAGCTTGGCGAATATTTGCTTTTGACATCCATCACAGATGGCCTCCTGTTCAGAGATTGACATTCCATCTTCCTGGACAACAATCAACTTTGTTTAAAGATAATGATGATATTAATGTGATCTGCAACAGGTACGAAAATGCTAACACAATGTTTCTAGCTTGGTTTGAGGCTAACAAAGTTTATATCATGATATTAATGTGATTTGCAACAGGTACGAAAATGCTAACACAATGTTTCTAGCTTGGTTTGAGGCTAACAAAGTTTATACAGAAGGAAAAGAATTGACTTATTCTGAATTTCCAAGCAAATTTGTGTGGTTTGCTAAAGAAAAAGAATGGAAACCAAGGAAGAAAGGCTACAACATTGGTAGACTTACTTATATTCCTCCAGGCTCTAGAGAACTTTATTATTTGAGGATATTACTGACAATTCAAAAAGGTTGTATTGATTATGAAAGCATAAAGACCATTGATGGGAAATTTTATGAAACATACCAAGATGCTTGCTATGCTTTGGGATTGTTGGCAGACGATAAAGAATATATTGATGCAATCAAAGAAGCAAGTGAATTTGCTTCGGGGTATGAACTTAGAAGATTATTTGTTACTTTGTTGTCCATGAATACAATTTCTAAACCAGATATAGTTTGGAATTCTACATGGACTATCTTGTGTGATGGAATTTTGTACCAAAAGAGAAAGGAAATGAGATTACCAGGTATTTTATACTGTTATTTTTGTAATTCAATAAAAATATATCTTTTAATTGCATTATTTTGTTCATGCAGCTCTTCAAATTGAGACTGCTGAATTACAAAAAATATGTCTCATGGAAATACAAGAAATGCTAATGTCAAATGGTAGATGTTTGAAAGATTATCCTTCATTACCTCAACTTGATATTTCAGATGTACATACATTCAATAACAGATTTATTGTTGATGAGCTGCAATACAATAAAGAAGACATGGCAAAAGAACATGATATTTTGCTTAAAGCACTGAATGATGAACAAATGCATGTATATCAGGATATCATGACAGCAGTTGTTTCAAACAAGGGAGGATTCTTCTTTTTATATGGCTATGGTGGTACAGGTAAAACGTTTATGTGGAAGACATTGTCAGCTGCTCTAAGAAGTAAGGGCATGATTGTTTTGAACGTAGCATCAAGTGGAATTGCTTCTTTACTACTTCCTGGTGGAAAAACAGCACACTCTACCTTCTGCATCCCACTGTTAATTAATGATGAATCAACTTGCAACATAGCGCAAGGTACTCTCCGTGCTAAACTTCTGATGGCAACCAATTTAATTATCTGGGATGAAGCACCAATGATGAATAGAATGTGCTTTGAGGCATTTGATAGAACACTAAGAGATATTATGCGAAATGTTGATGATGCCAATAATGACAAACCATTTGGTGGCAAAGAAGTTGTCTTGGGAGGTGACTTCAGACAAATTCTACCCGTTATAAAGAAAGGATCTAGGTTTGATATCATCAAATCAGCCATCAACTATTCAGAGTTATGGAATTGTTGTAAAGTGCTCAAACTGTCCAAGAACATGAGATTAAGTACTACAACAAACAATCAAACAGCCAATGATATCAAAGAATTTGCTGATTGGATATTGAAAATTGGAGATGGCCAAATGGATGTAAATGAGAATGGTGAGTGCATGGTAGAAATTCCAGAAGAGCTGCTTATTATAAATACAGATGTACCTTTATTGTCATTGGTTGAATTTGTTTATCCTCAATTTGTGGTTAACATGATGAATCCAAATTATTTTGATGATGGAGCAATCTTGTGCCCAACTAATGATTCTGTAGAGCAAGTCAATGATTTCATGTTGTCTTTATTAGGTGGTGAAGAGGTGACTTATTTAAGTTCAGATACACCTTGCCAATCTGATGAACAAGATGAAGTTCAATCTGAATGGTTTACATCTGAATTTTTAAATGATATCAAATGTTCAGGGATACCAAATCATAAACTCAAGCTCAAAACAGGTGTGCCAATTATGCTCTTGAGAAATATTGATCAAGCAAAAGGTCTTTGCAATGGCACAAGATTGCAAGTCAACCATTTGGGTAAAAATGTAATCTCTGCAACTGTAATTACTGGAAAAAACATTGGTGACAAAATTTTTATTCCAAGAATGGATTTAGTGCCATCTGATTCAGGATTGCCTTTCAAATTCCAAAGAATACAGTTCCCAATTTCATTATGCTTTGCAATGACAATTAACAAAAGTCAAGGACAAACACTTTCTAGAGTGGGACTTTATCTTCCACAACCTGTATTCACACATGGCCAACTATATGTTGCTATTTCTAGAGTGAAAACCAAGAGAGGATTGAAAATACTTATATTGGATGAAAATGGAAATATCACAAACACAACTAAAAATGTTGTCTACAAAGAAATTTTTGAAACTCTTTGACAATGAACACATTATAGGTATGTCATTTCTGATTTTCTTTTAATTTGAAAGTTTGTATAAATATAGATGCATGATCTATTGTTGTAATTAAAATATTTGTTATAATTTTGTTGTTCAATGCAGGATGTATTGCGTAAAGTCCAAGGCTTACAATGAACATCATGCTGATTTAAGAAGTAATCAAATTTGTGTACCAAAGGAAGTTATCAAGTTGATTAACCAAAAACAAATTATAGGTATGTAATTTAGTCTTCTTTTATTGTCATTTTTTTAAAGAAATTATATTATAACCTTAGAAGTTAATAAATATTACAAAATCAATTCCTACTATCAAAAATATTACATTTAAAAAAACCCGTGCGTTGCACGGATAGAAAGACTAGTATATATATATATATATATATATATATATATATATATATATAAAAGATATTTGGAGTTCCTCGACCCGTATATAAAAATGAGCAAGTGTTAATAAAGATGTTGTAATTCACACACAATTTTTTTAATAATTCCATGTTGAGACCATGTAATGAACAATTTAAGAAAAACACGTGTGTCATATTGTTTACACAGAGAAAAAATAAAATGGATTGTGCTCCACACTATCAAACAACCAATCCTATTAAAATCGTATTAACTCTACACTATTTCAATTTAAATTAGAAAGAATAAAAATCTAGATTATATTGATACTCACAATTTTTCTTCTAATCTCACAAATATGTAATATCCACACGACTTCAAGTTTTACCATATATGTAAAATAAGAAAATGAAAAAGTATGACCGAAAAATAATAGAGAAAGAAAATTATAGGGTTAAATATGTTTTTGTCCCTCAAGTTTCAGTGAATTTTGGAATTAGTCACTCTTCGAAACTTTATACAAATTTTGTCAAATGCGTAAATTTAGTCATTTTTATCAAATTTTGTTAAGTTTATTTGACATTTTAAACACATTTTATGATAATATTTGAGTTAACATTGAAGTAAAAATGTGTTAAACGATGTAAACAATTCAAATATTATCATGAAATATGTTTGAAACGTCATATAAACTTAATAAAATTTGATTAAAAAGACTAAATTCACACATTTTTAAAAATAAATGACTAAATTAGTAAATTTTTTTAAAAAGTGACTGATTCCAAATTTTATTGAAATTTGAGGAACAACAATTTTTTAACCCAAAATTATAAAAACGTGATATATTATTAGGATACTCACCATTCTTCAGTTGGAAGCTTTTTTTATTTTAGTATCTCAACAAACATTCTTACACGAAGAGCTTCAAACTTTGAAACGTGGTTTTGTTTCAGTGCACTATATCGGGTTCTTTTGGATTTGGTTGCGTGGTGATGATGAGTTAGGTAACTATGCGTCCCTAACAAATGAAAAAGAAAGATGACCTAATTTGGTTGGTAACAAATCCTTCTCTTATTTCCTCTACCTTCTATACACACTATACACACAAAAATTATGTTATTTTTATTATTTAGTTACAAATTACGTGAATATTAATTCAGTAACCAAAAAATGGAAATTACTCGAATTAATTTCCAGTTATACATAAATTATCTGTCTTTATTATCAAACTAAACATTCAATGGCAAGTAAACTGTTACCATTTGAACTACAAGAATTTAGATAAAGAGAAGTTTCCACTGGGACTTACGATGACTTCTCTTTGCCTTTTGATGATAAAAGTGAGAACTTTTCAAATTATTTCTTTTCCCTTTACATTATTCCTCGACACACTTTCTATGTTATATCTTCCTACCAACACACTTCTTTCTTTTTGGGTGGCTTATATTATGTTTATTATTGTGGTAGAACTCTATTTTAAAATCACAAGAAACATTTTTGTTTATTAGCTACAATTTCTTAAAAACATAACAAATTGTAAATTTCTTTTTAATAAATTGTTCCACTTGTGATTTTACGATGTTTAATAAATGTCGATAAAAGAAAAATGTGTGCCTATTACCAATCTATTTTATTTTCCTGAATTGGCTCATTTAAAATAAAACAACATTTTTAATTACAATTTTAATTTCAATTTCAATTTCAGACGAAGATGAAGTCAAAACCTTGATAATTTGTTAGGTGGTGGATGCAACTAGCAAGTTGCAACAACCAATGTTCATTATTGAAATAACAAAAAAATTATGATTTACTCAATGAAATTACTCATATGTTTAAATATAAAATCTGTTTAAGTTTTAAAAATATTTTAAATTAAATTAATGAATTAACAAAAAGGTTAAGAAAAAATAAAAAGAAATTAATTCATTAGACGGTCAATTACTTTAAGACCCATGAGGCTAGCGGGTCTAAAGGTCAACCGGGGAAGCGAGGGTAGTGGTGTCTTTTCACGTTGAAAGATTAATGGAGTGAAGTGGAAGTTGGCGTCAACTAACAACCCTGCCACGTGGCACTGCATTAAATATCCCTTTCACTTAACTCCAAAAAGCTCCCACTCACACATCACACACCACCTCACAACAACCCATTTCCCTCTCTCTCTCTTTCTCCGAGTTTTCCTTTCTCTCTCTACGCTTCCCAATTCGTATTCATTATGCAATAATCAGAGCACCGTTCACCAATGGCGTTTCGGCTGCATTCCTAGTTTCTCTCTTTCCTCTCCGCAATTTCATTCGTCACGCGTTTCTTTTCAGCGTGCGTTTGTTCCGTTCCGTTGCAGCAATGGAGTTTGAGCGCGCAACCGCCGCACCGCTCAACTCCGCCATGACCTACGACGAGGCCTCCATGGAGCGCAGCAAGAGTTTCGTCAACGCCTTACAGGTTTCCTCTCTCTGCCGTGCTTGTCCTAATTTCAGATCTATGTCTGTTTGGTTGACTTTGTTTCCGGCTTCCGGTTTCCTTCTCGATTAGGTTTCCTTTTGCGATTCTGGTTTAGCTAATGCAGGAAAAATTGGTGACCGTGAGTGTTAATTGCTAATTGAGTAGTTACCAAAACTCGTTGGGAATTAGCGTGTATCGAGTCAGTTATGCTTGACAATGACACAAGAATAAGGATTCTTTTGTGTTGTGTGACAACTAGGGGATGGAACTATTAATAAAAAAATTAAGATGCTGTTGCAGGGAAAAGATATTATGTCGGCTTGAAATTTGTTTAAGCTTTTAAGTTAAAAGTAAAGCTACCGGGGCCAATGGCGGAGCTAGATGGTTTTTAATTTGGCTGGCCAGATAGATAGAACACTGTTAAGGAAGGACTTATTATTCCATTAAAAACAGAGTAATGCTGTACTCCATCTCCATCTGATTTTTAAATTGTCCGGTTTTTAGATAATTTTTTGTTTTTATTTACAGTCCTACAATTAATTACTCTTTTACCAATTATGCCCTTCTGTTTTTTAGTTTTTAATCAATTTACTCAAGAATTTATTTTAAGATGGAAAGAGTGAGGAGTAAAATAGGAAACTCCACTATTTTATTAAAATAAAAAAATTAATGTATTTCTCGGTATTTAGAAAACAATCTTAAAATCAGATAAAAAGGATTGAAGGGATTATCCTCTTAATTAGCCTCTGATTTCCTTAGTATCTCCGTTGCACGATTTATATATATATATATATATATATATATATATATATATATATATGCTCATAACATAAAATTGAAGACTCGTGATTTTGGACTATAAAAATGAAAACTTTTTTTTTTCTATCTTAAAAATATATATTTATACTAACAACTAAATAAATATTAGTTAGAGTGTGAATCTTACAAGACCATTGCATTCAAGTAAAAACTAAAAATAGAAGTCTTAAATTAAAGATGTGACACATTAAAATCCATGTGAATTAAATTAAGGCATCATAAGTTAACGTGACTTCTGTAATGAATATTATTTCATGTGATGAAACTACAAAAGGCATTTAATACTTACCATACAAAGGAGGTAGAGAGAAGATATTGTGGGATGATCTATGACGACTCATTAAAAAATTCTTATATATATATATATATATATATATATATATATATTTATCTTCTTTTTTTTCTTGTCCTTGTACAACGAGTCAATGACTGAAATTTTTGTTACCCAATAATTTACTCCTCAATTTTTTTAATTATTAGAATTAAGTTTTCCCGTCAGTTTACCTTTCAAAAAAAACCTCATATCCTTATTTTCTACTCATAGACTTGATGGTTTGGGACAGTTTAAGATAAGAAATAATTTAAAATTTTTCAGATGTAGACTTTTGATGAAAAAAATAATGATTTTGTAGGAAGAGAGTTTAAAATAATTTAATCAGTTTGGTTCATGGTGAAGAAAGAAAACGAGAAATTGAGTTCCAGGAAGAGGGAAAGCTGATGGAAGGATTTAATTGTAGCAATTAAAAATGTAAGAGATTTAGTTTCTTCCAATTACAGATTTGCAGAAGCTATGATATTCTTAAGCGTTTTACTTTAAATGTTGAACAAAAGAGATGGCTTGAACTAAAGCCAATGGGTCAAGTCTAGAGGTGGTTAGTTGTAGATCTGAATGGTACCACTTTATGCGGTTAATTAAGCTTGGGTCTGGATAATACTTATCACTTTTTTAGATTAACATAGCTGAGGATCTTCTAGTAGAATGCTTGATTAGTTTCTCTTCAGTTGTTGTGGTTATTGTTTTAACATGCATAAATACTGATTTAATCTTCATATTGTGATAATTTCAGGAACTTAAGAACCTCAGGCCTCAACTGTACTCTGCTGCAGAATACTGTGAAAAATCTTATCTCCATAGTGAACAGAAACAAATGTAAGGATTCTTTTGTGAATGAGTTTTTTTATTCAATTGTTCGTGTTAGCCTCCTTACCACATTTCTCTTTAGCAGGTTTTCTATGTGTAGTGGTGGACTTTTGTTCTAATTGATTCGTTCCAGAAATACAAATGTTATGAATTCATTTCTTTGTATTCTGCTTGGGTGTTTTAATTTTTGTCTATCACATATGTATCCCATCAAATGTTACATGTATTTTGTTGTAGGCAGGGTAATTGAAAAGAAACTTGGATAAAGAGAATGAATGGATTTGGACTTGTTTCTTTTCATTTCAATATAATGATTTGTAATTACAAACTTTGGATGGTCTGGAAAGTGGAACATAAAGAACATTAACTAATTTTTTAATCATTTTATTGGGTCTCTAAACCTGACTGTTTTAAAAGTATTCCCATCATTATATGTGTGCGGATGTGCATGCAGAATCATTTATTATATGGATTCTAAAACGCATGGTCATGTTTCAACTATGAAATTGGGAGGAATGGATGTTATAGTTATCCTGGAAAAGGATTTTAGATTTTATGTCCTTAAAATAATTTTCTGAGTTGTTAATTTAACTGTTTTTAGGAGCTTCAATGGGGAGGGTTCTTTTAACATTAAGCTCCATCCATATTTTCTCTCTGATACAAATGAATGTCACTGTCATCATTTCCTTTCCTGTGCCCATGTTATTATGTTTGGGCTGCATGGAATTTTCCTTATGTTATTAATATTTATGCGTTAGGGTTCTTGACAACCTGAAAGATTATGCTGTAAGAGCCCTTGTGAATGCTGTTGATCATCTAGGAACGGTTGCATACAAGTTAACTGACCTTCTTGAGCAGCAATCATTGGATGTCTCAACCATGGATTTGAAGGTGGCTACCATAAATCAGGTAATTACATTTTTTTTTATATGCTGTGCTTTAGAGAAAAGGAAACCAGTGCCCTTGGAACATTCGTTAAGGAAACAAAGTATTTCAGTATTTAGTTAGGAAAAAAACATATATTTCAAAGAAAACGCAGAAATTCTTTAATGCTTCCTTTATGAGTGCTTGAAAGCATTTAAAAAAGTAAATTGAGCAATACCCAATGTTATAACAGACAAATCAATTGGAATTGAAATAACATATTTGCTTACTAGCAGAAACTTCTTACCTGCCAAATCTACACTGATAAAGAAGGTCTACGGCAGCAGCAATTGTTGGCTTTCATTCCCAGACATCATAAGCACTACATTTTGCCAAGTATGCCTCACTGCTTTTATGATCATCTGGAAGTGTAATTATTGAAACTAAAGAACACTAGCTTTAGCTTTTACTAATGGTTCTATATGTTCGTTTAACCTTGCAAGCTAGATTCTGTCAATAAAAAGGTGCATTTCAGTCCACACATACAGATTGATGCAAGACAGAATCTATTTCAAACCAGAACCCGTTTACAATCTTCAGGTGTGTTCTGTTGAAAATGTTGTCCCTTCTAGAATTTTTACCGTTATTTTTTAAATGTTCTGTTTTTTTTCTGGAAGATAAGTTTATATCATTAATCCTAACACATATAGTTCTATATCTAGGTACCCCTGCAGCGAAAACTCTTTCATGGCATTTAGCATCAGAGACAAAGTCTACCTTAAAAGGGTCTTCTCATGCCTCCCCAAAGTAAGTTTTGGAATTTAATAGTATTAGACTACCAAACTGCTGCTTTTTGTGTTTTCTACACTCCGTAGATGGCATTATCATATCGCTCCTACTTTTGCAGCATTGAGAACCCAAAGTTTTCTGCCAAGGCTTCTGGAGTCTTCCATCTTTTAGGTTTGTGATATAATTGTATCCCTTTTATTATCTAATAATTCAGTTCAATTAAAAAATGGTGGTTTCTTAATGTAGAAGTCATAGATACTTATACTTCACTGTTATGTGCCTGTAGATAATGAAGAGAACACCTGGATGAAATCCTCACCTGCACAAATTCACTTTTCAAATGGAGTTCCTCCATCTAGTACACCTATTCATACTTTAGGTGGTACGCGCAAGGTAATTTATATTCATCAAAATTGCAAATGCCCGATGAAGCCATACTTGATTGTCAACTTGTGCTTTATGTACCTGTGCTTTTTCAAATAGTTGCAAGTGTTATAAAACCTGTTTGTTAATCTTTAAGTGAAATTGTTCGTCTAGCACTTGAGAAAATGAACAAAGGTGTTAAATTGTTATGGATGCACCAAATAATATGCTGGTGAATTTTTCAGTAACCTCGATTTGTACAACGACTCATTTCGGTAGCTATATGAATATGAACACTTGTGTAGTATAAGTTTACATTTCTGGGATAGGTCAAAGAATTAATGTTCAATATCTGCGTGTTGGAAAGCCACCTTAATCACTATCACTCGTAATGCCTCTTAATTGCAGCCTAAGGATAGGGGTTTACTCTCACATTGAGGATAGATATGACTTGAGAGCTTGTAAAGCTTGGACCGTCCACATTAAGTACTTGATATTTGTTAACTGTTGATGAATATGTGTTTCTGATATAATATAGTTTAACTACGTAAAGAATGTGATCAGAAAACACAGGTTACATATAATAACTAAACTAAACTTCTATTTGAGATTTATTCGACGGAATGAAGTTTTACCAAGTCACAATGTTAAGGATTTGGATAAGCTTTTGTTTAGTTTTCTAGATTAGCATATACTAATATTCACTCTTGACGGGTTTGTGAATTTTCTATAAAATTGTCACTCATGAGTTATCTGCAGGATGCATTGGAGGGTTCCAAACCGTTGACAGCATTCAGGTCATTTGACAACCCAAATCGGCGCGAGGTTGTCCAAGTCCCTACTCGAAGCAAGAGTGTGCTATCAGCTTTCTTTGCTAAGCAGAAAACGCCAAAGTTGAAGGCCGGTTCTTTCTTATGAGTACACCCAGAATTAATTAGTCTCTGATTCAAACTTTGAATAATGATCCTGTCAGTAGCCGCTTCCCTTGCAATGATAAAGGCCCGGGATCTTGGTCTTCTACTCGCTCGCTCTATCTTACTCTTGTCAATTGTCATCTATAGTGTTCAGGCTTCTCTAAAATGTATATTTGTGGCATGCTATGCAAAAAAAAGTTTCATTAATTTTGTTCTTCAAGTTTTGATGTATCATCAAATTTCCAAGATAGGGTCTTATTCCGATGTATTATACTCTTTACTAGTAAGACTAAGACTATACTAATCAGACTATCAGTAAGGGTGTTCAAATTCTTTTAATCAAAAGCCGTTCTTAAATCTTGCGGAATCTAATTTTTTTTATAATATCATTGATATATATATATATATATATATATATATATATATATATATATATATATATATATATATATATATATATATATATATATATATATATATATATATGTATATATGTATATGTATATATGTATATGTATGTATACACCGGTTGTGTGAATAATTAACTTATATGTGACTAGTTTTGGTAAAATTCTTCCAATTGACTATACTTTATTTTTCATTTATAAGATTTAGACTCGAAATGTTGTAAAAGGGGGTTTAGTTTAGAATTACTCAAATCATTGACATCTTGGTTAACGAATTTAATCATATAAATTGGTTCTTTAAGAGAAATTAATTGACTTGACTCATTTTAGAATATTAATTGATGTAAATTATTTCATAAAACTGGTTTAGTTGAAATTTTTACCAAGTGATGAATTTGGTTCTTTGAAAAAATTGAGCTTTATATTAGTATTACATATATAAAAATTAGATTGAATCAATTCTAAAAACAGTTTCATTTGACTACATTGTTTTTACAAAACGATGTAGTTCAATTTTTTAAAAATTTAAATCTTGCAATGTTTTTTATTTTAACTTTTTTTCACTGTTATATTTTCTTCATTTAATTGGATATAGAGTAATTTCCTTGAAAATTGTTACTAATCTGATAAGTTTTCATACACGACGAGTTCAATTAGAGTCGAAAAGTTTAAAAAATATATATACGAAAATTAACTGTATAATGCGTTAATAATTGAGAGAAAATTGAAATATGTTTAATATTTCGTCAAAAGCGTTAAAGAAGTCAAATTGTGACTTATAGAGAAGAAAACGAGGATAAGATGAAACAATTTTTGTGGTTAGGAGAGTTTGGGAATTTATGGGAAAACTTTTAGGTTAGAGGATCAACCTTTTGAGCTGGCTTGTTTCCTTAATTGAGCATTCAACAGCTGGCTCCTCAGGTCAGGGTTTAACACAAAAACCAACGGTAGGATTTTAATCTAAAATCAAATTAAAACAACAAAGAATATCAAAAAATTGCGTTTGCCGGGAGTCGAACCCGGGTCTATTGCTTGGAAGGCAATTATCCTAACCGTTGGACTACAAACGCTGTTGTTGAAAGGTAGGTGAGTACTTTTATATTGAAAGATTTCTAAATTGGAGTGATTTGGTCACATGATATATTGATCTGTGTGGATGTACCACAAATTTATTTGGTCTGAGCGGAGTAAAACTTCAACGTACTAATATTGATGGACAACTTTATCCCTGTATATTTTAGGTGTTAGAAAAAGATAAAATATAGTAATTGGTAAACTACAATTTTAGTTGTTCTTTAATTTTTATCCGTATTTTTCTAAAAAAATTTTAGTCCTTCCATTTAGAAAATTAGCGACTTTTTCTTATAATAAATTTTTCAAAGGTTTTTTATGATTAATTAATTAAACATTTTTTTGGTATCTTAAATGAGTATATTAGATAATAAATACTATTTGATGTAGTCTAATTTGAAAAAAAAAATAGAAGAGACATAATTGTCAAAATTGCACATATTAAAGTTGCTAATTTTTTTATAGTATTTCCACTTTATTGTTTTTGAATTATGGTGATATCACCAGGAGCTAACAATAAAATCAACAAAACAACATACCAACAACAATTCTCGAGATAAATGCAAAAATTAAATTTTATTCGATTCTCATTTTTTTTTTTTTTGGATCGTTTAGTTTTAAACATTTCTTAATCACATTTTTTAATATGTTTCGTTAAGTACGCGTTAAATAATAAAGAAAAAACGAAAATAACATAAGTGATATAAAATATAGAAGTATAACGAAATAAGTAAATAAAATAGTAAGACTTACATTATTAACTTTCCATTACAAGAAGGAAGAATCTGTGTAGAAATTGTTTTTGGTTATTACTTCATTATTCTTCTTTTTACATTCTGCTTCTTTTTTGGTAGCATACTTCTTCTATCTATTACCACAGTTCTTGTTTCTCACATTATTTTTCGCAAAGACAAAAATAGTATAATATATTATACTAGTTATAATAATAAATATCAACAATAAAATACTAATACTAAAAATAAGATTTTTAATAAAATTGGTAGAAACATATATACTACACGTATGCGTATTCTCTTTCTTATTATAGATAATAAATTTAGTTAAAAAATAAATAATAATTTAAAATAATAAAAAAAGAAAATAATTATTTTAATTTAAAATAAATAAATTTAAATTAACAATTATTTTAAAGATAAAAATAAAAATAGAATTATTTTAGTTTAAAATAGTAGATACTTTGGAAAAAAAAATGTATGTACGAAAAAGTATATATAGATAACATCAAAGTTACTTTTTCTTTTTTCCTAAAAGAAACTTGTGTTTTTTTTCTGCAATTCAATAAGCTTTATTTTTACTTTTTTTTTTTTACTGTTTAATCTTTTTTATTTGTTTATTTTTTTTCTTGTCGTAAAACATTGTACACAGAACTTGGATTTGTTTCCTGAATCTGTATCTGTAGAAGAAGAACAGCAATAAAACCAACCAACCCCACGTGACAGTTTCATATGTACACATAACAGGACCTGCGAAACCGACAGCCATGGCAGTACCATATTAATAACTACATTTATTTCTCTCTCTCTCTCTCTCTCTATATATATATATATATATATTCTAACAATTTTTTATTTCACCTTTTTTTTTTATAACTCTGTGAAAGTATTAAAAAAATAGATAAAGGAGTAGGTAGAAAAAAGTTGACTTATTTGAGAAAAAAATATAGTTGACTGAAAAATAAATAACATTTTTTTTGGAAGGAAAAGATAAACAGATTATTCATACTCGTTAGCTAAACATGAGTTTCATTTAAAAGAAAATATTAACTTGTTCATATATATATTTTATTTTGATGTTTTTATTATTTAATTTTGTTTTCCCATTTATTATCGTTATTTTCAATTTTTGCACATTTTGTCGATCTAATACTGTAACAAAATATCTACGAGTTTACGTGAAATGATGTCATTTTATCATTTCTAAACAATATTAATATTATTTTATTACTAACAACACGAGAGTATACAAAGAAATGAAACTCTATTGCTTTATAGCTTTTTCATTACATTTCTTCTCAGACACACTTCTATTCTTACTCTTTGATATAGTAAGAAATTGTAAACATTAATTCTTAATGTGCACATATAAATTTTGACCAAAACTAAGTGGAATTAAAAAAATAAAATAAAAAATAGGTGGAGTATATGAATTGTGGTGAAGGGTCACTCTCTCTGGTGAGCCAAAGACAAGGACAATATTAATTATATGGATGATAGAGAGTAATTGTGATTATGATTGATAATGATTGATTAATGCCCTATTATGGTAATCAACCAAGTGATTAAATACACAAGCATTAACAACACGAGCAAGATTGGAAGATTATACTTATAAAAATAATGGTTAGTGTATTTAATTTGTTTATTTTGAGAGAATAATAACACACCCACTGATTCACAATCTCATTTGTATCACTTTCATTGCTTACGTGTGGTCTTTAAAAAAAATGCATATAACTTCCCTACCATGTTTATGTGTCACCGGAAATATTTAGATTAGATATTCGTGTTCTGCATATATCGTTTCATAAGATTTCAAGATCTAATCTTTGCTTTGTATAAGGACAAACAAGTTGTGTAAGAATAAAAAAAATTTGGTTGAATAATATTTTCTTTTTCAAATTTGATTGGAAATCATCTAACGAATGACTTTTATCCTAATACATATAAAAAAAGTGTAAATTTCGCTAAATGATTAAGCTGAAAGAGTAAAATAACCTATTAAACATTTTTTTTTCTTCAAATTTTTTCTTCGTGTTTTGAGTTTTTTTTTTCAGATGAAAGATGTATTTTTTTAATTGTTGATTGAATTTTTCTTGTTCAAAGGATAAAACTGAAAAAAGTACGAAATACTAGGGCGAAAATAACTTTCTATTATCGTGTAGATTACAATTTATCTAACATAATAAATGACGTGGTGACAAAGAGATTTTTTTATGTTAATTATCACTATAATTGATATAAAAAGTTGATACAATGACTCTTATATAATATTATAGAAAATATTTTTATATCAATTCTAGTTATAATCGAGAAAGAAAATTAGAACAGTAACAATTATGTAATAAAAAAAAAATTGTATGTCGGTTATAGTTATAAAAAGAACATGTCCTTTGTTTTATACTGTGATTTGAATCACTTCCATCACTTCATTTATGTGTTCTTTAGAAAAATGCATATACTTTTTCTACCATTATTTATGTGCCACGTTATATACTGTTTCATAATATTTCAAGATCTAATATTTGCTTTGCATAAGGAGAAAAAGTTGTGTAAGAATAATAAAATTTGGTTCAAATAAAATTTTTTTTTTTTTAAATTTGATTGGAAATAATTTAGTGAGTGACTTTTATCACAATACATATAAAGAAGTGAACATTTTGTGAAAGAGTAAAATAGATTATTAAACTTTTTTTTTTCAAATTTTCTCCTTGAGATTTGATTTATTTCTTGTAGGTTGAGATGGAAGTTGTATTTTTTCAATTGTTGATTGAATTTTTCTTATCCAAAGGATAAATTGAAAGATCAAGAAAAAAAAATAATGAATCAAATATAACTATTTTGAGGATGTAGGACATGTAAAACCTATTAGAGAAACATGATTGAAAAACAAAAGCTATTATCATTATGGAGGAAAAAAAAACATATAAAACTTTTCAACAATTTTGGCAATTTTTTATCTTTAATCGTTACTAGTCACTTATTTGTATATATTTTTGTTTTGTAGTATTTATGGATTAGCTTGTGCTATTGTTGAACCTACAACTTTTAAATGTGAATAACGCCTACTTATTTTCTTTACATGAAAATATAAATTAATGTATATCTTTTGTTTTATAATTCATATATATATATATATATATATATATATATATATATATATATATATATATAAATAATGCCTACATTTGAATGATTGTTTTTATGCTAGATGTAACAGACCACTTGTTCGTGGAACAAATTTGATCTTAAAGTTTGTTTGAAAATGACATGAAAATGAGATGTTAGATATTTTTGTGAAACATATTTAACTTAATTAAGGGATAACCAATAAATGTATTTAAATTATTGACTTTGTTTGTATATGGTAGGAGACATAAAAACCATTTTTAACATCATTCCTAAGCACCAAGAACAATTTAGAATGTTAGTTAAACCATATTAAGAGGTAAAGGGAAGAAACAAACAAACATTTGACTTGTTTATTAAGAACAACCATCTAACCGGGTTGCTCGGTCAAGTGCTGTGGAAGCTAAGAAAAAACGAGAGCCAAGAACTATAGCTTTATATCTAAGCACAATATACGGAACATTTAAAGATTGCACAACTATTAGGATGTAGCTGGATCAGAGACAGATTCACAATCGAAAGATCCCTACCGTAACATCATCTAAAGGAAAACGAACATGCATGCATGTTGTATAATTCAAATAGAAGTAGGTAAATTCTTCCTTAACCCCTCCTGGCCTACACATACCACGTCAGAAGGAGAGCATCATCGTAAAAATATGTTGGTATTGGGGCGTCATCCTCTACTAAATTGGTGTTAGTCATGAAAGAACTCAAGTAGGAGTTAATCCTAAATTTAGAAAGAATGCTCTGCACACTACCCTTTACCCAATCATACTCGTCTTTTATTACCCTCCTCAACATTCGACAGATTTGTGACTTCACCATCAACAGTTCTCCCACCACCCGACTACTTTGTGATGACTCAGCAACCATCTAAGATAGTGGCATGTCACAACTTATTAATTCCAAATTATTGGCATGAATCCTAGGGAAACTATTGGACATAGGAAAAGAATACGGAGAAAAAAGTTATTTTTACCTCAACAAGAAAGACTGAGAGCACTTCAAGTTCTCATTCTTTGAGTGAAAGACAAGGAAGCTTAACATGAGAGATGGTGTGGAACCCACGAAAGGCTCCCCTATTTATAGATGAAGAGAGGAAGTCAAACACATTGACTTCCTAACAATTAGATCACTTCACATCCAATGGTTACATGTAAATGACGATTCACATTACCTTTGACGAGCGCACATCCCCAGTCTTCGTACACCATTATAGGCTATTCATCGGCTCCGCATACCTCAAGCCTAGGGGGCCAGTGGATTACATGTAGCTGAGAAGACAAGAAGTCAAAATGAAATTTTCTTTCAAAAACCATAAAAATCCACATACTCAGTAAAAAATAGCCTCTCAGTATTAACACCCACACACTTGACCCTACTAGACAGTTCAAACTCGCTTAAGCCTGAGCGGTTATTGGGCGAGCTTGACCTCAACACTACTATACAACTTGAATTATTTGGTTCTCGAACGTACCAAGTCGAAACAAAATTTACATTAAGTTGAGATATTATCAAATAAAAAAGGTCTCAGTTTTCAACTGATCACAAGAATTTGCTTGGGAAGTAATGCCAAAGCAGTGTAAGAACATCAAACACAATCATTACAAGACAATTATGATAAATATGGTTAAAGCATGCTTAGGTCGAGATTAGTGAATAGTATCATATCCTTTCACCAATCCTATAAATATATGTAGTAACAGTGGCAGAGCATAGTTGAAGCAGACGGGGCCACGACCCCAAACTTTTTCATCTTTTTAATTTTTTAATATTTTTTAAAAATAATGTGTTTAAAATTTGTTAAACTATTTATTTTTAAAACTTTTTAAATATATATATATATATATATATATATATAAATTAGATAATAGTATATTGAAAAGTTAATAAAAAAAATTAGGTATTTTTTATTTCTATTATAAAGTATAACATTAATGTTAATAAATTGTAAAATATAAAATCAAATATAATAAAGAAAATAAATTATTAAGATAATTTTATTTTCTATTCTAATTGTCTTTTTAGTTTTTCAGATGTTGTATTTATCTTTTACCCTTACCTGATTTCATTTTGTTATGTTACCAAGAAAAAAAAAAGTTAAACAAAAACTTAATATCTCTGTTCTCATCTTTTATATCTTCTCCTTCCATTCTTAAAAAAGAAGAAAAGAAATTTTCTCCAGTCTCACTTGATAGTGAAATACATTTAATATTTAACACTATCTTTTTATCTCATGACTCTTTTGTATATATTTTTCTTATAGACAATTTTTAATTGTGACTTGTTTATCATAATTTTAGTAATTATGTCTCTCAATTATTAATTATATTATGATAAATTATTTTTTAGTCTTAAACTTATTTTTTAAATATGTATATTAATGAAAAACAAAAGCATAAATTTATTTTTTAAAATTGATGAAAAAGGAGTAAAGATCAAAATATGACAATATGGTTACTCATCGCATACGATGGACAATCAGTTAAATCCGTTAGATAATATAGTTTATTTTATAGTTATAACTATACTAAAATATTATTCATTTTCATTGAATGAATAATAATAATGTTAAATATATAAATTTTAAGTATATTATTTCCACTTTTCAAAAAATTTTGATAAAGTTCCGTCACTGTATAGTAATAATAAATGTAAGTTTTTTTAATATCCCATTATATGCTTATCCAAAATTCACAAAACTAAACACCGACTTGAATGGTAGAATACATTTTACATTTGCCTTTCCCATCACATAACCTATTGGAATCTAAGATCAAAATTGGAAAACAGTAACGTCAAAATATATAAGATAAATTGTGGTCTTATAAGACTATATGAATATAACCTAAAAATAAAAAAAACCATAAACACATTGTATATACTGTATACATATATGTACAACAATGCCATTAGTATTTTTGGTTCATAAAGTTAATTCTGTTAGTACAAGTACAAAATGTAACTCTATTTGAAAACATTAATGATAATTATAATTTTTTTTCGGAACATAATAATATCTAAATAGAACAAATTTCAAACGTAAAAAACAAATGTATATTTTAGCCTATCAATATTAAATGTGGTATGGAAAGTAATACATGTTAAACATTTTTTCATAACAAGAACATAACGATTTTTGCATAACAAGAACATAACGATTTCTGAAAAGTATGTACTTTTTATGCCTTTTATTTGAATTTTTAATTATTATATTAAAAAATAACGTAAAAATTATTATTATTATTACTATTATTTAAAAGCTAAACAACCACTTTTAAAGATTAACTGAAACGTAGATATTTAAAAAATAAACTGAAAATGATATATTCTTAAAGATAAACTAATCTCATCAATGATTAAAAAAATAAATTAAAACATATGTTTTATCAGTCAAATAATGTCTTTTAGAAGAGAAATATAACACACATGGTAAAAATATATGTTGCTAAAAACAATATCTTCCTATATAAGTAATATATAACTATTAGAGTAACGATACATGAACATTAAAGTTAATAAAATTATATTTCCACTTTTAAATATAAAACAGTTTAAGAAGAATTAAATAGAAAATTAAATATATTAGATTTTTAGGTTTTAAATAAATATAAAAAAATTAAAAGGAGTATATATATATATATATATATATATATATTTATTTTTAAAAAATATATGTAATAAATTTTAAAATAGTTGTTAAATAAAGTAACTGTTAAAAAAAATTTAGAATAACGGTCAAAATAAAAAGATTTAAAAAAATATTAAAAATAAACTAATTATAAGATAATTAATTTTTAAAATAATAATTAAGGATAAATTTGGAAAATGAAAAGTGGACAAAAAAAATCTCATTTATATATTACTAGTGAACACACAGGCGCTATCATGTCTGTGTATCCGCATTTTTTAATTTTTATAAGATCAATAATATTTATTTTTAAAATATATATAATAAATTTTAAAATAATTTTTAAATAAAATAACTTTTTAATTTTTTTTAAAATAACAGTTAAAATAAAATAATTTAAAAAAACAGTTAAAAAAATAATTATAAAATAATTAATTTTTAAAATAAAAATTAAGATTAAAATTGGAAAATAAAAAATGGACAGAAAGAGAAATCTCCTTTGTATCTCATTATAAATTATTTTAACTTTCTCTCAAAATTTTCTGACCCCACTAATAGTAATTCAGGTTATTTTTGATGACATTGTTATTTTCTCCTATGCCACTTCCACCACCCCCTTAATAATATTTTCTGTGCTGATTTATTTTTCATTACCACTTTTTCCCGATAACACCCATCAATCATCATTATTTTTCGTTTAAATACTTTTTTTCCTTAAAATTAATTTATTTTAAAATTTTAAATTAATTTAATCTTTTATTTTTTAAAATACGTGAATTTAGTTGTTTTAATCGAATTTTATTAAATTTATTTGACATTTTAAGTATATTTCATAATAATATTTGACTTCATATTAAAGTAACTAAATTTATGTATTTTAAAGATAAATGACTAAATTAATCTAAAATTTCAAAATAAACTAATTTTAAAATTCACTTAAAGTTAAGGGACCAAAAACGTATTTAACCCTTATCCTTGTTTCTAAAGTTTTTTTTTCACACATTTATATACTCAATAGAAAAAATAACTATAACCTCAAACATTAGAATTGTGACATCAAGACACTGGCAAAGGAAGATAAGAAAAAGTGAACTAAAAAAATGAATTACCATCAACAAGAACACCATGTGTAAAGCAATAATACATACTAAATAAATTGAAAGCAGAAGAATAAAAGCTTATGCTTTTGATTCATCTAAAAGCTAAAATAACGGTTCACATAACAAGTTCAGCATAGCATTCACCTTGAATAAATTATCAAATTGACTTTATTAAAAATTTCGTAAAGTCTCTATGCAAATTTAGTTTCTGCTATAATGTTGAGACTCTACCTATATGGAAAAAAAAGCTAAATAATCAATCACATCAAAGGGTTTCCATACTTCATACCTAGCCACATTTAAATTTATTTTTTTTCTATACAACTTTTTCTCTGCACGCGTGACGCTACGCTTTTCACCCAATGCGCGTGACAAGATATTGGCATTTCATTACCAAATTGGTAGCAGGACAAGATTTGTTGAAGTTTATTTAACACAGATATAGAACACTTTCATTTTGCCAAATAAATAAATAAATAAAAAGAGCACGATTGTTACCCTTTCAGACAGCAAAAATATTGAACCATTTAATTTTGGTTTTGTTTTTCCTTTTTAATTTTATTTTTCCAGATTAGATTCGTTTCGTTCCCGAGTCTTCAGCTCACTGGGCATTGTCTCTACCGTGTGCATCCAGTTCCTACTCGTCAAATCTTCTTCTTCTTCTTCCTTCTTTCTTTCGTCTTAAGTAAAATTCACTGAACAGTTCCCACATCAAATCACCCAAATCCACATCAGAACCCCGTTTTCTCACACCCAGAATCTTTCTTGGTCTTTTTCTTGAATTCAAGCACAAAGTTTGGGTCTTTTTCAGCTCTCTTTGAATCCTCATTGAAGGGCTGGCATCTGGGTGTTAGTCTGCATGCGAGTTTTCGCCCAAGTTTGAAGCTTTTCCCCATTCTGCTGCGACCCAATTGATGGGACTCTAATGGGTTCCTTGGAATCTGGGATCCCATTGAAGAAGGGGAGCTTGTTTGGTACTCAGTTCACTAGAAAAGAGAAGAACCCTTTTTCTCACAGGTTCAGATCGAGCTTTTCGAGGTTGCTCTTTAAGAAGCTCGATTACGTGCAATGGATTTGTACGGTGGTGGTGTTTCTGTGCTTGGTCGTTGTGTTCCAAATGTTTCTGCCGGGGTCGGTTGTGGAAAACTCCGATGACGAATCCTTGACAGCTGTGAGAATGCGGTCTGATAAATTGTTCCATTATGGAGAAATTCACAAGGCTGTGTTGGACATTGGGGAGGATGCCCTTTTTTTGCCAATGATTTTGGAGAAATTTAGGAGAGGTGGTGGTGAGGGCATGGATGCGGGTTTGCTTAACCACACAGCGCAACATTTTGGATACAGGAAGCCTCAGCTTGCATTGGTTAGTTTTACCATTTTCAAATAATTTTTATCCATTGGTGTTTTTAGGTTGTGCATGTGGTTCACTTCTACATGGTTTTTATTAATGGGGGTAGGTTGACGTCAATTTGGAACTCTTGAAGTTAGAGTCAAATTTGTTGTTAAGTAATTTTTAGTGCTGTATGAGTTTTTCCTTGTTATGGTTGATCTATTAAAGTTTATTTCTCTCTTGATGTGATTTTGGTTTCTTTTGAAGGTGTTTGGAGAACTGTTGGTTGATTCTCACCAATTACTTATGGTAACAGTTGCAACTGCTTTGCAAGAGATTGGCTATGAAATCCAGGTACTCCATTTACAGTTTGTTTTCGGTGTTTTATACAGGAAAATTGGTGAGTTTAGGGAAAAGACAATGAGTGGGGAGCCAGCTAAATCATCAATATATCTCTGTCTGCACTAGTGTCGGGTGAATGTGGTGCTTTATCTCCGGAAGAGTCGGAGAGTATATAGATGTCGAATTATAGGAAAAATGTTAGTTTCTTGTATCTGTGTTTGCTTTACTATTGGCTTCAACTTTCAAATGCCTCAGAATCTTGGCAAACACGTATTTGAAAATTGAAGCAGGATTACGGATTTAGAAATGTAGATTGACGTCCTTAAGAGAATTGTGACTCGTCAAAGTGAGGCTAAAATTAAGATGTTTTGCCGACATGATTTTCAACATACATTTTCAATCAATTTTATGTTTATTTTAGCCCAGGTATTCTCTATGTTTTGCAGGTCTTTTCACTTGAAGATGGACCAGGGCATAGTGTGTGGAGAAAGTTAGGAGTTCCCATCACTATCGTCAGAACTTGTGATAAGCGAAACAACACTGTGGACTGGCTAAAGTATGATTGTTCTTCTAATTTTACTTCTGGACTAAGCATTTGTATGCTGATAAAAAAAAAGAATTTTGTATAGTTTTAATAATTGAAATGTGTAGAAATCCGAATCAAATAGCAACTTAGACTGATAAAGTAACTGTTTCTTTAAGCTTTTTGGTGTTTTGTATATCTTGTCTACATTGAAGCTAATGTCTGTTTTCCTCTCAGCTATGATGGTATAATTGTGAGCTCTCTGGAAGCCAAAGGTGCCTTTTCATGGTATGATACTTGATTGTTGTTTCCTGAATCCCTTACAGCTTTTGCACCCATGAATTTTGTTTGAGGTTTTTGCCACGAGTATCCTTATTCATGTAACACGAATGATTTTATTTTGTACAGCTTTTTGCTGGAACCTTTCAAGTCCATCCCTCTTATATGGATTGTTCATGAAAACACTCTTGCTTATCGATCGAGACAATATACCACTAATGGGCAGATAGAATTTTTGAACGATTGGGGAAGACTTTTCAATCGTTCAACAGTTGTTGTCTTTCCAAACTATGCTTTGCCGGTAATATGTACGGGCCAAATTATTTATATAATGTTTGATACACTATCATACCTGTGACATATGATTATTTTGTAATTCCACAGATGATTTACTCCACATTTGATGCTGGAAATTTTTTCGTTATTCCTGGTTCCCCTGCTGAAGCATTAGAAGCAGAAGCATTTATGACCTTACATAAAGATAATTTGCGCGTCAATATGGGCTATGGCTCCGATGATGTAATTATTGCAATTGTGGGCAGTCAATTTCTGTACAAGGGCATGTGGTTGGGGCATGCCATTGTTTTAAGGGCTTTAGAACCACTTGTGGCAGATTTCCCTGTAAACAAAGATAATGCCGGTGCTCGACTAAGAATCATTGTTCATAGTGGAGAATTAACAAATAACTACAGTGTAGCTCTTGAGGTATGTACCCACCTTCTCTTTGATTTTTGGCTAAATAATTTGAAGTTTCTAATCTTTTACTCTGTTACATTAGACCATGGCGCATAGCTTGAAATACCCAAGAGGTATTATAGAGCACATAGCTGGAGATCTGAATGCCGATTCCGTTCTTGGCACAGCAGATGTAGTGGTATATGGATCCTTTCTTGAAGAACATTCTTTTCCAGAGATTTTGATCAAGGCTATGTCCTTTGAGAAACCAATTATTGCTCCAGATGTTCCCATGATCAGAAAATACGTAAGTTTGAGCTCTAATCTATTTACGTTAGCCATATCATGGGTCTAGATTACTGTTTGTTGCTTTTATAAGTCTTTAATTTGAAGCCTCCTGCAATAATCCAGACTAATTTTGTTTTTGGCTTTTATAATAACTTCCCTGCATCTAAAATGTCAATTATTACATTTTATTTATAATATGAAGAGTTAAAGTTTCTCATATCATGTATTTCTGAGGAGAGTGCTGACTATCTTGTTGACATTGACTAGGTTGATGACAGGGTGAATGGCTATCTTTTCCCAAGGGATAATATTAGAGCTCTGAGACAAATTTTATTAGAAGTGATCTCAAATGGGAAAATCTCACCCTTGGCTCGTAACATTGCCTCTATCGGGAGAAACACTGCAAAGAATCTTATGGTTTCAGAAGCAATTGATGGATATGCATCTTTACTTCAGAATATTCTCAGGCTTCCATCAGAGGTTACTCCACCCAAGGCTGTTTCAGATATTCCCCCCAAGATTAAAGAACAGTGGCAATGGCATTTATTTGAAGCTGTTCCAAATATGACATATAGTAATAGGACATTAAGAAGTAGCATGTTTTTGGATAAATATGAGGGCCAGTGGAATCATTCTCATAAAAATAGATCCACTACGACAGTTGCAGCAAATGATATATTTGTATATAGCATATGGGAAGACGAAAGATATACTCATCTGGCTCTTACCAAAAAAAGGAGGGAGGATGAAGAGGTGAGATCAAAGAATTCTCTAATTTATAGAAGAGAAAGGCTATTTCTTTCTAGAACATCAAATAACTTTCCTAGTACTCTAGTTATTAATGAAACACCAAGTGTTCAAATTTCTCAAGGAGGATTATCTGAAAGAATGATTAGGAGAATTTAGGATTATTCTTTCTGAAGTTTTCTGAAGTTAGGGTATTAGATCTTTGATAATTTCCATTTCTGTGAGTAAAGCTTTTAACTTTAGTTGAGTTTTAATGCAGTTGAAGGATAGAACAGAGCAGTTTCATGGAACATGGGAGGATGTATATAAAAATGCTAAGAGGGCTGATAGAGCAAAGAATGATTTACACGAAAGAGATGATGGAGAGCTTGAGCGTACAGGACAACCACTATGCATTTATGAACCCTATTTTGGGGAAGGATCCTGGCCTTTTCTACATAAGAAAACTCTTTATCGAGGAGTTGGCCTGGTAAGTCGGGTGTTTTCGTATTATATCGTGTTCTCATATTAGTCCCTTTTACCAGTGATTGTAACACTTCATTTTCTGGTCTTGTGTATGGAAAAAGGCTTTATTGGAAGAGACCTTAAGAGGGATCATTCGATACCCCTTGTGCTCATATGCAATAATAATGATGCCCCAAATATTCTGCAATAGTAGTGCTTTCTCTTCAGAAAATATAGTGATTGGTTTCTTATTTCAATCTGATGCAATGAATGTGTTGGATGTTTGCAGTCCGGTAAAGGACGTAGACCAGGGAAAGATGATGTTGATGCTCCTTCTCGTCTTCCATTGCTTAATAATGGTTACTATCGCGATTTACTTGGTGAACACGGAGCCTTCTTTGCAATTGCAAACAGGATCGACAGATTACACAGAAATGCTTGGATTGGATTTCAGTCTTGGAGAGCAACAGCAAAGAAGGTATAAATGATTGTTTTCCATGTCTCATTTCTTTGGACATATGCCTCTTGATGTCCTTTTCCATCTGTCAATGTATTTATTTATTTAGAGGAATGTATGTAAGTCTGAAAAATAGAAAGGTGACTTGAATGGAAATGATAAATTGGATTTCTCAAATCTGTCCCTTGTTCTTGCTTCTTCTGACATCTAGTGTGGGGTTTTAACAGGCATCCTTGTCTGAAACTGCTGAAAATTCATTATTGAATGCCATCCAATCCAAAAGGTACGGGGATGCACTATACTTTTGGGTTCGCATGGATATGGATTCACGCAACCCTTTGCAAAAGGACTTTTGGTCATTTTGTGACGCCATTAATGCAGGAAATTGCAAGTATGATCTCTTAAATCCATTCTGTTTTATCTTGAGTACATGAAAGCTCGAGTCTTTGACCCTTGCTTTCATTTTCTTGTACATTTTCAAAGACATTGTCTGATTTTCTCTACATTGTGTTTGAGTGAAGGTTTGCTTTCTCAAAAGCCATGAGGAGAATGTATGGGTTGAAAGATGATGTGCATTCTTTGCCACCAATGCCTTTAGATGGTGATACATGGTCTGTCATGCAAAGTTGGGCTCTACCTACCAGATCCTTTTTGGAGTTTGTAATGTTCTCCAGGTATAAACTAAGTTCATGTCGCTGAAAAAGAAATTTGTTCTCTTGTAACTTGTTTAAGAGTTAAATAACTGACGTAAACCACCATTTGTGCAGAATGTTTGTGGATGCAATGGATGCACAGATGTATGATGAACACCATTCAACAGGACACTGTCCTTTGAGTTTGTCAAAAGTAATTTTCTTCCTCAAAGGATCAAGTATATTATATCGTTGCTACTTATTTTTGCCCCCAGTTGTGTAAAAACATGGATGAAACAAAATTGCAGGATAAGCATTGTTATTCACGGGTTCTGGAGCTTCTTGTGAACGTGTGGACATACCACAGTGCAAGGAGAATGGTGTATGTGGATCCTGAGAGTGGTGTAATGCAGGAACAACACAAGTTCAAGAACCGCAGGGGTAAGATGTGGATCAAATGGTTCTCATACAACACCCTTAAGAGCATGGATGAGGACTTGGCAGAACTATCAGATTCTGAGGATCCTAAGAGGCATTGGTTGTGGCCTTCAACGGGTGAAGTGTTCTGGCAAGGTGTATACGAGAGAGAGAGAAGTTTAAGGCACAGAGAGAAGGAAAAGAAGAAGCAAAAGAGTATAGAAAAACAGATCAGAATGAGGAAACGTCATCGCCAACAAGTGATAGGGAAATATATCAAACCCCCACCAGATGAGGAAAGCTCCAATTCATCCATGCTTGCAGCAACAGCATGATGATGATTTTGAAACCATTGTTTTGAGCAGTGTTCCTCGTAAAAAGATCATTTTTTTTTGTTCTTTTTGTAATATTTATTTGATTTTGGTTAACATAATTGTGGTTTTGGTTCAGAAAGGATGCATATTTCTGTTAAGGATGTTGAGGGTACGTGAGAGTATGCATCCTTCTGCTCATTCCTGCTTATAAATAGCTAATGTGTAAAGTAAGTATCTTTTGTTTTTTTGACTTATTCTGTAATTCTTTCATGATGATAAATTCTTTTAGAGAGGTGTGGCAAAATTGTAATGTTGGTGGCTCTTTCAATCTAAATGAATAATTAACTTCAGTGTTCTTACTTCACTTTTTTCCATGCACTGAGGGCAAGAGTAGCTGCATCCTAGCTCTGCAGAAATAGAACTAAACAGAATTGAATTAGTTTCAACTCTAAATAATATACACTAACATATCATATAACGTAAAGTAGGTTGGTTGATTTTAAAATGATTATTTTTAACATTTTTACCAGTTGGAATTATTGGTAATTGAATTTTATTTTAAAACAAACATCCCATAACTATTTGTTCTTTAATTTGGATTAGATTTTTTAAGGAATTGGTTAACATTTAATCAATAAATAAAAACAGAGGTATTAGATCAGAAAAAGAATGAATTAAGAGAGAGAATGAAGAATTAAAAAATGTATATTGATTAACTCAAAGAATAAAAAAGACATGAAAGGGCTTTATTTAAGCCAATGTATACCTAGAGAAAGCCACAAATGCAGAAACAGAAAACACTCTAAACTAAATAACTAAAAAAAAAAACAAAATTGAACTTCATATTTAAGAAAATGTAATTTTTTCTCCTATGGGCGAAACATGTATACAGTAATCACGTGAGAGGAAATTGAGTAAGGAGGGAAGAGCTGAACTCTTACTTGGTGGGTACAATGTGAGAGGAAATTTAATAAAGTTTATTTTTGTATATTAAATAAAAATAATTGTTATTGAGTCTACACACCACCATAAACAAATACAAGATTCCTATTAGATAAATGGTTGACAAAAAGGTTAGAATAATCATCACGCTGTTAAATAGATTCTTTTATTTAATGAAAAATTAAAAGTTAATGATAATACGTAGTGTAAACAGATCTTTCTTTTATTTATCTAAAAAAATTAGAAGTTAATGATAATGGTGTCGCTGTCTTTAATTTTATAATCCTCAATATATTAAACAGGTTAGATAAGGGGGCGTTAGACGTTGTTTCTGCGACAGTTATTTGTTTGTTGTTTTTTTTTTTCAAATTACCACCTTTTAATTGCGACTCTCCCAACCCTAACAGTGACTCGTTTTTCTTTTTTTTCTCTAGTAATGTCTCTTTTTATGGATAACGTTTCCATTAAAAAAAAAGCTTGTATAGTTATAAAAAAAATAAAAAGCACAATAGTACATAATAAATTATTGTAAAAATTTATCAGTGTTAAAACATCACTGCTTCATTTTATATAAGAATTTTGATTCCATTTACGCATATATTAGATTCTCAGAATTACTAGTTAGAAATTTATTGTTTTAAAAACATGCTGGAATTAGTTATTTATATAACTTTCGATCTTATTATAATGTTCAATAAACAAATTACTTTTTTTAATAATCAATTGATCTCAAAAGCCTCTAGTGAGTAAACAAGTAAATAATAGGGTCGTATTGTTGTTGTCAAGTTCACCATCATTTGCCGACTCCCAACTAGTCCTCACACACATGTGACCATCACAATATTTGACTTTAAAAGTTGAGAATATTTGGTAATTTCACATTCATTACTTTTTATAAAATAAAATAATTTCAATTTATGAGATTTGCAGTATAGGTTTTTTATCCACTGACTAAATTTAAAATTAACTTATAATATATAATGAATTAAACCAAAATATATTATTTAAATATGTAATCAAAGTTATTTAAATTTTATCCTAAAATTTAGATTTTAGTATCTTATAATTCATCATCAGATTTTTCTTAATTCTCACTTTATATGTCTGTTGGGAGATGAGATGAGAAATGTGTAAGAGGTATGCTATTTTGGCATGAATATGTATATTAAAAACCTGTTAAGTAAATATTTTTTTATAATTATATATACCAGTAAATATTTATTATATTGTAATAATAAAATAAATATAATTTTTTTATAAATTTATTTAAATAAATATTTTTGTTTAAAAATGTTAAAATTAATAAATATAAAATAAAAAATAATTAAATTTTCAAAAATTACTCAAATGGCCAAATTTATAAAATAATTATTTAGAAGATAAAAGTGAAAAATATAAACCCTAAAAATAGGAATCATATATATATATATATAGAGGTTGTTTTGGTGTAAGTATTTTATATGTTGTATTTTTTTCTATAACTTTTGTTGTTATTTCTCTTAGTTTTATTATCGTTTTTTATTTTTATCTTTTAAAAAATATAGACTTTTATATCATTATTGCTTACATGAGTAGGTCAAGTCCGCGAGTTGGTCAAGTCGGCTGATTCCACACATAACAGTTTAGTCCTGAATATCCCTAAATAAATAAAAAAATACGAACTTTCAAGGAAATGAAGATAGAACATGTGCATTGTTGACTTACATGCAGAAATTGTCTTTATATATTATATTCCAATGTTTTCAATGTGTATATCCTTAATTCTTCTGTCTGAAATTGCTTGGTTCTTTGGAGTGTCTTGAACAACACCAGAAGTTTTTTCATGGCTCCTTCTACCCCTGTTTTCAGATGTACTAAAGTGACCTTTAATATAGCATACATCCCAGTATTTAACATTGCACTAGAAACCAATCCTGTTCATGCACTTGTTGCTTTCATCTTCGTTGTACTTCTTGGTTTTCTCCAGATCAGATACGCACAAAATCCCAACCCTTTTCAGCTTCATCCAAAGACCATTTGGCTTTGCATTGTTACCTTTCTTCTTTATTGCTTGGCTTTCTTGGGAACCCTCAAGTTCGGCATTAGGGTTCATCACTTTCACACTCTCATGCACGTCTTTGGTTCACTCTCTTTGATTTCCATGCTTCTGCTCCTGCTACCTCACACTCACACTTGGGAATCACTAGGTTTTGCTCTGTACACATTGTGCTTCATCATTCATGTCTTCATCATCATGTTCAGAGGAAGCCGCTTCAGAGAGACATGGCTGCAACGTCAACGCAGAGTGACACATCCACTGTTGCCAATCACTTCAATGAATTTGAATTAACTGCTTCAGCATACGTATACTATATTAATAAGAAAATAAAACAAAATTTAGATTTCTTTTGCAAGATGTTGAGTTTTTTCTATTTGTGTTATAGATCATATCTTTTCGTACTAAATTGGAGTTATAAAAGAAATATGCGAAGCACTTCTGCTAAACTAAACGTGGTATTGTTACTTTGGACGTATTTGTGTCTTTTTATTTGTTGGTATATATATATATATATACATTCAAGTTTAATTTTAAGGAGTCTAGTATAGATATAATACATTTTGTTGATAAAAGAATAGATACAATGATCACACTTGATATATGTACAGATTTTTGGATATGTATAGTTGCAAAATACTATATTTGAAATTAATTTTCAATCATTGAATATTAAATTGAACTGTGTTTGAACATTGTATTAGATTGTATAGATAATAAGGAATAATTTAAATGATTTTGTTTGTATACATTTAAGTTTTAAAAGCAAAGTATTATCTATAACTACATGTCTGTCCATATAATACTCTTTATAATATATTTATTTATTGATTTTTCAAAGATTATATATAAAGGTGATATCTCTTTTATGTTCACAATTATTATTTTTATTATACCCTTTATAATATATTTATTTATTGAATTTTTAATATATATATATATATATATAATATCTTTTTTTATGTCTAGAATTATTATTTCTATTACTTCTTTAAATATTTATAAAAATATTTAATAAAAACATTAATTTTAGTAAGAATATCACTATAAGATTCATACAAAAATAAATTCAGTGGCGAAGCTATTTGGGAACAGGGAGGAGCCCCGACCCCAAGATTTTTATTTTTTATTTTTTTTACATATATATATATATATATAATTAAAAAATATATTTAAAATATATTAATTTTTTAAAATTATAGACAATATATATTAGAAATTAATAAAAATAAATTTTTTTATTTCTTTTATTTAAACATAACATTTAATGTAAATACATAATAAAACATAAAATTAAATATAATAAAAAATAAAAATATATAGGTTTAATTATTCTTTTTACCCCTAATTTTATTTAAAAATTAACAGTAGGATTAGGTTAATTTTTATCAACAAAGCAAATCATCCATATTAACAGTTTCAATTTTAATGGAAAGATCATTCATATGTTTCAAGGAATTTAACGAAATTTATCATACAAGACGATCAGTTTTTCAAAAATTGGGACCAAATTGAGACTAAAAAAAAAATTGGAGAACCAACTTAATATTTTAAAACGAAAGCATGAATCAAAAGAATAATTAAACCAAATATTTATTAACCTAATTTTTATTTTCCTTTTCATTGTCTTTTTAGTTTTTCACAAATTGTAATAATCTCCCACTCTCATATGTCTTCTTTTTGTTTTTAAAGAAGAAAAAAGTTAGACATAAACTCATTATATTTCTCATTTATCCTCTTCCTTTCATGTCTTTTGTCTTATTTTATAATGAAAACATTAATTTTTTTATCTAATGAGCTTTTTGTATATTTTTTTTATGAATATAGAAAAAATAATAGTGTATTATGTATTAAGAATAATGAGTATATTTTTCTTTTAATAATTACATGTCTCAATTTTTTATTAGATTATAATCAATTATTTTTTAGTATTATTTTAAAAAAAGTATATGTTGATAAAGAATGAAAGAATAAATTAATCCTTTAAGAGTGATGAAAATAAAATTATTGACTAAAACAAGATAGATTCTACCTCTTCACATATTTTAAAGCATTATACTAATGATAAAAAATGTTCGGTTAGAGAAGTCATTTTTTGAAGCATTATACTAATGATCGAAATTAATGATCTCAAAATTATATTACTTTGACCCCTCCGACACTTTTAATCAAGATCCGTCACTGAGTAAATTGAATGTCAATTTAAGAAGAGACATTTTTTACAAAAAATGGGACTAAATTGAAACTAAAAATAAATATAGGAACCAAATTGAATCATTTTGATACGTGACACAACTATGAAGTGATATGTGTAAAAAATTCAAAAAATTCAAAAAACCAGAAATTGACACGTGACGTTGACGTTAACACTGTCGGGTAAAACTAACGGTAAGGACTAAATTAAATCATTTTTAAGAAAATGAGGACCAAATTGAGACAACAAAAAATTTGAAGACCAAACTGATATTACTTGACAAATAAAGGAACCAAAAGAATAATTTAACCAACTTTTTTAACTTATGACTGATGTAGGTCAGACATAAATATTGTTTATTTATTTATAAAAATGTCATTGCACATTTTTTTGTGTGTTATTTTCAAGTCAAAAATAAATTTGATGATATGAATACTATTTTGGTGTTAGTCGATCTTTAAATCAAAGTTGAACTCAAAAAATGTCTTTCGATATATTAAAATTAAAGTGGTAACAGAATAATGGAACATTGAAGTTGGATGTCATTTAGAACTAGAGATGGCAAACAAACTCGTCTCCGTGAGTATTATCCGAACCCGTCCCCGTTTTGACGGGGAATCCCCGCATTGACTGGGTATAGGTATGGGTATGGGGAATCCCCGATCTTTTCAATTGGGTATGGGGATGGGGATGAGGATGAATATATCCCCGCCATAATACCCGTCCCCGCCATATCATCATCCTCATTTAAATTATTAAAATATTTATAATTAATTAAGTAACCATATATATATATATATATATATATATATAGGGTCACTTAATTAATTGTAAATATTTTAATAATTTAAATGAGGATGATTTTTATTTTTTATTTCTTCTAAATATTTGGTTTGTCATGAAACTCATTTCGCATCTCCAATATATTTTTTATTTTATCACAACATTTATGTAATTATGTTAAAATGATGTATGTCAATTAAAAAAAATTATGTCTAACATTTGAATATTTCTATTATTTTTTAATATTTTTTTTATTGTATATTTTCCTTTCATATGAGAATATTTAATACTCTCAATTTAAGTGTTTAATAGCATAAACATTTCATTTACTAGGTAATATAAAAAAAAAATTATTTACTTATTATTATTAATTTTTGTTTCATTTGAAGAACTCTTTTATTTCGCTAAAACAATTTTTGTTATTTCTCAACCATTGAGTATATATGTTGATATTTGAAAAGTTTTCTTAGATCTCTAAGATGTTTTTCGTCTTATCATACCCTTAATTATACATTTGTTTTTCTTTGTGCAATTCCTTCCAATAATCTCCAAATTATTTATAAGACACACATTTGTTAATTTTTTTAATATTTTTATTTTTGTTTATTTTTATCATATAGAATACTATTTCGATAAATTTTATCTAATTATTTTTTATTTTCTAACTCAGTACAATCATACATTAATATTTTCAATATAATTGTATAAATAATTTTTATTTACTACAATACAAAAATTTAATGTAATTGTCATGAATATTTTTTTATCACCATCCAACATATATTGGAGTTTAAAAGATACCCGATCTATGATAAAATTTTATTATGTTTATTATTTGTTCTTTGCATCATTTTTTTTATCAAACATTGAGTATATATGTTGATATTTGAAAAGTTTTCTTAGATCTCTAAGATATTTTTCATCTTATCATACCTTTAATTATATATTTGTTTTCATTTGTGTGATTCCTTCCAATAGTCTCCAAATTATTTATAAGACACACATTTGTTAATTTTTTTTATATTTTTATTTTTTGTTTATTTTCATCATATAGAATATTATGTCGATAAATTTTATCTAATTATTTTTTATTTTCTAACTCATTACAATCATACTTTAATTTTTTTCACTATAATTGTATAAATAATTTTTATTTACTACAATATAAAAATTTAATGTAATTGCCATGAATATTTTTTTACCACCATCCACATGTGTTTTAAAAGATACAAGGTTTATGTTAAAATTTTATTATTATATTTATTATTTGTTCTTTGCGTTATTTTAATCAAGTGATGTATTATAACTTTTATTAGTGTATAAAAAATAGATTCATTATAATTTAAAAAACTGAAGTAAACAAACATTTATAATATATTTTAATTTAAATATTTTTTCCTTTTATATTTTTTTAAGAATTTTTTTTCCTTTTATATTTTTTTAAAAATATTTTTAAAATTTATCAACTAGGTTTCATTAATGTTTGCAAATTTAATAAATGTTTTGGTTCTCATTAAATTTTATTTGGTATTCTAATATAAAATGTAAACAATTATAATTTATTTCAAAGTATTTGATATCGAAAAAATAAACATACTCCTAATATTGAATATTTGATAATATTATGTTTCTTTTACAGTAATTTTTTATTATTTTATAAAAATTAATTAAAATTAATATTAAAGTAGTAAGAAAACGGGTACAAGATTATACCCGTTACCCGGTGGGGATGGAGATGGGATAAAAGTTTGATACCCGTTGGGTTTGGGGATGGGGATGGGGATGAACTTTTTTTACGGGGATGGGTATGGGATAGTGAAACCCATCCCCGCCCCGCCCCGTTGCCATCCCTATTTAGAACAAAATAAAAAAAGTTAATATTGAGAGAAATCCTAACAATAGAAAATTGAAAATATAATAAATTGAGTTGTACTAATATTCTTTTTTAGATGAGATACGTGTAACTCTTAACTTCATATAAAAAACAAGGTAACATGAGTTTTACTAATAATCCACTACCTTTTGTCCACATTTCCCGTACTATATTTGTTTACGAGAAAATAATTTTAATAAAAGTTATCTAAAAAAAATCATTATTATATAGCGATTAAAAGAGAACTCGTAGTACTATGGTAATTAATTTAGATACCAATTTAAATTATCTAAAATTTATTGGTATTAAAATATTCTCTATCATAAATACTAAATTATAATTAATTGTGTTTAAATTAATTTGATAATTAAATTGATCACTAACATTAGCTACTAATATTTTAATGACTAAAGAATTAGTGTTTAAATTAATCTTTCTTGATCTGATTTAGAGACTAATCCTTGATAGCTAAAAAAAGCATGATAATGTTACAGATCAATTTAAATTTTAATTCATAGATTAAATATAATTTTTTATTTATAATAAAATTATTTTTAATCTCAACAATTTTTTTGTTTATAAATTGGCATTTAAATTATACACAAAAATATTAATTATTTTTAATCTCTAAAATTAATTGTTATTTAATGATTTCTTGTAATGTTTTTATATATAAATTAAATTGTTTTAATATTACTATATAAACAATTGTTAACATATTATCTTAATTTAAATAGTGAGTTGAAGAGAAATTACCTTACGTAATTACCTTTATTTTCTTCTTCATATATCACCTTCACCTCGGTCATTTTTTTATCAATAAATATTTGTGTATATTATATTAGGAGTATGTCCAACTATAAGTAACTCTATACATAAAATAAAATATAGATGCGTTTTGTAAGAAGCTGAGGACAAAACTTGATCTCACATTTCCTCCAACAAAACATATTTGTGTATATGAATCAACCTTCCTCTCACACCTTTCATTACATCTCATTCATTGTAAGAGAACCAATTTTATTCTCCAAACCTTGGTATCTTCCCTCATCATTTTCTTCTTATAATAAGCCAAAGTAACAGTCAGGGGCAACCCTTCCGGAATAGCTGCCACCACATTCATAGCATCATTTAACTTTTCAGGAAATACTATGCATATATCACCTATGCATATATCACCTATCATAACTACAACCTTGTCAATGATTTCTCTAACATTTGTATGATTATCAATTTTTAATGTAGAAAATTTCATTTTTATTTGAGGGGTTAAATATGTTTTTTTTCTTAACTTTCAGAGAATTTTGGAATTAGTCCATTTCGAAATTTTGGATCAATTTTGTCCTTCATCTTTTGAAATACATAAATGTAGTCTGTAGTCCTTTTAATAAAATTTTGTTAAGTTTATATGACATTTTAATATAGCTGCCAAAACGGGTAATTCGGCCCGACCCAGCTCAATCCACCACGAGTTGATTATTTAGTGAGCCAACCCAACCCGGCTCACTTTTTAGCGAGCCAAAAAAATTTGAACCCGGTCCGGCCCACCATGGATTGATGGGTTAAATGTGTTGGCTCACGGGTTCACTTAATTAAAAAAATATAATTTTTTCATTTCTTTTCAGTCAAAAGTAAATTATATTTCTAATTAAAATCTAAATAAATTTTAATACAATCCAATTACAAACCAAAATAAAAAAAATACAAATTATTTATGTGTTGGCTAAAAAAAAACTAACATGACGAAAATGTAAAGCTCGATTTAATAAAAAATACTTGTGTGATCCTTTTATCTGCAGGTTGGTGAGCCAACCCGCATGAGCCAGATTCTAGATGAGTCGGGTCGAAAATCAACCTGTATTGAAATTTGTAAAAAAAATTTCAACCCAACCCGGCCCGAAATAGACTAACAAATAAACCTAACAAAATTTAACGAGAATGACTAAATCCACATATTTTAAAAGATGAGAGACTAAATTTGTCCAAAATTTCGAAATTGACTAATTTCAAAATTTACTAAAAATTAAAGAATAAAAACATGTTTAAAAAAAGTTATATATGTTCCTCTGGCTTCTTGTTAGAGTTCTATATTCTTAGTAAGAATTCTTTATTTTCAAAGTTTATGTCCAATCCAAACTTAATGTTATTTGCTACCCTTAGATTAAAAGTTGGAAAGAGAGTTAAACAAATTTAATTCTTATTTTGTTTAAATTTCAATCAATTTTATAGTCAGAAATTTGAGTTGTAATTTAATGTTATCGTTATAGCTAAAAACTAAAACATTATATATAATAAATAAATATTATTATTATCATTTTGAAAAATACAAAAACAATAATTTGAAATTACTTTTTTTTGTTCAACGTCTCAAGTAAACTCATACATGAAAAGTGATTCCGAAGAGAGAAAAAAAATATTTACTGGCCATCAGTCAAAGAGAAGCTCTAGGTCCCCAAAAATCGTGGAATGAAACGCGGTTTCTGTGTGTTAATTAAAAATATTCTTTTTTTTTTCTTCTCTTGATTCATTGTTACATCTGCGACAGACTTTTGATTTCTACTATATTATGATGGAGACATCATTTTTAAATATTGAAATTGATGTTTATTTGATAATGACCAGCAAGAATTTATTTTGTTTTTAACTCACTATTAATTATAATAACATAGTCTAACATTTTTGAAACATAAATTTCAAAACATAAATATTTGAGTTTATGTAAATAATGACTATTTTAATGTTAACAAAAATCAATTAATTTTCCATTTATTTGAATATTTAACAAATCTAACTTAATTTTCTTTAAAGTTTTATGCAATACGAATTTTAACATGAAATATAAATAAAGAAATAAAGAAAATCTAATGGTGAAAGGATGAAGAACAAGGAAAAAGGATCGAAGATATATATATCAAAATAAATGATTTCTTTTTGTCATTTACTTGGATACTTGTTGCAGAAGTGTTTTGTGTTACAAATATATTATTTATAATATAACAATGTAGTCCTTAACAAGTCTCATTTAAAAAGTAAAAATAAATAATAAATAACTCCCCATTTCACATTTATGTACCCGAACCTACCCATTTATGCTAGAATTCCTTATCAATTTCATTGGTTCCCGATCCTCTCCATTTATTAAATGCTTATTAATTCATAATTTAGATATATTCTCCTTTTTTATGCATAATTTTGAAACTTACATTTTTTTTTCTAAACACATGTTCAATTCCTTCTCAAGTTTTACCTATCAAATCCCTTATAGTAATCTTTTACTATATCATGAACATCAACGTCACCATGATATTAAAAATCATGGCCGGAAATACGATGAGCTCTTATAAAACAACTCATAGCTTTGATCCTCACAGATACTTCATCTCAGTCTTTAATCTCTGTGTTCTTTCAGCTTTCCTCAAAATCACGTTTGAAGTTCTTGATGGGTGATCGAGCTTTTGGAATGAGAGAAGCTCGAGTAACTTATAACATCGGCAATATCCAAATACGTAACATGGCAATAGAAACCAATCCTGTTCATGCTCTTCTTGCGTTCATCTTCTTCGTGCTTCTCGCTTTTCTCCAACTCAGATATCCAGAAAACCCTACCCCATTTCACCTTCATCCAAACACCACTTGGATTTCCATTCTTAGCTTTCTTCTCTACTGCTTCGCCTTCTTGGGTAACCTCAAGTTTGGTACTAGGGTTCATCATTTTGAAACCCTCATGCACGTGTTCGGTTCACTCTCATTGCTTTGCTTGGTGGTGCTGTTGCTACCAGACTCTTGGGAAGGGTTAGGTTTCGTTATTTACGTTTTATGGTTCATCACTTGTGTGCTCCCTGCTATCAGAACACACTCCATGGAAACAAGGGTGCAACGTCAAAATATGAGTGTGGTGCGTCCAGTGTTACCAATCACTTCAATGGATTTATTTTAATTAACTGTTTCATCACTTGGTCTCGCTTTGTTTGAGTGTTGGAAATGCTTGCTGTTACTTCTTTTTTATGTGTGTGGTTTAGGGATAGTAATTTACATAAAATTTTACTGTAAAATCACATGACAGAAGGAGAATTATCCCTCGGTTTGTATAAATTTCTCATCCAAATTTACACTGTCATTAGTTATGTAAAGTTAATTCATTTTTATTTAGTACAAATTAGTTACAGAGGTGAGAAGAAATTATTAATATTTTATTATCCTCGATCTTGTTCGTGCTAACGCGGCTTTATCATAGGTGTTGGAAGCATAGTTTTTACGCCAACTTTCTCAGTTCATGCAGTTCCTGGATCTCAAAGCAAAACTAAAAACTCACTTCTCTAGATACCTCACAAAGCATAATAATCAACTCAAAATTAAGATTGAATTACAAATTTAATTTTTAAAACAAAACACGTTATTGGAGACACAGTTACTTGTTTATGATCATGTTCATATTTATTAAACACATTCAAAACCGGTGAAGCACTTTAATTATTCTTAATTTTGATTTTTAACCAATGCATGATTATTAAGTTACGTGTGACTATTTAACCTATATACTCAAAACACTTTCAAAACTTTGTATCTTATAATGATTTGTTATATTAAAATAAAAATAATATAATATTGTTATGTTCTTGTATGTGAACATAAAAATTATTATTATTATTTGCAAAAGTGAAATTAAAATATTAAAAATTAATTATGAAAAACACTTTTATTTTTTCATTAATTGTTTTAACAATAATAAATTAATTAGATAGTTTATGATAGAAATAGAAATAAAAAAATAATTTTATTATTTTATAAAATTACACCTATTTATATTAAAATTAAATCAAATATATTTTATAATTTGTTATATTATTCAACTACTTTAATATTTTTTATATCATATATATAACTTTACTAATTACTTTTATGTTGTTTCTTTTTTCTTTTTCGATTATTCTTATCAAAATCTACAAGAAAGCATATAAGTTTAAGTAAAAAAATTTACATTATAAAGAAAGTACTAAAATGACTGTAACGTCCCATTTAATTTAATACGTAAAATTAAAGGACACGTCACACATAGATAAATCGACAATGCAGTCCTGGGGTTCATAACGTCACCCCTACAAAACCAGGCACACCACGATGCCAACAAAAGCAGGATAAACAGTTTGACTAAGAGTTTACAAATCCGATAACAACAAATACAGGGGCCATAGCCCTAAAGAAACATGAAAGAAAGACGTTCGAATTCTAGCCCGGATGGCTAAGCTACTGGATCACCACTCCCTTGCTGACCACGAGGACCTCGCCCATCTGCTCCCATCAACCAAGTTGATGATCATCGCAAGAAGAACAGCCACATACATCACAAACATGCAACAAAACGGGTAAGCTAGAGCCAATCAACATATTCAACATGCAATCAAATGTATTTTTACTATCTCATCCACATAGCAACCAAACAGGTTATGACTCTTCATTCAATACACTACGACTCGACTCGACTCATCCGGATACGTATAACTTGGTCGGATTCAGCGGATGCTTGCACTTGTGTGGGTACCCCTGCTCGAACCTGAGCTGCTCGATCCTGAGCCATGTATTACCAGTGTTGCAATGAAACAAATCTCTCCCACCACAAGGTTAGCCCTTAGTGAGTTTCAGGCCTCCTGCTACTCCCACCACAAGAGTCAGTCCGCTCTAAGTGAGACTAACTGACTCCTCGGAGCGTCAGGATGCAACCTTACCTTGAATCCTTACCTAATTATACAGATGGGGCACCACCATGAACACCTACTAGCAGGGGCCATGGAATTACGTCCCGACCACTGAAGCGCGACCCCGGAGGTCTCACCTAGAGACCCCCAAGGAATTACACGCTGACACGGACCAACATTCATAATTCATCGATAAGAGAATATTAAATCATGTTTTTCAATCCCATATCCACCCTTGGAATTAACATCCTCATATGCATCACCTCTCAAGTCCATACCTCTGATCATCACCACCCCAATGAGTCTGGGGTCTCATCTCATATTAATCATGTATCCCTTTAGTTCCAACGCATTCATTCATTTCACACGTTAAGTCTCATACCAACCCATTCATTCACAATTCATGAATCATGCCAGAAATATATCTCATACTCCATTATATACACGTCCATCATCACACAATCATACCCAATCAAAACAGATCACTCGGGAAACATCAAACGTCCAAATTATAGCACAGTCTCGCCCAGCATCTCGCTCAGGCTGAGGGGTCTCGCTCAGGCGAGACGTGCTCGCTCAGGCGACCCTCCCCCTCGCCTAGGCGAGAGCGCCAAAAACAAGGGCATGGGCAACACGGGATCTCGCTTAAGCGAGATCCCTCTCGCTTGGGCGAGTTGCCTGCTCGCTCAAAAGTTGAGCGAGCCGCCCGGGCGACGTTTCGCGCAAAAACTTAGGCGAGCTCCCTGTTTCATCTCGCCTAGACGAGATTGACTCGCTTGGGCGAGATTTACAGGTCTCGTCACTGTTCTTCACTGTAACAGTCATGCATATCCAATCAACCAGGCATAACAAGCATTTAATCACACCAAAACGAAGGATTCATTCATGAAATCATTAACTCACTCAAGAATAGCCAAGACAACACCTAAAATACTGGAACCCTAACTTCCCGTACCTGGAAAAGGGTTCGCACAGACCTCGACATTGGGTCCCGAAGCACAGCAGTTCGGGAGACGGATCAGGAACTGGTGGAACAGTGGCACAAAAGGAAGAACAGAGTCATCAACCAACATTAAACAGTGGAATACGAAGAAGGGAGGCGAAGACGGTATGTTTTAGGGTCACTTACGTCGTGCAGGAAGTAGGACTTGAGCTTTGAGCTAGCTCGAGGAGGACCTCAGGGCAACCCTAGCAGAGCTCTAGCGGTACGAAGGGGCGGAGCGACGGCTGGTTCAGAAAGGGAAAACACAGACCTCCCATCAGGGCAACGTAGCAGGGTTTATATACACTGGGCCAACCCTTAGGCCCACTTAGGGGCAGCCCACTAACTTTAGGGCAGGAATAAAATGGGGCCTTACAATGACGATGATGATGTGGTGATGACAAAAGATACTTGTAAGTTATATATTTTTCTGAGGTAAAATTATAATTATAATTAATTGTTTCACTCAGTTACGACAACAAAAACAAAACTATAATGTTTCAAAGGCATTTTACCTTGGGAAACAAGACAAGAGGTTGAGGGCAATAAGAGATGTCAGTTTCAGTCGGAAAAAGTGTTGGAAGTTGTAGGAATGTTTTATTGTGGTGTTCACATCGCATAAACCAAAAAACACAGAAGATAGTTTAACGCAAACGCCGTTTGGATGTATAAAACAAAAGTTGTTTTCCTTGCTTCTGCTCTGCATGTTCCTAGCTCCGAACCTTAATCTATTTCTTTTTATCACACATTTTATTGCCTAACTAATTCATCAATTCATTTCTTTCTTTCCAATCTCCTCAGATTCAGAATCAACCCCCAACACCAAATAAAACTATGTATTGACCATAACACAAATAATTTAAAAAAAAGGTTTTCATCAAATTTTTTACATATATATATATATATATATAATTCATAAAAATATTAGGAACCATATATAATAAAATTACTGTACATTTTTTTTAAATTATACTGATGTTTTCAACAAACTCTTCTAAATTATACTGATGGTTTCCAGAACACTAGCATCCTTGACTTCATTGAATCTAACAAACACTAACCTCTCTCCAAATTTAGTGACTTTTCGAGATATGTAAACCTCATAAATAATATGCTATCATTTGAGACTCATAAATATTATCATTTTATTTCAAAATTTCATTTATATTTATTTTTATACATTAAATGTAATATGTACTGTATGGTCCACCGTCAGACCATCGGTCGGGTGAATCAAGGACAAACGGTCGCAGGCCGCCTGCTACAAGATGACCTTCCTTTGGGACGTTGATATTGTAATCTCTCCGGAGTATTTTAAGGGGGCTCGTGACAAGTACCCCTTGCGTTCATTTTCAGTTGAACTTTGTCTCCAGACGCACGGTCCTTCGATCCGGCGGCCACACCAGAACCTAGATTAGTGTCAAAAGTGAATTAAGATAATATAAGTCAACAATCAAGTTTAAAAAACAATTGCGTCATAATTAAGCTCATACCGAAAACTATAAATGGAGGCTCAAGTTAAGTTGATAAGGACTTTTGACTCGTATTTATTACATCATTTATTGTTATCTTCCGATCAGACTTGAACTGACTTAAGTATCGGAACCTTTTAGACTGGTACTCGGATCGTCCGATCAATCGAGCGAGAAAAAGAAAAAGATTGAACAGACGAGAATTGAACGAGTTAGCTGAGAAGAGCGTGAGAAAAAAAAAGACTTTGAGAATAATTTAAATGTTGAAAGTAGATTTTTGACCCTACCCCTGAAACATAATATTTTATGAATAAAAGACGGAGTCAAACGAATCAAACTACATTTTTCCTTTAAAATATATTTTTCCGGAGATTATATTGACCAAAGGGAACCAGAAAATGGGTAAAGAACAAAGCTTGTCTTTGGTCTGCGTTCTGTATGTGTGCTGCGATTCCTCAAATCCCCAAAAGGTCGGTTCCTTAGAATCTCAACTGTTTAGTTAATCTTGAACTGATATATAATGAATCCAATATTTTATGTTCATTCACTCTTTCACTCATTTCTATATTCAAATTTAGTACTAATTTTTTAGTATATCATACACAACATTACAATGATTTTAAAAGTAATAGCCCTAAACTTATAAAAACAAACATAACTTTGATCCTCATAGACACTCTCTCATCTCAATATCAATATTAATCTCTCTATTTCTTGATGGCGGATCGAGCTTTTGGGTGTAACTTAAAAAATAAAAATGAAAAACTATTTTTATTTAATTTTATAAATATAATAATAACAATAACAATAATTATAATTTTTATTTTTATTTTTTATTATTATAAAAAAAGAAAATTATAATTATAAAAAAGAAAATATAATGATTTTACTCGTGTATATTAAAAATTTGGATATTACTCTTTTATTATCTAGTTCAAAGATATTAAGTTGGTCGCTTAATTTTTGTAGTCTCAATTTGATCCCGATTCTTTTCAAAAATTATGCAATTTGATTTTTTTTCGTTAAATTTATTTATCAGATCAAGATTTTTTCATTAAAATTGAATTGTAAATAACGTTTGTTTGCTTTATTGATGTAATTAACATAATCTTATTGTCAATTTTGATAAAAAAAAATATTTGTAACGTTTCAAAAAATTTAATCAAAAGAATCAACTTGCATCGATTTTTAAAAATAAAAACTAAATTAAGACTGAAAAAATTAGATAACCAACTTCACACTTTTAAAAAAAAAAATTAATTAAAAGAGTAATTCAACAAAAATAAAAAATCTGACACTCATATATTATATGTCAAAATCCGTCAACTGCTCTCATTGCTTTGCTCGGTGGTGCTGTTGCTACACGACACTTGGAAATGGTTCGGTTTCGTTATTTGCATTCTATGGTTCATCATCCATGTGTTCCATGCTACCAAAACCCACTTCATCATGGAAACAAGAGTGCAGCGTCAAAATATGAGGAGGGTGGCGCGTCCAGTTTTACTGATCACTTTACTGAAATTTAATTAAGATAATAATATTTTTATAACTAAATTGTAACAGTTTTTCTAAAAACCTTTATAATATGAGGTAATACTTTTTAAGTAATTTTGAAATATAAATACATGAAAAAATATAAAAATAAAAAATTACTTAAAAAATATCACTTCTTAATTATAAGAAAGTTGTGAAGATTTAATTGTTAAAAAATTATTTTCTTTTTAATTAATTTCTTTATCACTTGGTCTTGTATTAGTCAGTGTTGGAAATGCGTGAAGTTGTTTTTTTTATGTGGACAGCATTGGAATAATAAGTTAAATGAAATTTTACTATAAAATCACCAGAAAGAAGGAGGATCCCTGAGTTGTTTAAGTTTGTCGTCCAAATTTACATTAGTTAATATATGGACACTACTATTTTGACATTCAACAAATTTTAACGCAAACTTTATAATATTATTTTACTCTTTAATCTCTTTTATTTTATAAGTATATAAAAGTTAATTTTTTATAACTTCCAAAATATTTCTATAAGTGGTATGAAAAGACAATTTTTAGTTACTATATATCAATTACACAAGGCATAATTAAGTTTTTGTTACTAGAAGGAATATTTCAAGATTTATCTCTGGTCAGACGTTTCCAATCATACTTCTTCTATTTAGGCTGTTGTAAATAACATGGAAAATATCTGTTGATTTACTCATCACGTGACATCCTTTATAAGAAACTATCAATTTAAAATTAAAAAATAATTAATTACTTTAGTGATCAAATATATCAACTTATAAATTAAAAATTATTAATAACTAAAATAATTTTTTAAAAAGTTATCAAGATTTTAACTTAAATTTTAAGTTTTCCATTTTATCTTTATGCAGTGTCTCCTTCATACGGAGTTTTTACTTTCGTTTTTCATCCGTTGAGGTGTTGTCGCATGTGTTTTATAAAAAAAAATTCAAAAAAATTTTATTAAAAAAATAAGACCTATCCTTGTAAATCAATTATTCAAGATACAAAAATAAATCTTGCTCTTTTCAATTTTCATCTCTCTTGTTCTGTGTGTTTCCTTGCTACAACTTATTAACTTAAAACTCTTTCCGTTGAAGATGTTTTCCCCTCGTAACTCTTGCAAACAATATTGTCTAGATAAGGTGATCCTAAGTGTGTATGAAAGAACTTGAGGAGTTTGAACAGGTTTTAGTAGAAAGGAAAAACCAGATACGGACACCTGAATATGAAATTGAAAAGCAGGAAAAAAAAGTGTTAAAAAATCATAGGTATCAATTTGGTCTCTAGTCCATGAGTCATCCCTGATCATGCTTCATTAAGTCCTTTTTTAGGAGGCTCCCAAATGAGAAGGTCAAATGAAAGTCTTTCTCCAAACATCCTCTCAAGTGGGTTAGAGTTAAGGCTAAAGTTCCTCTAGAAATAATATTTTGAGTCAGAGTAAAAGATCAACTTGAGTCATATTGAATCAATCATGATCAAAAGTCGGACACGATACGAGTCTGACCCGCAACCAACCGCGACGACCCAGAGGGTCGGACATGAACCAATAACCCAAATGGGTCAGCCTAGGCCACCGACCTAGATAGACCGGTCAAAGCCCAAGACACATACAAGCCAAGCATCCAGATGGGACTACCCAACCCGACAACCTGGCTGGTCCAACATCTTGAACGAGTCGGACGAGCCCAACAATCAGGACGGGCAGGGAGGCCCAACAACACATACGACCCTGCCTAATTCGACGACATAAACATGCAAAGTGGGCCAGACGAACCTGAGAGACTTGATGATTCAGACGAACTCGACGATCCAAATAGTCTAAACAGACCCGACAATCAAGACAATTTTGATGGACTCAACAATCCAAATAGAATGGACAAGATCGACAACTTAAACGAGCCAGACAAAAATAGACCAAAACAAATCGTGCTACCCGAATTGACCGGACGTACCTGAAAACGTGAAAAGGTTGGGCGGGCTTTTTCACTAGAGAAAAGCTTGCAGTTTGTATACATATTCTCATCAGGAATAGTACTATGTTAATTGTTGTTAAGTAGCATTCACGAGAAAGTACTAGGTATTTCGTTTTGTGTAACACAGATATGAGTATTTGTCTATTATCATAGGTAACAATTCGAAATGTGAATTATTTAATTAATTTTTTACCATTTTATATTTATTATAACAATTAATAATGTTGAGTGCTTTTTTACCCATCATGTATATATTCTGTGACTATTTTCACTCTTATTAATTTAGTTTAATTTATTGATTTAAGGATACATAAGAAATTACTAACTATGTGGGTAGATACTATAATAAAAAATTACAAATATCCTTTCATATAATTATAACATTATAACAATAATAAAAGAACCATTTTAATAACTATTTTTTATACAAACATCATTTTAGTTATGTATAAAAGTAAATTTTAGTGTCATAGAAAACATTTTCTCTCAGACTAAAGATTATATTACTACGATCAATTTTTTTAGAACTACAATATTAATCCTTAAATGATTATTTAAAATGAAAAGTAAAATATTATTGAAAAATTATCACATTAAATAATTAAGATTAATTCCTCTGAAGTTAAATATATGAGAAATATTTATATGAAGTGAATAAAGAACATACTATTTATGTATTTTGTATAATAAAACAAAAAGTAAAATTTCACCCCGATATCATTACAAAAATAATTATTTTAGTGGGATTATATTTGACGTTTCTAGAGATTTTAATCTCCACTAAGAATTTTACCAGGGGTTTATCATTTTCCTAGAAGGACTAACAGATTACCAAGACAACCTTTGGAAGTAACACAACTTACCGGGGGTTTGGAAAACCCCCGCTAATGCTTAGGTTTCAAAAACCCTCAGTAATACCTGGGATTTGAAAACCTCCGTTATTTTCTAGTTATTTACAAAAAAAAACAATTTACGTTTTTAGTGATACAAATAACCCTTTTAAGAGAATAAGCTGATTTTACAAGTTATTACCAATAACTTTAATTTTGTAATCCTTACTGCTTTTAATTATTTTGAAAAGTTGAAACAATCACAAAAAAAAAGTACTTTTAAAGAAAAATTACTAAAACATAATTAGATAACTCTCTAAAAATGGGTACTAAACACTTCAATGCCATCAAAGCACTTACGGTTACAAATTAAACATGTTACGATCAAGAGGGAAGACTTAACCCTAATGGAAAACAACAAATTAAACATGTTACAATCAAGAGGGAAGACTTAACCCTAATGGAAAACAAGAAAAAAATAAATTGTTTACATTACAACAAAATTACTTATACAAATTAATCTAATTTGGTTCCAATGTCTCTAACCTCTCTTCTGCAAGTGATCTTACAGGATAAAGATCTATTGCACAGTGATCTTACTTTAGCTTTAAATCATGGTAAATAATCGATTCTGGTTTGCATTCATGAAGATAGTTCATGCCCCTGCTAGCAACAAATTATCAAGATAACTTGCATAAACAATCTAGTAGAATTTCCAATAAACTTGTAATCAATTAGTACATTGTAAACTTAGAAAGCTAAGAAAATGACTTTAGGATCCTTTTAAATAATCAATAGGCCGAAAGGTGTATATAAAATATATTGGGGTAACCAGAATCCAATTTATTGGTACCAAAAGTAAGAAACTTGAATTCTGATGCTGAAATTGTGGTTGTGTACAGTGAAGTCCAAAAAGTCAATCATTGTTTCAGTTTAAATAAAGTGCTGTAGAGATAAACGAATATGTTATATTGAACAAGTATTCCTGATAATAAGAATTAAAGTCAATCACTTACTATTGTCCAAAAGGTATAGAAGAGTCATGATGGAAAACATTATCATAACTAAGCCACTGAATTTATGAGTGAAAATGTTACATTCACAATATATTATTTTCACAGTCAGATATAAGGTTGTAGGAATAAAACATTAAAAATAGTATCATTGATGTAATGATAATTGAGGATAATGTTAAAAGGAAATAAATAAAGATATTGACAAAATAAGGAAAAGAATAATATGTATAAGTACCTGTGTACAATATCCATCAGTACAAGAACACTTAGTTCATGGGATTTGTCTATCAAAAATTTGTGACATGGTACCTGCACGAAGCAAAACACTACTAGTACAATCATACCATCAAAACTAAATTGCTTGATGGCTGTTATTTTGTGGCAGCACGTGTAAGTTTAATACATTATGGTATTATAAAGAAGAGATCCAAGTAGTAAACAGAGTCAAAATGATCATTATTAGAAGAGCATTATTAAAATCTACAATGAGTAAATCAACATTATAACATAGCATCACTACTTCAAAAGTTGATAAGCTCCTGGTTCAAAAACACCAGCACCCAAATCCTTGTTCAAGAAATAAGTACAAAATGATAATAGTTCACATAATAGAACATTTCATCTAATTATATAAATTGTACTCTAGTTTCACCTGTGAAGCCAACAAATTTTAAGAAGGATGACACTTCAATTGCAACCTGAACATAAGGAAAAAAAGAGGTTAAGCTTCCATTATAGAAAATAGTACAAGCTATAAACAAAACAAAAAGTGTCATGGAAAAATAGTTGCATATCACTGGGAAAAAATATGTACTAGCTTAGTTCAGAGTTGTGCATGGAACATAAGTTCAGAGCCTTTAAATGTGATGGCTTTTGCCTTTTAAAGCTTAGTGTTTTTATTGTGTTATTTGTTAGCACTCAGTGGCATACCACTACAATCTAAGGCTTCACATCAAGGTCTTGTAGCTCAATCTTATGGAGTAGCTACTCCTCTAAGGCCCTCACATCAAGAATCTGTTACATGAAAAAGAACAGCCCCAGGCTCATCAAAGTTATGCGTTAAAGTGTAATGTTACACAAGAAGAAAAAAATTGCCATAATTGATGCATTTAATTCAAATATTCAAGAATAAAGTTTTGATTACTGTTTTCTAGTTTCAACATTTAATAAGAGATTTTCACACCTGGCCTTCAGTGTCTGGCAATCCAAGGACATCTCCTTGGCCAAAGTATCTTAAAATATTTAGCATTTTGTATTCAATCCAAGGACATTTAATAGGAAACTTAAAATATCTTATTCATTACGTATTGATATTTAAGAATATTTTTCATTTGACTAAGCCTTTTACGTTAAAAGATTTCAATTCTTTAAACTAAAAATTCATACTTTTACCTTAAAAATTTCACCGGTTGAGGCATTTAAGCATATATAAAAAAACTTCCTCCAAATTCGTACTATTTAGATTGATATTTCCAAGTTAAAAAAATAAATAAAAAACTTGTGTTACTTTAAAATGTATAATGTTCATATCATATAAACTTACAATATTTGATAAGCTGCTCTTGTGCTATATTTTCTAAACGTTGTTTGATTGATTTATTGTCCATACTCGGGATAAAATTATGTTGATTAAGAAACTCAAGCTCAGCTGAGACTTCAGATCCTTCTGCCTACGAGAACATAAAAAGAAACAAAATCAGAACTTTAAACTATCTTACATAATATTTCCTTGCATTTTAAAAAAAAATGTCACTCTGCAAACATGTAGAATATTGCATTGTGAAGACACGTTTGTACATTTCTTTCCAGCTTAGCTATGTATAGAAGTTTCCTCCTGTGAACCTTGAGCCTAGTATACAAAAAGTTTCACTGTTATGAATAATTTCAAGCTACGAATCTGTATTATTTGGTCACTTTGGTGAGAAACATTCTAAAGGAAGTTGAGATGAGAGCCTGTAATTGTGAGGTTTAATATGAGTTCAGAGAAAAAAAAACATTAATCATCTAAATCAACAAAACTATAACTCATCTAAATCATATAAATTAAGAACTAATAATCCATTTTACCACAACAATTATCAAAACTAAAACAAAGGTAGAAAACACATACTCAAAGTAGTCGCTGACCTCCAAAGCAACCACGAAGCTCCGAAGCAACCGCAAACGTAAAGCAATCACTAACCACCGAAGCAGCCACCGTGAATCCACGACACAAACACCACAGGTATTGAACCCCCAAAACGCACCACATATATAGAAGAAAACACACCTGAAAACAAACATGTCGCAGTAAATTAGACAAATAAGAGATTTTTTATGTGAGAAATTGTGAAATCTAAAAGGAGGAAAGAAATTCTTTACCAATTCGAAGTTGTGATTCAGCGAAGAGTGAAATTATTTTTCTATGATTCAGAGGTGAAGCTATTAGGTTTAGATATGAAGAGAGGGAAAGTGAAATGAATGATAAATAAAAAAGAGTAAAAATGAAAATTATATGAAAAATAGAATAAAGAGAAAGTGAAAACGTGGTAATGAGAAAATTTATTCATTAAATAACCATGGACACTTGTCGGGGGTTTGTAAAACCCCCCTTTACGTGTTTCTCTTATCGAGGGTTATTCTAACCTCCAGAAAAAAACCCCTACAAAATTTAACTTTCTTTATAGTGTATTAAAGTAATAAAGAAGTATGATAGAAGTATGATAATCAGAGTAAACATAAAAAGCTTGGATACTGCTAAAATTCACTGCAATATCCAACCACTGAAATTTTAGAAGCAAGATTTATTCGCTGAAAACAAAACAACTAAACCTCGTATTTTCATAGCACACAAGTACAGGTGTTACAGTTTTTACAATGAAACATAGCTCATGCCACACCCCTCAACTACAGTGCATGCATACACTTCTGGAAATTCAAAAGAAGCATTACATCAAATTCATGGATTCATGCCAGAAATTTTCGAACTTGCTTGTCTGTAACGTTTTTTTGTCTTCATTCTCTTGCTTCTGCTCTTGGCTAATCTCTTCTCCAACTCCTTCACTCTCCCAGTTAAATCTGATATCACATTCAACTGTTCATTACCAGCCTCAAGCAACTTCTTCATCATCTCTCTTAGCTTCTCATTTTCCTCCACTAACTTCCACTCACCCTTTAACCCTCCATCATGGTCAGCTTGTGATGCAGATGATGCAGCAGAGGGTTCTGTTTTCTCTTCAGCCAAAGCTTCACACACTATCACTTCACCATCCTTCTGTGTCTCCTTCACTGCAATCTTTCCTTCTGGTTCCTCTTCCTTCTGTGTGTCATTCATAGGCACAGACTCCATTGGCTCGGCTGAGATGTTGTTTACATCTTCATTTCCTTGTTCATGATCATTGACATTTGTTGTCAAAGGTGGCAACTCAATTTCATCTTTTTGATCTTCCAGTGGCTGCTGCTGTTGCTCTGATTGAGTTTCCTTTGAAGTCTCATCTGTGGAAGAACTTGTTTTCTCTTCTGCATTACATTCCCCTTCTTGTGCTAGTAGAACCTCTTTAGGCTTTGCTTCATCATGCTTCTCTATTTCAGATTCTTCTTCTTTCTCATCAAGGATTCCCACTGGCAGCTCCTCAATAAATTCCTCATTTGTTTCTTCTCTAGAAATATTCATTTCACTGTCCCTTTCATCCTCATCAAGTAGTCCCACTGGATGTTCCATCATTGCATGGTTCTCTGAATCTAGTCCATCTCCTGCAGAATCATTCACCATGGCTGATACACTTCCAGAACCACTATTATCGTGTTCTTCCTTCTCAATACTAGCATCATTGCTATCTTCGTCAAGAACGCCCATTGGCAATTCTTTCTCAATAGTCATATCCAATTCATCAACCTCAATGGGAATGTCTTTAGATTCTGCTTTGTCTTCGGGTTCCACAGCCATTTTGGCAGTCTCAGAAACATCACTTGTAGAGTTCAATGTATCAGCTGTAACGACTTGAATAGTATCCTCACTACCCGAACCATTTGGAAGAATAACAGACTCTGTACCCTCGTTTGGTACAGGATCAACTGGTGACTGAGATACATTTCCACCATCACTGTTGGCTTCGGATGAATCTCCTGGCAAATGTTCTTCATTCTGCATGTTCGTTGGAGTCACTTCAACGTCTTTCTGAAGTTGAATATCCTGCATCTGCTGCTGAGGTTTATTAGCCATTAAAGAATCAAGCCTTTCTTGCAAGATTGTGAGCTCTCTAGCCAAGGATTTTCTGATCTCCCTGAAACTTGGATGCAAACCCTGATATATATGTTGAAAAATATGTAAGCATAACATAGAACAAGGAAATAAAACTATGCTAAACATCATAAATTATATAAACATCTATAGCTCAGGCAAACCACAACCAACACTCAAATGTGCAGATCAAAATATCTTCGCTCACACTATAACAGGTAATTAGGCATGCGAAATTCATTATCACATTCATCAACGAAGAAACTTCAGAATAATATAGAATTAAGGTATTTATATCCCAACCAAGATTAGCAAATACCAAAACTACACTACTGGAGCCACAAATCTCAATGAAATTAAGATTAGGTAACAGATACGAAGGGAGAAGGTTTAACTCCAAAGTGTGAAATCAAAACAAGTACCATGTAATGCTTAGTGTCAATAATCAAAGAATGTAAAATATTCATTAGTGAATCTTCGTAAGCAAAATAGGGTAAACGACATGTACCTGTATAGTATCCAACTTCAGCAGGAGCCTCATTATGTTCTCTCCAATTGCAATTTTTTGCTTCTCATCATTTTGAAGATCAGAAGATCTCTCAAAAGCTTGAACACGGTCTTGGACATTAGTCACCTCCTTTCTGACTTCATCTATTTGCTTCAGTTTCTTCAATGGTTCCCATTTTCTAACTTGATAACCGCGATATGCAGCTTGTATCAGAACAGCAGCATCTGCATCTGACAGGATCCTTCCCTCTTTACTACCAACATCAGTTGGTGTGCTTGAATCCTTCACTTCCCTTAGTTGAGTAGTTTCCTCCATATTTTCTGCTCCTTTCCCTGCCTCTTTATCTTCAATCTTGCATTCATCACCATCTGTGAATGTATCTCTTGTCCCTTTCGAACCTTCACTGGGAATGTTTACATTTAGCTCGCTCTGACATTCTTCTGTCTTGTCAACACCCTTGTTTTCATTAGTTTTACATTCAAACTCCTCCTGTATGGTTTTCTCCTTTGGTTCAACTTTCTCAATGATCTTTGGAGCATTCTGATGATTCAAATTTGGCTGAGTCTTCTCACTTGTGCCAGACACAGGAGTCTTCAATGATTCACCAGATGTAACTTGGGACTTTCCTTTTGAGGAAGGTGGACTTAGGGACCTCGATCTCGAACTCCCATTGCCATTTTTCTTCCTTGGTAGTGGATCAACTCTCAGACAAACAGGAGGTAACTTTGATGCTTTTGGTAAAGATGCAGATTGTCTCTTTTTGTCATCAGCAGAGGAATCCTTTTTTGTCACATTCTCTTCCATTTGATCTAGAGAAACATCTTTTCCTATCTGCTTCACAGGTATGCTTCTGGCATTAGTCACTTTCTCTGCAACATCTGAAGCATTTGTATCTGTGCGTGCAGCTTGATCTGATCTGGTTCCGTTCATACCACCTTCATCAACATGAGACTTCACTGGGACAGATTTGACTGCATGAGGCACCTCCTCAACGATTTTTGGTGAAGAATTGTTGTTCTCCTGGTTGTTAGTCTCTCCACTCTCCTCCAGCTTATTGTAATAAGGCAACCAGAAGATAGGGAACGGGAATTCTGACCTCTTCGGTTCGCTTTGACGTTTCTGGCCCATTTCTCCATTTTCAGATTCCCCTCTGTTGTTCCCAGAATCCTGTTTCTGGTTTCTTATTCCATTTCCATCATGAATCATGCTAGGGACACCCTTTACATCAAAGGGTAACCATCCATTCCATACTCTAGGCTCTTGTGCTGGCTGTGCAACAGCATTAGCATTCTCAATACGAGAAGGCTTGTTTTGTTCACCAACCTCCATTGTATCAGGATTATTCATCTGTTTGTTACTTGTGTGCTCCTGTGGAATCCAAACAAAGGGGTACGGATAGTTCTTGAGCTGAATAGGAACCAAAGAATCATTGACTTTCCTTCCAACATCAGGTTCATGTTCTTCAATCTTCACACTTCTACCCTCCTTTTGGTTGCATGAATGATTAGGACAACCACAACAATGATGGTCACGGGGCATGTATTTGTCATATTCATACCTAGGAAGCTCCATAGTTTGAGGTGGTTGTGGAGAATAAGGAACAAAGTAAGGGTCGGTGTACGCAGGACAACCACCAGAATAATACATAGGAGAAGGAGCATGAGGATATGAAGGCATGTAACCATAATTACAAGGGAAGTTGTTGTGGCCACAGCAGAAATGTGGGGGCATAGGGCGCCCATAATTTCCAGCATAGGGCCAACGTGGGTCATAAGAAAGGTGTGGTTTGGATGGATCAAACTTCATTTGAGGGGGAAGAGCCTCAATGCCAGGATGATAATGATGAGGGAGTGGCATTTGGTTTCTCTGGTATGGGTATGAGTCCATACTTCTGATTGGAATCATGTTTCGTAAAGCTACCAGACAGAACAAAGATTCTTATGGGTAAGTGTCTGTCCTTGGTAACTCTAAAGCGCAAACTCTGCATTTCACAATCCAGTACAGGATTAATACCAGGTTTCGTTTGTATACTTAAGGAAAAAGTTATCAGGAGAATAAATGCCAACAAAGAAAACCAGAAAATCACACAACTACAACATGGCATTCCTAGAAAAAATCTTTTAACTCAACAACTTTTGATTTGATCATCAACTAAAATCTATCAACAAAGTTACCACACCCACATGAACATAGTATGAACATGTTGAAAGTCGTGATATCCACAAAGTATATAGAAGAGACAAGGAATGACTTACACTAAATTTCCTGGGAAAACAAAACAAGAAAAGAGGTAATAAAGTTGCAGCCAAACGGTTCCGCACGATCCAAGTGAGAGATATCAGTACAAATTCGAGCCACCAACCCTGAAGCGGAAAATGATTCTTTTTGTTCTGAGTGCGTGTGTTGCGATTACTGTTATTGTTGTGTTACCGTGAGAATGTTAATTCATGGGAATGTGCCAGAGAAAGTGTTGGTCTTATAGGACACTCGTGTCTAGAATAGATGTGTTTAGACTGAGAATTCTGTCTTCGAGATGTTTCGCGCGTTGTCTATTGCGAACTACAATCTTCTCTAGATTTTTCGTAACGGTTAATGTATGACCCACATATTCTAGCCACGTGTAAATGCAATTATTAGCTGCCACGCTTCTATCTCTCAGAACCTTCGGGGACTTTTTGGATATTTTACAATAATATCATTCACTATTTTTTTTTTATAAACAAAACGACATTTATATGTTAAGAAACTGTGTTGCACAAAAATAACGGTCAAATATCAAATTAAATAGAAATAAGAAAATTAAATAATATTAAAAAAATTATAAATACTAGTGAAAACACATGCGGCTGCCGCGCATGTGTATTCGCTTTTTTTATGTATTTATATGTATAATATTATGAATAATTTATGACAATTTATGATGGATATATGTAGATTGGTTGAAAAAGAAAGCAGTAAATTACTAATTTGTAAGATTGTGTATCAAATAATATTTAATACATTTGATCAAAATTTTGGGTTAATGAGCTATATGTGATAAAGTCAATGGTAGTTTTCCATAAATATACCAGAAACTGACGTTTAGAAAGGGAATTTGTAACTTATTTCTATTATATTATTTTCTATTATACATAGATTGCTTGTTGTTAAGAATAATTGATGACAATTTAACTATTGATGAACGTGCGTATTACTTGGTCATGCTTTATTGTCATTACGTCCTGGAAACCTTTGTGGGGCAAAACCATAACCTAATATTTAAAAAATAAGATAAATTATATTTGAATCAAATATATACTTTATAGGAAAGGACTAAAAAGAATGTAACCATACTCGGAAGGATTTTCTCGGCTAATGACATAGAGTAGTTATGAGGTGGGTTTAAACCTAAACAAAGAAGTTGTATTCTACTTTTTTGTATAGAGTTATATATAAGTTTTTTGTTTAAGTGCAAGTAAATGTAATTATTTATGAAGTATTTTTAAGATTGTTAGAATACATTATTGTTTATGTATGTTTTTTTATTGTTGTACATAATACAAAGGATATAGTGTACTGACCATAATCTATGTTACTGATAGGTGAAGTACTTGACAATGCTTTATATACATTATATTCTTCAAACCTTTGTGGTGCATGAGTAGAACCTGTTATGTGAAAGCATGGAGCATAATAAATAAAAATATGTAAATATTTCATAAAATGGTAAGTAAATAACATGGATTAAATATTGATGAATAAAATTGACTGACCATGTTGAGTGTCAGTAATGTATGTATTACTTGGTCCTGTTTTATTATCATTATGTTCTGCAAATCTTTGTGAGACCAAACCATAATCTAATATTTAAAAAATAAGTTAAATTTTATTTAAATCAAATATATAGTTTACAGGAAATAACAAAAAAGAATGTGAGGATACTCGAAAGGACATTTTCGGCCAATGACATACAGTAATGATGAGGAAAAATGTGGTGTTACCTGCATAGTTACTGATCGAGCCATTTGCCGAATATATGTCATTCTCAATCGGGAAGCTCTGTTTGGCATTTGGACAATGTTGGTTGTGTTTTCAGGATTATTTTTCCTTCTTTTAGATTGTTCAATAAGTCTTTTGTTGAGGGATCATTCTACGTCTTCTATTTGCAACATTTATTCTCCATCTTTGTCTTTGTTGTTCTGATGTTGATTTGTTAGAAGGAATATTTTCCATTTAGGTATGTTGTCTATTTAAACCAAAAACAATAAATAATAAATCCAAAATTAATATAAATTTAAAAATGTATTACTTGGAAGAAAGTAATGAATGAAAAGAAGTACAATGAAAGTAGTACATAATATGTACAACAAATAAAATTAAAAGAAGATAATGATATAGGAAGAAGTACCTAAATGTGTGAGTAGAAAGAGTACAAAATTTGATTTGATGTAACAATGAAGAGTAACAAATACAGATGATGATAGGCTACAGGCTGGCTAGCAAGTTATTGAAGAAAAAAAAAAGATTTGTAATTAAAAAAAATAATTTGTCAGTTTTAAAATAATATAGCATGTTAAAAAATTGCTAAGTTCTAAAGAAACACTGAATAAAAAATTGCTAAGTTCTAAAAACAACATTGAATTGTAATGATAAAATAAAGTGATGTAGTGTATAAATGTTATAAATTTGTAAAATGATTAAAAATTAAAAACATTGTTGTATAATTGTAAACTTATCAAGTGTTTAAAAATTAAAAATAGTAATAATGAAAAAAATTTATGAAAAAAATTTATGTAAACTGGTAAATTAAGAAACAAATTTTAAAGTATTATGAATGAAAAATATTCATGTTATAAACTTTGAAACTTATAATAAAAAATATCTTTATTGTAAAGTTATTAAATAATTTAAAGTTGTAAACAGTTGCAGTGAAAAATATTTATGTTATAAACTTATAAATAAATTAGAAATTAGAAATACTTATCAGGTAAACTTATAAAATAATTAAAAATTAAAAATATTAATGTTGTAAATTTATAAAGTGATTAAAAATTACAAATACTTATAATGAAAAATATTACACTTTAAACTTAAAAACTAAAGTAAAATTTAAAAAACTTATAATAAAAAATATTTAAAAAAATAGAAATACTTATCAAGTAAACTTATAAAATGATTAAACTTAAAAACATTAATGTATAATTAAAAGTTATAAATATTAATCTCGTAAACTTATAAAGTGATTAAAAATTAAAAATATTTATGTTGTAAACTTAAAAAATAATGAAATTTGAAACACTTATAATAAAATATATTTATGTTAAAATATATTTATGTTGTAAACTTGTAAAATTATTAAAAATTTAAAATACTTATCAGGTAAACCTATAAAAATAATGAAAAATTTGAGACACTTATAATAAAAAATATTTATGTTGTAAATTTATAAATTAATTAGAAATTAGAAATACTTATCGGGTAAACTTAAAAAATGATTAAAAATTAAAAATATTGATGTATAATTAAAAATTAAAAATATTAATGTTATAAATTTATAAAGTGATTAAAAATTACAAATACTAATGAAAAATATTACACTGTAAACTTAAAAAGTAAAGTTAAATTTAAAAAATTTATAATAAAAAATATTTATGTAATAAACTTTTAATATTATTAAAAAAATAGAAATACTTATCAAGTAAACTTATAAAATGATTAAAAATTATAAACATCGATGTATAATTAAAAATTATAAATAGTAAACTTATAAAGTTATTAAAAATAAAAAATATTTATAATGAAAATTATTTATGTTGTAAACTTAAAAAAGAATAAAAAATTAAAAAAACTTATAATGAAACTTCTTCATCCCGCCTGTTGCTGGAACAGATTTTATGGCAGTCTTTGTGGCCAGTTGCTTCCTAGGAGCCCTCTGGTGGATTTGCTTGCAGTTTGCTTTGTTCGTGCCATTGGTGAAATAAATATGTCGTAAACCAATATGCGAAAGATATTTAGAAACCATTACGTGAAAGATTACAAATTTAAACTTTGCGTATATATAGATATTGAAGATTAAAATAATCAAATCGCAAAGACAGAAGAACACACTCTTTCTCTTTGAATTCTATTGCTTTTCGCGTACTGTGACTTTCCTTGCTACCGTCTGCTGCGTCCAAACTGTGTGAACACTGTGCAAATTGCACATTAATCTTCGATATCCTAACAATAAGCAAATCCTAACAATAAAAAAACTCTCATCTCACAACAAAATTCTCCACCTCCTTAAACGAAATCTATCATAAAACAATCGTAAAGAAGATGTGCACACAAAATTAATGGTGAGATTATAAAAGATTTAAATTTCATTTTTCATCGTTGACATGAACAAAAATTTGAAACATAAGAAACAATAAAAAAACATAAAAATCGAGTAATCATAAATTGAATAATTAGGCATTATTCAATAATAAGCATACACACCGGATAATCATAAATGAAAAAGAACAATAAAAAATACCTTTTTGTTTAATCCAATGAAGATAAATAGCATCAGCAAGCAAGGCAAGACAACTTCACATGAAAGGAATAATAATGAAATGATTTTGTTGCAGAGAAAAAACAAACGGTAAAATAACGGTTGTATGTTAAATTATTTTTAAAATAATAAATAATTTATTATATTAGAAAGGGTAGAATAGAAATTAAAAAATGTAGACACAAATGAGGGAATCCCCTTTATTATTGTTATAAATTATAAGTTTGCTTTTAAAGATGGATTTATGAGAGAATTCATTTGAGGAAATACAAAGAGGTGAAAGTGAAAAGATTTGAAAATAAGATTTATAAAAAATTTTAAATGATTTAATGTATGCCATCATAAATATAAAATAATATTTTAATAGATAAAATTGTTAAAATATAGTTTTATCTCATCATTAAAATTAATATAAAATAAAATAGTATTATTATTATTAGTTTTAGTATTATTATTATCATTATTAATTTTATTATTATTATTGATATTATTAGTTTTAATATTACTATTATATTATTATTATTATTATTATTATTATTATTATTACTATTTTATTATATTATTATTATTATTATTATTGTTGTTGAGCTGTATTTTCTTCTTATCTCTCCATTCAATGATAAAATAATATTTCATTCTTCCTGAAATTCATCTATACAAATAAGCTCTAATCCCTTAAGTCAAACAATGTTGATCCATCATCTTCTACATTCAATCTTTATAAGCAAACATGGTATAAGTTTTAAGTTTCTTAGGTTTATGGTTTAGAATTTATAGTTCACATGATCTATTTCAATAAAAAATTATACTAAATCTCACATGAGATTTTTTAATAAAAGAACAGTGAGATTATCTGGTTGTAAAATGAGCTTACTTGTTGTAAAGGAACTTTAACAGTAATTAGATAATATTATAATATCATTAAAGAAATCAGATAATTTCTTATACAAACAACTCATATCTCAGAAGTGATTGATTTTTTTCAGCCTATTTCAATACAAAATTATATTAAGGGTTAAATATGTTTTTGGTCCCTCAAGTTTGAGCGAAAATTGGAATTAGTCCCTCATCAAAACTTTTGACCAATTTAGTCCTTCATCTTTCAAAATGCGTGAATTTAGTCCTTTTAACCAAATTTTGTTAAGTTTATCTGACGTTTCGAGTGCATTTCATGATAGTATTTAAGTTAACATATCTCAGAAGTGATTGATTTTTTTCAGCCTATTTCAATACAAAATTATATTAAGGGTTAAATATGTTTTTGGTCCCTCAAGTTTGAGCGAAATTTGGAATTAGTCCCTCATCAAAACTTTTGACCAATTTAGTCCTTCATCTTTCAAAATGCGTGAATTTAGTCCTTTTAACCAAATTTTGTTAAGTTTATCTGACGTTTCGAGTGCATTTCATGATAGTATTTAAGTTAACATTGAAGCAAAAATGTGTCAAACAGTATAAATAATTTAAATACTATCATGAAATGCGCTTGAAATGTCAGATAAACTTAACAAAATTTGGTTAAAATGACTAAATTCACGCATTTTGGAAGATGAAGGACTAAATTGGTCAAAAGTTTTGATGAGGGACTAAACCCAAATTTCGCTCAAACTTGAGGGACCAAAAACATATTTAACCCTTATATTAAATCTCACATTGGAATTTTTCAATGAAAGAATAGTAAGGTTACCTTGTTGTAAAGTCATGTTACATGTTGTAAAAGAACTTTGACATTAATTAATGTATTAATAGTGTCAAATCTAGGGACCAGACTATCCCCTTTAATAAAGTTTTATCACATGCTTTAATATTATGATAAGATAATATCATTAAAAGGTTAGACAATCTCTTATACAAACAACTCATATTTCCAAAGTGATTGGTTTTTACAGTTGTCTATTTCAATAAAATATTATATTAAATTTCACATTCGTATTCTTCAACAAAAGAACAGTGAGGTCACTCTGTTGTAAAGCGAGATTACTTGTTTGAAAAGAACTTTGACAGTAATTAATATTTTAATTAGTGTCAGAACTAGGGGACCAGACTAACTATTTTTTGTCACCAATGACACACATTCCAACAAATACTACTCATATAGCACACTATTCATATTATATACGAAACTAGTATGATTTTAAAAATAGGTCAGAATTCAGTTTCCTGAAAACCAAATTTTTACCTTCAAATACATTTAAGTTGGCCTGAAAATCAGCTATGTGAACCAAATTCTAAGCTGGAATTTTTTTTTTAGTTTTCGTTTTTTAAAATAATGGAAGGAAAAAATTTAAAAGTTGTTATTTTTTATTTTTTTTTTAGTTTTTATTTTTATGAGAGGAGTTTTAAAAAATTAATGCAAGAATTATATAACTAAAAAATAATGGCCCAAATATTTTCATCTTCTTTGTGTTTTTCTTTTTTTGGAATATTTATATTTGGCTTCTTTGTGGTTGGTAGGTAAGAAATTTGGTGGAATGAAATGCAAGTAAGTTGAAGTGTTTGGAAAGGAAATTAAGTAGAAAACTTTTTGAAATATTTGGTTACAATATATTATTTCTAATATCACTCTTTCTTTTTTGTGAAAAACATTTGTTATTCATTTCTAATAATGAAAAAAAAATTATATATATATATATATATTACATATATGTGTCTTTATTTTTTTTATAATATAAAAAATAATAAAATTATTATTATAATTATAAACATAAATATAAATAATTTTTATTATTTATTTTGTGAGAAACTTAATTACCATAGATAAAAATGGTTAAATTTTAAAAAATATTCAATAAAAAAGTACTAAATTTAAAAGTAAAACACTTAAAGAATAAAATTGGTCAAATAATTATTTTGATTAAAAAACAATTTGTGAAAGAATAAAGTTTAAAAAAATGTAGACAAAATCTCTTTGATATAAATTCGAAAGAAAAATAAATAAATAAATGTGTAAAAAAAGAAAGAGAATCTCCTTATATTAGTGTTGATATTTTTCTTCAATTACTTTTTTTTTTCTATATTTGAAAAGGGCCTAGATGCAAGCCTTGTAGGAGGTTTGGACTTATCAGTTACACCATTTGGACTCTAATTCCTGTTTCTTTCAGAAATGAAAGTTTTTCATGCACCTCCCTTCATTTTTCTACACCCTCCCAATACCAATCAAAAAAGGTATATTTTATACTTTTCTAATTGATTCACCCTAAATATTTTAACATAAAGTTTATGAAAATAATATAAAATATTCATTAGTACTTGACCTAACGTTGAGCCACTGAATTATTATGGAAGGATCTTGATTCCCAGTGAATTTATTTGTCAGAAGTTGTTTCTACGAAGCTGCGAGCGGGTTTTCACAGCAGGATTTATTTATAACAGTGCGAAAGTGAAGGCCCAATGAAATCTTCCTTAGCCCACAGCCATAACCTTAGAGTAGGCAAGAATTCGAGGTTCCTCTGCCTCAAACCTTGCTCCAAAATAATAACTCTTTTAGAAATAAAGATTTTTGTACACTTGAACCCAGACCAAGAACACAACAGAAGCATATGTAGTAATCGAATGGTAACATAACATCATGTTACTATTAAGAAAACTGCATGGAAAACAACCTCTTCACCCTGTTTGATGATGACAGAATGCGTAGTTGATGGTAGTTGATGGTCACATGTCATAACCCATGGCTCGAATACCACAGAACATGCATGGTGTGGTTCGTGGGAACCCAAACATACCCATTTGGGCTTCCACTACAATCGCAAATACCAAAACTGGTAACCTTTTGAGGGGCACAAGGATTTTGCCCCACACTTTTACGGGAATGCCAACATTTATTCTTCCAATTTTCATTTTTTTTAATATTTTTAAAAATATATTAAAGACATTTTTATTATATCAATATTATATTAAAATTAATATGTTTTTAAAACAGTGTCAAAAACGTACCTACTTCTTCTTCCCACCCAACTACCACATCCACAGGTTCAGATTCAAAATTATTATTACTTAATTGTAAAATTATAGGGAACAAAAATTGAAGTGTGATTTGACGGTATGGTGGTGTGAGATTTAACTGGAACGGTGAAATTGTGTATTGGATGTGATTGAAATGATGTGAAAATCTAAAAGCAAGGTCTTAGGCGAATGAGAAGATGACACGTGGACATGCATGGTGATTTCATCTGTGACGCAACACCGTGGGGGTGTGTGTCTCAGAGAGAGACAGGGTAGCCTACGTCCCTACCCTTCGCCTTACGTTAACACCTCCTCCTTCCCTCCCTGTTTCTCTTTTTTTATCCTTCAAATATTATAATCATTTATTAATATTTCAATTATTTAATTAAGTCGCCCTGCTGGTAGGACTTTTGAGATTAATTTATTAATAAGATATAAGTTTAATTTATATAAATGATCTATCCTTAATTTAAAAACATAAAATATATATTTTTTCTCATCTAATATTTACCTTTTTATTTTTATTCAATATAATACTTAATTTTGTATGAAAAATTGTTAGAAATTTAATTATGAATTGAAATATCAAAGTACAAATAAGAAAGTTAAATAATATATACAAAAATTATAAATATTATGATTTTGTTTTTAAAGATGGATTTAAGGGAAAGTGAGTAGATTAATTTGAAGGAATGTAAAGAAATAAAATTGTTTGTTTTAAAAGATAGAAAGGTCAAAGTGAAGATTTGAAGATAAAATTTGTGGAATTTTGTGTTTAATGCATGTCATCATAGATAAAATTGTTAAAATACTATTTTACCTCATCGTTAAAACTAATATAAAATAAAATATAATTATTATTATTAGTTTTTTAGTATTATTATTATTATTATTCTTATTGTTAATTTTAGTATTATTGTTATTAATATTATTAGTTTTAATATTAATATTAATATTAATATTATTAATAAGTAAAAGCATATTTATTAAGTTGTACTTTAAAAAAATTGAAGGGAATGTAGGTAAATGTGTATTGTTGAACTGTATTTTCTTCTTATTTCTTCATCTACACAAATAAGTTATAATCCCTTAAAACAAACAATGTTCATCCATCATCTTCTACATTTAATCTTTAGAAGTAAACATGATATAAGTTTTCAGTTTTGTGTTAGAAATTAGGTTTATGGTTTAAAATTTATAGTTCAGATGATCTATTTCATTAAAAAAATATATTAAATCTCACATGAGATTTTTCGACAAAAGAACAATGAGGTTATCTAGTTGTAAAATGAGCTTACTTGTGTTGTAAATGAACTTTGACAGTAATTAGATAATATCATTAAAGATGTCAGATTATCTCTTATACAGACAACTCATATTTCAGAAGTGATTGATTTTTTCAGTCTATTTCAATACAAAAGTATATTAAATCTCACATTGGGATTTTTCAATAAAAGAACAGTAAGGTTACCCTGTTGTAAAGTCAGGTTACATGTTGTAAAAGAACTTTGACAATAATTAATGTATTAATTAGTGTCAAACCTAGGGACCAGACTATCCCTTTTAATAAGGTTTTATCATATGCTTTGATATTATGATAAGATAATATCATTAAAATGTTAGACAATCTCTTACACAGACAACTCATATGTCCAAAGTGATTGGTTTTTACAGTCTTTTACAATAAAAAATTATATTAAATCTCACATTGGGATTCTTCAACAAAAGAACAGTCAGGTCACCCTTATGTAAAGCGAGGTTACCTGATTGAAAAAGAACTTTGACAGTAATTAATATTTTAATTAGTGTCAGAACTAGGGACCAGACTAACTAATTTTTGTCAACAATGGCACACATTCCAACAAATAATACCCGTATAACACACAATTCATATTATATACGAAATTAGCATGATTTTAAAAACACGTCAGAATTAAGTTATCTGAAAACCAAATTTTAACCTTCAAATACATTTAAGTTGGCCTGAAAATCAACTAGAATTTGGTTGAACCAAATTCTAAGCTGGAAGTTTTTTTTTTAGTTTTTGTTTTTTTAAAAAATGGAAGAAAAGAATTTAAAAGTTGTTATTTTTTTTTTTAGTTTTCATTTTTATGAGAGGAGTTTAAAAAAAAAATTAATGCGATATAACTAAAAGAGTATAATTACATTGTGAAAGAATGAATTTGATTATTTTGTGTCGTTGAAGCATTATAATTTAGCATTTGATGTGAAATAAATTAATTTAGTATTTATTTTCATTAAAATTATAAGATAGAGATCCACGTCACGTCCCACCACTAAGTTTAATCAACTCTTCTTGTATGTTGTACTTCCTTTCATTGTATTGAATCATACTTTCTCACCTTCAATCATACATCAATTTTCTACCCATGTGTCGCATTTGAAATCTAAATTAATTAATTGACTTCAAATTATTAATTTGAATTTTATTATTTATAATAATAAAATTCTACAATTTATACAACAAAATAAAAATTATACAATGCTTATTTAAGCTAATAAAATTTCTCAATCAATTATTTATTACTTTATTTCAAAATACAATTTTTAATAATCTATACTTTTTTTTAATAATTTATACATTGCATATCAAATAATCAGAAACTTAATTTATTTTTAAATATAATTATACATTTTTTAATATTTAATTGTTTAAAAAAATTACATATATACATTATCAAATACTACTTTTTTCAATTTCATTACTACATATTCTCTAATTAAAAAATATACTGTAAAAAATACAAATCACACAACTAATCATATAATCTTAATCAAAATAAGAATTAAATTAATTTATTTGACATCAAATACTAATTTACAATGTTTCAACAACACAAAAATAATCAAATTAACTATTTCACAGTGTAATTATACATTTTTAGTTATATAGTTCATACATTTTTTTTTCAACTTCTCTTATAAAAAAAAGGTAACAATAAAAAATACCAACTTTTAAATTTTTTCCTTCCATTTTTAAAAAAATAAAGAAACTAAAAATAAATCCAGTTCAGATTTAGTTTCCAAAAAAACCTAATTCTAGCAAGTTTTCAGATAGGATTAATGGTATACGAAGGCCAGAATTTGGCTCCCCGGGAACCAAATTCTGACCTGTTTTAAAAATCTTGCTAGATTGGTAAATATTAGCCCAATGTGCTATTTGGGTAATTTTTGTGGAAAGGTGTGCTTCTGTAGAAAAAAAAAATTCAAAAACTAACCACCTTTAATGAAATTTCATCATTGACTTTGACAGTATGATAAGATAATATCATTAAAGAGGTCAAATGATCTCTTAGACAGACAACTCATATTTCAGAAGTGATTGATTTTTTTAGTCTATTTCAATGAAAAATTCTATTAAATCTCATATTGAGATTTTTCAACAAACGAACAGCGAAATTACTCTGTTGTAAAAAGAAGTTACCTGTTTTAAGAAAATTTTGAAAATAATTAATATTTTAATTAGTGTCAGAACTAGGGTCCAGACTATCCACCTTTAATGAAATTTCATCATCAGCTTTGATAATATGATAAGAACATATCATTAAAGAGGTCAGACAATCTCTTACACAGACAACTCATATTTATGAAGTAATTAATTTTTTTAGTCAATTTCAATAAAAAATTCTATTAAATCACACATTTGAATTTTTCAAGAAAAGATCAGTCTGGTTACCTATTGTAGAAGAGCTTTGACAATAATTAATATTTTAATTAGTGTCAGAACTAAGGACCAGTCTATTTGTCTTCAATAAAGTTTCAGAATTCATTTTAATGTTATGATTTGATAATATCATTAAAGTTAATTATTTTATTCAATTTATTGTCTATTTTAAAGAATATTGTTTTTAAAAGAGGTTTTGAATAATTAAAGTATAAAATATATTTAAATTATATTTTCACTTCAATTCTTAAATAATATACCACTATTAACTATATTGAAAGATAAGTAATATGTATATATAAAATATTTGTATAGTCTCCATTACCACTTGTGATATATAATATGATAGGTATGTTGTGGTTTGTATAATATCTATAAAAAGGCTAAATTCATTAATAATGTGTCGCTTTCATGATACATCTTTCCAACCAAAACTGAATATTTGGTGATATGGTTTGATATGCAGAGAGCATGTAGTTTTTATTTTAATAGAATTAATTTGCAATCACATGAATTGGAACACACAGAGAGGCATGTTTTGATGGAAGTGTGAGAAATTGGGAAGAAGAAGAAAAGAGTAATAATAGAAATGGCAAAGGTGTGATGAATTTTTGTAGGCAGAAAGTGAGGGACCAAATTTATGTAGGGAAACTGTTTTCCCTGCAAAGCCTCAATTATTTGATAGGTTAAGTGATGCCTCACACGCCCCCAACAACCATCAATAATTCCCATCCCATTACAACCCTCAATCATCAAAACATCTTAAAACATCTTTTGTTCCTTCTCTCTTTTTTTCCTCATTTAGATCAAATCAAACATTCATAATAACTTTCTATTTTGTGAACACAAAGTTACAAAATCATGAAATGAGGAGAAATTTTCAAAACTAATACGTATCATTAAAGGATTTAAATTCAATTTAGTCTTTACAAAATCGAATCAGTTCATAGGATGGTGATTATCCTTATTGTGAAATCATTTTTCATTTTTACTTTTAACTTTTTCTCTCATTCAAATAAACCATAATGATATATAATTCTCAAAGGTTTTAACATTGATTTATTTTTTAATCCAAGTGAGTTTAAGTCTCATAGAAATAGAAATGAAAAAGTTGAACAATACATATGTTGGATTTGGATGAGGTAATTTAAAAAAGTAATTTGTTTATTTAAATAATTAAATTTTTTTACACTAAAATGACATGTTTGGATAAATTAATTGGAGAGAAATTCAAAATTAAGAAATTTTGTAAAGTGTTTCAATTGAATAAAATAAAATAATTTTAAAAATCGTCAAAAGTATAAGAAAATTCAAATTTCACTCATTTTCACTTCACTGTCACTCAACTCATGAAGGTCGAGTTGAGTTGGCCTAAACCGAAGTCGAGTCGAGTCAGTCTGGGCCAAAGGTCGAGCCAAGTCGACCTAGGCTAGTTGAAGCAAGTCAGTCTGGCCGAAGTCGAACTAAGTCAACCCAGATCGAAGGTCGAACCGAGTTGGTTTGAGTCGAAGATCAAGCCGAGTTGGGATAGACCAATGGTCGAATTAAGTTGGTCTAAAGGTTGAATCAAATGAGTTTGAGTTAAAGGTCGAGTCAAGTCAACCCAAGTTGAAGTTAAGCCTAATTGATCCAGGTGTAATCTTTGTGCAAGATCGAACTAACTCAACTCGAAATTGAAAAAAGAATCAATTTAAGATATTTTAATTAATTTAAAAAATGAAGAAAAATTAAGTTTAAAGTTATTTATATTTTCTGTCTTATTATGTTAATAAGTTATTTAACTAAGCTTTTATTTATAGAATCGCGATTTAATGTTTTATCATATATTATTTTTTATACTTTTTTCATCATATACATATAGTTTGTATATGTTTCAAAATATATTTTTATTATAGATTTTGTGACTTTGGATGTTGAGATATTAAAATTTATAATAATGCGTAGGATAAACTTGTAAACAAGATCTAATTAAAAATTGAATATTGATGTTGTGAAAAGGTTCCTTAATTAAGGGTATAAATGTAAAAGCAAGGAAATAATTAAGTGTGTTGTTGTCACTGTGCAACAGCAAACACCTAACGAGTGCCACCACGATTTGAATTGAGTCACTTTTTTGGACTTTTCCTTCTATGCATCTTTGTCCCTTTGACAACCACCAATCACAACAAAAAACACCACCTAATACCATTCTTTGCAATGTCTTCTTCATATCAACATTTGCACAATTTCTCTCAACACCGTTGCAACTTTACGTCTCATTTAAAATGTTTCCAATGTCAAAAGTCAAATACAATCTTATTCATTCCAAATCATCTAATGTATTATTTGGACAATTTATAAGAACCTTTTACACAATTATAATTAAATTAAATATATTTTTTTAAATTAGAATTAGTCTTTCTTGAAAATCTTTAACTAATTTAATCTCTGATTTTTAAAAATGCATAAATTTAGTTCTTCTAATCAGATTTATTTTATTATGTTTATTTGACGTTTCAAACACACATAATTCATTATTGTATTTTAATTTGTTTACACAATTAGCCACATGTTCGCTTAAATGTTAATTGAAAAGCGCGGTTGAAACATAAAATAAACATAATAAAATAAAATTGGTTAAAAAGGACTAAATCCACGCATTATAGAATTAAAGGACTAAATTAATTCAAGATTTTCAGAAGTGACTAATTTCAATTTTCACTAAAAGTTGAAGGAAAAAAAACATATTTAACCCACTATATTATCTTACAATGAGTAAAAAATGAACTTTCATAATTTTGCTTTAATAATTTTGCATAAAAAATTAAAATTTATTTTGAGTACATTATTTTAATTTAAAATTATTGATCATCATCTTTGATCATGGTTATTTTTGTTTTCACTTATACTTTCAATAATCTCACATCATGTACGAGTTAATATTAAAAGATAATTTTAAATTTTCTTCTTCTTCTATTCTAAGACTTTAAAATGTCTTTTAAAGATAAAACAATGACAAAACTTTAAACTTCAAAATAAATTATGTCTTGAATAATGATTGACTCTAACACCAAGAGTCGATGAAATGAAAATTGAAGTATTCAACATTTTACTTAAAAGACAAATAGAGTATAGAGAATAAAAACACCAATTCATGAATTTTAAGACGACGAAGGCAAATTGAATAAAATCTCTTTACTTTGGTGCTCCCAAATGACAAAAGAAACACCCCCACTTCAAGAAATCTAACAACAAAATGATAACACGAGAGAGTCATCAGAAATTGTGATAAAGAAAGAAGAAAAATGGTTGAAGGCGTTTGTTTGTGACTTGTGAGTGATAAATGGCTACGTGGCTATGTATGTGTACTATGTATAACTGTATATGAACAGGAACAAAAGGAAAGTTATCATTTTCTCCTTCAAAACTAAGCCTGTTTAAAATAATTACATTTAATACAGAGATGTTTTTTTTTTTTAATCGTGATTGAGTAAAAAAGTTATATATATAATTGAAATTTAAAATCGTTAAAAAGTTTTTGCATAATATATAATAGAATTTGTAACATTTTGAAAAGGGTTTTCTTACTGAATATGCTAAAATATATACTCTAAACTCTTCTCTCTAGTATAAGTTCATTTTTCTTCTTCTTTTGTGTTCTCTCATTAAATGTGTAATTTGATCATGTAAGTAATAAATGACAAATCTACAATGTTATAAACTTATGAAAAACGAATGATTTTTAAACTTATTTATAATTTTTCTAATGGCCATTTTTATTCTTTGCTTACTTTAGATTATGTCTTCTAAACTTAATTATTTTTAGTCTTAGAGATAGTACACATATGTCTTGTAGGTAACATCTAGGATTTTATCTAAGTAAGATAACAATTATATAAATTTTAAAAAATCACTTTATATGAGGATTTAATTTGCAATAAATAAGTAATAATTTTTTTATTCAATTTTTTTCCATCTATTTTTCTGTAAATGTGATATATTATCTTTATATATTAAATGAGGAAATTAATGGCCCTTGTTTGAACCCACGCGGTTACCATGATGGTGATCTTAATGAAATATGTTTTGATTCAATAAACCATACGGTTACGGTGTGATGGTCTTAATGAAACATATTTTGATTAACTGAACCTAACAGTTAGCATAATGATGGTCTTAATGGAACATGTTTTGATTTACTGGAGCGTGTGTTACCATGGTGATGATCTCAATAGAATGTTTTAGTTCACTAAACCTTGCGGTTAATCTTTCCACATAATCGTTTTGGTTTGACTACTTTACTAGTACATACCATATAATTAATATATGATTTTAGACTATTTCACTCCTTGAATAGTTGAGAGGATATAGTCTCATTGAATCAATATGATTTCAATATATATATATAACTAAAAGAACAATCTAGTCTGGACTTTTTCATCATAAATAAAAACATGTTGGATCAAAAAGATTAAAATCTCTTCCGGTTAAATAAATATTTAAAAATAAATAAGAAAAATAGCTTAATATAAAATATTCATTCTTTAAAATGAAATTATACAAGAAAAATAACATTATTTGTTTTAAAAAGGATAAAATAAGTATTTTGAAAAATTAATGCATATTTATTAGTAATAATCACATTAGAATACATTTTATAAAATGTCATAACCTTCGTTACCTTTATATACATTTGAAATTATTTGAAATTAGTGATGACAAATAAATACTTTTGTGGGTATTAGCCGATAACTCGTTATTTGATGGAGAATTTCCGCATTAACGCGATATGAGTATAGAGAATACCCGACTTTTTCAATTGGATTTGAGGTTGCACGAGAATGCCCCGCCCACCGTCCAGTGGCGGAACTTGGACAAAAAATTCAGGGGTACCAAATTCAAATTTGTATATATAAATTAATATTTTTAATTAAAATAACTCTTCATTCTCTCCATTCAAACAATTACACATGATTTTTTCTTAAAAAAATAAATATCATTCACTATCATAACATAAAATAACCATAAAATAAACACAAAATTTCTACATTTCTACATTTAGGATTGTATTTCTTTGGAGAAAATATAATTATGGTTTATATCAATTTCATAAAAGAATTCTTAAAATCGTAATCAAGATTTATACTAATTTGGAAAAAACTTAATTTGGGAGAGATGTGAGAATGTGTTATTCAATTTCTCTCTAAGAGATAATGTGGGAGAATGCAATTTTTAATATCTTTGTTCTTTAATATCCCTTTCTCAATTTATCTCTTTATCTTTTTTTTTCTCTTACACTTTCTTGATGGTTTACCTTATAACTAAAAATAGAACATTAACTTCTTACATTAACAAAGTATTTATCAAGTTAGTTTTTATTTTATCTTTATTTTATTTTTTATTATAATTTTTCATAATATAAACTTAATTTAAATAAAATAATAATGCATATATATATATATATATATATATATATATATATATAACAATTAAAATAAAAAACTTTGGGGGAGCCATGGCTCCCCTTAGTCATAACCAAGGTCCGCCCTTGCCCCCGTCCCTATACCCATCATATTACTCATTCTCACCATATTCCCTTCCTAAATTATTAAAATACTCATAATCTATTAAGTAATCTTATATATATATATATATATATATATATATATATATATATATATATATATTAATTTTTGTTTTATTTGAACTTTTGTTTCACTAAAACAGTTCTCGTTATCTCTTAACCATCGAGTAAGTTGATATTTGAAAAGTGTTTTCTTAGATATCTAAGGTATTTTTCATTTAATCATATCCTTAATTATACATTTGTTTTCTTCTGTCCGATATTTCATTCAATGGTCTCTCGAATTGTTTTTAAAACATACATTTGATAATTGTTTTAAATATTTTTATATGTTCTCTATTTTTATCATGTAAAATACTATTTATATATTTTTTATCTATTTTTTTCTAATTCATTATCTTAGATATAATTTTATATTATAATTGTATAAATAATTTTTATTTATTATAATATAATAATTAATGTAATTGTCAAAAATTTTTTTATTATTATTCAAGAGTGAAGTTTAAATTTAAAGTATTTTAATAATAAATATTTTTTTATCGTAATTTTTTTTATTTTTTAAAAATTAATTAATTAATATTAAAACGATAAAAAACCATATAAAGGTATGATTATATATCCATAATCCATTAAAAATAAAAATAAGATAAAAATTGATACCGTTAAATTTAAATATGAAAATAAAGATGAAGTTTTTCTCTTAAAATAACATAGAATAGCGAAACCGTTTGCGGCATCCGTAATTCGAATCTCAAACCTAAATATTTCTCTATCGTTTTTTCATTTAATTTTTCTCGTCACATCTCAGTTCCAAAATAGTAAATCATGACAGGTGTAATACAAACTTTACAACAACACTTCTTTATTTTTAATCGAATTAAGAATAAATAAATCTACCATATTTCTTACCTATTTTTTCTTCAACCAAACAACTCGATACGTACTCAAATTTCCCAATTATTTTTAGTTTCTCAATTTATTTACTTAGATGTCATTTGCACCTCCATCTACAATTAATATTATTTTTTTAATTATAATTAATAATAATACTATAATAATAGTAGTAGGTTAATAATAATGATGATGGTGAATTAATAACAATAACAACAATAAAAAATTATATCTATCTCTGTTCTATTTCTTCATTTATTTATTTTTCTTCAATAATTTTTTTCTTTCTCCAAAATTTACCGTTAGAGATAACAACTTTACCAAGGTATCCGCTAAAAATATCTACAAACTGCAAGGTAAATAGATAATATCTCATTGGTTAAAGTTTGTATATTCACTCTCAAATTTTAATGAAAAGTCCAGGTGTAAGATAAATAATTATGACTAATGTTCTATATGTTTGGGAATATCAATAATGTGTTTTTGGTTTAAAGATTCTAATAAAGAATATTTTGTAAAAAATAGTTATAAAAAAATCTATTAATTAAAACTTAAAAAAAATAAAAAAATATTTTCTTACAAAATTTCACAACAAATTTACAAGAATTTTTTTTATTAAATATAAAAAATTATAGTAGATCTTCATTTTAGAAAATGTATCTGGTTTAACTTTTATAAAAATAAATACAAATTTCAAAATATAGCAATGTGAAATTATATACTCGTGTTTTACCACTCTGATCCTTACAATTATATAAGTAAATATTAGCTGTACGATTAATGGTATGATCTTATTGTATTTTTATTAGACATTTAAAAATGTTTAATATCATTTATTAATTACTTTTCAACTTTCATTAATTATTTTCCATTCATATTTTTCTTTAATTTTCACATTTCCACTATCCATTAATGTTTTAAAATTTTACATTGATTTAAATGGTAAATGTCACCTTTTTATGGTTAACCTATTTTAATTTTTTTTTTCATAGGTGTCATCTCTCTCCTTTTTATTCTCTGAAAATTGCGACTTCACGGACTCTGTTAAGTTCTCTTTGGCCACTTCCATTGCCCTAACAAAATTGGAAGGAACTTGTTAAATAGTTGAAGATTTGCAGTGTAACGTCACATTTCTTAATCTGTTTTTGGTTCGTGATTTGTGCTACTTACGACAACAATCTCAATGGCTTAAGGTATGATTCTGATCCTAACCATTTTTAGATTTCTTAATTTATTAACTAGTTATCCCTTGATGTTAATCTTGATCTTGATCTTAATAATAACGACACATTCTTTACTCAGATGTTTCCCTTCACCTTTCCCTCTCACCAAAAGCTAAAATCGAGAAAGATAATGAAATAATTCAAGTTTCGATTTTTAAGAAATTGATTTCAAGAGGGTTGTGAAAAATGTTTTAAAGTCATGTTTCTAAGGTTCTTCGATCTATTAAGGTACCCATAAACAAAAAAAGAGGAAAACAATCGAAGAAAGAAAAAACACTTGATTTTTGTCGCATCTTTGGAGCTTTTTGTCGATTATACATAATATCTTTGGTTTTTAACCTTTTCAACACATTCTTATGAAAAACATTTCTCAACAATTAAGAGAGGTAAGTATAATACTTTACATGGAGTTTCACTAATATTTTTACAATTAATCACCATACATATGAGATATTGTCCGAATCATTTTCAATAGAGGACTTAAGCGACTAATGATTTGTGTATAGAACCTCGTAATGATTTGTGTATAGAACCTCGTTATCGGTTTTACGATGGGTGCCACTGTTATAATCCTAGGACATCGACATAGTTAGGGTCAATCACCATGCATCTGAGGTATCAAAGGAATTGTCAAAGGAGTTGTGTGTTTCTTTTAGAGCGTAGAACTTTGTCACTCTTTTGTCCTTTAAAAACCTTTTAGAGGGTGAAAGGAAAAAAAGATATTTAAACCGTTTTAAATCTCAATTCCAATCTCAATTCCAATGTGAGACTATTAAGTGCGGTATGAACAAATAATTTTTTTTAGATCTTAAAAACTGAGAGGTATGAATTAAAATAAAAAAAAACAATAAAAAAAAATGTAATTTATCATTAACATAATGAGACATATACATTAAGTTGGGGTGTGTCAACATTTAATACAACAACAATTCTAGAAACATCTTAATTGTGGATACATGTTGCACATGGTATAAATATTATGTTATGTTTTTGCATAGATGGAAGTTTTTTCTTATTGGTGTAACAAAAGTCAGTCCACTTTTAATTTGCTACAAAATTATTCTATTATGTTTGCATTTGTCTTCTTGACTTTCAATTCTTTGAAAAGCAAAATTATGATGCACAATATTCCATCGTTTTGAATGATAAAATGTTTGAAAACTACAATTAACTACGACATAAGTAAGTTAAATTAGTCAAACTTCTATTATTCGAAAATTTATGAAGAAAATTTGTTAGTAAGTTATGCAAGCAAAACACCCAAGTCAGTGATATCGATTATAGTTGTGAATATGTAAATATAGATTTCTAACACATAAAACGATTTTTTTTGTTCATCCAACTCATTACACATTATATTATATATATATATATATATATATATATATATATATATATATATATATATATATATATATATATATATATATATATATTATCACACCTACCTCAAAACAAAATCATATTCAAACAAAATAAACATATATAATACACAAAAAATGTCCATTTACATTTTAGACCATCTTCCAAAGTCTCGTGATTGTGTGATGTTAAGTCATTTGGATTCTAACTAGAATGTGAGTGACCAAAGTTGTACAATATTAATACTTGTAGATTAAAAATGCATATAAAGTAAATAAATAGAAAGCATTATTTTTAGTATATTTTTTTTGACACATTCTTTCGTATTGATTTAATTTTTTTTTTGAAACTATATATAATGTGGGTTTTAGTTTTGTAGCTTTTAATACATTTAACTAATAAAATAAAAGCGTGTTAAAAGGAATATTAGAGGTGTGTAATTAACATTTCTAAAACTACTAAATATAAAAAGTCCAATGACATATTGGTGTGATTAGCAGCATATCTGAAAATACGAGTGATTGGTGAAAATAAATTGTTTTCGTTTGAAAAATGAAAACAACGAATCAGAGAATTATACCTTACTTGTATTCTCTGTATTTATTTTTTCCTTTTCCATCAAACATACCCTAATACACTGTTTGGTTGTATATAAATTGAAAGAGGAAAGTGAAAATAATATTAATAGTTAAAAATACCATATAAATAAGGTGGAATTTTATTTATACCATTTCACTCTATTTCTCAATTACTTTTCTTTGAATCCAATCTCTTTTTTTTTTTCAATTTGTTCAACCATATACATTTAATTAATTCTATTATCTCTTTTGATTGTTTTTTCTTATTATAAACGGAAGCTTATTACATTTTTAGTAACGGAAATTAAAAATGAAAAAGAAATAATAACTAAGCCGAACTTCACACGCGCCGTGCACGCGCTTCTTCCCTATTCCCGCATAGAAGGCACTAGCCACCCCCACGCTAAAACCGCACTTCATTTGCTGTCGTTTTTGACGTATCAACCCCACACCAAAATAAATAAACAAAAGGGAAAAAGAAAAACTCTCTCTCTCTCTCTCTCTCTCTCTCTCTCTGTGTCACTCTCTTTCTCTCTCTCACTCTCTCTCTATTTAGTGTGTTGCTTGGCCTTGTTTATCAACCAAATCTAGAGCAACCCATTTCGTTGTTCTTCCATTTGAAGGAAAATTTTATACGTCCTCCATTCTGTTTTCCCCCATAAGGTTCAATGCTTTTCTGGCTCCTTTCATTTCCCATTTCCCTAATAATAATAGTTTTATTCTTCCCAACCTTTTCTTTTTCCCTATAATAAATCCCTTCCATCACTTCCCACCCCTTTTTCACACTCACTCTGCTGGACTCTTTCAAACCAGGTATCTATCTCTCTGTGTAATGGGTTTCGTCTTTCAATCCTAAAAATGTTTTCTTTCCTTTTCTTTCTCAATGGCTGCTTTGTTGGTTGTTTCCGTTTTTTATGGGTGGTCCTTTGTGTCCGTTGATCTGCACTGTTTGCGCCCTCGGAATTTCATTTCTGTTTGGGATTTTTTGTTTCACTGATTAGTCTCTGAGGTTCAAGGATGTTCGCTGTTTGCTTGATGGGTATTTAATCGTTTGATATCACTTTCCTCACTCACACTCCCTTTTTTTGTTTGTTTTGTTTGAATCTCCACCAAATCTCTAATGGGGTGATTTTCTGGTTCTAAATGTTGCTCCTTTGTGCAGAAAAGAGGTTTTCTGGATTTTTTTCTATTGCGTGTTGTTTTTTGCACTATTTGAAATGCTTGTGATAACCAGCAGGTTGGGTGTCTGTTCTCCCAATGGTATAGTGTGTGTGTGAACTTTGTTACTCTTATATGTTTGATAACAGTGTTACCTCTGGGTTGTGCGTGGTTTTCCTTTGTGTCTTCCTTGTATGTTTTACATTGACATAAAATTTATGAGCTCTTCTCGAAGCATGTTGTTTTTGAGTGTGGTTGCGGTGTTATCTATGCGTGTACTTAAATATTATATCGGACGATTCCTGCTTTACTTGGCTATCTGCTATCAGCTCCTTTTGGTTGTTACTAACGTTGTATTTTGGATTTGTTAGCAATGTTAGTTTCAAAGAACCAAACAATTTTTAAGAAATTTCCCGAGGTGGGGTCTGGCTTTGATTGCTATTTCCAAACTTCTTCACCATCTTACCCAGTAGCATGTGGACTGGACCAGCTTTTCTAAAACACCTACAAAAGTAGGACATGTGATGGCTTTTAGTTTCGTTGTGGTCCTTTGACCAGAGGTTCGGAATTAGTGTTTTTCTTATTGTAAGGAGGTGATTTTTTGTTTGAGTCTTCTTATCTTTGGTGAGATTTGATTTGGCACATGCTGTATTTTGTCTAATTCATCCTTTGATCATTTATCATACGCCAGAAAGTATTTTGTGTGTGTTTGATCTTGCTTATGTTCTTCCTTTGGCAGGATTGGGTGTATTTTTTGAAATGTCCTTTCTATTTTGTCATGAGGTGCTTCACCCCCTGTACTAGTTTGATTTTCTATGATCTAGAATTTCCTCATGTGATATAATATCTGGTTTTCTTTCTTGTTTGTTAGGACGATTTAACAGTTAACTGAGTTCTTCTGAACATACTCAGTGACCCTTTACTTTCAACTCTACCATGGCGGGAGACACATCATGGATAAGCCACTTAGATGATGGTGCACGTAGGGAGACTAGGGATTTTGATTCAGTTTTGGAATTTGGCGAGGAAGTTGATACAGAGGAAACTGCTGTTTCTGTGAACACAGTGTTACCTGATGAATTGGTGGAGCGAATCCTAGCCTATCTCCCCGTGGTAAGCATTTTCAGAGCAAGTTCTGTGTGTAAAAGATGGCATGAGATTGTTACTTCTGAAAGGTTTCAATGGAACCCTTCAAATTCATTGCCTCAGAGGCCTTGGTACTTTATGTTCACCTACTCAGATGAGCCAACTGGTTATGCTTACGATCCCATCCCTCGGAAATGGTATGGCATTGAGCTTCCCTTCATCGAAACATCTAGTTGGTTCGTTGTTTCTTCTTATGGTTTAGTTTGCTTCATGGACAATGACAGCAGAAGCAAATTATGCATGTGCAACCCTATCACCAAAAGGTGCAGAAGGCTTGAGGGTCCTCCGGGTCTGAAATTTTCTGATTACAGTGCATTGGCAATGTCAGTGAACAGGAAATCCCACAGTTACACTCTGGCAATTGTGAAATCAAAACAAATCCCTGAAGATTTTGTCCAGTGGGAGATCTCAATTCACATATACCACTCAGAGAAAGAGACCTGGATGACAACTACAACAGAGGTTTTGATGGGTTGGAGGGGTGGTAATGAGAGTGTGATATGCAATGGTGTGTTATACTTTTTAGTCTACTCAGCTGGGGGTGTTCCTTCAGAAAGTAGGCATGCACTGATTGCATATAATGTTTCTAATCTCACTTCTCAAACTACCTTGAGAAGGAGCTTTATTGCTGCACCCTGTTCTCTAACATGTGGCCGTTTGATGAATATGAAGGAAAAGCTTGTAATGGTGGGAGGAATTGGAAAACAAGATCGACCTGACATAATAAAAGGAATTGGCATATGGGTTCTTAATGATAGGAAGTGGGAAGAGATTGTCCGAATGCCCCACAAATACTTCCAAGGCTTTGGGGAGTTTGATGATGTTTTTGCTAGCAGTGGTACTGATGATCAAATATATATCCAAAGTTATGGATCTCCAGCACTCCTCACATTTGATTTGAACCTTAAGCAATGGAGATGGTCACAGAAATGCCCTGTATCAAAGAGGTTCCCTCTACAGCTATTCACTGGTTTTTGCTTTGAGCCTAGGCTTGAAATTGCTCCATAGGTTGTTCTTCAAACAATCAACAGCTGCGCTGCTATTATTAGTATTGACACTTTTGTGTCTGAGTTTTCTTCATTTTACTCCATTGTTCTAGTAAAGCTTAATTTGATTTCTGCTTTTCAACATCTTTATACAAAGTGTACTTTGCTGATAAGGTTGGCTATTCGTGGATACTGGGATATTATATAGCATTTGAAAAATACAAATAGCTACATATTTTTAGTTTCCTTTCTATATCTACTCACATGTTTTGCTACTCTTATTAATCAAAACAAAAGTATTTAATAGTCAAAAGGCTATGCTTTTTTTTCTCTGCATGCTTTGAAAATGGAGTTAATCATGCATTTAAGTATATTTGATTGATTGCCTAGGCTTTCTAAAACTTGGTATAATGACACTTTTATCATGCAAACTTTTCTTTATCACCTTTTTAAACTAGGACAGCATCTAATCCAATGTTGTGGATGGACCAATTTTCTTCTGCCTCGCAGTGGCAGTGTCCTTTAGAATTGTGGAACAACATTCAGGCTGTCCTGCACACTGACTTGTGTTGGATTGAAAATAATGAAGTCATGTGCTCTAATATCTAATTGCTGGGAAACTATTGCATTGTTGGGGAAAGTTGTTCAGTGTTGAAACAGTCCTCATCAGTATCCCCAACATGTCAAGTCTCATCATCTAGGGAACTTAGGAGAAAGGTGAAACAAAATTTCTTATGTAGAAACATATTTCCTTTTTAGGTGTACGGCTCCTCAATGATACTGAATGGACTTTAAAAACCTCTTTTTTATTTTTTCTAGTGTCCTAAGACATGTAATCTCCTTGATTTAGTGATGAGCCAATGAGCAGAACACAACACATGTTGTGGTCAGATAACACAATCTGTGTTGTGCATGTGTGAATGAGTGTGGTGGGTGTGTCGTCCGTACAACACATTATTTTATTCATGCCAACTTGAAAGGGTCTGTGATGGTTGGTGGAGAAGTGAGGTCCACGCCTGCTATGACAAAGGTGGGTTTTCCTTGGTGGAGATGTGACAAATAAAGCTTATATACAATTTTCCTTTTCAAAATGGCCATCACTTCCCTATAACATTTCAATATTCAATTACCCTTTCAAGGGGTCCTTGGAGTTATGATATATATCAGAGTTTTGTTTTTTAAAATAAATTATACATGATATGTAATTAAGTGCTATAAATAATGCTTTTCACAATTAGAGAAGCATAGATATGAGTTATTTAAGATTTGATTGGAATGATCTATAAGAATATCCAATGATCTGGTGTGATAAGTAAAGTAGATATCAGAACAAAATACTAAACAAGTCACATCATGTTCATGTTGAATATAGTTGTTCCATTATCAAGTGTATTCAAAAGGAATTGTTAATGCTTTATAAAATTCACAGGTGATTGTTAACCAACAAATAATTTAGTCCAAATAAGGTGGTTATTGATTCATTGACTGTTCCCCACCATGTTACAAAAATAAATTAGTTTTAATGGTTGTAAAGGGTTTGGCTAATCAACTAATAATTTAGTCTAAGCATCTGTTTAATTTAATAATTTTTTAGTGTATTGAATCGGTGAAATTACATATGTAACTTTACATTACTTTCAACTAATATTTATTCGATTTATTTCATTAATCAAACGTGTAATAAGTATTTTTGTTATATTTTAGTTCACTGCTAATCTTATTTATAAAATTGTGATCGTGAATTTTCACTTATAAGGTATAAAAATAGTGCATTTGGTACTCTAATGGTTTTTATAGGTATGCAAAATTGCAAATCCCTGCCAAAGGTGGGAGACAAGGGTAATTTTCTTCCCAATTGGTTGGTCCAAAGCTTTTATTTCTTTTGGATTTTGCTTTTGTTTTGGTTTTGTTGGGTCTAACCATTTCACTGACTTTGCTTTTAACATGAAAAAAAAAATGACAAAGAAAATGTACTTTTTAAGATTTGATGGTGAAGGGGCGTGATAGAGTGTTTGAATCCTAATTGAAAATTTAAGTTGTATTGAATTTAATTGGTGAATTAAGAAAGTTCACTGTAACTTTCAAAATGAGTTTGAAACAAATTTTATTTGTGATTATTTGGACAAAAAATATCAAAAACATATCAATACACTGTTTAATAAAAACTGAAAGTTACGTTAAATATTCCGACATAAATCAAAAACACTATTTAACACTCAAATATACTCTGAAAAGGAATCAATCCCAATTATCAATAATAAAATAAGAATGAAAATTAAAATACATGAGTGCATGCGTGTTCAACTTTTTTTTCTTACCTTAACAAATTTTTTTTTAAATGATAAAATAATTTTTAATTATTAAAAATATTAATAAATCATAAAATAATTTTTATAAAAGGGTAAAACTATAAAAATAAATAATTTTTATAATTTTATTATAATTTATTTTCATTATGTAATTAATTTTTTATTATAAATAATTATTTGAATTAAAAAATATATATTTAGTAAAAGGTAAAAAGTGAAAAATGTTTTCTTTAATAATTTTAAAAATAGTTACTAAAAGTGTAAAATAATAAGAAATTTTGTGTAAAAAAAAATTCCTATACATATTGTTCTCACTTAAAAAAAAATAGAAACAAACTTTTCAAAATCATTAATTAAGTTTTCATATGTATTTGTTATTAAAATAATTCATATTTTCTGTTAATTTTATTTTTTTTAGAAAATATTTATAAATTTTGTTATGAAAAAAATTTGCAGGAAATTATTTTCAATTTTTTTTTAAAATATTTTTTATAAAACACTTTTCACAACAAATTTTATAGGAAATATTTACAAATTTTATAATTTTATAGGAAATAATTATCTACGAAAGAATTGTCTGTCAATTAAGATTTGTAAGACAAATAGTAAGAAAAAAGTCTTTTCTTGTAAATTTTTTAACAAATTTAAAATAAAAAATCTTATGTAATATTTTATGTAATATAAAATATGTTATCAAATTTTATAACAAAAGTCCTATGATTTCAGAAAAAAAAAAAGGTAATAGAAAGAGTATATAACACTAACATGTTGTTTGTTGAGCATAACATATTATATTTATATTTTTTTATAAATGTCCTGAATTGAAATTCATAACTGAAAAGTGATTTAAGAGAAAAACACTTTGTCAAATGATTGTTAAACTTTTTGACAAAAAAAAAAGCCAATCATAAATAAATGTAATATTTTTCTCATCAATATCATAATGATTAAAAAGGTGTGCATAACATAAAAACAATTCCTAAAGGGTTTTCCTAATAAATGTTTGAATAAAAATGACAAACTAAAATTTTCTTGTCCTAACATTTGCAGATGAACCATTCCCACAACTTAGTATTAGAGTTTTTTTCATAAATATATGTATTTAGAATTAATCAAAAGATATTAAAATACGAAGGAAAAAAAACATGAAATAATATATTTCACTTGTTATTTATTAATTAGTAAAACAAGAAATATATACAATAAAAGAAAAGAAATCGAAAAAAAAGTTGGATTAGTATTTGAGATTATTTTATCATTTGACACATTATCATTTTAATATTAGTTAAAAAAATATGTTTGATACATAAAAAATTAACATAATTAAATTAAGACAATTATATTCATTTAAAATTAGAATAAAATACATCAAAATTTTAAATATTATGAATTTTAATTTTGCGTTCAAATTTAATGAGTAAAAATATATTTAATCTTAAAAAAATTTATAATTTTTTAATACATAAAATTTATATTTTAAAATATAACATATACCATAAATTATTGAATTTGACTAATATTCATTTTCCTGCAAATCTTCTCTTATAACAAAGAAAATTCACTTTTTCAAAACATGGAAAACAAGCCATATATAAAACTGAACAGAGAACATAGAGAAAAGAAAAAAAAAATTTAACTGCCGGCTAACTTTTAAAAACCAGCAAATAACATGAAAGGTGTACCAAAGTTAATATTACAGTTTTAGAAAATTACATTAAAAAAAGTAGTAATTTCATTACACTAAACTTGTTTTTCTTAATTTTATACCTCTAACCTTGTTTTTTTTTTAACATTTTGAATTCATGTTTTTATTAGCTAAAAGCAAAGTTTGAAATATAAATAATTGCAAGTCAATAAAATCAAACAATGTGAGAGGTAAATATTAAAGTATACTTTTGATTCCTTATTCTATTGCTTACATTTGCTTTGAAGTTTTTTTTTTTTTTTAAGAAAAGCATTTTTGATATTTTTTATTTAAGTCTACGTTGTTCTGATTTTTTTTTAAAACTAGTATTATTTATATTAGTTGTTTGATATACATCACTTTATATGTAGAGATGACAAATAAACCCGTGTCTGTGGGTATCACCCGAACCCGTCCCCGTTTTGACGGGGAATCCCCGCTTTGACTGGGTATGGGTATGGGTATGGGTAATACCCGAAATTTTCAACTGGGGATGGGGATGGGGATGGGGATATATATATACCCGCCCAAATACCCGTCCCCGCTTAAATTACTAAACTATTTATAATTTATTAAATAATCTAAAAAAAATATATAAATAAATAATATATTTACACATATAATATAATATAATATAATATAATATAGTATATATACATATAAATAAAATATACTTTTATATATATATATATATATATATTTACACATATACATGTAATATAATATAATATACATATAATATATATACATAATAATATAATATAATATATATAATATATACGTATAAAACAAATTAATCATTTAACTAGTGAGATCTTTTATAAACAAATTTATAACATTACAAATTTATAAAAATTTAAAAGAAATATATATATATATATATATATATATATATATATATATATATATATATATATATATATAAAAGCATAAAATATCTACGCATATACATATAATATATATATATATACATAATAATATAATATATATTATTATATTTATATTATTATATAATATAATATAATATATACTTAAAATAAATATATATCTATAAATATATATATATATATATATATATATATATATATATATATATATAAACATAAGATATCCACACATATAATATATATACATAATAATAATAATATAATATATAATATAATATAATATATATAAATAATTATATATATATATATAAACATAAGATATCCACACATATAATATATATATATACATAGTAATATAATATATAATATAATATAATATATATATATATATATATATATATATATATATATATATATAACATATTTCTCATTCTCTTTGTTTTTTGTTATACACTTTGTTTACTCTCTCAATTGTCTGGTTTGTTTTTCAAGATTTAATTTTGAAGGTAATTTTTCTTCTTCTTATTACATAATTTTTACTCTCTGTACATGGTTATGTTCAAATAGGTGTTCCTCAATTTCATTCTATGAAATAATTTTTAGGTTACACATTTGATTATCTTTATTTATTTATTTATTTTCATGAAAATGTTTGACTCTTATTTTGTAGCTCTTCTTTTTGTTACTTTGGTTATACACTTTTTTACTCTCTTTTAATTGTTTGGCTTGTTCTTTAAGGTTTAAGCAGATCTTCAAGGTACTTTTCCTTTTATCATAATCTTAATTATACATTTTTTTTTCCGTTATGTTATGTTCAAATGGATATTCTCAAATTTGGGTCACACATTTAATTATCTTTACTCCTTTATGATAATTTTATTTATTATTTATTTTTTGTTTCATGATAATGTTTAATTCTCAATTTTAAGTGCTCAATTGCATAAATCCTTAATTTAATTCAAGATCAAAAGATGAAGAATCTATGTTTAAATTTGAATTATTATTAATTTAATTTTGTTATTTGTGCTATTTCGTTTAAGTGGTATAATATAAATTTTTAATAGTATAAAAAATATTTGAAATATTTTTAAACTTGATTATTGGTTTTCCTTTTATATTTTGTTAAAAAAGAAATTAACCTTTTTACTTTGTTTGATTTTTTTTTGTTACGTATGTTAGTTTCTAGAGAAAATGAGCACAGGAGATCAAGATTTGCAGGTACCAAGTCCACCACAGTGTTCACAACAACCAACTCCCTTTCAAAGTTCCAATAATGACAGTCAATCTCCATTGAATCCATCTACGCAAACACCTTCAGAAGTTCATGATGAAATACATTCAACAACACAAGTAGAGCCTGAGAAAGGGAAATTGAAAAGTGTTGTGTGGGAACACTTTGAAAAGATAAAAGTTGATGGAAAATACAAAGCTAAATGTAACTATTGCAAGAAACTGCTTGGTGGAGAAACAAAGAATGGAACAAAGCACTTGCACCATCATACAAACATATGTATTCAAAAGAAGGCTTTAGCAAAAGGAAAAGGGGGACAAAAAACACTTTTTTCTAAGATTTCAAGTGGCAAAAAGGAATTGGCTTGTGGAGCTTATAATGAAGAAAATGCCAAGAGGGAACTTGCAACAATGATTATATTGCATGAATATCCATTGTCAATAGTGGACCATATTGGTTTTATTAGATTCGTGACAATAATTCAACCATTATTTCAACTTCCTTCACGAAATACGATAAAGAAAGAGATACTCGGCATCTATGAACATGAAAAACAAGTTGTTATGAAGTTGATAGATACAAATAAAGGAAGAATAGCAATTACATCGGATATGTGGACTGCAAGCAATCAAAAGAAAGGGTATATGTCTATCACAGCTCACTATATTGATGACAATTGGACATTGCAAAATATAATTTTGAGGTACACCTTTTTTAATTTATAAATTTTCCAGTAATTTTTTTTATGCACCTCTAGAAAGATTATATGTCTTACAAAATATTGCTTAATTTATAGGTTCATTTATGTTCCCGCACCTCACACAGCTGATCGACTTTGCAATGTATTAGTTGATTGTTTGTTCGATTGGAATATTGATACAAAATTGTCTACTATCACTTTAGACAACTACAGCACAAATGATAGCATGATTGAAAAAATTAAGGATAAGTTGAAGTTGGACACACTCATTAAGAAAGGGTCTTTGCTTCATATGCGTTGTTCAGCACATATCCTTAATTTGATTGTGAAAGAAGGGTTAGCCGTCCTAAAAGAAGGGGTGGAAAAAATTCGAGAAAGTGTAGCATATTGGACAGCAACTCCTAAAAGAATGGAAAAATTTGAGGAAACAGCTAGACAATTGCGAATTTCTTTCACTAAAAAGTTAAGTTTGGATTGCCCAACTAGATGGAATTCTACTTACAAGATGCTTGATATTGCCATATGTTATAAGGATGTGGTTTTTAGGTTAAAGCAACGTGAAGCTCAATACACTTCTTTGCCAACTGATATGCAGTGGGAATTTGCAAAGGATGTTTGTCGAAGGCTAAAATTATTTAATGACATCACAGAAATCATTTTTGGCTCCAAATACCCAACTGCCAACATCTTTTTCCCAAAGATTTGTGAGATCAAGATTGCAATAAATGATTGGGTTAAATCTCCTGAGATAACCATTCAAAATATGGCAATACAAATGTTAAAGAAATTTGAAAGTTACTGGAGTGTTATTCATGATATATTGGCAATTGCTTCAGTTTTAGATCCAAGGTACAAGATGAACATGTTAGAATATTATTTTTATAAATTGTATGGTAATGATTTTGATCTGAAACTTAGTAGGATTCGTCAAATGTGCTATGATTTGGTTTTGGAATATCAATCAAAAAAGAATGAAACTTCTTCTTATAAAGCTACATCATTGAAGTTGGGAAAGGATGTTGATAATGATGCGAATGAATTTTTAGAGTTTATGGCAAAAAAGAAAAAATCTAGAACTACAGTTATGAAAACAGAGTTGGATTATTACTTGGAAGAAGATAATTTGCCGGTTACACAAGAATTTGATATCCTATCATGGTGGAAAACAAATGGGTTAAAGTTTCCAACCCTTCAAGCAATTGCAAGGGATGTTTTAGCTATTCCAATAACAACTGTAGCTTCTGAATCTGCTTTTAGTACTGATGGTCAGATATTAACTTCTCACCGTAGTCGACTTCATCATATTACTATAGAGGCTTTGATGTGTACAAGAAGTTGGATATGGAACTCAAACCATCTAGGTAAGTTACTCAAATTTATTAATATTTTTTGTTAGTATTTTTTGTGAATTCTCATCTAATATTCTACATTTGGTGTTTGTAGGTGTTAAAAAATTAAAAGAAAAAGATGTTCTCATGAGTGAAAATGAATCTGATGAAGAAGGTACATTATATTCTAGTAATTAAAATTTTCAATTTCAATTATTATATCATATCTAATTTTTCATTTTTTTTCTATGTGTAGGTGGATCGAATGCAAATGAAACCACTGATCATTTGTAAAATTAATAAATATTTTGGTTATTATAAAATTTTAGTAATGTGTAATTTTTTAGCTTTTATATAATTATTTGAATTTTATTTAGTTGTTGTTTGATACTTTAATTTGAGATTTATACTATTATAATATTTTTCTTAATATTTGACATCATGAAAATCAAAAAGAGTATGTTATTTTAATATTGAATATTTTGATAGTATCATGATTCCGTTGGTGTGATTTTTAAATTTTTTTTATAAAAAATATTTAATTGATATATGGAACAATAAAAAAATGGGTATGTGTATGGGTATAAGAAAATACCGGTTACCCGATGGGGATGGGGATGGGTCAAAAGTTGTATACTCGTTGGGTTTGGGGATGGGGATGGGGATGAATTTTTATTATGGGGATGGGGATGGGATCATGATACCCGTACCCGCCCCGCCCCGTTGCCATCCCTATTTATATGGAACGATTAAAAAATATCTGAAATTAACAATTTTCTATCAGCTAGAAGAAAAAATATATATAATTACATTAAATCATTAATAGATTAATGTAATCCAATATGTTTATCTGACATCAATTATCATAGGAAGTAGTGTAATATATATCATTTTTTGTGTGATGTTAAAAATGTTAATTTTAAGTCTAACAACTTTTGGGTTTTAAAGTGAATTTTATATCCATATATATATATATATATATATATATATATATATATATATATATATATATATTATAAACCGAGTGTATAATTAATCAATGAAGGATTTTAAACACATTCCCACATTAAGATATATACATCTTGAATATAAGACTGGACTTTAGTGAATGGTCTAATAACGAATCAATTACGGACAAATGAAATAATAAGTTTAACAAACAAGAACTATTCCAATAGTGGATGATACAATATGTCCAAAAAACAACATTTTTTAATAGGATACTCTATCTCACTCTCTTGATACCTTATTAAGAAGTGAAATTTTAAGTCAAACTCAATCTTACAAAATTGACTTGTAAAGTAAAATTTGTATATCTTTATATATTATAAATTAGTTTTATCACTAGTTAACGTGAGATTTTTAATATATAACTAATATATTTTTGAAAATTTAAGTCTTATTTTTTCAAAAGTGAATACCAACCGAGAATTTCATATGATATTATATTTATTAATTTAGTATGATTTTATTTTATAACATGTTGAAAAATCTCACCAACCAACATGGATATGAATGTTTCATTAATTTTGTTTCCTAACTTTGAACTTCTCAGCAATGGTAACCTTACATTTTATATCCATAAAAGGTTAAAATACTATATGAAAAAAGAAACATTTAGAATATAGAATAAATAATAGAATAATGATTGATTAATTATATGGTACATCTCCATTTGTGATTCTTGTTTTGCTTTCACTTTAGAGTTGAAATCTAAATAGTTGAGTAGCATGGATAAGGGACAACACTTTCCACAAAGGGTTGATAGATTGGTCAAATCATATGATAGAAGAGTAATGTGCATTCTCTTTTTCTTCAGCCATAACGAAATTTGACACAAAAAGTTGCACATGTTCTCTGTCCACTCTCAACTACCAACAAACAAACATTTATCTACAAACCTTAAACCCTAAAAATGTAAAAGGTGACCAACAAAAATGATGAGTTAAGACTTTTGGTTAATTATTTTTAGTGTTGTTGTCTGTCAAATATTAAAATTTTAATATATTTTTAAAATCAAAATTATATTTATTAGTATATTTTAAAGAAAGTATAAAAAATAGTAAGGAATTTAAATTCGAAAATGAATATTCTTTTATAATTATACTTTTCTCGTATAAAAGACTCATGTCCTTCAACTTTAGGAAACTACTCCTTGTTGAACTTTCTATTCAGTTTCTCTTTGGTCTTTTCCATCATTTTTCCCCTTGAATTGAGAGAACTTCATGATGAGTTTATTAATAGAAACCTAAAACTCCTTTTTCTTTACCCTTTTGGACTAACAATCTTGAATCATTGATACTAAAGTATGAGTGATTTCATAAATGTGCTTTTCTTTAAAGTAGATGATTCACGTTTGGATCCACAATAAGTGATTTGCATGACACGTTTTGTTGTTTTAGAATAATATTTGGTATAAAAATGTTTAAAATTTAATGCATTGCAACTGTAAAGTGGTAGTTGGATATGGTGTCCTTTTCTGTGTGGTACATGACTTGTTCTATTTTTTTAAAAAATGCTTATTTGATAGAAAAATGTCTGAAAACAATTGCATTTGCATCTTTAAAATGTTTATTATAGTATAATTAAAAAGGTTTGACTTTTCATTCAATGATAATTGTCATACTTCTTTCTGACCTAGCCCTTGATATCTTTAAAATTTTCAATTTGGCATATACCCAAACATTTAATTATAATATATTGATAATGTCAATTTTTTATGCTATCATCTAATTATATATGTATATTAAGTATGATAGTTTGTGAAATTTCTGTATCAATTTAAAAATTATACTTAAAATTATTTTCAAGTATTAAATATATATATAAAAAAAACTTTACAGAAGTGAATGAAAATTATACTCTATGTTTTAATTTGGTTTGTTTTAGGTGGCAAATTAAATTCGTCTGTTTCTAAGATGAAGCACATGTGGTCCCTTTGTTAAATATATCATATGCTCCATGATATGTGGATAAAAAATAAAAAAGAATTTTAGGACTGCATATAGAAAGAGGTCAATGAAGAATTTTTTTTTTTACTTAAAAAAAAATCTACAATGAAAAAATATTCCAAACTAAAATTGTACGTAGTTTAAATTAAAAAGAAAAATATAAACAAAATTTTAACAATTTAATAATACATAGTTGTATAATTGTATAATATAGCATACATTATTTTTATTGGCCCATGTTTTCATCGAAATCCAAGCCGACTACTACAGAGCCCAAAAAAGCCCATTTTATAATTTTGAATCGTGCTTGTATAACGTGCGGGTTGTAAGAAAATTGTATCTAGTTCTGTGCAATCTAATTATAATGAATTTTTATTTTATTTCTTTCTCAATCTTCTATCTCTGTTTGCTTTTTATGGCTTATGAAAATTTTCCTAGATAAGCTTTAATTACACTCTATGTGGAAATAACTGAGAAGAAAAGAAAAAAAATATATAAAAATAGAAGATGGAATGTGTAATGGTTTAATAGAAGATAAAGGAGGAGAAAGAGAGAGTGAGAAGACTTAATTCAGTTGAATGAGGAATTTCTTTCAATTATAATTATTTCATTAACCTTAGTGGAATTTAATATCACTTAAATGTTAAAGGTCAAATTAATCTTGTGGTCTAAAAATATTGATTAAAATATAATCAATGATCATTGATTTCATCATACTTATATTAAAAACTGAAATAATTAATTTCACTTATTAAAATAATATAAATTAATATAATTTTTTAATAAAAATAAAAATATTCTTTTTATCTTGTAGGTCTACAACCGTTTTCTAAATACAAAACTAACATTTTAGAAATTATAAGAGAGGTCTCAAATTCATATTTTAATTTTCTTTTTAAAATTTGAGATGTTTAATACTTTATTACTTATAGTTAATATAGTGAGTTGTTTACTTTTTTTATTTTCATTTATTAATTACTATGTTAATTTATGTTTTTTCTTAATTGTTTAATTATATTTTAATTTTTAATAATATTAAGATGTAAAATGAAAGAGAAATATTTTAAAAAATAAGAACTGGTACTACAACAACGTTAAAATTGTTTTATTATTTAATTATTTTCTATTTTTTATGCGCATCAAATAAATGATCAAATAGAGTTATATAGCACTTATTAACAATAAAGTCAAAATCAATATTTAAATCTAAATCATAAAATGATTCTACCATTTTACATTATATTTATGAGTCAGATTCCACACATAATCGTAATACAATAGAAGGGTAAGTTCGTCGAACAACAAACTCATGTAAATCGTTGTTATTTTTTTTCAAATTTTATAATGCACTATTTGTTCATATTCTTTAGTCAACAAATTCAACTTAAATTAAATCTAAACCTAACTAAAAGTTTATGTAATTAAAAATTTACATTCTTATATGTGTTATATGTGTTGTTAGTCACACAACCACCTTTCATCTAACCAAGTTAAATTAAATATTAATATAATTAAAATTATTTTTTAATTATAAATTAATACATCTAAAATCTAGCTTCAACACACCACAAAACACTGTTAATTTAATGTATAATACAAATATAATTTTTAATTTTAGGGTCACAATTTTTTATAAATAGAAAGCATAATAATAACGTTAGAATTTATTAATTATAACATTAATATTAATTATTATTGTATAAAAACACGTAATAACGTTGTTATTTATTATTTATTAAATAAAGAAATTTATATTAATGTTATTTATAAACATTAAACATATTTTTTCTTTTGATATAAGTTTTTCATTAAATTTTTTGAGAATAATGAATAAAGTTTATTAAATTTTAATATATGCATTATTATCATTTATTTTTCCTTTGTTATTTTATTTTAATTATTTTTGTATTCTCGTATTTTAATATATTAATTATTTTCATACATGTTATTTAAAATCTTAAAAGATAAAATATGATTAATTTATACAATAAAAATCCAATAATTATTTTTTTGGTAAAGCATTTGCTTACTTTACTAACACTTAAGGACTAAAAATTCTTTCATATATTCTTTTGTTTTTTCTCAATAACATGAAAATATTCAGAGACTAAAAAGGTACATGGTACTCTTTTAGTTTTTCTTTAAATTGGTAAAGAGATTAATTTTATTTCAATATACATGTGTTTATATATATATATATATATATATATATATATATATATATATTTTATGTTTTTATAAATGTATTATGATCTCACAATTTAAGGTTAAATAAATCTTTTATGATTTTAATCTAAATTTTGATTTTAACTATCTTGCTTATGATATTTTTTTTTCTTTAAATAAAGTAAAACTACATTAATGATTATTGAGGTTAAAATTCATTTAATGTCACAATTAATTATGAATAAAGTAATATAATTGATTAAATTAAAATAATGCTATATGACATCTTTATGTGATTTTTAATACTTGATGTGAATTTTAACCTCTTAAAATTTTAAATAAATGATATTATTTCCCACTTTTAAAGTTTTTTTGTTCTAATTTTAAATCATCCGTAATCTTTAACAAAAAATATTTAATAAAAATGTGAATTTTAATCAAAATAATAGTATAACATTTATATAAAATTAAATTTTATTTCAATTTGAAGAGGAACCAAATTGTTCAATTTCAAAAGAATATGAGACTAGATTGAAAAAAATAACGAATATCAGGTTCAAATTGTGAACTTTAATGAAACTAGTAGTATAATATTTATATAAAAATTAAAATATTTATCTCAATTTGGAGAGGAATAAAATTGTTCCTTTTTTAAAAGAAAATTGGAACTGAATTGAAAAAAAAATATAATGAATATCAAAACCAAATTGAATATAAAAAACTTATCCTGACAGGTGGCACAAAATTGCCTTGATACGTAAACATTTTTTTTAAAATAAATTATAAAGAAAAAAGTCCAAAAAAGTCATAAAATGACACGTGACTCGATATTATCTTGACACATGAACTCTTTTTAAATAAAATAACACAATAAAAAAATAAAAATAAAAAACACAAAAATAATGTGTAACTGTCATTGTTCATCTGCGGTTAATGATTTAAACAATGTTAGCTAAAAAAATTAAATTAAAGAAAAATTGACGATATTAGAACCGAACCGAAAAAAATAATTATTAAAATGAAATTAGAAAAACTGAATGAAAAATAATTAAATTGATGATAAGTCTAATATTTATAATACATATTTAATATAAGAAAAGAAATAGGTAAATGTTGTCCGTACAATCTACAAAATACACTAAAAGAAATTGTTTTTAGGTATTAAATTATTGGCTAGGTTCACACAATTAGTCACGAAGTAAAGACTAAATTAAAATCTAAATTCAAAATAGAATTCATAGAATCATGGATTAAATATATTTTTGTCCTTTAACTTTTAGAGAATTTTGAAATTAGTTCATTTCGAAACTTTAGACCAATTTAGTATTTCATCTCTCGAAACACGTGGATTTAGTTCTTTTAATCAAATTTTATTAAGTTTATTTGACATTTCAAGCACGTTTCATAATAGTATTTGACTTAACATTAAAACAAAGATGTGTCAAACAATATAAACAACTCAAATATAATCCTGAAACGTGTACGAAACATCAAATCAACCTAACAAAATTTGATTAAAAAGACTAAATCCATGTATTTCGAAAGATGAAGGACTAAATTGGTCTAAAATTTTAAAATAGACTAATTCCAAAATTCACTAAAAGTTAAGGAATCAAAACATATTTAATCCTAGAATCAATTATAAACCTGTTATAGTATTTCTCATTTTCTAAAATAGTTTCTACTAATAATTTAATATATATATTTTTTCTCTAAATCGATTTTTGATCAATGAGATTTTGCAGTGTTATATAAAAAAAAAATCTCTTTTACATAATAAATTTTAGGAGGAAAAAAATAAAAAGAATTCACCCCTTCACTATTTTCGTCCAATCAAAAGCAATATAAACAAAAGCAATGTAAAGTAAGTTGATGTGAAGTAAAAATAAAAGAATACATCTATATTTAAGGTGTATTCTAATCTTAAAAAAAATAGATTATTTTACTTTTTGTAATAAACATAGAGGCTCCGGTGCATATATTTAAAATAAAAAACATTTCTTTTTAGAGAAGTATGACACCGCTAAAATAGAACTAATTTATTATATATAAATGAGTGTAAAATTTATTTTAAGGTTTTATATAATTAAATTAAATTTAAAATCAACTTTTTAACATTATATAAAAGTTATAAGTTAAAGTTAATTGTAGTAAAATTTGTTGTTTACTAGGTTTATTATTTCACTCGCTATCGGACCAATTAACCTCATGTTACAAGTAGGTTTTACAAAGATGAGTTAAACTTAAAATATTCTTCTTAACACCTTCTATGCAACATGATTGGAGATTGGTTCACCAAATAAGAATTTGTGCTACTTTGGCTTACAAGTTAGTTTTATTGGGTTGAATTAAGTTTTAAATTCACATCTTAACACGATATAAGAGTTATGAGTTAAAGTTTATTGTAACAAAATTTGTTAATTTGTTATTTATTAGGCCTATCGTTTCATTCGGTATTGGGCCACTAAATCTCACCTTACAAATAGTTTTTATAGGATTGAGTTAGACTTAAAATCCAAGTCATAACACCTTCCATGCAACATGATTGAGGATTGCTTCACCAAATAAGAACGTGTGCTACTTTGGGAGAAAGTTACAACAAATTGGTCCTTACTTGAGTGTAACGTTTGCTCATATGCGGACATGTGATGTGCTTGAAAGTGGTTTCTGGGGACATTGGTTACATCTTACTTTATGCATGGACCCTTATGGCATTATTTTGGAGTGATTGCTGCATTTTATCTGATTTTATGATATGCCAATAACAGAATCTTGTGAACCTTCATAGCTTCAATAGGTCTCTCTTTTCGGAAACCACAGTAAAATTTTGAAAAGTTAGAGGTTGCTTTCAGTCCCTCTTGCATGCTTCTCTACACTCTTTTGCCTTAAATTTTTTGTTGGTTCTATTCTCCAAACACTACACATGTTACTTCTTGTCCAAACCAATTGCTGTCTGTGACATCTGTATATGGAACATCATAGAGCTAAAGTGAAAAATATGGTTGTGTTGAGTAGCTTTGCTGTTCTTGTCGGGGATCTTTAATTACATCTTGCAGATGTTTTCTATGATGTGAACGTTTAGAAGTTTGATTTGTTTTAGTGTTCGGCTTGTGAAATCGAAAGCTTAATGGTGAATGGCATGGCATTGATAATGACTGAATATGTTTCAGAATTGGAACCAATGGAATGTGTTTTATTTTCTAGCTAGATGTTTCTTTTGTAGATATGCTCCTTTCATGCACTTTGGATTCTTAGACATTATAAAAGACAGGTCAATCTATGGTCAATTAATGTAACAGTATGTGCTCATTTTAACTTTTTTTCTCAGATGTTGTCTTTTGCTTTTGACCTTACATTATGTTTCGATCTTCAATCATCATGATGCATGTGAAAAGTATCCAGCTATAACCATCTATGTCTTTCATTACATGGTTTATGGTAAATGGAATAATGAAATCATGTGCCTTCTAATCTATATGAAATGGTGGTTCATAAGTGAGTTTTTAAATAGGTTAACTTAATTTGCTCTTAGTGTGGTACTTTTCTTGTAATTAAATACTCTGTGTTAAGAATCCAAACGTGAATTTAAGTCCTACATCGATTAGAGACGAGAAAGTACAACGTTATATAAGGATGAAGACAAATAAATCTATCGTTTTAAAGTTGAATTAAGAATCGTGTCAATATCTTATATAATTGGACTCAGATCTCATTGGTATTGTATGTTCTCACTGTATCTCATTCTCTTGGACCTAACACTTTGCTATATCGAAAGAAAGAAGAAAAGCACATTAAGTAAGAGTGCGATAATGTTGGTGAGTTCCTGATAAAGCTTGGCAGTGTGGAGAGTAAGGGGAACATTGAAAAATGGCAAGTGCATTACAAAACCAGAGAACATTACCTGTGAATGTTGGAGATATAAAAAGCGATGTTGTTAATGTGAATGTTGGAGAACGAAAAGCAGTTAAAATAATAGTGTTGTGGTCCCACGATGAAATTAAGTGTTGGGAGTTAGTAATAAATGCAAGTATCCAATTAGATGCATAGACATACATAGGTGTGGTGGCAATACTACTGTTCAATTAACTCTCTTGGATGGTAACCTTGGATTGTCATTGATGTTGATTGAATGACAGAAAAATAGGGTAAGTTTGCGTAAGGTCTACCTACAAGGACACACAACCCTTTTATGAATTGTCAATTTTTTATACACGCTTTGTATCTATGATACACAATACTTCAATTTAGATCATTTGTTCGATGTGTTTGATATGTATATCTATTTAATATTTTAAGAAATTTTACAAATATTTATTAAAGAAATATCTATTTTATATAATAATAATATTTTTATAATAATAATAATTTATAATTTCTTATATTAATAATATATATAATTTAAATTTAAATTTATACAATAATAATCTTATATAATCTTATATTTATTATGTTATTCAAAATTATTATATATATATATATATATATATATATATATATATATATATATATATATATATATATATATCGTATTATATATCATATATGAGCTTCATAAGTTTTTGTATAACACAATTAAATAAGATTATCATAAATTAATTTTATCTTTGTTTTAGATTTTTATTGTGCAACGTGAATCCTATTCAAGAAGATGGATTTGCGAGTTGAAGTTATGCTTGAATTAATTAATATAAATGGTGGAAATGCAAGGAAAAATAGAAAGCGATATTTCTCAATTTTGAAGAGAAAGGTAGGGAAAACAACCTAATTGGCAATGCAATATCCAAATTAGAAAACAACGTAATTAGTTTTTTTTTCTCACATGCAATATACAGTTAGTTTAACTTTTATCACATGCACCTAATTATTTACGTTTCCTTCCAACTAAAAAACAAAAATAATGTTTTGAAAAACTAATTATTGTCTTAATTAAAAAGAAAATTAAACAGAAAAAAACTTAGTTAAAATTTTTAAATGAATGGTATCCTTGTTTCATCAAGTAAAACATATTTTTAATTTCTGTCAATCACATTTTATTTAAATTTAATTTTTCTTTTAAACAATAATTCATATTTTATTTCAACATAATTTAAACTAATTATATTTCTTTTTAAATCAATTTTAAACACAAGAGTGAAATTGTAATTTTATAATTTTATCAATTTTTTTTTTAATTTATCACACCCAAACTACCGACAATTTTTTCTTCACTTATTTTCGGTTTCAATTTTCTTTCCCTTAACAAAACAATATTACTTTCTAAATTATTTCTCCTCAAATCCATATTTTTTACTCCTTCAAACTCACGCCTAAGACCAAACAATGACTTCAAGAACTGATTTCAATTGTAATAATTATTTACTTTTAACGAAATTTTACAATTTTTTTTTTTTGTGAAAAACAGTCTTGAATAATTAGACAATGAAATTGTCTTTCTAAGTATTTAAGAGAGTAATTTGACAATAGTGGGTATGTTCTAAGTGGTTATGAATAGAACATTATGCATGGGCTTTTTGATCATAAGAAAATAAAGAAGAAGTTGAAGAAATTGGTGAAACTAAACATTATGGGTAGGTGGACCACAATCTCCCTTTTGTTCATAGCTCGATGATTATGAGGATCATGAGGACCATATGTAACGTTGTGGACCCAAATTTGAGGACCATGTGTGTCTATCTTAAGCCCAAAATCGGTGTAGTGAATAGGACAAGACAAAATGAATCCCAAGACCTAAAAAGTTTCAATCTTTCTTATGTCAAACGTTTTGGTCATAATTGCATGCATAAACATAGTCTTGAACAAATCCAAACACCCCCAATCATCTTCTAGATTCCTTGCTATATAGCTTAAGCTTAGGTTAGCTTAGCATGAAAGAAAGCAAAATGAAAAATTCAAAATTGGATCTTGTCCCTTTTTTTTTTTCACTTCTTTTCTCTGTCCACTCCTTTTTAGCTCACGACATGTTTGAGGTTTGGAAGGACAACCACCTTACAGAAATTCAGATATAAACGAGGAATGTAATCATCATTATAACTAGACTGTAGTTTCAATCCACTTTTATTTTAATTTAGCATCCTAGGACATAAATAAAATTGTTATAATTTTTTCTACAAGGACAATACATATTTATTAAATTTATATCTTACTTGTTAAAATGTTTTTACCACTTCCTAACACTTCAAGAAAGAAAGTGCTATTTTTTGAGTATTTAAGAAAACAGATATATATGTCATAGGATTCGAAAATAAAAGATGTTCAGCACATGAGGCCTATGGAGAAGGGGATTTATGATTGAGTCACCATTAACCAAGATTGCAATTTTTCATGTACCTATTTGGAATATTCAATTAATAATTCTTCTCAATTGAAATAAATACCTAACCACTCTACTTGCAGTACTTTCTTTTTTCTTCTTATATATATATATATATATATATATATATATATATATATATATATATATATATATATATATATATATATATATATATATATTCCCTTTCGATCATCCAAATGAATCAAATTTTCCAATAAGAATTCATGGTTAAGAAAATTTAGAAATATTTCATACTATTAACTTATATAATTACAGAAAAAATATATTCTAAGATATTTGTTCTAAGAAAAATTAAAGACATAACATAAACAATTTGACAGAGAGGGGACAAAGGTAGCCAAAACAAGGAAGTTGGAGATAAGAACTGAATGACAGTGGACCCAACATGGAAACAACTGCTGAGGTGGCTAAAATTTTGAGAGAACTTAACTAAGGTAACTTTGTTCAAGAAAACTGCAGAGAAGAAGAAGACACAGAAAGAAACATTGTCAACTCCAGAAAAAAAAAAAGGAAAAAAAAAGCAGTGTAATCAAACTGTTAGAGGAGGCAGAGAGAGAAAGAGATCAAGAAAAAGGAAAAAAAATGGGCTTTAAAATTTGAACATCGAAGAGAGAGAAAGAGTGTGTGCAATGGAGAGGAGAGAGGATAAAAGAGGTGGATTAATGGTGGAAAAGTTGAGGGAAGGGGTTTTGGTGGGGAAAAAGGGAGGGCCTAGTACTCCACCACCCACATGGAGACTTGAGCTTCCATCGCAGTACAATGGCAGTGACAACGTTCAAGAGTTTCTAAATTTTCCAACTTCTTCTCTTTCGGCCAGAAAGCTCTGTGCCAACCTCTGGGAACTTCTGCCCCACCAACAGCAACACACCCCACCTGTCAAAATGAACAAGCTTGGCACCAACCTCAGCCGCCGCCGCCGTAACCGCCGCCGTCTCCGCCACCCTAAGGACACAGCTTCCGAAGTGAACAACACCCAATTGGCTGAGCCTCCAGACACCCCTTCCGGTTCTGATCAGGTTTTGTGTTAATTTATGTGAATGCTTATTTTGTTTCCCTTACAAAAGGGAAAAAATTGTCCATTCTTTCCTATTTAACCACTTGTTTTGCACTTGTGAGCTCTACCTAGTTGTATATTGTTTGGAAAGTTGTGTTTTTTTTTTTTTGTTTCCCATGTATGATGTTCTTGGTGCTGGTTCGGAAGTGGTGTCTTGAGGAATTTCTAGCCTTGTCTTTTGTTGTTTGTTGCTGACTTTAACTTCATCACCTCTTGTGGTTGAACAAGATCTTGCTCTCTTTGTAATCTGATTTGGTGGGTAGGGTGTCCCATCTGTTCCACTTAGTTCCATTACACACACACATGTGGCTAACTTTTTTGTTTAAAGTATTATTTTACTAAGTTTCCCCCATCATCTTGTTAACCTCCTTTCTTGATGGCTTAAAAAGGGAAATTTCAGTTAAAATTTGGTAATGGGTTTGGTTTATAACTTTTTTGTGTAGGTTCAAACAAGTGGATTGTTTATCTAAATCTTTTCTCATAAATCAACTCATTATTGTCTTAGATGTGCAATTTCATAGCGCAGCTAGGCTAGATCATATACTAACTAGAAACTTTTCAGGAAGATTGTTAAATTTGTCCATATAATTGCATTCCTACATTCTTCAGTAGGTTAGGGTATGATAAATGAAATTTCTTTCACTGACCGTGACCTTGTACCTTATTGCAGCCAGCATCATCCAGTAGTTCAAGATCTGTTGCAGCATCATTTGTTCGACACCGTACATCAGTAAGAAATGGCTGTGATTTACAGCCTGCATCCCCTGCTTGTTACAGTAGTAGCTCAGAGGAAGTAAGCATATTTTAATCAACTTCAATCTTCTGCATTTCATGTTATGTTTTCATTGTTCTAAAATTTTTATTACTTGGCATGGTACGAGTTTTGCAGTTTGTAGCTTTTAAAATATTGCCACAGATGAGTTTTTAAGGGTGCTGACAATTTTGCATCTCATCTGTTTGCGTAATTGCGTTTTTCTTTGTAGGGAACATTGATTCTTAATTCTGGGGTGTTAGCTCAGTTATATAGGAACATTACTTTTTATGATTGTACCGTGAAACATTTTTCCTAAGAGCAGAATTTGTAAAATCTAGTAGTAACAAAGCAGGAAACAGAAATATTATACATCATATAATAGAAGACATTCTGGTTGTATGTGTATGTCAATAGTGTAACATCTCTTAGAAATGATGCAAATGCTATTTTCTTAAAACAGGCAGCATCATATACATGTGCAGTAACCCCCAAAAGCTCGGTAGATTTCAAAGGTAGGAATGAAGAGTCAAGGTACAACCTTAAAACATCCACAGAATTACTTAAGGTACTCAACCGTATTTGGAGCCTTGAAGAACAGCAGGCATCAAGCATGTCAGTGGTGAAAACTTTGAAAACTGAACTAGACCGCTCTCAGGCACGGATAAAGGAGTTGACACGAGACAAGCAGATGAATAGGCAAGAAATGCAGAACTTAATACAGCAGCTGACAGTGGACAAACTTATTAGGAAGAACAAAGAACATGGTAGAATTAAAGCTGCTGTTCAATCAATCAAGGAGGAGCTAGAAGATGAGAGGAGGTTAAGGCAGCATTCTGAAAGCCTGCATAGGAAACTGGCTAGGGAAATTTCTGAAGTGAAGTCTTCCTTCTCTGGTTGTTTGAGAAATCTTGAAAGAGAGAGAAAAGCTAGGATTCTTTTGGAGAATCTGTGTGATGAGTTTGCCAAAGGAATACGAGATTATGAACAAGAGGTACATTCTCTTAGGAGGAGTTCTGAGAAGGGTCAGATTCAGGTTAAAGGGAATAATAATAATAATAATAGCCTTGATAGGCTTATACTTCATATTTCAGAAGCTTGGCTTGATGAGCGCATGCAGATGAAGCTGGCTCAATCTGACAGTGATCTCATAGAGAGAAATTCAATTGTTGACAAGTTAGGTTTTGATATTGAGACATTCCTTCATGCTAGAAGATCAGTTGATTTGAAAAAATATGGTTACTCCTCACCAAAGGAGCTCACTGAGATTCACCCTTGTGAGCATTCATTGGAGGGTGGAAGTGCACCTCAAAATATGGGTCTGGAAGATTCCATTGATGACTTTTTTGAACCAAAAAGGGCTAATGGTGAAGGACTTCACAAACTTAGTTCAAGCCTGCAATCAAACATGGACAAGAACATGTCATATGATACTGAGAGATTTTTTGTGCATAGGAAATCAAGTGAAATGGGAGAAGACAACATTGCTCTACTGAATGAAGATGCAAAACATGATCAACAAGAGAGTGATAGACCCTGGATCCTGAGAATGAACTCAAGTCACCGGCCAGATATTCTGGTTGGAAACAGTTCCTTGTCATCAGAGGGTGATAAGATTTATCCTGATAGTATTTGCAAGGAAGATTATTCTGTCCACTCTGCAGTTACAACTACTGGTAGTCCTGGAAAACTGTGGAAACCTAAGTTTTCTGTTTCAGATTATGACAAGCCTGAATCTTGTTCTTCCAAATTGCCTGCGGGAGTAAAGGAAAACACATTGATGGCAAAACTCCTCGAAGCAAGATTAGAGGCACAGAGATCTCGCTGTAGAGCCAGCAAAAGCACTTCTTGATGAACTAGAGAAGTTAAGAATGTGGAAATGGGAAATATGAAACAGTGGAAATGGTTATTACAGTAGGACCTTTCATATAATTCCAGTAGCCATCTTTTACCTTGAATAATGTTTAGCTTTGTACATGGTCGAATGAAAATCAGTGTTGTATCCATTATCTGTAAAAGATATTTGATCTCACTGTGCCTACCAAGTGCTGGTGAGTACTACCAGTGATTTGGAATATATGTTGAATTGACCTTATTTTCCAAAATTCTGCTACATAAACTCATGATTATGATGATATTGAATAACAATCCTATGTGTAGAAAATCAGAGATCATAACTTTTATTTACTTATTTTTAACTGATTATTATCAAATTGTTGTGTTTGACTGTTATAAAAAATATGATAACATAGTTTCTTTCTCTGTAGGTTTTTATGGTTGGTATCGGTTTGCAATTGCATTTATTTGCACAAGTGCCATTCAGGATTAGCTTGAAAATTTTCAGTTCTTGTCAACAATGAATTACCGATATTTGATTTTGACAAAGAACCATCTAGAAAATTCATCTTGTTCTTTAATGTTGGAGCTACCCCCTTAAAACTAAATTAATCCAGTTTTTCACTTATTTTTAACTCTTCTTCTCAGTGCTATATGAAACTCTTTCATCTTTTCAATCCTAAAACACTTAAGTTCCCTACATTAACAAATTATGGCCTTATGGTCATATTAATACTATATTTTAATATTTCAGGGTAATATCTAGTAATAATATTTATTTATTTTTTAAATTAGTCCCTGACGTGTCGAAAGAAGGACAAGTTGTGAAACAAAGACTTGGCAATGGACGACAATAGAGGAGGCTACTTCTTTCTACGTCAAAGGAGCAAAAATGCTTGTTCGGGACGAATTCAAACATGGAAGATTTGAAGAAGAAGGATTTATATGAGAGAAATTTCATAAATTAGAGATTAGGATTAATTCATAATTAAATATTTAAAGAGGAAAACACGAATTAAAATTTTTAAGTGAGTAAATTTTATTATTTTAACCACAAACTGTAAGGTCCATTAAAATCTTGTTTATGTAATTCTGCCCTAAAGTAAAGGACTGCCTCTTGTAATTGGGCATAGGGTTGGCCCAAGTGATAAAAACTAAACCCTAAGTTTCCCTAACACACTCACTCTCACTCTTCACAGAATCAGCCGCCACGCCTTCTACTCCGAGAGAGAGCTCTGCTAGGGTTCAGCCGCTTTTTCGCATCCAGTGGGCTCGAACTAATTTTTCGCTTCTCGTAAGTCCATTCCAACTCGTGCTCGTACTTCCTTCGGTGTTTCTTCATGTTTGTTTTTAGCTAGGATTCCGTACTGAGCTTATCTTGTGATCTGCTCCGTTGTTTTTCCAGTTCCTAAGCATGCCCTAGAGCCGTGGTGTCCGTGGTTGCTGTTGAGTTCCTGTACTAGCATATTCCAGGTAAGGGAAGCTAGAACCCCCTTGTTTGGTGTGTTTGTGATGTGTGTATTGTTGATTTAATGATTTTTTTTGAGTTGATATACTGCCATGGATGTTTGGACTGACTGGTTTTCTTGTTTGGGATATGTTTATGTGCGTTGCAGGCGTGAACAGTGGCAAACACTGATAATCTCGCCCAAGCGACCTCACTTCGCTCAGGCGAGATGAGCAGAGGCTCGCCCAGGGCTTTCTGCGCGAGTTGTCGCCCAGGCGACTAAAACTCGTTTTGAGCGAGCAGATGTCTCGCTTAGGCGAAGGGGATCTCGCCTAAGCGAGATTGTGCAGGGGCTACTGTTCTTCAGGTCGAGCTCTCGCCTAGGCGGAGGGGAACTCGCCTGAGCCAGAGTCATTCTCGCTTGAGCGAGACCCTCCAGCCTGAGCGAGGAGCTGGGCGAGGTTGCGTCCTGATGCATGTGGTCACAAATTTGGCATGAGCAACAATGGACATTGATGGTTGGTAAACCAGTGGCATGGTGTTGGTATGAGAGGAAACATTTTACTCATGATTGGTTATGGATGTTGGTATGAAATTTATGTGTAATGTATGTGTAAATTCTTGGCTACTTATATATGTTGGTCCGTGTCAGTGCGTAATTCCTTGGAGTCTCTAGGTGAGACTTTCAGGGTCGCGCTTCAGTGGTCGGGACGTAATTCCATGGCCCCTGTTAGTGGGTGTCCATGGTGGTGCCCCATCTATATGGTCTGGTAAGGATTCAAGGTAAGGTTGCATCCTAACACTCTAAGGAGTCAGTTAGTCTCACTTAGAGCGGACTGACTCTTGTGGTGAGAGTAGCAGGAGGCCCGAAATTCATTAAGGGCTAACCTTGTGGTGAGGGAAAAATGATTCATTATAACACTTGTAACACATAGCTCATGGGTGAGTAGTTCGGGGGTGAGCAGAGGTATCCACCACAAGTGCAAGCATCCGCTGAATCCGACCGGGCTATATGTATGTCCGGATGAGTCGAGTCAAGTCTTGGTGTATTGTTTGGAAGGTCGTAACATGCTTGCGTGATGTATGCATAATGAACTGTGAATATGTATATGATTTTATTAATGAAATGGTTTTGGCTGCATAGTCCATCTGGATTGGAGCTGATGTTTTTTTTTTGTTGGGCTTTTGCTTAGGGCCACGGCCCATGTATTCCATTGACTTGTGACCTCTTCATGTTCCCTTTTACTTTATAACTGGGTTTTTCCTGTGGCACCGTGGTGTGCCTTATGTGATAAAGAGTGAGTTTAAACTTTAGGACTGCGCTAAGATATTATTCTAGTGTAACGCTTCTTTAATTACGTTATTAATTAAATGGAGTGTTACACAAACTATAATACAGTATTGTAAAATATAGTAATAGCATATTTTTATTATGATATTCATTATCATAAAGAAATAAGTTATTTAGCGGAACATAAAGAAATTTTCTATATAAGTTTTTTACGTTTTTTTTTAATTTAAATGTTTTTCTTATATAAAATTTATTAATATATGAACAAAAATTATATAAGGTACACGTCTTAATTTGAATGTTATGTTTGAAATAATATATATATATATATATATATATAATTTGATATTAACAAATAATTATATATTTTGGTACGCTTAATGTTTCTATAAACTGAAAGAGATTTTAGATGAAAATTGTTTTAATACAAAATTCTTGATCATAAATTTTTAGATTAAGTCTTTGAAAATTGAAAAAAAATATATATATTAATGTGAGGTGAAATCTTTAAGCAAGATGTACATGAAAGTTTAGATAGAAATCTTTAAGAGAAACAAGACCATGAGTTTCATTTTTTTGTTCTTTGATGTTCTATAACTTTGCAACGTTATTTTAAGCACTGTCATCGAGATTTAGAGAAAGACAATAACAGTAACCATTTTACTGGATTTCCTTGTTGGTTCCTCAGTTTGATGACATTAATGAAAGAATGATAAGAAAATGTTGTTTGTTACTAAGTCACTGTCGTAAAGCTAACATAAACTTTATGTTAGATTATTACACACACTAGATTTCTCTCGCCTCAATTTGTAGATAGTACGAAATAATAACTCGTAAGAAAAACTAGGGTCAAATATCTATCTTCAAAACAAAAGAAATGGTTAAGCAGAACTTAAACAAAGACTATTAAAAGATAATGAAACTAATAAATGTGAAGCAGGTTTGCCCGAGTGGTTAAGGGGGAAGACTTAAGATCTTCTGCACATAAGTGCGCGTGGGTTCGAACCCCACAGCCTGCATTTTGTATTTTTGTGTTCTTCATTCCTTTGTTTATTTCACTTTTTAATTTTGAATAATGCTAGTTTCTTTTCCTTTTGAACAAATGTTTTTGTTCCTATCACCTTGTTAAAAATACTAGACTTGGTACTCATTGTGATGCTAGGTGGAAAGAAATATATTTACTTTTTAATGCTTTATACTCGTAAATCATTTTGTTATATTAATTATAAAGTACTATTCTTTTATTTATTTTTGTTGTCGTGCTGTTTACAGTTTCATTATATTATTGTATTATTACTTCAGTAAAAAAAAAAATCTTAAGGTAATAGTATATTAATTACTAACTTTTTTTGTACTTCAGTAGTATTATTTAAATATTTTTGTTACTTTTTATAAGCACTAAGAAAAGTGTCCCAAATCAAACATTACCTAATATAAAGTAGAAGATTAGTTTAAAAATTAAAATTACTTTTTTTGTGTATAGGAATGACTTAAGTGTTAATTGTGTTGGCAAATGAAGATTATGATTGGGGTTCACAATTAACTAACTCAATTCAAAATTATATTGATAGAGGATTATAATATCGGAAATACCGTTACTAAGAATATTATTATCATCTAATATATTTAGTAAATACTTACTATTCATTAGAATACTTTAAATTTATTTAATTTAAATATATTTTTAATATACGTAAAATTAGTGAGCTCTGATTTTGGCATTGGTATTTTTTTTAATTAATTTCTAGTCTCTCTAAAACTAAACTATTGATAACTAGAAGGTAATCACTATTGATATTTAAAAATTTGACTGTGCAATAACTTATTTTCCAGGTTGAAATATTTGATTGGTAGATTTTTTTTTTATTTCACTGTATATATATATTAAAATCCGGAATTCTTAATCCACAATTTGTTTTAAGAAGATCAATTCACATATTTTTAGTTGCAGAAAATCAATCTCTGTGAATATAATAAGAAAAATTGGAAAGAACAGCATAATAGTATAAGCATATAACAGAATTATTCTAAATATGTAAACATAATTAATCCCAAATCTTCCAATCATTAATCATATGTTTGTATTCCCACACAAGCAAGCATCACCAAACTGATGCATCATCACACACTATCAACTGCAGATCCTATCAGACGATTGACAGCAAAAGATCCCCAATTAATCAGCTGGAATAATCTTTAAATTAAATTTAATACAATGTTCACCAATCCTTGAACATCAAGATCCTGTTTTCAGATTCTCCAATCAAATATTTAATCCTCAAATTGAATGGTCCAGATTACACATCAAGCCTAGGTCTTGGCCTATATAAACCCAATGTTATGATGTCTCCAAGCATCACAATCCTCTCTCCCAAGTTCTTAGTTACTACATAAATATTAGTTTAAAAAAACCCTAGTTGGAGCTCTCACCACTCCAGTACTGAAGGAGGTGATGGTGCACCCTAGCTGCTAATTCATGGTCACCTTTGTCTTCACACAAAGAACCATGTGAAAGTCATGGGTCTGCATGAATTTGGAGATGGGGTTTCCCTGATCTTTTTGTATTGGAGTGAAGGGAGCTCCGAATTTCGCCTTCTTTATATATTTATATTTCATTTTATCGTTAGTTGTTAATATTATATTAGTCGGAGAGTTAAACTCACAACTTCTTATACTCTCTCTTCTGGTCAGAGTTTCAATTTAAAACCTTGATTTTATATATGTATGCTGTTGTGATGATTGCAGGTGTTATATATGATGCTCCACACCCTTTTCTTCACATCTTTCTGCTTTTTTTTTTTCCTTTAAGTTTTGATGACATCCTTTGTAAGTTTTGATCACATATATGATGTTTTTCACTCCATGTGGCAGGTTAAGAAGATTGAAAACTGATCAGAGGCAAGTTAATTATGCAGTGAATATCTGTGACTCATTTGAACAACACCACTCAACCTTGGTAAGTCCAAAGCGAAGTAAAGATATGAAAAGCACGAGGCATAAACTGAAAAGAGAAAAGTTAAACCAGAGAGAGACGAAAAGCTGTGCACAAGTTCTTTGAGGTTAATATGATATTCAAAGTTTCTGGGAGGAAAGATGTTGAAATCTTTCTTGTCTTTAATGTGTATTTGTATAGTCAAACTTTTCAAACAGTCGAATATTCCTGTAACAATTTTTCTTTTGTAATTGATAATGATATTTATAGGGCTTATTTTTAAAGTTCTCCTCAGAATCAATTAATCAGAATATTCTTGGAATCAACATGTTATTTGATGTTTGTTTTGCAATAAAATATATGTTTTATTTTGGTAGTTTCAATCAATGTTTAAAAAGTACACGAATTATTGATTTGACGAATACATCGTCTCACGACTCTATAGGTTTATTTATTATCTGAAGAGATCTAACTAATAATACTTAAATATATTAAATAATGAATTAATATAGAAAATAAAAAATAATTTCAGTAAAATTTCAAATTAAGAGAAGGATTATTGTATGAAGATAATAAAATAGATGTCATATACATGTTTGGATCAACTTTATGGTCACTACTACGTAATATATTTAATCTCTGAAAGTGAGATGCTTTAGTGAATTAATCCTTTTGGCTTATTGTTTCCTTATTAATAAAGTATAGGATTACATGGTTAATCACACTCGATTTTAAAATATGGAAGAGATTAGTGGGTAGAATAGGATTGTGACTGAGTAAGATTTTTTGTCTTTATTACTCCTAATTATCTCGTAATATCATTCATCAATGTCAACCCATTTTGTAGTGTTTTGAAAGATACACGTGTGCAACAAAAGATGTCAAACAAATAACAAGGTTTATTTTATACAACGATTATTGCCTTCAAGGTATATATATATATATATATATATATATATATATATATATATATATATATATATATATATATATATATATATATATATTGCTTTTTTTATAGAAAATAATACAAGTAAATAATTTTCTTTCATCGTGATTTTCAACAAGAATGAAAATCATCATCATTTGAGTGACAGTTGAAATCATTTCTCAAAGGGGAGAATTTACCAAAATCATTTGGCGGAGAGAGTCTTGTCTTTGATGCTATTGTTGACATTTTTTTTATTGGAATAGTATCGAACAATCACTTTTAAGGCATGAGTTGATCATACAAAGACTACTCTCAATATAAAAAACTTTTAATGTTCAATATTTGTAGTGTTTTTTTCTTCTTATATGTTACTTAAATTTTTGAACTTGAATTTTGATCTTAGATAATGATAAAAAAATTTATGAGAATAACATTAAATTATTATATTATAATAACATAAAATTGTAGTTATAAAATTACATTTATGAAAATAAATTATAAATTAAACATAATTCTTTAAATATTTATTAAAATGTTACTTTACATGATCAAATGTATGCTAGAAACAATTTAATACACTATTGGATGAAATCACATAAAGAAAAACAAAATTATAATTAAGATTATGAGAAGATGGAAAATGCTCTAAAAATCTAAGAAATTTTTTCAAATATTAGTTAGATTATTAATAGATAATGAAATTGGGAGAAAACCATTTTTATGTGAAAAAAAAATATTAAAAAAGAGTAGAAATATTAAAATGTGAGACGTAAAAGTTATTTGATTCACTATAATTGATAATATCTCATTCAAACGTAACCACACAAAGATTTTGATAAAAGGGAAAGTACCTTGGATATGTGAGTAAATTTTGTGGATATAAAATAATCTAAAGAATCATAAGAGATGAGAAAAAAAAAGTGTGTAGCTAAAAAAAAGAAGGGTTTTAACTAAAGAATAAGAAAATAATATATACGCAATTCTTGATCAATGGAGAAACAATATCACCATATTTGTTCAATAAGATACCGAAGTGGATGATTGACTCATTCCACACTAAAAAGAATCGCACACAAATTCCACGTAAGGTGATGCAAAATCTAACAGTCAAAATGCGCGATAGCATTTTTGAAATATTTCACCCAAATTGATGTTGTACTATCTCCTAACAAACGTTAATTTCCCGTTTAACGTTGGCCATAGGCCCAACAAACGTTAAATTGATGTTGGACTACCCTAGGATTGATGTTAAACGGGAAAATAACGTCTTTTGGGAGGTGGATTGATGTCAATTAACCTCTTAAAATTTCACAAAACAATGCCAACTCTCACCTTTCTCTTTCTTGTTTATGCGAAACGTCTCACCGAAGAGTAGCGACGACGCCAAATTCGTAGGAGCAAGTTCTTCCACCCATTTCATTCTATCTTGCCGTTGTGGTACTCATTTGGGCTCACGCTTTTATCCTCCTCGATTGCATTTCACATTACGATTGGTGTTTTCATTCACCATAAACCCTAAATCTTATTTTTTTTATAAAATTCACTAAAAATAGCTAGAAAATTATTCTTTACTCAATTTTTTTGTGGTAACTTCTATTAGGTTGTATTTAAATGTAGAGTTCATGTATGACATATTGGTTATGGATTTAGAGTTTCAAGAATTTATAGTTAAAAACTTTAATTGTCGTAACTTTTGCTACGGATCTCAAATGAAGACACTCCAAAAGTCCATCATTTATGTTATGTTTTTTATGTTTAGTATTTTCACTCATTTTTTCATACTTTACATCTTTAATTAAGATACTCATAGTACTTAAAAAACTTCCAGCAATTTTTGTGGTGTATTGGTGTATTGATTTTCCATGATTTTAGTGAAAGTAAATTTTAGCTAAAATTTTGAAAAGTAAAAGACCACTAATTAATGTTTGTTGTCCCTGCGATGTAAATTAATATATGTTGCATTTATAACAAATCCTAATTTATGTCTGTTATTCATTAATGTCTCCTATTATAATGTTGGACCTTCAATATAAGTCCAAAATAACATATGTAAAAATAAGTCTTTTTTATGTTAATGGTAGAAAATTTTTTGATAGATTTTTCAATGATATCGTACGATCCAAACAATTGGTTGAATGCTTGAAAATCATTTCATAAAAGTTCATTGATATTCAACTTTATAAAACAACTTGATTCCAATTCTTAAATATCTATATATATATATAATATATATATATATATATATATATATATATATATATATAATGTAATAAATTGTATGTACTTTATTAATTTAAATGAGAACTGACGAGAACATGGATAGGTATTAAGATGAGTATAAAAACGAGAATAAAAACAAATGTTTATAAACTCAATAGAAAAAATTAAATATTATCCATTTTTTATACTCGGTACAAAATTTTTTCATCAAAATAAAAAATAAAAATGTGTTCAAACAATACCTATAAAAAACATTTATTTTTCATCCATACATATCCCTCCTCTTAAAAAACTTTGTATCGTCTACGTTGATATTAACATATGCTTTCACTTCATATTTCATATCTACATCAATTTAAGTAAAACAATTCATCGTCTCCTTTTCCCATAATTCTAATGATTTATAAAATATTGTTAAAAAATTAGAAAAAGACGAAACTAATCCGTATTTTATCATCATCTCAATTTCTTTAATCATAAAATCAACTCTTTAAAATATCATTCCGTGTCACATTGATATAGTTAACAAAACGGAATGAACTTAGTTTAAGGTAATGATTAGTCTTTATAATTATTTTATTCTCTAAGAGTAACTAAATTAATAAAAAATATCGTTTTCTTTGCCAAGTTGTTTTACACCTTTGAAAAGTACTATGTGGGGACAGGTTTGACCATATAATTTTTTTTTGAGTTTTAAAGTATATATAGTTTTTATGTCCTATCACTATAATAACTTTACACAACTGGTATCACTGATCTGGCCTATGGTTAAAGTATTTATAATTTCTTATTACATGTCACAATTGCATACATCTGAACACTTACCTCACACTATAGCAAATTAACTTTTTCTTTGTCCAATAACGAATACCAGATGATAACATTACAAATAAATTAATATTCATACATACATATCATATAACTTTCATCAACGGTTATATTATTTATAAATTATATAAAAATAAATTTTATTATTCTGATGTTTCAATTATAATTTATATTAATTAAAAAAATATGATTAAATCATTTATATTTAAAAAATATACATTACGATAATTTCAATTTATGAACATGATATCAAATAAATTAAAAGAAAAATTGAAATTATAGTAATAACCTTTTTAATATTTTGTACACTTTTCTTTACAAATTAAAATTCATAAGAAATATTTTATAAAAACTCGAAACAAAGATGAATCATTTTCAAATAAGTGATATCGGAAAGATTCAACACCAAGTTACCAACAAATTTATATATAACAATATGATATGATCTTTTACCTAAAATTTTAAGACTTAAATCTTTTTAATATATCATTCAATTTTTTCATACGGGAGAATTAGATTTATATTTGAATTTTTAATATATTTTTTCTTTAAATGCGAATTCCTTTCAAATTAAATATACATTGTATCATTTGACTCATTACACATAAGTGAGAGACATTAAATACTCGATTCAACATATTTAAATTAAAAAGTTAATCGTGTAGTTAATCGTGTAGTGGACGAACATGCCATAAAATATTTGATTTAGATTAAAATGGGATCTGTTTTGGTCAGATTTTATCCAATGGTTGGTCAAAGTGAATATTCATATACCCCATTTGTTTTACGATTTTAGATTTTCTTCCTAGTCTATTAATAACAAAAATGGATTCTTCCGATGTATAAAAAAAATTCCAACGGCTCTTGCTACTATAACCGTCCCAACCACGATTTTTTATATTAAACATTTAACCTCAAAATCAGAAATTGTATAGATACTAGATATCAAATAAAATAAAAATAGTAAATGAAATAGGACACATATTTTTATAATGAATTGGTGGGTTCCTTCGTTTCTATGATTTTTTTTAGAAATGAGTTTTTAGTATTTTCACTATTACAAATTTTAATATTTTATGGATTTTTTCTACAAGTTTGTTATAAATTTGTATAATTTTTTTTTTAAATTTTAATTGACAGATAATTCTATATAATTCTATTATATATAATTATTTTTTAATAAAATATAAAATTTATAATTAATTTTACAAAATTTTATGCGAAAAACATTTTGTACAAAACATTTTAAACAAAATTTGATAGTATATTTTTGTAAACTATTATTCATAACAAAATTTTCAAAATTTGTAAATATTTATTGATAAAAAATTTTCAAATACAAAATTTATAAAAAATATGTATTTTTCTACTAACGTGTCTTTCTGCTAAGATTTAAAAAAAATAAAAAATAATTTTGATTTTTCAAAATTCTATTATATTTTTTAATATATCAACATAAATAATTTCTAATATTCAATAGAAATCAATAATAAAAAATCTAATAAAATATCTGGACTCTGTTTTCACGTAAGAATAAATCCAACTCCTATTTATATGTTTGTTCTTCTGCATCAACCTTTTTCTCCTATTATATATCTTCAACTTGCAAATCCATGTGTGAAAATGGAGTGCAGTGCCAAATTATACGAGTTTTACCTTAATAAAGTATAATGTATTTAACAAATACAAATTATTAAAGTAAAATTCTAAATTTAATTAATAATACATAATTTTGAATACAAGTTTTGTCTTATGTGATAATTTTAAAAACTTAGATTATTAAATGAAAGCATAAATAATTTTATACATAGAAGTGCATTTGTAATGAGGTGGAAAAAAGCTTTGAGAAGTTGGAACAAGTAATTCAAAGCTAATAGGGTTTGGTATTAGTGAGTGATGACTCATTATTGAAAAGAAAAAGAGAATTTGCTTTTGACGCAATGTTGTCATGAATGTGACAAGACTACTCGATCTTATAGTTTTCATTATTTTTTAATCATATAATTAAAAAATCTATGAGGCAAACAATGAACGCACTTATTGTTATAATAAGGCTTAAATATATATTTGGTCCCTATTTTTGTTGATTTTATTCGATTTGGTCTTTATTTTCGTTTTATGTTCAATTAGATCCTCATTTTCGTCAAATTGTGGTCAATTGGTCCTTTTCGCTAACGGTGTTTAAATAGTTAACGTTTTTGAACAGTACATGCCACGTGTCAGCTCCTGGTTTTTTTGATTTTTTTTTAATTTTTTTTTAATTTTTTAATTTTTTTAATTTTTTTAAATTTTTTTTAATTTCAAAAAAAGTGTCCACGTGTCAAGTCACAATTGTGCCACGTGTCAATTTCTGCTAGTATTATTTTTTTTGTTCAATTTAGTCCCTATATTCGTTATTTTTGTTCAATTCAGTCCCTATATTCGTTATTTTTGTTTAATTTAGTCCCAAATTTTGTGAAAATAGAACCATTTAATTTTTAAAATTGACATTATTATTACTTATTTTTTAAATTTAATTATAAATTATAATATTTAATTATTAATTGAATATAATTCTTAGATTCAATTGTTAAATAGAATATAATTATTTAAATATTATTAAAATATAATTATTTAAATATTATTACAATATAATTATTAAAATTTTAAAAATATATATTAATATTTGTAAAATTTACATTTAAATTTAAAGTATTTAATATTTTTATTGCATTTTAGATATTAAAATCTAAAATATTTTATATGTAAATGTTAATTTTACAAATATTAGTTTATTTTTCTAAAATATTTTGAATATGTAAAATATTTTTATATATCAATTTTAAAAATATTTTAGAATATAAATATTAGAAAAAAATTAATAATTATATTTTCATAATATTTTAAATAATTATATTCTATTTAGAAATTAAATATAAGAATTTATTCAATTTATAATTAAATTTAATAATTTATAATTGAATTTAAAAAATAATAAATTTAAAGATCAATTTTAGAAAAGATATTAATATAATTTGTATAAAAGATATTAAATTTAGTGTCAGACTAAATTGAACAAAAATAACGAATATAGGGACTAAATTGAACAAAAATAACGAATATAGGGACTAAATTGAACAAAAATAATAATACTACCACAACTGACACGTGGCACAATTATGACTTGACACGTGGACCATTTTTTTGAAATTTAAAAAAATTAAAAAAAAAATTAAAAAAAAAATTAAAAAAAAAATTAAAAAAAATTAAAAAAAAAATCAAAAAAACCAGGAGCTGACACGTGGCATGTACTGTTCAAAAACGTTAACTATTTAAACACCGTTAGTGAAAAGGACCAAATTGACCACAATTTGACGAAAATGAGGATCTAATTGAACATAAAACGAAAATAGGGACCAAATTGAATAAAATCAACAAAAATAGGGACCAAATGTATATTTAAGCCTTATAATAAAAATCGTGGATACTTAGAGCATCACCTTTTCAGCATCTTTTTTCATACATTTTAAATTAATTTCATTATTCTATATCACTGAAGAAATATGAAGAAAAAATTGTATATTATTGAATGTGTATAAAATACAAAATTAATCCTAAAAATAACAAGTATATATATGCTTATATCAATATTAACAATCCAAAACATCAACATATAATAACATTCACAACTTTAATTTCTCTTTCTAACCTAACCTAACCTAACATAATCACTTAAAATCAAAATAATAGAGTCTTGCAAATAACTTAAAATACTTATTTATTTTTATTGCATATTGAAATAAATTTACTTTTTTTTTAAAATGTATTATTTGTATGTGTCAGATTAATTAATTTGAGAATATATAAAAATATATTGAAAATTTAAGTGTGAGTCTAAATTCTATATTGATTAAAAATAAAAAAGTTAAATTATAATAAAAGCCCATAAATCTATCGTCTTAAGATTTTTTATTAATAGCGATATCAATCTTTTATATATGGATTGAATTCATGTTTATTGGTGTTGTATTTTTCCGGTGATCCTTTATCGAAATACTCAACAAAATATCAGTTAGTCTTTTATTAGAAAATGAGAATATAAATTAATTAATTTTTTTAACGAGTGAAAGGGATAAAGTGATAAAGGAAGTAATAATTGAAAAAATGGTGCTTATTGAGTACCAGATTAAGGGAACTCTAAATATGAACCTGTTCTAAAGCACTTTCATTAAGCTTGAATACTTAATCAGAAAAATGAATATAAGCATCTTTGATCAATAACATTTTTTTATTAAGAACGAATGCTTGACGAGAAAAGTGTAAGCATCTTTGATCAAGACCACCTCTGTGTTAATAATTTAATACACAGTTATGTTTGTTTGGATAGAGAATTAAATAAAAACAAAAAGAAATATGAAATATAAAAATAAAATAAAATTTAAAAATATATGTTGTTTTAGTAATAGAAATAGGGAAAGAAGAAACTTAAGAAATTCCCTTCATTAGTTTTTATAAATGAAAAAAATGGAATAAATAAATAAATTATATACATTATTTTTAAATTGATTAAAACAATTTTTTTTTATCTAATATAATTTTTAACATAAAAATATTTGTATTTTTTAAAAAAGAAACAAAAATTTGAAGACAAAAAGTTCCTCGGATTTTATTTCATTTTTTATGGATCTCACAGAAATAATTTCCCTTCTTGCTGTTTTCCATTAAAATTTAGAAAGACAGTTTTTCATCTATATTTTTTCTTGTGGTCCTATCATTCTATTTTTACTGGAGCAAGAAAAATATGTTGGAGAGAGGGAAAAAAAAGAGAAAGGAGAAAATAAATATATGATAGATAATACAATGTAATTCTCCTTTCAATTGGTCAATAATAAATTACCCTAATAATAATAATAATAAATTATTTTCTCTGAAAACAATAAATATAAGCATTAACTACCTTACAAAATATAAAGGGGTAATGGTTTAATCATTCATACTCTCTTCTCAATCTTAACTTTTAATAGTTATTTCACACTTAATTAATTTTACACTATATGAAAGGGTAATGATTAACAACTATATATGGTACGTACAAAATATTTGATAATTTTTTTACATTCTCTTAAGTTTGGAGTTAGACTTTAGTATATATGTACAATTATTTATGCATTTAGTCATTATTTTTTGTAAAAGGATGAACAGAAAGGCTATATGAAAGGGCAATGATTTTGTTTTACATTTAAATATTTTTAGTATATGAAAGGGAGTGACTAAACATTATGTTAGGATAGTGAAGTGAACAAGATTTTATATAAGATTTTAGAATTTTAAATTAATAGGAATGATTTTGAGATATTATTTTATTAAAATGTTGACTTTGCAGATGAGAATACGATATTGAAAAAAAAAAAGATTTTAGTTATAAAAATTTGTTAAATTAAATACTACAAAAAACAGTGACTCGAAACCTTTCATTAAGACGGTGATCGGGGGAGTATGTATTTCATGTTAATTTTATTTTATAAGTTTTAATTAAGTTTATATTAAATTTTCCTTTCGTCTATTAAATAATTAATTTTTATATTTTCAATTGAGCTCATGTCATTTAATTTTTTATTAATTAAATGACATGATGTTTCTGTGTTTGGTTCTACATCAAATTAGTTAAATTGATTTTCTAATACATAATTACTATATATTTGGTTTTCAAATTTGATCCAAGTATAAAGATTTTACGGTGAATGAAAAAACAATCGATTGTTACATTTGTCCTGGATAATTAATATACTTTAAATTTTACACAATTTTGTAATTAACTCTATTAATGTAATTTTACTTTATTTAGAAAACAAAAAAAATTATAAATATTATACAATTATAATTGATAACATTTGTATCAATTATATGAACATTTTTGTCTTCTAACTAAAATAAAATTACATTAATAATTATTAAGACCATAATACAATTATTATACTTGTATAACACTTGTAAATTTATATTATTTTAACTAGTAGAGTTAATTATTTCAAATTTTAACATAAATGTAATAGAATCAAGAATGATTCAGACCTTAAACTGTCTTTTTAAGGCATTGAATAACATTTTCCTAAACTACTATTATGGTTAGTGTGAAATAAAGACTTTTATTGTCTAAATTAAAACGTCCACTAATATCATCACTATATATTAATATAGGTGACCGTTATCTTATTATCTAATATTTTTTTAACTAAAATAATAAAGTCACTTATCATTTTACATTAACCCAATATTGTTTTATATTAATTACAAAACTCATACTATTTAATGTGGAAATAAGTAAGTAGATAACAAAATAAGAGAACACTTATTTCATGCTGTTATGGATGAATACTTAATTGAAAAATATACAATTTTTTAATACTCAATACGAAAAAAAAACTTATCAGAAGTTTAATTTAAACTATCCAAATTTATGAGCGACTTAAATAGCGGTCTCACTTCAATTGGGTACAACAAATCTAGATGGTAATTGCTAGGTATGTCACTCAAAGTGGTAATGTTTAATGTTGTGAAAAAGTTTAAGTGTGAAGTCATGTTTGATTTTTTTTTTTTTTTAATGTTGATTTAAAAATGGATGTTAATTGGTTGTAGTGTTGCACAAGGTAATTAAAATCAATAAATGGTTACGATAGTAGAGGATTCACAAAATCGTAATTTAGTGAGATCGAAACACAAATATAGAAAAATTGACTTTTTTATATATTTTTTTAAATTTCTTAGTACTTTGTAAAAGATTAGGAATATGCACGTATTTTCTAAATATTTGTGAAAACGAGAGATAAATATATGGTTTCTTAACTTATAAATATTCGAGAAAATCGTAATTTGCGATAATAAGAATAGTAAATTTTATTTTTTTTGAAATTTCTTAGTAATTTATAAAAGATTGGGAATATATATATATATATATATATATATATATATATATATATATATATATATATATATATATATATATATATATATATATATATATATATATATATATATACGTGTGTGTGTACGGGCGGAAGTTGTTTAGGTGATTATCTTTTAGGTTTTTGTTAAACTGAAATAATATCAAATAATATATTTTGAATAAATTTTGAATCTCTGGCGGCAATGATTTAGTATATGAATTAATTTGCTTTTGAAAATTGAAAATTCAGACCGTGTATATAAACGATGGTCTCTCGGACGGAACAGAACCCTGCAACCACAGAACCACAGAGACAAAGCCTTCTCTCTTTCCTTCACACAGAAACTGTCTGAATTAGGTTTCCGATAGGGTATCGAAAGGAAGTTGGTGTTCTCTGCACTCCAAATCTGAAAGGATATGATGGTAAACCTCTTCTGCTAGTTCATGGATACCTATGGTTTCGTAACAACAGTGTTTCCACGACATCAAGGGTTTGCATGACCTGGGAGATGAGTTTACTCTGATCTTTTGGTATTGGAGTGAAGGGAGCACCATCGTCTCCTCAAACCCTAATCTTCTGTCATCTCATTCCAACAAGGTTTCTGTTCTTTCGTTCAATCTTCTTCATACATGCTATCGCGTAATCTGTTTCTTGTTTCTTTATTACAAAAATGTTTCTTTTGATAGCTCTATATTATTACATATTCATCTTTTTCAGCGTTGGAATTTTTTCTATTTGTATCATAAATTCATTTGATAGGTGTATATTATTGATCGTTACTGCAGGTGTGATGAATTAATTTGTATCATAATTTCATTTATTGAGATTTTTTACGGTTTTTTTAAAGCCTAAAACAATACAAAACCCTTAAACATGGTTTCTATATTTTTTATTATACTTTTTATATAGGTTGTTTCCACCGGTGGTGAAGGCCGCCGGTGAAGTTTTGTTTCCACCGCCGGTAAAGTTTTGTTTCGTAATTGTGACGCAAGGAGAAATAGTGAAGCTGGCAGAAGTTTATTTAGTTCTTGAATCTTTTTTCTCTACTTTTTAGATGTTTATCTAATTTAAATACTATAAATAAATATTGTTAAGTTTTAATTTAAATTGATTTTGATCTTTTTCCTATTTTTTTCTTAAAACTATTTATCTCATAAACGTGTATTTTAAATACAAACAAATGCAAGCCCAGATTTATCCACGAACCATGTTGAATTTGTCCACGCTTTGTGTAGTTTTCCACAAACTCTAAGATCTCCTCAATCCCAATTTCAGATCCAGATCATGCCCTACGCAAAATAGAAAACCAAAATGGTTTAAAGTAAAAAAGTTAATCAAGATTTAACATTAAACCTAATTAGATCCACAGATATAAAGCTAGAGTGTCAATGTTTGACATGATAAACATATAAAATGAAGTGAAAACTATGATAACAAAATTAAAATTGCTTGAAGAGAAGAACATTAAATTCAAATATGTACTGTTAGAAAAATGAATGAAAAAGATGCTAAATTAGTCTCAAATTTGAATGGAACTCACTTCACCACAAAATAGAAAAGATCAAAATAGCCATGTTTCAAAGATCATGAACACCCTAGTGAGTGCATAATGATATTTGTGGTCACTCACATGGGATATATATGAGCTTTCAATCATGGTCTACAATCACCTCCTTTCAATTTTCATGGCAAAGTGAGTTCCATTTTCATCCATTGAACACTAACACATCTTCTAATACTAGTTTGAGATGAATGAAAGTGTTTTACTTGGAATATGAATGATTTTAGCACCAGTATGCCTTGGATTATATAGGCCTAAAAAAAAGAAAATTGAGTTTCTTGCATCTCGTAATTGATTTAAATTAAATTTTATAATGTATTATTTAAAACTCTTTTTCGACTTTTAAGATTCTTTCTGCAAGAGACTTCAATGAACATTTAATATTTAGGTGGATAAAGTTAATTTTTCCGTAAATTAAGTTTCAAAACAACCATGCATCTTAATTGCTCTTAAAGAGAAGAAATAATAAAGACAATTGCAATTAATATTTCTTCCCATTTAATATTTTTTGACAATTGATTATTTTCTTTCAAAAGTATTGAATGAAGCTCGTGAGAAATTTCGTATATGGAAGACAACTAAGACTGTATTAATTAAACCAAGTATATATAAGTCTTGTAATAAATGTTTTTCTATTTAAATATTAATACCGATTAAATTAACGTAGTAAAGTAAGAGAAAAATAATGTAGGTTCTTCTAGAAATCAAGTTAGTTCTTATCCGATAGTCAAAAGATAAATGTGTAGAGATGTCAAAATGAATTTAAATTCGTGAGTCAACTTGACTTATCACGAGTTTGAGCTGGGTTGGATTGAGCAAAATTTAGTTACACAGGTCTACAATTTCATATTTTTAAATGCTAGAATGTTGCTTAATAATATTTGAATAATTTGAATGTTTAATTAATTTGTTTGTCAAGGTATATACGTTTATACTTTAATCTTTAACCATTATCTTTATAATAATATTCAAGAATTAAGTGAACACTTTGATTCTACTATTATAAAAAATAAATTAAGTCAATTCACTCTCATTGTAAAGCACTAAATATACAAAATAAATTGAAAAAAAAAACAAAACATTTGTAAGTGAGCCAACCCACTAACATATGGTAGGTCGGGCCAGATTGAAGTGACCCTTTTTTAGCTCAACTCGTGATGAGCCAACCCGTGTGAGCTGAGTTGACTCACCCGGGCCAAATTTATTTTTTGATTGGATACCATCCAACAAGTGCATACAAGCTGTATGACCTAAAAAATAATTTGGTGGTGATTAGCAGAGATGTGGTGGTAGATGCGACAGCCAGTTAGGATTGGAAGAATAAGGATGATGTGGTAACACATGTTCCATGTGTCTTGGAAGACAAAACTGAAATTACTGTTGTTGTTCCAAACAATAAAAGAACCCAAAGATCAAGGTTCCCTTCTACTAGATTTGCTGGCCATGAAGTTTATGGTGATGGTGTAATTACAGGTGGTGGTGATTTGGTTCATTAAGAATTAATGGTTGACACAAAACTTATCACATGGAGAGAAGCTTTGAAAATAAGGGAATGGAAGGATCCTATGAGAGAAGAGTTATAAGCAATTGAGAAGAACAAGACATGGAAGCTGGTTGATCTACCACATGATAAAATGCCCATTGATGTGAAGTGGGTTTTCAAGCTCAAATTGAAGCCAAACGGGTCTGTGGCTAAACACAAGGCCAGGCTGGTTGCAAAAGGTTTTTTGCAGCAACAAGAAATTGACTACACATAGGTGTTTACCCCTCTAGCGAGGATGAAAATCGTGAGGTTGGTCACAACAGTTGCCAGTTCAAAAGGCTGGAAAATGAGTCAAATGGATGTGAAGTCAGCCTTTCTCAATGGCCCATTGGAAGAGGAGGTGTACATTGTACAACCACCTAGATTTGAGAAGGAGGGGAGAAAACACCTTGTATATAGATCGAGAAAGGCTTTGTATGGGCTTAAACAAGCTCCTAGAGCTTGGAACAAATTAATTGATGCAGTGCTGGCCAAGCTAGGATTTGTTAAATGCACAGTTAAGTTTGGAGTGTATGTGAAGAGGACAAGTCATGGAAACACACTCACTGTATGCTTGTATGTTGATGATATGATCATTACAGGAAGCATGGAAGAAGAAATTGAAGAGTTTAAAGGGAGAATGAAGATAGAGTTTGAAATGACAGACCTAGGAACACTAAGCTACTTTTTCGGGCTAATGTTTGTGCACACGCATAAGGGAGTGTTCCTACATCAGAGAAATATGCACAAGAGATTTTAAAAAGATTCAAGATGGAAGGATGCAATGAGGTTGCAGTTCTAGTGCTGCCTAGACTAAAGCTGATAAAAGAAAAGGAAGTTGAAGTTGTGGATAGGACTTTGTACAAGCAGATTGTTGGCTCACTATTATTTCTTTGTAATAGTAGGCCAGATCTAAGCTCTGGAGTGGGCATGATAAGCAGGTTTATGCATGACCCGAGAACACCCCATATGGCTGCTGCTAAGCATATATTGAGATACCTAAAAGGTACTACAATTAGGGAATTTTCTTCCCAAAGGAAGATGAGCAAAATGAAGTTGTGTTAGAAGCATTTTCTGACTCAGACTGGTGTGGAGACAAGGTGGAGAGAAGGAGTACCTATGTGTACCTATCCAGATACTTAGATGCACCAATTTCTTGGTGCTCTAAGAAACATAAGGTTGTGGCTCTATCATCGTGTGAAGCAGAATACATAGTTGCTTCAGAAGCAGCTTGTTAGAGTTTGTGGTTGGAGGTAGTTTTGGAGGAGCTAAAACTGGACTACAGGAAACCAGTTCAGCTCAACATTGATAACAAGTCAGCAATCAACCTGTCATAAAATCCTACTCTACACGGGAGAAGTAAACACATTGACACGAAGTTCCATTTCCTTCGTGATCAAGTGAGCAGAGGAAAGCTAATCCTACTTTACTGTCATACATAAGAGCAAGCAGCTGATGTCTTCACCAAGCCGCTGAAGCAAGCTAGGTTTGACAAGCTCAGAAAACAGATTGGGATGTCAAGCCTAGAATTTTTGGATTAAGGGGGGTCTTGACAGTTGTAACCAAAAATTAGTTTTCAGTTTCAGGCTTTGCTTCTGTTAGAAACAGAGCAAGCTAACAACATATAAATACTTGTTCAGTTTCAAATGCAATGTTGTTGAATGAAGAAATTGTAACATTCCGTCTGGATATTACGAATTTAAATAATAAAACAAAAACATAATAATAATACTTCATTTATTTTAAATCGTTTCCCAAAAACCGCGGAAATTTAAAACTTTATTACACTGATAAAACCAAATCCAATCCAAATATTTATTAAACATAATACATTATCAACTCAGTCTCATTATAAAGCCAAGTTCTGTAGTTCAAATAATTACAAGAAAATCCTTAAAATTCATTAAAAAAATGATAAAATGCTGCCATAAAGTTTTCCAACTAGCCCACGCTCTGGCTCTACGCTCCACCAGTACCACCTGCAACATCATTTGCTCCCGTGTACCGCGTACACGATCATCGCCAAACACAGGCAGATAGGGTGAGCTAAAGGAATATAAACATATGCAACAATTCAGACAACCAAAACACACATATTAAAGGAACTCCATCCTTTGGTCTCATCACACATGGCCACCACCATGTAATCCATGTTCTACGTCTTTGGTTGATAATCTCAAGCTATCATTGTTGTCAAACCTACAAGCCACCACTTGTAGAACACATGCGGGAACACTCGCTATTCCGAGCCACAACTCAAAGAATGCTCGTATTACCCTCCATCCTGAGCCACAACTCCAGGAATACTCCAACATCTGACCCTTGAGATATCACCCAAAGTCTCGTAGACCACACACATCCAACGGAAGCAAAACACAATGTCTGCTTCATCAAAAATCGCTTGGCGCTCCACACGAGTCGCCAAGCTCAAAGGCTTCCAGACCGCTTGGCGGGGGACACGTGCTGCCTGGCACCAAGTGCCTCTGATGCTACTATTTCCACAAGCATCGTCTGGTGGGACAACCCTTATCGTCAGGCGCAACACGCTTCAATTCTCTACTGGTTTTGTAGCCATCACTTGGCGGTCAAACACCACCGCCAGACGCTACACCAATACTTGCGCAATATTAGTTTTTAAGCACCCAGAACAAAGTAAAATCGAACCAAAAGCTCGCGTCGCCTGGTGGGTCAATCACCACCGCCAGGCCCTTCATCCAGAAAACCCAGAATTGGGTTGAACAGCAAGCACCGCCTGGCGGTCCAGTTTGTGCCGCCGGGCGGTTCCACTTGAAACCCAGAAAAGCACACAAAAGCATATGCGTCGCCTGGCGGCAGTTCGTCGCTCGCCAGGCGGTTTCTGGGAATTTTCCAGAAACACAAAATCCAAAAATAAGATACGGCAAAGAACATACACAATCATGCTATAATTCATGTAATTATTCAAAAACATAAATAAACGTGGTCCAGCTCCCCTAACCTGGTTTCTTTGCTTAATTCTTAGAATTTATTCAAGTCTTTGTGCACCAAAAGTCCAGCCCTTGACTCCTTCCAACTTGCTTCTAATCTTCTGAAATTGTTCTCTAATTCACTCTCAATCTCCACTTTTCGGTGCAGTCGAGTTATGTCTCCTTAGAGTCCTCCTTTCTCACTAAATTTCCCTTTACCCCAAGTTTCAAGCCTAGTTTTAATTGCCATAATGACTAAAACGAAAATTTGCCATTAAGCTAGGCATAATTATCATTCAATGGCTGTTTTACACTTCTTTTCTCAGCCTCCTTAGTTTCTCTCACACAGCTAGGGTTCTTTTGTCCCTTCAATTTCATACCAAAAATAAATTTGGCAAATAAGAAAGTTTAATTTGGTTCTAGCAAGGATTGAACCCCTAACCATGCCAATGCTAAATCCATGCATAAACATCAAATCAATTCATGTTCCTTGATAATTTCTATAAGTATGAGATTATATTATCCCTCTTCACGAGAAACATATTATTACTAAAATTAAATATTTAAAATAACGCCTAAATGGCATGCATATGATATTCAAACCCAAGTCCTCTCAATCCAATAAAGTACTCTCAACCCCTCGAACTAGTACTTTTTCATGTCATAAACCTTAACTTTAAGTGCCATAAAGGCTCCACTACCCGTATTTATTACATAATTATTTATTTACTTATTTAAATTTTACGGGTCTTACAGAAATAATACCTTTTCTTCGGTGCTTTATTTGTGTCCACTATTATAAATAAAAAATTATAATTAGTCACTAAATTGATTTACTACGACATTAAAGCAGAACACAAATCCTCCACTAAAAACTCAATTCACAAAATCTGTCTTCGCATACATGCTTATATAGAGCTTTCCATCTTATTTAAACACCTACAACAACTTTCTTAATGACTCTGGTATGAATGATGTTGTGTCCATGAAAGGTATCCATAAGTGAATCTTTCTTAGTAGAAACTGAACACTACACCTATAGCAAAACAAAGCACTCTAGACCACAAAGTCTAGGTAATAAATCATAGATATTCCTTTACAAATACCATGTTATTCTTCCTAACTCACGAATGCCCTATTCCTCTTCCATGCTACACCTTTTAATGTAAAGTCTCCACATGGTAAAAACTCCGCAAGACTAAGTATATTCCTACTTCCGAAGATTCCAACAATCTAGGTGTACGATGGGTGTCTACCTATTGATCTTAAACAGTATGGGACAAGGACAATTATTTGATTCTTGATTATGAATTATGATAAACAATTGATTTTGAAGTTGTTAATATATATTATTTAAAGTTAAATACATTAAATTTGTTATTCATGTTGGTTTTATGATTGAACTTGAGTTTGACATGATAAATGGAATTATACTAGTATTACTATGCAAATTAGACTTTTATTTATTTTGAACTTGTTGGAATAATTGAATTACTTAATTAGAAGTTAAATGTTATTTTAAGAAAATTGTACGTATTTAAGATTTTGTATAATTTGTCTGATGTATGAGATTTGGCTTAGTACACTTCATTTAAGAAAGCGTGATTCCTTTTAGACTTCATTCAACAAGTGCATTCTAATGTACTCAATGGATGAGATTTTTGTCCAAAAGATCTCAAACGGAAAACAATTAGGTAATTTCTTAATTATATCCACTCAACAAATTTCATTGCATTAAGATGAATTTACTATGTTCTAATTTGTATGGTATATGAATTATTTGAGGCCACATATATATTTTTCATGGTCTATTTGTGTCAGATCTTTTGTTCTTATGCAAGATCTGAATGGTTTTGATGTTTTTTTGTATTGATGAATCTATATTTTTTGCAACGTGGATCAAATGTTTGAAGAACACAATAAATGTTCCATCTTTGTACCTTTCACTCTTTGGAGACAAGAATAAAGTTACGAAATTTCTAGACTGTGCCACATCTTTTATTGTTCTGTAAGATCTGAATGGTTTGAAATTTTTTTACTGATCAATATATATTTTCTACGAGGTGGATCAAATATTAATATTTGAAGAACACAATAAAATTTGAATCTTTGATGAATGAATGTTTTTTGCCACATAGATGAACGATTTGAAGAACAAAATAAAGGTGAGACAATAAAGTTATAAACTTTCATTCTCCTCGCAAATGTTTTCTTCTTTTTCTTCCAGATCTGTATACTTTTTTATGTTTTTTCTATGATGAATGATTGTTATCTAGCAGATGGGTGATGAACCGTTCCAAGAACACAATAAATGTATACGTTTTTGTCCTTCTCAAGATCTTTTCTTCTTCTCCCAAATCTGAATATTTTTTGTTTTTTTTTTCTCCGAATGCTTTCTGCCAGATGGATGAAGAATACAATAAAGGTAGAAGATTTTGTTCGAAGAACACCATAGGTTATTGTTCTGTGATGATGCAAACTACCTTTGATTTTTACAAAAGTTTGATTTTTGTGGTGTTTATGATTCCCTATTTAACTTTGTTTTGTTTTAGAGATGAAAAAAATATTGAGATGCAAGTGTGCCTCGAGATAAAAATGTTTGATTTTTATTGGCAGAATGAAATAAATGATTACTCAGTTTTTTGAAAGGTTTGATTTTTATCAATTTCCTGTTTTTTTTATGAGGATTATTCTCTTCTCATATGGTTTGCAATTGTTGAAAATTTATCTCAAATTTTGTTTTCAAGATGAATGAAAACTTCAAGGAGAAGATGAAAGAGCTTTTGAAGCACAAGGACGAAGATCAAATTTGAAAGGTTTGATTTTTAGTAGAAGGACTAACATCATCCCCGTGAAATCTTCAAAGAGGATAAGATTGAAGATCTCTTTAGAATCAACGACAAGGCCAAGCATAAGTACAAATATATTTTTAGAAGGTTTGTTCTTCTTTCATATTTTTTAAATCTCAGTTTATTTTTTTAAAATCTCAATTTTTGTGAAAACTTAATTTTTCTTCTACCATCTCTATTTTTTCTTTTTCTTTTGAGATACATTTTTGTTTAAACCATTTATGTTTTGTTTGCATGATATTCAACCCACTATTTTTTGGATTCTTCTCCTTCTTCACTTTGTTCTTCGAAATTTTTTCCTTTTTTTATGCCAAAGTTGAAGTTTTATGATAGTTATAGATTTCTATAACAAAACGATATAAGAGAATAAAATTTTGTTGGATAATATTGTTTGTATTTATTTTTAAATTATAATTTTATGAATGCAACAATTTTTTTTTAAATATTGTTTGACTTAGTAAACTTCATCTAAAAAACCATGATTCTTTGTTTTAGACTTTATTCAACAAGTGCATTCTAATGTACTCGATGGATGAGATTTTTATCTAAAAGATCTCAAACGAAAAACAATTAGGTAATTTGTTAATTAAATCCACTCAAAAAATTTCATTACTTTAAGATGAATTTACTATGTTCTAATTAGTAGAGTATATGAATTATTTAAGGCCACATATATATTTTTCATGGTCTATTGTATGTGATTTATAATGAACCCATAAATAATATATGAGGGACAAAATGAAACTTCAGATCAAGGGAAATAAAGTTTCAATATCTGAAGAAAATAATTGTCTGTAATAAGAGAATTTTAAACACGGTTTTCAATGTGAAGAAAATATATTTTTAGAAAGTTTGTTCTTCTTCCATATTTTTTAAATCTCGATTTACTATTTTAAAATCTCAATTTTTGTCAAAACTTAACTTTTCTTCTATCATCTTTATTTTTTCTTTTTCTTTTGAGATACATTTTTGTTTAAACCATTTAAGTTTTGTTTGCATCATATTCAACCCACTATTTTTTTGGGTTCTTCTCCTTCTTCACTTTGTTTTTCGAAATTTTTTCCTTTTTGTTATGCTAAAGTTGAAGTTTTATGTTATTAGGATTTTTTTTTTACATTTAAATTAATTTACTATTTTTTTTATACTGATCTCCCTCGATATGTTTTTTCAACTATGTTAAAGTAGTTAAAGTCTTTTTTTTTAATTTAATTTAATTCATGGTTACTTCTTTTCTTTTTCAAATATGATTTTTTTTTGCTATCTTTTTTTTAACCCATTAAAGTTTTTATTTTTTATTATTAGGGTTTTTCTTTGCATTAGATTCAACTTACTTTTTTTTTTTCTTTTCTTGAAGAGTTCTTGATCATCTCCGCACGTGCAGTTATGTTTCATCCTTCTTGTTTTTTCAAATGTTATTTAGTGTTCTTATAAATTCTTTTTATGATAGTTATAGATTTCTATAACAAAATGATATAAGAGAATAAAATTTGGTTGGATAATATTGTTTGTATTTATTTTAAAATTGTAATTTTATGAATGCAACAAATTTCTTTTTAAATATTGTTCGGCTTAGTAAACTTCATCTAAAAAACCATGATTCCTTTTAGACTTAATTCAACAAGTGCATTCTAATGTAATGGATGAATGAGATTTTTGTCTAAAAGATCTCAAACGAAAAACAATTAGTAATTTCTTAAATAAATCAACTCAACAAATTTCATTGCATTAAGATGAATTTGCTATATGTTCTAATTAGTATGGTATATGAATTATTTGAGGCCACATATATACTTTTGATGGTATATTGTATGTGATTTATAATGATCCCATAAATAATATATGAGGGACAAAATGAAACTTCACATCAAGGGAAATAAAGTTTTCAATATATGAAGAAAATAATTTTATGTAATAAGAGAATTTTAAACACTGTTTTCAATGCGAAGAAAATATATTTTTAGAAGGTTTGTTCTTCATCCATATTTTTTAAATCTCGATTTATTTTTTTAAAATCTCAATTTTTGTCAAAACTTAATTTTTCTTCTACCATCTTTATTTTTTCTTTTTTCTTTTGAGATACATTTTTTGTTTAAACCATTTAAGTTTTGTTTGCATGATATTCAACCTATTATTTTTTTTGGTTCTTCTCCTTCTTCACTTTGTTCTTTGATATCCAACAAGTGCATTCTCAAACGGATAACAATGAGGTAATTTCTTAATTAAATCCACTCAACAAATTTCATTGCATTTAGATGAATTTACTATGTGGTAGAAGTTAGTATCACTATAGTATTCAACAACACGGTGTTCTTCTTACTCAAACTATCTTTAAATGATAAAAAAGAGACATTGAAATGGAACTTTCACATCTTGTTTCCCAAAAACCCAAAAACACCATAGGAGTTAATGGAATAGGAAGAGTGATATACATCTATAAGGACTAGTGAAAAACATATTCTTTACACATGTACATACATTAAAACCTTGCATGAACACTCATTTTCCCTACAATAATAACAAGATTTCTAAGGAAAAAGTAGATATAAAAAACATCAAAAACACTTCAAAAGTGGTAGTTGAAGCTCCTCTTATCAATCCATTAGAATCTTTGTCAGAAAAACTTTTGATACAAAAACTCAAATCCAACCCGTATAAATATAAACATAACTTTCAATCCAAAACTTAGACTTACATTTTAATTCCCAACAAGTCAAAGGAATTAGTATGATATTCTTACTACAACGATTTTAATCAGAATCATAAACCTGCATGTTTAAGGAGAGTTTAACATATTAGTGAATGCTTTTAATCAAATAATTATTAAATACTTTCTTAGAATATTTTTTTTTTAAAAAAAACTTCTTTGTTCTGTAGGATATATAAGGATTAGCATCACATTGGAGTGTTTTCCAGATTTCTGATTGACAAAAGAAAAATAAAAGCCTACAATGACTTTTTCAAATACAAAATGGGAAGAATAACGTGATGATCGTAGTAGAATATATATAGTCTTTGGAGTTCCCTTCACTCCAATACTAAAAGATCAAAGTAAACTCATCTCCCAGTTCATGCAAACCCTTGATTTCGTGGAAACAAGTATTGTTACGAAACCATAGATATCCATGAACCAGCAGCAGATGTTTACCATCATATCTTCTAATACTTGGAGTGAATGGAACTCCAACTTGGGTTTGAAGCCCTATTTCTAACCTAAGACATTATTGTCATAAGAAATAGAGAAGGGCGGTCTGCAATATCCATGCCTCAACCTCACCTTTATATAGGATGGGAAATGGTTTTGAATAGGAAAGAAAATCTCAATGTCATGGGTAGCACATTTGGTATTAATTGAAAAAACGTAGCTAATTAAAAATCATTTAATGTCATTAAATAGCTTTTAATGTTATTATTAAAGTTTAGAAACGTATACTAATAATAAATTAAATATGTTTTAAGTTCTTAAATTTTAATTTTAATATGTATCTATATGAAATTTTTATACATTTTAATCTTTTAGAAGAAAAAATAATATGTCAACCGTTTACATTAAAAAAAGAATATATTCATTTATTTTTAGTATTTGAAGACAAAAAGTACATCAAATTTAAACTTATAAAAAAAATATAACTTGTTTTTTAACTGATATTAATTTGAGTTAAAAAATATATATTTATTTTTAGAGTACGGAGACAAAAGTATTTCAAACTCAAACATGGACACATTTTTTTTAATAAACATATCTATTTATTTTTTTAAAATTTAAAAATAAAAATATATCAAAAAAGTTTCATAATCACGTATTTCAATTATACTTTAAAATTCGAGAACTAAAATCATAATTACCTCTTCAATATTTTAGTATCAGATTTTTACGTAGAAGTAATAATAAGTGTCCCTTTCCTTTTTGATTGGTTTACCACATTTGATTTACCATTATGTTCTTTTAAAAGTTTCTTGATGAATTAAAATTAACCTTGACATCAAATCGAATGTATTGTTGGGGTTATTACATTTAAAATAATTATTTTTCTGTTACAATCTTTTCAGTGCACTTGATTATTCGTTTGAACTTTAAGGGCCAGATTTAATTAATTCATACTTTATATACAGATCTCATTACTATATTAAAGAAATTTATAGAATTTTCACAAAAATATTAATTACTCATTTATTAATTAAAAAAATTATTAAATGCACATCTCTCTTGTAAAAAAAATAAAAATAACTTTTAAAATAAATAAGATGAATTGATAACATATTTAAAGGAATTAGCATTAACAATCTAAATATTAAATGTTTCATTTGAATTTTTTACGTGAATCAGATAATGTTTTAAATGTTTTAAATAATAAGCCTTTTAAAATTTCAAAAATAATTTGCTAATGTGAGTGCACTTGGGTCGCTATTAACCTATTTACAAGAAAAATACATTTATCATAAGAAAATATAAACTTAGCTTTATGTTAGATCAACTCTAACATAAGAAAAAAAATATATCTTTTACATATTTGAGAGGTGTAAAACTAATTTTAACTTCTTTAATAAATAAATATTTAAATTTGTGCCAACTTAATGAACGTTAAATAAAATAAATAATAAAAGTGAATAAGTTGACTTAACGAATACTAACTAAAATAAATATTAAAAATAATTAAATTAGCATCAACATAATAAAGAGTATTGAAAATATTAAAGATAAGCTAACGTTAGATTAGTCAATACTAATTAAAATAAATAAAGTAATGTCAGTTAAGTATACATTAACAAAATAAATATTAAAAATAATTAAATTAGCATCAACATAATAAAGACTAATTGAAAATATTAAAGATAAGCTAACGTTAGATTAGTCAATACTAATTAAAATAAATAAAGTAATGTCAGTTAAGTATACATTAACTTAATTTTAGTAATGTGTTAGTGTACGTTAACGAGGGTTGCTCAACAGTTTGGGACACCTAAAACAAATTTAAAAAATGAGACTTTTTATTTAAAATTTATTTTTTGAGTTTTTTTATACAAAATTATTTATTAAATTATTATAATTAATTTTATTTAACATTTTTTTCTAAATAAATAATAGGACTATTTCGTTTAATTTATCTTGAAACATTGTTGATCTTAAATAAGTCTTTGTTATCTTTAGTTTTGAAAAACTCATTTCAACTTAAACAATTTACACTGGAATTGTTAATATTATTTTATAAGTTATATATATATATATATTTGGAAAAGAATTTATCTTTTTATATAATTAAGAATGTCAATTGGTTTATCATTTTCCAAACCTATAATTTTTCTTAAGATATTTAATTATGAAATTAAATCAAATCCATCAATATACAACAAATTATTATGTTTTAAAGATTTTTCAAAGTTTAAGCATTTAAAAAAAATGAAATATCTACACATCGTAACACACAAAACATTTGTTCTTTTTCTTCATAACTCCTTGTTGTTATGTAATTAAAGTCTCAATTTTTCTTTTCTTTTGAATTCTTGAATACCCTAATTCAAAATTTCTAGTTGACTTACCTATATATTTTTATATGAAATTAAAAATGATAATATACAAAAACACTACTAAAGATAAATATATAAAACGAATGAATTAAAACAATAAAATCTGGTTCTGGTTGTCAAGAAAATAAATTCGATAGTAGACTTGCAGTATCTTAAAGTCTCAAGTCTCTTTTTCGTTCAGTCTAAACTTTTTCACAAACTTGTAAATTTGTTTATTTTAAGATTAATCGTTAATAAAAATAATTAAAAAAATATTGTTCTTCCAAACTTGATAGTAAGTTTTTTTTTTTTTCTAAACTTCAATTATCTTTCTACAAAAACCTCAACTTTAAATTATATTCCAATTAATCTATTATCCACCGAAAGACTAAATCATAATCTAATTAATAGTTTTGTAAAAAAATCCAGTTTCTCCTTAAGATATATGCAAAAAAAAAAAACTCCGTAAATATAAAAGTACCGAAAAACAAAACTAGGCAAAAGAAACACATTTCTAATTCTAATACAAATCCAAAACAAAATAAAAAATAACAACACAAATAGAAAAAAAAATCACTACAAGAAAAACCGATATTACTGACGGCCAAAATCCGTCGGTAATGGTCAAAATCTGTCGCTAAATCAACATTACCGACGGATTATCGACGGTCAAAAATCTGTCAGTAAAATGTTTGTCGGTAAAATTTTACCAACGGAAATCATGTTTCGTCGGTAACTATCGACGAAAAAATTTGTCGGTAAATATGTCGGTAAATCTGCCGGTAATTACCGACGAAAAAATTCGTCGATAAAATCCATCGGTAATTATCGACCAAAAATCCGTCGGTAAATTTGTTGCACGGTTCATTTTCTTCCTCCTCCCTCTTTCAATTTTTTTTTTCATTTTTTTCGTGGTCGCCATCGTCGTTGTCGTCGCTGCCACCGTAGTCACCGCTGCCACCATCGTCGCCGCCGCTGCCACCGTCGCCGCCGTCGTCTTCTTCTTCTTCTCCTTCATCTTCATCTTCTCCTTCTTCCTTTACTTCTTCTCCTCTTTCTCCTCCTTCTCCTTCTTCTCCATCTTCTTCTATTTCTCCTTCTTTTTCTTCTTTATTCTCCTTCTCTTCTTCTTTTCCTTCTTTTCTTCTTCTTCTCGTCTTCTTATAAGGTGAGATTTGGGCGGGAAAATTTTCACTTCTTTTACCGACAGATAAATCTGTCGGTAAATTCGTCGATAAAAAAAATTATCGATGGATTTTATCGACGGATTTTGAGTTATATAAGTATCAACGAATTTACCGACAGAAAAATTCGTCGGTAATTCGAATTTAGGCGAGAAATTTTTCGCTTCTTTTACCGACAGATTTTTCCACAGGTAAACTCGTCGGTAATTCAAATTTGGACGTAAAATTTCCCGCTTTTTTTATCGACGAAAAAATTCGTCGGTAAATTTTTCGGTAAAAAAAATTTGAATTACCGACGAATTTTTTTGTCAGTAATTAAAATATAAGAATCCGTCGGTAAAATCCGTCAGTAATTCAAATTTACCGACAAAAATATATCTGTCGATAAAATTCCATCAATAATTTCAGTTTTTTTTGTAGTGAATATTACAATCATGTAATCCATTTTTTTAACCCAAACAAGCATTCAATCATGTAATCCATTTTTTTAACCCAATCTATGAATAAAAGGCAAAAAAAAAGAGTTACGCTATCTTTTCCTGCTCCACCTACAAAAGAAAAAAAAAAGAAGGTATGGAGCGTGGTGGCAGGGTAGTGGATCGATGTGAGCAATGCACAGCAAAGCAGCAGCGTGAGACAAATGCATAGGAGGAGGAGGACCAATGCACAGTGGAACGAGAAATGCAGAGAGCACATGAGCAATGCACAGCAAAGCAGCAGCGTGAGACAAATGTAGAGGAGGAAGAGCAATGCACAGTGGAACGAGAAATGCAAAGAGCACAGAGACAAAGATATTCGTATAATTTGTCCTTTTATATCGTTCATTCACTATTTATATGAACGATCATTCTTATACAATGTCATCACTAACACTAAAATGAAAAATGGATATTATAATTGTTGAAGTAGTCCAACCAGAGCCAGCCGTGATTGTTGAAGCAGTGCAACCAGAGCCAGCCGTGATTGATGAAGAAGTGCAACCAGAAGCCGTGATTGAAGTGGAAGATGAAGAAGGGCAGCCATAAATAACTGAAGGCCAACTTGAAATGCAGCCAGATATGGAAAATGAAAAAGCATAGCCACCCCTGATCACTATGTAAGAAGAGAGTTCTTTAGAAATCTAATTTCTGGTTTTACTTTGATAGTTTATTTATATTTAAAAGAGATTAAAACTATAAGAAAATGAGCTATTTTAAATCTAATTTGTGGTACCTTTTGGTTCCTTTAAATGAATATATAATTTATAAACTTGAGGGTGGGAATGAGGGAGATGCAGAACTGAAAAAACTACTCAAAACACTACTAGGATCAGTGTTTGGATTTCTGCTGGGAGGGATAATAGTCATTGTTTCATGTAGTTATTATCCAGAGATTGGTGCGAGAACAACTATTCTATTTTTTTCCAGTGGTGTGATTTTTCTGCTTATGGAAAATTATGAACATAGTTTTATTAAGTTGAGAGGTGGAATACATACTATGGTAGTTGTTATATGCTGTGAAATAGCTATGGGTTTGACATTTATTTGCATTGATCAAATTCAGAATATATTTAACAATTCTTCTAATCATACTCGTTCTTCTTAGTTTGTAACAGGTTTTGAATTTATGTAATGCGTAGTTTTTGCAGAAACACTTTCAATCTTTCCCTGCTCCACTTTCAAAAGAAAAAAAAAGGTACGGAGCATGGTGGAACATCATACGCAGCGTAGTGGAACGATATATGTAGCGTGGCGTGGTGGAACGTCATACACAACGTAGTGAAACGATATACGTAGCGTGGTGGAACGATACATAATAAAGACAAATGTAGCGTGGTGGAACGATGCATAGCAAAGACAATTGCAACGATATACGTAGCGTGGTGGAACGATGCACAACAAAGACAAATGCAACAATATACACAACATGGTGGAACGATGCACAATAAAGACAAATGCAGGGGAGCACAAAGACTTCATATTAATCAAATATTTGTCGTTTTGCGACGTTCACTCACTATTTATATGACCATCATTCTAACGCACTACAATCACTAACAATAAAATCCAAATTTTCACTATGAGTTCAAATATTGTAGTTGAACGTGAAGTTGAAGCATTACATCATGAACATGAGATAGCTCGTGAACGTGAAATGGATGCCATTTTTAATCGTCTTGAACATAATATGTCCTAAACGAGCGTGCAAACTGTGAAGAGAAGGCACGCAAAAAAAATTGATTTAAAAATTAATTTATTAATAATTAATAATTCTATACATACCCATCAATCATTCCCTGTTCGACTTCCAAAAAAGAAAAAAGGTACAGAGCATGGTGTAACGTCATACATAACATAGTAGAATGATATATGCAGCATGGTGAAACGATGTACAACAAAGACAAATGTAACAATATACACACTGTGATGTAACGATGCATAACAAAGACAATAGCAATGATATACACAACGTGGTAAAACGATGCATAGCAAAGACAAATGCAACGATATATGTAGCGTGGTGGAAGGCCAAACTGAACTACAACCAGTGATCGATGTGAAAAATGAAAAAGCACAGTCACCCGCTGATCACTACGTAAGAAGAGAATTCTTTAGAAATCTAATTACTGATTTTACGTTGATAATTTCTTTGTATCTAATAGATACTGAAATTAAAACTATAATAAAAGGAGTTATTCTTAATCTAATTTGCGGTACCTTTTTTGTCCCCTTAAATTAATACATTATTTATAAACTTGAAGGTGTGACTGAGGGAGATGCATAACTGAAAAGACTACTGAAAACAACAATAGAATCAGTATTTAAATTTCTTGTGGACATGACACCAAAGGAATACATACAGTAATTGTAATATGCTGTCAAATAGCTATGGGTTTAACATTTTTTTGCACGGATCAAATTCAGTATATGTTTAAAAATTCTTATAATTATTCTCAATCTTAGTTTGTAATAGGTTTTGGATTTATGTAATGGGTAGTTTTGATATTTGCAGAAATACTTATGTAATGGGTAAGTAGTTTTAACATATGACGCTTATGTAATGGGTAGTTTTAATATTTGCAGAAATGATTATGTAATGAAATAATTCTAATATTTGAAGTGGTTATTATATTTTTGTCATAATCTGAGAATAAGAAATGCTGGCTGTTATATTTTTGTCATATTCTGAGAGTAGAGTAGAAAATAAGAAACACTGATCACATGGAGCAGAAAACGCCTACCTTCCCCTCACGTTTTCTAAATTAGAAAACGTGTGGCCTCTACACGATTTTACTCTTTGACCAACTCTGGCCAAAAAAATGAACAACCCCACAATATATTCATGAGAAAATGTGCAACCCCAACACGTTTTGCCCAAATTCGTAATTTTTAAAAAAAATGTGTATTCTCGTAATTATGGAAAGTGGTTTGCAAAAAAGAAAAACTAATTTTCGTTACGTTTTTTGTCCTCTTAAATGAATACATTATTTACAAACTTGAAGGAAGGATTGAGGGAGATGCAGGGTTGAAAAGATTAGTGAAAATAATAGTAGGATCAGTATTTGGATTTCTTGTGGGAAATGTAATAGTTATTTTTTTATGCAGTTATTATCTAGAAATTGGTTCTAGAATGACTATTATATTTTTGGTCAGTGGTGTGATTTTCCCGATAGTGAGAAATTATGAACATAATTTTATTAAGTTGAGAGGTGGAATACATACTATGACAGTTGTTATATGTTGTCAAATAGCTATGGGTTTAACATTTCTTTGCACTGATCAAATCTAGAATATGTTTAACAATTCTTATATTATTCTCGTTCTTAGTTTGTAATAGATTTTGGATTTATGTAATGGGTAGTTTTGATATTTGCATAAACGCTTATGTAATAGGTAGGTAGTTTTAACATTTGACGCTTATGTAATGGGTAATTTTAATATTTGCAGAAACAATTATGTAATGGAATAGTTTTAATATTTGTAGTGGCTGTTATATTTTTGTTATAATCTGAGAATAGGAAACGTTGACTATTATATTTTTGTCACATTTAGAGAATAAAGTAGAAAATAGGAAAGACTTATCAAATGGAGTAGAAAACGCCTACCTCCACCCACGTTTTTTAAATTAAATAACGTTTGGTCCCTACACGATTTCTCTCTCTGACCAACTACGATTTCTCTCTCTAACCAACTCTTGCCAAAAAATGCACACCCCCACGATTTTTTCATGAGAAAATGTGCAACCCTAACACGTTTTGTCCAAATTCGTAATTTTTTTAAAAAATGCGTATTCTCGTAATTATGGAAAGTGGTTTGTCCAGTACGAAAAAAAAGTCTAATTTGTGGTACGTTTTTGATCCCCTTAAATGAATTCACTATTTACAAACTTGAGGATAGGAATGAGGGAGATGCAGGATTGAAAAGATTAGTAAAAACAATAGTAGGATTAGTATTTGGATTTCTTGTGGGAGGGGTAATAGTCATTTTTTCCTGCAGTTATTATCCAAAAATTGGTGCTAGAATGACTATTATATTTTTGGCCAGTGGTGTGATTTTCCTAATACTAGAAAATTATGAACATAGTTTTATTAAGTTGAGAGGTGTAATACATACTGTGACAGTTGTTATATGTTGTCAAATAGCTATGTGTTTAACATTTCTTTGCAGTGATCAAATCCAGGATAAGTTTAACAATTCTTATAATTATTCTCGTTCTTAGTTTGTAATAGGTTTTGGATTTATGTGATGGGTAGTTTTGATATTTGCAGAAACGTTTATGTAATGGGTAGGTAGTTTTAACATTTGACGCTTATGTAATGGGTAGTTTTAATATTTGCAGAAACAATTATGTAATGGAATAGTTTTAATATTTGCAGTGGCTGTTATATTTTTGTCATAATCTGAGAATAGGAAACGTTGGCTGTTATATTTTGTCATAATCTGAGAATAGGAAACGTTGGCTGTTATATTTTGTCATAATCTGAGAATAGGAAACATTGGCTGTTATATTTTGTCATAATCTGATAATAGAGTAGAAAATAGGAAACACCGATCAAATGGAGTAGAAAACGACTACCTCCCCCGAGATTTTCTAAATTAGAAAACGTTTGGCCCTTACACGATTTCCCTCTCTGACCAACTTTAGCCAAAAAACGCACACCCCCCACGATTTCTTGATGAGAAAATGTGCAACCCCAACACGTTTTACCCAAATTCGTAATTTTTTAAAAAAAAATGCCTATTCTCGTAATTATGGAAACTGGTTTGCCCAATACGAAAAAAAAATTGCGGTACATTTTTGGTCCTCTTAAATGAATACATTATTTACAAACTTGAGGGTAGGATTGAGGGAGATGCATGAAATTTGGACTTGATGGAAACCCAGAAATGTTGCCAAAGTGGTACGCTATTGTGGTTGTGTGGGGCATATGTGTGTACATGACATGATTTGCATGGTCTTGGGGTCCTTTAGGATGGTTAGTTCCAAGTGAGATTTTTCCACTTGAAGTGCGTTCAGCTGCACAAAGTATTAATGTCTCTATGAACATGATATTGACCTTTGCTATTATGCAAATTTTCACCACCATGCTTTGTCACATAAAGTTTGGATTGTTCATCTTCTTTGCATGCTTTGTCATTGTGATGAACATATTCATTTACAAGCTTCTACCAGAGACTACGGGCATTTCCATAGAAGAAATGCATGTTGTGTGGCAGAGTCATTCTTATTGGAAGAAATTTGTTGAACCAGATGCTGATGTTAAAACTATTAGTGATGAGTGTTAGGAAACTATTCTTATATTTTATTTATTTTTATATATAATATGAACTATTTTTAGTAATCTAGTGAGAAATATGTATTATTTTCTTGGTTCTAATTTTTAAACCATACCATGCATGCATGAACCTTTTAGTTGTTCGTTTGAAATTTTAACCTTTTTATATACTATTTTTTATAGTATTGTCTTTTATTTTGCTGAAAATTAAAAACATATTCAGATAAAAGTATATATATATATATATATATATATATATATATATATATGAATTTTTATGGGCAGAGAGAGCGTTGATTCCAATTTTATTTTTATATTTACATAATTAATATATTGTTTTAACTATTCTTTTAATATATTTTATATATTTAACATCTCAAAAATTTATACATTTATATAAAAATTTTGATAATCTTAAAATATTTGGTTAAAATTAGAAATTCAAAAGAAAACTTTTGGATTAGATCAAAATAAAAAAATAAAAAATTTATAAATTTATAATTTAAACAATTTAGGTTGAAAGTGAAATTTTGAATTTTTGAATCTTTATTTTATATAAAAAAAGTTTAACGATAAATTGCATGTTGCATGCAATATTACAATCATGTAATATTGAATCTTTATTGTATCTAAAAAAAGTTTAACGATAAATTGCATGTTGCATGTATATTAACCAGAAATGAGGATGAAAAAAAGACTATTAGAAATTTAAGGGATATAATCTACAAATACCCTAGAAAAAAGACTATTAGAAAAAAAAATAAAGTAATGAGAGGTAAGAGAAGTCATAGAGAGACAAAAGAAGAAAATAGAATCTAGATTAATTATAAGAGAATAAAGATAGTTAATCATTCTCTTTTTTGTAAACAAAATTATAATTTACTAAAAATATGTTTTAACTCATTAATTATCATTTTTACTACTAATAAAAATTAACATTTACTAATAATAATTTAATTAAATTTTATTCTCAAATATAAACATATAATTAATTTAATAGAGTTATATTAGTAATAAAATACTTTTTGAAGGTCTTTTTTTGTTGTCTTAAACATAATTCTGTAATTAGTTTAATAGAGGTATATTAACTAGTACCTATGATGCACCGATACTTCAACTTGGGTCACGTATCCTTGTCTGACACGTATCGTATCCGATACTTTAGGATATTTTAACAGTATTTATCAATGGAGTATCTAATTTATAAAGTCGTAGTACACTACAATAAAATCTTTAAATAGTGACCAATTTTATTGACAAAAAATAATTAGTCACTAAATAGTGACCAAATTGACAACTAAAATAATTTCCAAAAATTATAATTAGTCTCTAAATTGATAATTAAAACAGTTTCAATTATGAATTGGTTTTAAAATTGGTCACTAACATTAGCTACCAGGTTTCGGCTACCAAAATAATTGATCTATAATTAGAAAACTTGGATTCACACATTAACAATCATATATTTATTACGTTTGTAAGAATTATTGTACATTTTTCAATATATATACATCATGTATCTATCACGTATCGTATCCTATTATTTTGAAAATAAACATATCGACGTATTGGATACGTGTCGTATCCGATACATGTATTGTTATGTGCATCTTAGATTAGTACTAAAAAAAATTTTGAGGCATTTTTTTCTTAAACATAATTTAATAAAGAAATATTAGTAGTAAAAAATGTTTTTTTTTGAAGTTTTCTTATTCTTAAGGCCTAAAATGAATGATTGACTCGCTTTACCCTTGAGTTGACCCTAAGGTTAACCTTATATTTATTCAACTTAGCATTAGTCGACACTAAATTATATTATATGTTATAAATATGTTTATATTGAGAAGGGAGATTATGAACCATAAACTACATTTTAGTATAATGGAATTTAGATTTAAAGATGACAAGTCTCCTCATTCATAATTTCTTTCTCTTATTTTTTTATATAAATCTTCTCATACTTATCTCTTTCATTTACTCTCGTCTTCTTCGTACATATTCATTTTTTTTCATCTATACTCATTTTTTTCATCTACATACTAATATATTTTTATTTTAAAATTTATTTAATTTAGTATTGGTTTAACCCACACTAAATTACTTTAATTAAAAATCAATTAAAATTAGTGATGAGTTAGGCTCTACTAAGACGATACTAAAGTCGACTTTAATGGCAAACTTAATTAACAAATAGAGTCGTGAGTTAGAATCATAAACAAGTATGACATAAATTTAATAGTTAATGCTAATAACTTCTTATTTTGTTAGTATTGCTAAACGCATGTTTTCTCGTAGTTACTGAAAAAAAAATTAAAGAAACCACATATTAAAAAATATTCCGGAAAAATTTTATCTTTCCATCCCAAATAATCAAACAAACAACTATTTTCAGCCAGCCACCAAATTGTAAGTAAATAAACGAAGAAACTATCCAAATTGTGATTATTTTATGCATATAGTTCAGTGCAGACAACATACTAATAACTTTTTGAGATTAAACGGAGATAAATTTAGGGTAAAGATTTAAACATATAGTTAATTCAAATACCAATGAGTTCCAGAGATTATATAGTCTTTGTCTTTTTTGTTGTTTTCTATTTATCCACCTTATATTCTTAATTTTCTTGTATGATACTATATTCCTTCATCTTTAACCATGAAAATAATTTGAGATCTGGACAGAGATATAAAATTATATATAGAATATCATATAAAATATAGAAAAATTAACCATGAAACTGAGTTTCATAATTTGAGACCCAGACAGAGATATAAAATTATATATAGAATGTCATATAAAATATAGAAAAATATATAGTAGATGGATCTATCCCAAAGATAATTTGATATTTACTTCTGTGCAAATATTTTACTTAAATTGATTTATGCATGATTATTGAATCGAGATTCGAATCATGAATAACTTTTCATTTATTTTGAATTATGAATTGAGTCTATTATAAATTACAAGATACATAATGAATAAAATTTGACAAATTTAAGAGAAAAAAAGTAAAATAAGAAAAAATATTAGAAACATCACACACACACACACATATATATATATATATATATATATATATATATATATATATAAAGTTAACTAGTTAAATATTCAACCATAATAAGACAACATGATTGATAAAAAGCAAATTACTAATTCCTGTATCTAAAGTTAAGTATTTTAGTATTATATTCTCATTTATTGTCTCTGGAATCAATGTCACTTATTTTTTTTTTTTCTAATATGGCATTTCATTCTCATAATTTTCCTCCACAACTGTATCTTCAATTTTATTTTCATTTTCTTTTGTTAGTAGTATGGTAGATTTTCTCTGTTTATCAACATTCCTAGTTAAATTTATTTAACCTATTAAATAAGTAAAAAAAATAAAAGTATCGTAATATTTATGATCAATTTAATTGTACAAGTTTTAAAATCTCAGCAAATATTCTTGTATATTCATTAATAAAACATCTTTTAGTAGGTAAAGATCTTATTTTTCCACTCATCATTTGGTTTAATATCATATAAATATATAAGATCCAATTTTTTTTTCTCCTCTTTAACCTTTCAAGTTGAAGATTATACTTTATAAATACAATTTTATTGAATTTTATATTTCTCCAAACTATCTTAAATATTGTGATCTCACCTTTTTAATAATATACTCTAACATCGTGATAAATAGGAGACTTTAAACCTTTCTCGTATTCAGCAACAAATTATAGCATTTAGATAACTAAAGAGTTTCTTACCAAATTAAGAGGTAAAATATCATCATGCATTTACAAATGTCTATAATCACAAACCCTTTTTCTTTAAATGTTTTCATTCATGATTTTTTCTCTCTTTATAACTCCTTTCTTTTTTCCTTTTTGACAAATGACAATGATGTTCCTTCTTTATCCTTGTCTTGAATATCTATTTCTTTAAAATAGTCTTGACGGTCTACTTATTGGATTTTTTTTCTCTCTATATCTTGTAATAACTTCAAAAAATGTCTGTAATATTATTTAGAATAGATGAATAAACAACGACTAATTTTGTATTACAAAACTAAAATAAAAGTATAATAATAGATATATACTAATTTAAACAATTTTTTTTGTAAAAGATAAACTTAAGATATTTAAATGACAACAAACTTTTAAACAAAAAGCAAGATTGAAAATAAAGTATATCTCTCATAAAAAATATCATTGTCGCTTAAAACAAAAGACAAAAGGTTTACGTCTTACATTATTACACAAAAGGGTTAAAGTCATGAATTCTACATCAAATATTTTCATTGATGATTTTGTTTAAAATTACTAATTAAAATATTATTTTCATTTCATATTTTTTAATTTCCTGAAAAATATTTTAGAGGACTCATGCATGAAAGGCCAATTTTACTTTACTAAAATAAACTGAAACTGTTTTTCGCAATATAATTTTTGAAGAAAAAATATTTACATGTCAAAGTGAGTAATATATATATATATATATATATATATATATATATATATATATTAGTAAAAATACATGTGCTATGTGCATGTATATTTATTTTTTTATGATAATAAAATTTATTACTATACTTATAAATTTAAATATAAATAACTTTTACACTTTCATTATAGAAAACTACTTTAATTTAAAAATTAGTTAAATTTTAAAAAATTTCAAATAAAAAATTAATTAAAAGATGATTTTTTTAAAATAATAAAATTGTCCAAATAAATATTTTAATTTTAAAAAATAATTACAAAAAGATAAAAGTGAAAAACAAATGTATACACGAAAATAGTATAGATATGATTTTGGGGTTTGAGAATGGATAAGTACTCTTTTAAGGCATCGGTTTATTGTAAAATATTAATTTAAATTTGTTAAGAAGTTAGACATGTTAGAATAAAAAATAGTAATACTATTTCCAAGTGTACATTGACATCTCAAGTGTGTACTCCCTATTTTCATAAAAGGTTAGGAAATGATGAGATACAATTATTTTTTACAACCTTTTACCTAACTTTGTTTAAAATCACCAATAAATATAATTCCCATTTTACATATCTTTTTTATTTCTTGAAAAAACATTTTAAAGGAATCATGCATGAAACACGATTTTTATTTTTCTAAAATAAATTTAAACAGTTTTCGGCAAAATTATTTTTTAATAAAAAATAAAAATACAATATAAAAAAGTCGTAATTTGGATCACAACTTTTAAAAAAAGTCCTATTTAGGAACACGACTTATAACATTGTATTAAAAGAATTTTAAAAAAGAATTATGGCATTGTCGAAAATTTTAAATACATTTTGATTAAATAAAAACCCGTCTTCTTACTAGTTTTTTCTTGAAGTAAATAAGATGATTTCTAGAGTTAGTTTCACGGAGATTTTAGTTAGCAATTACAGACAAGGCCAAACTAGAAACAAATCAATTCTAGGAATATGCATCGGAATTCGTCCATGAAAATTTGAAGACATTTTGGAATTAAATTACTCAAATAAAATTGAAAATTTAGGCAGCGTTCGGACGCTATTGGGAAAGTGGAATAAGAACAAAGCAGAAAAAGATCAAACCCAGCACTCTATTTATGTTTTTTATAAAGCAAATCTCCAAAACCGAAAAACGAAATCAAACAGAATAGACTATTGACAAATTTCTTGGAACCAGGGATGATAAAACCCTCGAGTGCCCACAGCAAAGACCACGTATCATATGCTAGAATATAGGGTGTGATATAAAATTCGACACTTAGAAGCATATTTTGAGCGAATCACTTAACCTCAATCAGATGCAACACTGGGCACTTAAAGGACATTCCTGTATATTTAGCTTTGAAAAGATTACATGTTAACAGAAAATGAGAATTGGAGATCTAAACAAAGGTCAGGGCTACCAACTGGAATACAAGTTCACAACTACAAATGATGGTCAGTGTCTGATGGTGAGCTCAGCTCTAAGGTGGAGGACACCGTTGATGAAGTAAAGACTATCCTCAGCCATGAAAGAGGTCCATGGAATAGCAAACAAGTTTCTATACCCAACGGCCTTTCCCCCTGTAAACACATAGTTGCCTTTGTACTTGCTAACAAATTCCTCTGTTGGCCTAGACCTTGCAGCAAACTCATAGTCAACAGCAAAGCTCACTGATCCCTTCTCCTGCATTCCCAGAAACAGCCCAAAGCAATGGAAAGAGCTTTGCTGATCCATGTTGCAATGTGCTGATAGGAAAAAACCTTGACCACCTAAATGGAATGCCTGAGAATAAACCCGCCCAGATGGAAATAGATTGGCACACTCCTCGCGCTTCAGATCCAAGTACACCACACACTGCTGCCGGGGAAGTTCGAATTCAACCACCTTCACCGGTCTATACTTGTATGCCCTCTCCACAAATCGACGGTTTGAAGAAGCAGAGTCTTCTGCGGCCAGTGCCCGTTGGCGGTGTGGAGCCTCAGCCTTGAAAAATAGGCCCTCCAGTACAAGCTTAGAAGCAACATCGTGGTCGAAGTCAGTACAGGTTAAGACCTTCTTAAGCTTTCGGCAGGTCATGTAAGGGAAGCGAATTAAACGAGCAAGACGGGAGCCCAGGACTTCTCGCCTTTCTTCCAGTTTAGGGTACTGCTGTCGTGACCACTTCAACACAAAATCATATACAGCATCCTCTGAGGCAACCTGGAGATCATCGCTGGACAGTATTGCCTCCACCCCAGCAAGGGGCAATGCCAAAACTTCTTCCTGGAACCTGGACGTATACAAGACTCAGAAAGAAATGTGATACTAAGACCAAAACGGTGAAAAGTGGTAACCATAGAAACAGGTGTTTTCTAGAGAATGGACTCTGTCATGGAAATAGAGAAATAGAGAAAGCCTCTCTAAAATATTTATAACCTATTACTATATGTTCAGAATGCCATTGTAAAAATGCAGAATACTGATAGCTCTGATAGAGACACGCATAACAGGTCATTCAAAAGCAGGATCAAACACACTAGAAGTGATTAACTAAAAGTAGTAGCCACCCACCAGATTCTTATATACAAGGGTACCAATTATTAGATTCAATGAACACACATAGGAGTCTCTCCTATGAATATGAATTTTGGTTCCAACTCTTCCCAGTCTCCAAAAATAAGATCAATTTTAAAAATTCAAACAAAATACAAAAGGTAGCTACAACTGACATAAAAAATTGAATATCAGCACAAACAGGAGAGCAGGATGATGAGGAGTATTAAAGGCCATTCAATACAAGAAAAAGAAAAAAAAAAAAAAACAAAAACAGATCCAGGCAAAGAAACTTCACCCAATATATGTATTAGTTTGTAATGCTTGAGTGTCACATAATATAACTGAAATTAAAATTCAAAGGCAAATACTTACTTGGTTATATCCTTGTACCGACCAGCCAGGTACTGCTTTGCAGCATCAGTCAATGGTTGGACAGCATCGGCCATTAAGACACTAGAAGGAAGATCCAAATAAAGCAATGCAGAGTCAGGTGTCATAGGCATATTCCGCAACAACCGGCTACAGCATCTCATGCATGAAGCAACTTCAAATTTATCAGCAGCCATCAAGACATCGAGTAAAGCAGGTGCTGTAGTAGTAGTCAAGGTGTTACTGTACATAAAATTCAGTAGCTCCATGAGAGCAGCTTCTTCTGCAGCATAGAAGAAGTATGGTGGTTGTAAGCAAACATTTGAGGGAAAAGAAAAACAATTGTACAAAGAATCTAAAAATCGTATTCCTATGTTTTTACCAGAGGCATTAATTCTGAGGGTGACATGTCTCTGCTCAGACTCCCTCATCCCATTGGAGAAAAGCTGAATAAAGTAAATAAACCGCTAAGCAAACATAACTTTGGAAAAAATATTCAAAATGCACCCTATAAAGACAACGATATCCATACCTTATAGAAGAAAGGACTTTTTGCAGCCAGGATAGGCGAACTAATATGCAGCGTTTTAACTCTTACAACTGCTCCTGCAGAGCAATCCATGCTCCAGTCTGAATCAATACTGTTAGTAGCTTCATCGCCTGCATTAACCACACAAAACTCAAACACCCATAGAGCAGAACTGATAACTTCATAGTTAAGAAAAGGAACCAATAGATATCCATATCCGTTTCCTTTTTACATACAAAGGGATAATGTCATACTTTCTGCAAAATTTCTCTTTATTAAGTAAGTCGCACTCATGTTTCAATCATATTATTCAATTAAATTAGACCACTTCATTGGGTAAAATGAAGAGTTCTCAAAAACCTCTATAACTGGGGCATGTTTGATTCCCTTCTCATTTTTGGATTTTAAAAACTGTTTTCTAAAACCTTTTTAGACCACTCAACAATCAATTTCTCACCAGAATCATTTAAGTTTAAAAATTATTTCCAGATCAAGTACTTCAAAAACCAAAAACAACTACGAGATATTTTTCTTCTGTTTTCATCTTGTTCAAGCTCTCCCCAAGCGTAATATTTTTAAGGCATTCAATTCAAATACCAGAATTGGGTTCTTCAACCATTGCAACAGCATCCTCATCTTGGTTTTCACACTCATCCAAATCAGGCTGATTCCCGTTCAAAATTTGCTCGTCTGGCACCGAAGCAATATCCGCACCTGCATCAAAAAAAGCATAGACATATATATTAAGCATACAATTTGAAAACACAGACTTCTACGTAACAATATCCATCTAACATACTCTTTTTAGGCAAAAAAAACTTTCAAATTCACACAAAAACACACACCCAAATTGTATTTCCAATTTTAACCCTTCAGTTGTCCTTTTTTCTAATTTTGTTAAAAAACACGTAGTACGAGCAAAATCAGAACCATTTCTACTTCTACCAGTGAACAATTATTGAAACCCTAGAAATTATTTTGTCCAAACAAACAACAGAAACAGATAGATAGAGGGAGTAACAGAGAGAGGACCGTTATCCTTTTTTATATCCTCCCGGCGGCGCTTGCGGTGGCGCGCCCAGTCGGCAATGGTGGTGCAGCCGTCAGAATCGGGTCGGGCGTCGACTGGGTCAGGCATGATCTCGATCCGGAGAACCCTGTCAGAGAAGTTACTGTCGTTGAAGGCGAAGGCGAAATCGGCGTCGGAAGTTGAACCGCCGCGCGACCACTCGGACTCCATGGCCACAACCGGGTCAAACAGATCCGAATTCGAATCCTTCATGCGTCTAATGCAGAATCGAACCTAAGATAAGGTTGAAAGACGAGAAACGGAGAAAACGGTTTTTCTTTTGAAGGGTTTATTACCAAAAAGTAAAGCGGTGAGAGAGTATGTGACAGACAAAAAACGCAGAATAATAACAGATCAAAGCCATGATCCCAATATTTATATTTCTGAACTTCATCGCCATAATAAACTAGTCTCGGTTTTTTCTTTTTAACTCTCTAAACTTTTATTTATAATTCTTTTTAGTTATTGGGTTTTGTTCAAAAGTAAGTCAAAATTCTTACATTCTCGTTGTTTCTGGTTATCAGATTATGCTAAGTAATTTATATTTATTGAGAAAGTAAATTTATTTATATTAGAAACATTCAATTGGCTTAATTATCTTTATATTCACTATAAATTTTCAATTGCTTATTTATTATAAATTTCCTTAATTATTGTTATATCTCAAATCTCTGGCTGTATATTGACAAAAAATTTACCTTTTATAAATGACAGAAAAACTAAAACGCTGAAGATCAATAGTTATTTTTTGTTCCCCAATTAAAAAATAATTTAATGTTGTAGATTTATGATATTTTATTAATGTTTTTCTTAATATATATATATATATAAAGATATGTTTAAATTTGTTAATAAATGTTAATTAATTTTTCATATTAATTTAGTCAAGTTACAAATATTAATAATTTATAATATAATATTATAAATAATTAAAAACTAAAAATTTTGGACATACAAATTCGAATCGTGTTATAACTGTAAAGATGAAATTTCTTTTTACACAATTCATATTCTTAGTTTAATTCATACATAATTATTGTTAATTGACTTTTTAAATGTAGCTGTTACTTTGATTTTTTTTTCAATAAAACTCAATTACAATTAATAACCGAAAACAATGGTAAACTAAAATATAATTTTTAAATTACTTTTTAACATTAAATATTATTAACTTTTTTTAATAATTTAGTATATTTCACTTATAAAAATTAAAGTATTTAATATATCTTATATTATTTTTGTTGGAGCGATAATCCAAGCAAAAATATAAATATGTATACTAAAATAATTTATTAAATGAATATTATATTTATATTATTAATTTTGTTATATTTATACATCAATATGATTTATTATGTGATTCTTTATTTTTACTTTTTTAGATTATTCAGAACACAAATAATATATATATTTATAATTGTTTATTAATGTATAATTTATTATATAAACAGTGAATATATAAACGTCGTCGGATATGTGTGTTCGATTTTTTAAATTTTTATAAAAATTTAAGTTAAGATTAATAATAAATATATAATTAATTTTTAAAATAATCGTTAAAAGTAAAATTAAAAAAAAAGTCCAAACAAAAAGTTTTTAAAATAACAATTTAAGAAAAAAAAAATTTAAAATAATGATTAAAAGTAAATTATTTATAAAATAATTAAAAATAAATTTGAAATAATGAAATATGGATACAAAACTTTTAGAAATGATAATTAATTGTTTTTATTTTAATTAATTTATCTTAGATATTTTATGATTTCAATATTATTTATCATAATTATACTTTTATTATATTATGTTCAATTAAATATATTATAGTACATTAACGGAAACGTAGATGTTGTCGCACATGTGTGTTTATTTTTTATTTTTTTTAATATTTGTATTATAACAAAAGTTATCAGTATTTGTAAATCGTTAATGTTGATTTGTGCTTGTGTGCTGTTAAAAAAAATGTATTAATTGAAAGTATCATGTATTTACATCATCAAAGTTTTCTTATGTGTTGTTAAAACAAAAACGTATGAATTAAAAGTATCATGTATTTACATCATCAAAATCTACTTAAATTGGGAGATCAAACAAATATGGGTTAAGTATGTTTTTAGTCCGTGAACTTTAGCCAAAAACATACTTAACCCAACAAAGATTGATGCTAAAAAATCTTACTATTTATAAAAAGTAAATGTTTTTAGTAATATATATATATATATATATATATATATATGCAAATAACAAAAATAATATGTAGCAAATGATTGTAAGTAGATATAATAATAAAAATCATAATTTACTTTTTAAGGAGTCTCCTTGATTATTTACGGAATACATGATCCATAATTCGTTAAATTTACAAATAAAAATTTAATATTTTCATTATCATACGACACATATTTCTCTTCAAAAATGATAATTAAATTTATTTATTTTATTCTCTACTATTTTAATTAATTTATCATAGATATTCTATGATTTTAATAATATATACTTCCTTAATATTACGTTCAACTAAATATAATATATCACATTAGTGAAAACATGAGAACACTCTCTGTCCGCATTCTTTACATATGGTTTTGTTAACTAATATCCTAAGGGTACAAATTAAGAATAATTAATAAATATTTAATTTTACAAAAATTGATAATTCATCGTGACATTAAATGAATATTAATGTAATTTTATTTTATTTACATAAATGTTCATAAGTGTTATAAAGATGTCATTTATAATTTCTATGATACATACAAAAAATCAAAAAATAATAAAATTATGATAACATGTCAGATAATCATAATTACCTCCAATAGTAAAATAAATTAAAAAGAGTAGAAAAAAATGTTGAATGATGATAACCTATGATGAGAGAAATTTTTATATTATTAAATATAAAATTAATTTGTTAAAATAAAATTATTTAATGATTTTTATATTATTTAATATGATACCTCATAGTCATTTTCATTATAAAAATTATTTATAGAGTTCAAAATTTAATTTGGATCCTATTGTACTATATTCCTTGACACATTAAAAATATGCAATGTTATATAAAATATTGAATAAATAGTAATAATATTATTGAATATTATTGATACATATATTTTGATGTCGACAATAAGAATTGATAATAAATCTTGTTGTGTGGTGGTAGTGGAAATAAGACTTGAGTATTTCTTTCTTTATTATATATGTTTATTATATTTATTGTTGCTTCAAGGTTATTAGTAAATTGATCAATTTAATTATTTAAAATTAACGTAATTTTGTATTAACTATCTAGATTAATTTAATACAGCTCCATCGATTATAGACTTCTTGTTACAAGTATTTCTTCGATACAAAGGTCTTCAAACTTGCCATTTATGTATATCTTGAAATTTACTTATATTTTCTAAAATATCCTTTTACATTTATTTATTATTTATTAATGTTATGGTTTAAAGGATAAATGAGCATATTTTGAGTGTCCTTTTTAAATTGGAATTGTCATGTATTTGAATTTGTAGGAAAAATAATTCAAAATTTTGTAATCTAAAATTATGGAGTACTAAAAAAATCTTAAGACTAAAAACTTGTAGTACTTGAAAATATATTTTTTTTGTTAAACTTTATTAACTTTATAACGGAATATTCTTTAGAGTTAAAGTGAATTTGTATATAGATATATATAGATCAACCTACACACAATCAACAATTTGATTATAAGAAATTTAATTACTTATTTCTAACTAATGGTTAGATTACTAATTAGACATATCTTGGATATAGAGCTATAATCCCTAATCATGCATTTTTAATATTAGAATTGTCAAAATGAGTTGAACCCGCGAGTCAATCTGGCTTACCATGGGTTTTGGCCGAATTAGATTGAAATTTTTTTACAAATCTCAATACAAGTTGATTTTTGACCCGACTCATCTAGAACCCAACTTATCCAGGTTGAACCCGTGGTGAGCTGGGTTGGCTCACCCATAAAAAGGTCACAATATTGTTTATTAAGTTGAACTTTATATTTAGGTCATGTTAGGTTATTTTTTTAGCCAACACATAAATAATTTGTATTTTTTTTTATTTTGGTTTGTATTTGGATTGTATTAAAGTTTATTTATATTTTAATTATAATTATAATTTAGTTTTGACTGAAAAAATAGAAAAAATAAAATATTTTTTAATTAAGTGAACTCGTGAGCCAATCCGTTTAATCCGTCAACCCGTGGTGGGCCGAGTTAAGTTCAAATTTTTTTGACTTGCTAAAAAGTAAGTTAGATTGGATTGACTCACGAAATCATCAACCCGTGATAGATTGAACCGAGTTACTCGTTTTGACAACTTTATTTAATATTCTTCAAAACAACCATAGGTTGAAGTGATAAGCTTTTCAATATAAAATATATAAACTAAATGTTATTTCTATTAGATTAGTGTTGATCACCAATTTAAAGGATAACAACCTGACAGTGTTGATGATACATAATATTGTTATAACTTTACCTTAGTGTTACGTTAGTTAAATCCAACCACCTTAAAACTACACGTCACATTCAAAACAATATTAATACCAATTTAAAAAAAAAAAACTTTCTTTAATAAATATAAGCCATGTTAAAACAAATTAAAAAATCACATCGAATAATTAAGACAAAACTCGGAGATAAAAAATTTATTAAAGTCATAGAATGAAAAGATATGCAGAAATCAAATTTGACCGCATTTTTTTTTCTTTCATCATATGCCAACGAAGACGTGTATATCTTGAAAACGTGACAAAATATTTCACATTAAAGAATGACAAATTATTATTATTAAATTACAAGTAGTACTACATGCATATACGTGTGTTCAATTTTTGTATGATAAAAAAAACGTTATTTAAAAAATAAATGTAAAAAAGAACAAGAAAATTCTCTTTATATAATATTACATAAAAATATAGAAATATAAATTATACATAATTAATTTAGTTTATAGAAATAATAAAATTTAAATTAACGGTCATTTAGGAAAACAAATGTAATTATTTTTAATTTAAAGTAACATTTATTTAAAAAATACAATTTGAAAGAAAATATTTACAGAGAAAACAATATAGGTATAGGTATAGACATCGATTATTAACTTTTTTTGTCAAGACAATAAAACTATAGACATGCTTATGATTCTTCATATATTCTGCAAATATGCGCAAAAAAGTTGAAGATTAAGAAAATGTGAATAAAAAGAAAAACATTTAATTGTTCCATAAATTTTATAATTAGTCCTCATATTTTTAAATTGGTCCTTTTAAATAATTTATACCACTAAAAATACATTTTTTATTATTGATTTTAGTATACACAATTTTCTTACAAGTTAATTAGGTAATAAGTATTCTACACGGGTAGAGAGAGAAGAATGGGTTCTGAAGAAAAAATTGTTATGAAGAGGTCAATGGAGGAGGCCAGTTATATCTTTGAACTATAAGTCAATTCAAAATTTGGAAATTCTTATATACCAGAAATTCATTATTGACCAGTGCGCTTCTAATTTTATGTTAATCTTATACATTTTTGTCTCTTAATATTTCAATAATCCTCTTCAAATTTTATAAAAATATTCAACAGGAAAAGGTAAATAGATTCAATATTTTTGTACTTAAAAGTCAACCATAAAGATCTAAAATTAATTAGTGTGGACACCATGGTGTTGTTTATTGCTTTATTTCCTACAACCTATTATAAGGTAATTGAGACAATTAAATGGAAATGTTTATTATTTTCCACATAATAAGTATTGAAGATTATTTAAATAGAATAAAATAAAGTACGATCAGTTATAACGATATTTAATATTTGATGCACATAAGATAACTAATTAAATGATAAAACAATATATTATAAATCAAGTTTAAATATGATATTTTTACTGGAATTATATATAATGTGTAAAAAATAACTTTTAATTTATATTTTTACAGATTATGGAAGTTATAAATTATGTAGTTTTATATATAGTTACTTTTTAAATTAAAAATATTTATAAGTTTTATGAAATTATTTTTATGACATCATTATATTTCTTTAAAAACATTTGAATAATACCAAGTTATTTTTTAATTTTATAATAAATAATATTATTTAGCTCTGTGTTAATATGATAAATAAAGAGAGACATTACAAAAATATTTAATTTTAATGGAGTTTTATTAGTGAAGGTCATAGTAACTTATGTGAAGCTCTGAAGAAGAATGACATTTAAAAGTAATAGTGGTTTAAACATAATAAGACTCGATTATTTTAATATTAAAAAGTTGTAATATAAATATAATTTTAAAAACGAGTTTCATTATTTTAAAATACATTATTTATCTAGATATTATTTTTATATAGTTATCTAACTTCTCTCTGAGTTCACCTCCTCTATTTGCCTTGAACATCTAAGATCGTAGGATTGATAATCGTGGTGAACTCTTTAATTTGGATCGATCAGTTTTTCTGTTCGCGTAAGTTAAGTTTCAATGGTTTTTCTTGGTCTTCTTTTGTTTATGTTGCATGTGAGATTTTTTTCTACCTACATATAAGGTTTTCATCTTTTATAAGAGTCTTTGCTAATCAATGATCATAACGATGTGTCCTAATCATTCTTGTGATTTTCTGTGTAGATAGAGCATCTTATAATTTGAAGGTGTGGTTGTTGTCTTAGAGCTTTGGGATAGTTCTATTGAGATAAAGGGAGCTAGTATGAGTTGTTGAAATTTTGTGTTCTTTATTGTAATCTGAATAGTGTATGTGAGTAGTGAAAAATATATGGTATGCTATTCAGTTTGAATTTGTGATCATGTTGTTGATGATTAAAATCGTTGAATTTTGATGTGAACCGATGATCTTAGTAGTTAATTGTGATGTGATGTGTTGTGTTGGATTGATGAGTTATATGTTAAACTGTTTGATATTTGAGTTGTTTGATCTTGATTTAGGGAAAAATTTGAATTTGTGCTTCGAGTGATTGGTATTAGTTTTGAACTCTCTAAAATCATTTTGAATCAAAAACACTAAAAAAAAGATATCAAACATAAAATTAAATTTTCCCAAATTATTGTTTCTGATGTACTTATGGAAAAAATAAGTACTTAAACCTATAAAATTATAAAAAATAATGAAAGGTTACGTTAATTGATCACCTTCAACTCAATTCAAATTAATAATAATAATAATCCCAAAATTGATTATGCAAATCAATAACCCAAAACAATATAAAGAAACAGAATGTTAGAAAATAGTTGAAATTGAAAGAGAGAAGTATACTACTCTTTGAGATCGGAAAAGTATCATATATCCAAGTAAGATTATTTTGTAGAAATGATATTTATACATACAAATAAAAGGATACAAAATCTATAAGAACCTAATAGCAAAATAATTATTAAAATTTATATAAATTTGAATACTAAATGCCTTTTCTAGTCTTTTAAAATCTCATTTGAATATCACCAAATTTTCTTACCCTCTAAGAAAAGTTTAATAGTCTAAACTACATACCAAATCACAATTAATGCTTAAATTATTTTTTATTGAAAACTAAATAATAACTGTTTTTTATAAAAATGAATCTAAAAATATTTTGAAATTCCAATTAACAACACCAACTAAACATTGAGAGAATAAATCTAAAGTCGGTATAAGAAAACAAAAGTTATAACTTCTTTCTTCAAATCAATTAATCATTAATTAATTCGAAGAAAAAAATTATAACTTTTGTTTTTTTATGCCGATCTTGGATTTATTTCTGAACATTTAGTTATTAATTAATTTGAAGAAAGAAGTTATAACTTTTGTTTTCTTATGTCGTTCTTGAATTTCCTGTTTGAACGTTTAGTTGACGTTGTTAATTGGAATTTCAAAACATTTTGAGATTAATTTTTATAAAAAACAGTCATTATCTAGTTTTCAATAAAAAAAATTTAAAAATTAATTGTGTTTTGGTATTTAGTTTAGACTATTAAGATTTTCTCAAAACTTTAATTAAATGACACTCAAAATTGAAAGTTATTTTTGTCTCAAATTTTAATATATATTTTTTTAAACTTTTGATATATTTTTGTTCATGAATCTTAAAAATGATAAATATAAATAGTCATTTTAATTAAATAATATTTTTTTATATATTAAATAATATTTAAGACAACATTTGAGTTAAAATAATATAAATAATTCAAATGCAAATTAAAATATCATTTCACATGCTGATAAAATTTAAAGTAATTAAGTTAATAGAATTATAATTATTTAATTTTTTATTTTAAGAATTAAATTTTATCAAAATGGTAAAAACAAATTTCTATTTTATGTTAAAATTTAGAAATTAAAAAATATTTAATATATATATATATATATATATATATATATATATATATATATATATATATATATATATATATATATATGTTAAAATAAATCCAACACCAACTAAACGTTGAGAATATAAATTCAAGGTTGGCATAAAAAATAAAAGTTATAACTTCTTTCTTCAAATCAATTAAGGTTGGCATAAGAAAATAAAAGTTACAACTTTTGTTTTCTTATGCCAACTTTTGTTTTTTTATGCCGATCTTGGATTTATTGTCTATATATTTAATTATTAATTAATTTAAAGAAAGAAGTTATAATTTTTGTTTTCTTATGTCGTCCTTGTATTTATTGTCTCAACGTTTAGTTGGTGTTGTTAATTGAAATTTCAAAACATTTTGAGATTAATTTTTATAAAAAACAATATTTTTTAGTTTTCAATAAAAAATAATTTAAACATTAATTGTGTTTTTGTATTTAGTTTAGATTATTAGGATTTTCTTAAAACTTTAATTAAATTACACTCAAAATTGAAAGTTACTTTTGTCTCAAACTTTAATATATTTTTTTAAAACTTTTGATATATTTTTGTTCTTGAACCTTAAAAATTATAAATATAAATAGTCATTTTAATTAAATAATAATATTTTTTATATATTAAATAATATTTTAGATAACATTTGAGTTAAAATATATCAAATAATGTAAATAATTTAAAGGCAAATTAAAATATCATTTCACATGTTGATAAAATTTAAAGTAATCAAGTTAATAGAATTATAATTATTTAATTTTTTAGTTTAAGAATTAAATTTTATCAAAATGATAAAAATAAAATTCAATTTTATGTTAAAATTTAGAAATTAAAAAATATTTAATATATATATATATATATATTAAAATAAATTCAACACCAACTAAACGTTGAGACAATAAATCCAATGTTGGCATAAAAAAACAAAAGTTATAACTTCTTTCTTCAAATCAATTAAGGTCTGCATAAGAAAACAAAATTTATAATTTCTATCTTCAAATCAATTATTGATTAATTGATTTGAAGAAAAAAGTTATAACTTTTGTTTTCTTATGCCGACCTTGAATTTATTGTCTATACGTTTAGTTATTAATTAATTTAAAGAAAGAAGTTATAACTTTTTGTTTTCTTATGCCGTCCTTGAATTTATTGTCTCAACGTTTAGTTGGTGTTTTTAATTGAAATTTCAAAACATTTTGAGATTAATTTTTATAAAAACAATATTTTTTAGTTTTCAATAAAAAATAATTTAAACATTAATTGTGTTTTGGTATTTAGTTTAGACTATTAGGATTTTCTTAAAACTTTTATTAAATTACACTCAAAATTGAAAGTTATTTTTGTCTCAAATTTTAATATATTTTTTTAAAACTTTTGATATATTTTTGTTCTTGAACCTTAAAAATGATAAATATAAATAGTCATTTTAATTAAATAATAATATTTTTTTATATATTAAATAATATTTTAGATAACATTTGAGTTAAAATATATTAAATGAAAATAATTCAAAGGCAAATTAAAATATCATTTCATATGTTGATAAAATTTAAAGTAATTAAGTTAATAGAATTATAATTATTTAATTTTTTAGTTTAAGAATTAAATTTTATCAAAATGATAAAAACAAATTTCAATTTTACGTTAAAATTTAGAAATTAAAAAATATTTAATATATATATATATATATATATATATATAAATATTAAAATAAATCCAACACCAACTAAACATTGAGACAATAAATCCAATGTTGGCATAAAAAAACAAAAGTTATAACTTCTTTCTTCAAATCAATTAAGGTTTGCATAAGAAAACAAAATTTATAACTTCTTTCTTCAAATCAATTATTGATTAATTGATTTGAAGAAAAAAGTTATAACTTTTGTTTTCTTATGCCGACCTTGAATTTATTGTCTATACATTTAGTTATTAATTAATTTAAAGAAAAAAGTTATAACTTTTGTTTTCTGATGCCGTTCTTGGATTTATTGTCTCAACGTTTAGTTGGTGTTGTTAATTGAAATTTCAAAACATTTTGAGATTAATTTTTATAAAAACAATATTTTTTAGTTTTCAATAAAAAATAATTTAAACATTAATTGCGTTTTGGTATTTAGTTTAGACTATTAGGATTTTCTTAAAACTTTAACTAAATTACACTCAAATTGAAAGTTATTTTTGTCTCAAATTTTAATATATTTTTTTAAAAATTTTGATATATTTTTGTTCTTGAACCTTAAAAATGATAAATATAAATAGTCATTTTAATTAAATAATAATATTTTTTTATATATTAAATAATATTTTAGATAACATTTGAGTTAAAATATATCAAATAATGTAAATAATTCAAAGGCAAATTAAAATATCATTTCACATGTTGATAAAATTTAAAGTAATTTAGTTAATAGAATTATAATTATTTAATTTTTTAGTTTAAGAATTAAATTTTATCAAAATGATAAAATCAAATTTCAATTTTACGTTAAAATTTAGAAATTAAAAAATATTTAATATATATATATATATATATATATATATATATATTAAAATAAATCCAACACCAACTAAACGTTGAGACAATAAATCAAAGGTTGGCATAAAAAAACAAAAGTTAAAGTTATAACTTCTTTCTTCAAATCAATTAAGGTCGACATAAGAAAACAAAAGTTATAACTTCTTTCTTCAAATCAATTAATGATTAACTGATTTGAAGAAAAAAGTTATAACTTTTGATTTCTTATGCCGACCTTGGATTCATTGTCTAAAAGTTTGGTTATTAATTAATTTGAAGAAAGAAGTTATAACTTTTGTTTTCTTTAGACATGTCAAAGTGAGTCAACCCAGCCCACACGGGTTGGCTCACCACGAGTCGGGTTGAAAATGAGTTAACCCAACTCGGCTCACTTTATGGTGAGCCAGAAATTTTGTAACTCGGCTCAACTCACCACGGGTTGGTGGGTTAAGTGGGTTGGCTCACCAACTCACCTAAAAAAAATTATTTATTTATTAGTATTCAAATATTTAAATAAATTTTAAGTAACCCATGAGATGACAATCATAGTAAAATCAAGAACCAATGTCTTGATATGCTCACCACCAATATATGAAGAATTGTGACCCATTTTGACATCTCTAGTTTTCTTATGCCATCCTTGGATTGATTGTCTAAACGTTTAGTTGGTGTTGTTAATTGGAATTTTAAAACATTTTGAGATTAATTTTTTATAAAATACAATCATTTTTTAGTTTTCAATAAAAAATAATTTAAACATTAATTATGTTTTGGTATTTAGTCTAGACTATTAGGATTTTCTTAAAACTTTAATTAAATTACACTCAAAATTGAAAGTTATTTTTGTCTCAAATTTTAATAAATTTTTATTTTTAAACTTTTGATATATTTTTGTTTTTGAACCTTAAAAATATAAATATAAATAGTCATTTTAATTAAATAATATTATTTTTTTATATATAAAATAGTATTTTAGATGACATTTGAGTTTAAATAACTTAAAATATCATTTCACATGCTGATAAAATTTAAGGTAATTAAGTTAATAGAATTATAATTATATAATATTTTAGTTTAAGAATTAAATTTTATCAAAATGATAAAAACAAATTTAAATTTTACGTTAAAATTTATAAATTTAAAATATTTAATATATATATTAGATATATCATGATGCAACTCCATGGATGGGGAAGAATCATCTCATGGTTTGAGTTGTGTTTGGATTTTGCAACGTGAAATTATTAATTAGATATATTTTCAATTATACTTCATGTATCATCATATATTGTTTAAATTAGTGGGATACTAGCACCAAGTTTCTCCAATTATTGAAAACCGAGTACATAAATAAATATAGAAGATAAAGCCGCGTTGAAACGTTTTTAATCTTTTAAATAACAGTAAAATACGATAAATGTACCAGAGTAAGGAAAACCCCAAACAAAGTCCACCATCATCTGATAAATGTAATAGGTGTTTGACAGATACAAAGCATGCAGCAGCAACACTATTTTTTCTGTTGATTACAGAATGTTGTACAATAGTGTGATAAAAATTCACAACAGTTTGGTAAATAACTAAATTTACAATTCTTTAACATCTGAGAAGGATTAAACTTCAGTTTAAAATACTACAATATTCTGCAACATTATTTTTTCAAAATTGCTACTCTTATATTATATACGGTTCCGACAAGTGAGTCTAAGTTACACATCGATTAAAAATGACAAAGTAGAACATTATATAAGAACAAACATCCATCAATTCATTGTCTTAAGATTTTGGGTTGAGAGTGATGTCAATACCTTATATGATTAAATTTAGGTCGATGATTAAAAACTAACTCAAATTTTGTCATTAGACTTCGGATCGGAAAAATATAATTCATGTTTATGCTCTCAATTACATAATTCATTCATATACAACTTTCCGATAAGGACCAACGTTTAGAAAAAAGAACTTTACAAGTTTATGGTTCACAAGTTGAATTCTGCGATTCAAGATATGTTGAAAACATGACTCCTAGCACAGTATTTCCAAATGCAAGCCCAGATTAATCTACGCACCATTTTGAATCTGTCTATGTTTTGTATAGTTTTACGAAGCAAATAATATTTCAGATACGTTACAAAGGGGACAATATCTCAAATACACGAGAATTGACAACAATTCTATAACTAGAACCGAGATCGGAACAATATGATTCATGTTTATGCTGTCAGTTACACAATTCATTCATATACAACTTTCTGATAAGGACCAACATTTAGAAAAAACTTTACAAGTTTAAGGTTCACACGTTTTGATTTCTGCAATTCAAGATATGTTGAAGCTGGCAGAAGTTTATTTAGTTCTTGAATCTTTTTTCTCTACTTTTTAGATGTTTATCTAATTTAAATACTATAAATAAATATTGTTAAGTTTTAATTTAAATTGATTTTGATCTTTTTCCTATTTTTTTCTTAAAACTACTTATCTCATAAACGTGTATTTTAAATACAAACAAATGCAAGCCCAGATTTATCCACGAACCATGTTGAATTTGTCCACGCTTTGTGTAGTTTTCAACAAACTCTAAGATCTCCTCAATCCCAATTTCAGATCCAGATCATGCCCTAAACAAAAGAGAAAACCAAAATGGTTTAAAGTAAAAAAGTTAATCAAGATTTAACATTAAACCTAATTAGATCCACAGATATAAAGCTAGAGTGTCAATGTTTGACATGATAAACATATAAAATGAAGTGAAAACTATGATAACAAAATTAAAATTGCTTGAAGAGAAGAACATTAAATTCAAATATGTACTGTTAGAAAAATGAATGAAAAAGATGCTAAATTAGTCTCAAATTTGAATGGAACTCACTTCACCACAAAATAGAAAAGATCAAAATAGCCATGTTTCAAAGATCATGAACACCCTAGTGAGTGCATAATGATATTTGTGGTCACTCACATGGGATATATATGAGCTTTCAATCATGGTCTACAATCACCTCCTTTCAATTTTCATGGCAAAGTGAGTTCCATTTTCATCCATTGAACACTAACACATCTTCTAATACTAGTTTGAGATGAATGAAAGTGTTTTACTTGGAATATGAATGATTTTAGCACTAGTATGCCTTGGATTATATAGGCCTAAAAAAAAGAAAATTGAGTTTCTTGCATCTCATAATTGATTTAAATTAAATTTTATAATGTATTATTTAAAACTCTTTTTCGACTTTTAAGATTCTTTCTGCAAGAGACTTCAATGAACATTTAATATTTAGGTGGATAAAGTTAATTTTTCCGTAAATCAAGTTTCAAAACAACCATGCATCTTAATTGCTCTTAAAGAGAAGAAATAATAAAGACAATTGCAATTAATATTTCTTCCCATTTAATATTTTTTGACAATTGATTATTTTCTTTCAAAAGTATTGAATGAAGCTCGCGAGAAATTTCGTATATGAAAGACAACTAAGACTGTATTAATTAAACCAAGTATATATAACTCTTGTAATAAATGTTTTTCTATTTAAATATTAATACCGATTAAATTAACGTAGTAAAGTAAGAGAAAAATGTTGTAGGTCCTTCTAGAAATCAAGTTAGTTCTTATTCGATAGTCAAAAAATAAATGAGTAGAGATGTCAAAATGAGTTTAAACTCATTGACTCATCGCAGGTTTGAGTCGTGTTGGATTGAGACAAATTCAGTTACATAGATTCACAATTTTATATTTTTAAATATTAGAATGTTGTTCAATAATATTTGAATAATTTGAATGTTTAATTAATTTGTTTGTAAAGTTATATACGTTTATACTTTAATCTTTAACCATTATCTTTATTATAATATTCAAGAATTAAGTGAACACTTTGATTCCACTATTATAAAAAATAAATTAAGTCAATTCACTTTCATTGTAATGCACTAAATATACAAAATAAATTGCAAAAAAAAAAACATTTGTAAGTGAGTCAACCCACCAACATATGGTAGGTCGGGCCGGATTGAACTGACCATTTTTTAGCTCAACTCGTGGTGAGCCAACTCGTGTTAACTAAGTTGACTCACTTTGACACCCCTATAAATTAGAATTGAAATTGAGTAATTAAAATTGGAAGATTTAATTTTAGTTATTTTATTTGCATGATTATTGAAATCCAAATTGAACGTGATTTCAAAGACTACACCTTTTCAAAATCATGTTATATTTAATCAGTAAATTAAATTTTTAAAATTTATGAGATATACATATTTAAAAGAGCAAGTTTCACTACAAGAAAATCATTATTTAACAACAAATTTGAAAGACAAAAAATAATTAGTCATCATAGTAACTAATTATATTCTAGGGCGACTCAACGGTTTGGAATGTTTAAAGCAAACTTAAAAAATGAGACCTTTTATTTAAAATTTATTTTTTGACTTTTTTTATGCAAACTTATTTATTAAACTGTCATAATTAATTTTATTTAACATTTTTTTCTCAATAGATAATAAGACTAATCCGTTTAATCTTCTCGAGACATGGTTGATCTTAAATAAATTTTTATTATCTTTAGATTTGAGAAAATCCTTTCAGGTGAAGCAACTGACACCATAATTGTTAACATTATCTTATAAGCTATATATGCATTTGGAAAAGAATCTATTCTTTTTATATAATTAAGAATGTCAATTGGTTTATCATTTTTCAAACCTATAATTTCTCTTAAGATATTTATATCTAAAAAAAATCAAATCCATCAATATCCTACAAATTATCATGTTTTAAAGATTTTTCAAGGTTTAAGCATTTTTCCTTAAAAATGTATAATGTAGTGACTTTAATTTTTTAACACTAAATAAAAAAACCAAAAATATCTTCATTTATTTTAAATTGTTCAAATTTATTTACAACCACTTTTTGTGATGCAATTAAAGTCTCAATTCTTCTTTTCTTTTGGATATTTGAATAGCCTGATTCAAATTTTCTAGTTGACATATCTATATATTTTTTATATGAAAAAATATTATAATACATAAAACACTAATAAAGATAAATATATAAAAAGAATGAATTAAAACAATAAAACCTTGTGATGGTGGTCAAGAAAATAAACTCGAAAGTATCTTGAAGTCTCAGGTCTCTTTTTCGTTTTCAAGTCTCAACTTTTTCACAAACATGCATAGTTGTTTATTTTAAGATTAATCATTAATAAAAATAAAAAAAATTATTGTTCTTCTCAACTAAATATTAAGTCTTTTTTTCCTTAAACTTAATTATCTTTCTACGGAAAACTCAACTTTGAATTATACTCCAATTAATTTATTATCCATAAAAAGATTAAATCATAATCTAATTAATAGTTTTGTAAAAAAATTCAATTCTTCGTCAAGATATATGCAAACCAAAAAAAAAAACTTTCGAAACCCGTAAATTAAATAGTACCGAAAAACAAAACTGAGCAAAAGAAACACATTTCTAATTCTAATACAAATCAAAAATAGAATAAAAATAACAACAATAAAAATAGAAACTTGTGTTTCACTCATATCACCCTGAGATCAAAGACCACACTAGATTAGTGTTGGGAAATCACACACTAAGAAAATATTATCTTCAAGCGAAAGCACACTCACAAATAAGAGCAGTAAAATATAAATAAAAACACATAGGAAATTTAACGTGTTCGACACCTCAAGGCCATACATCCATAAATACTCAACAAGAAGTATTATCACTCAAGAACATTTTTTTATGGATCAAAACTGTAAACTCTTCATAGTGCAATTTTCGTGGACCTAATACTGCAAACCCTTCATAATACAATTTTTTTTTTTGGCAAAAATTGCAAACCTTCCAATGACACACAACTATCCAAGCCCCCCATACACTCAAGAGACCTATTGAGTTATGGTGACAATTTCAAAAGCAACTCTTTATTTTTATAATACTTTTCTACTGCTCTCTTCTTCATATTACTCGATGTGGAGTGAAACTTTGGTGAATACTCACTTGAGAACCAACAACTAGATGGGTTTCATGTGGTGAAGCAACAACTTGAAACCTGTGAACTACATTATGCATACTAAACTTAAAACCAAAACATTTCACTCTTTTAGCTTGATTAAAACCCTGGTTGTTCTACAAGTTTTGGTAATAGTAAGCATTTTGTCATCCTTATCATGATAAATGATGCAGTTTCAAAGGGAAGAAAATCAAAATCAAGAAATAAACTTTAATCCCAAACAAATGAAACCCCAAAACTAAGAAAATGTCATATCACCACCCAACTCATACAAAGCAATTAAATTATTCAACAGGAAGTTGTAAGAACAAAAGTTTTAAAACGAAAGTATTGTAAATTTTTTGTTTATGAAAAATACTACTAGCTAGCAAATTAGAGATGGGGTGTACGAAGGTTATGCTAGCCCCGACAAAGCTTCTAGCAGTGAGTAATGATAATGACAACCTTGAGCTTTATGTGTTCTGTTTGGTTGAATGTAAAGAAGGGAGAAGTTGATTGCAAAGGAGAAGAATAGTAAAACATGTCTTCTCTATCTTGATTTGGGGGAAAAGAAAAAATAAAACATAGCACACTCTTAATTTCAACCAAAACGTCCATTCTTAGTTTTATTTCCTTAATGCTAGTGTGGAAAAAAAATAATAAAGAATATCCAAAGTCATGCCATGTCATGTAGTAAGATAAGCTGTCAAAAATGAGTAGTCATTATATCATTTTCCTTTACTTATGACTAATTGATAATTCACATTTCACTTTATTGATAATCTCGTTCACAAAATGCATATTTATAATTATACACATCTATATAGGTATTTTACAAAATTTAGTTTAATTACATCATTTCAAAGAATTTAATACTCTAATATGGTGTATAATATCAACATAGGTAGTAGTGGTCAAGATAGAGAAATTAATAGTAATTGGTCTAGAGATAAAGGTATTTATGGTTCCATCTAGTAATGTTATCAAGGATGACTCTTGTCCTTTGAAGATTGTTTTATGTTCCATTGTAGTACTACAAATCTAGCATTTACTATAGCAACCAAATGTTCAACATACAGAGGTATCATGCATACATATTTAACAATTTTATATCATTTTCTTAAGAAGAAGAGACAAAAAAACATGAAAGAGTAAAGTGAGAACAAATATTAGATAAAAATTTGAATGACATAAATAGTGCAATTATATTACTCATATATGATTACATATATAGAATCAAAGTCACTTATTTAATTATCGTGCATATAAATTTAAATTATGTAGCTAGTCAAGCTATATAAGCTTCAATGTAAGAGACTATTGAATATGGTTTAAATATCACTCATTTAAATTCTCAGCGCTATACCTCTATCTACGTATAATTTAAACTGTCACTTTTTATAATAGTGTCATATATAAGATATTATTTAGAACACCTTATTCAAGTTAAAATGCCAATTAAACAAAATATTGAAGTATATTTGTAACACTGAAGGCTTTGTCATATAAGTGAGAAAGGGTTCAATTGCTTAGCAAAACAGGACATGCTTTTGGGATAAAAGAGAGTAGAATTAGAGAAATGTTCTCATTGCATGACTGGTAAATAAACCATTCCCTTAAGAAGGATCCTCTTTAATGGAAACCAGAATGGCTTGAATTGGTGCATTTTGATGTTTGTGGCCCACTGAAAGTAAAGTTGTTTAGTGGTGCACTTTACTTTGTTACTTTTATTGATAGGAAGATCTCAGTCTATGCACCTCATCAAAAAAGATCAAGTACTTGAAAAGTTCAATGAATTTCATGCTTTGGTTGAGAGGCAATCAAATAAGAGTTTGAAATGCATTAGTATTAATGATGATGGTAAGTATCGTGGACCCTTTGATTTTTATTGCAAGTAACATGGTATCAAACATGACAGAACTTCTCCAAAAACTTCTTAGTTGAATGATTTACCAAAGAGGATGAACAAAACTTTGGCTGAGAGAGTTAGATGTATAATTTTTGAAGCAAAGTTGTCTAACCACTTTTGGGGAGAGACATTGCTTGCACATGTGCATGTTATTAATCTTAGTCTTGCAATTGCTTTGAGTATTGAGGTGCTGGGAAAAATATGGTTTGGCAAGAATGTTAGCCATGATCATTTACGTGTTTTTGGTTATAGGGCACTTGTTTATGTTCCAAATGATGAAATATCCAAGTTAGACACAAAGACAAGACAATGTATCTTTATTGATTATGGTCATGATGGATTTGGCTATAGGTTGTATGATCTTTTAGAGAAGAAGCTAGTCAGAAGTCGTGATGTGCATTTCATGGAAGCTTAAACCATTAAGGACATTAACAATGTAGAAAAGACTACACACGAGAAAGATAAAAAATCTCATTAATGGTAATCTGATGTGGTTTCCTATTCAGAATTTAGAATCTAGAAAATGTTGAGACTATTGCTCAAGATGATGAGCAACATGGTGATGTTGATGATCAATGGGTTAGAGATTGAGTTGAGGTTCCCATTGATGATTCTCAATAGTAACATTATGATGATCTTGGTGATACACCTGAATTACCACAAGTCCCTATCAAGAGGTCCAACAGGCTGATAAATTCATTTTCCGGGTATCCTTCTAATGATTATGTAACATTGACTAATGGTGGTGGGGAACCTTAATGTTTTGCACAGGCTTTAGACAATGAAAAAAAAACAACAGTAGTTGGATATGCAATGCAAGATGAAATGAAATCTTTGCATGATAATCACATTTATGACTTAGTGAAAACGCCTAAGGGAAAAAAGGCTTTAAAGAATAGATAAATTTTTAGGATGGAGCAAGATGTTAATCTACATCTCCAAGGTACAAGGCCACATCAGTGGTGAAAGGCTTTAATGAGGTTTTCTCACCCATGGTCAAAATTTCATCCATCAAAATTGTCTTAAGTTTAGTTGCTACTCTTTCAAAGGTTGAGCAGATGGATGTGAAGCCAACTTTCCTTCATGTTAATTTGGAGAAAGAGAATTTACATGAAACAACATGATGGTTTTCTTATTGAAGGCAAGGAATATTATATGTGTATGTTGAGGAAAACTTTATACGGTTTGAAGCAGACTCCAAGACATATAAGAAGTTTGAATCATTTATGAGTGAACAAGATTACAAAAAGACTACTTCTAATCTTTGTAACTTTATTATAAAGTTCTCTAATGATGATTTTATTATCATATTGATGTATGTTGATGACATATTTATTGTTGACAAAAATATTTCCATAATTGACAAGTTAAATAAGACATTTGGCGAGTCTTTTGCCATAAAAAACTTGAGAGCTTCTAAAAAGATTATTGGCATAAGTATCTCATATTATATAATAGAAAAGAAGATTTGGTATCACAAGAGCACTACATAAAAAAGGTGTTGTAGAGATTCCAAATGGAAAATACTAAAGCTGTGAGCACTCCTCTTGCTACTCATTTTAAATTAAGCGTTAAACAAAGTCCTTCAAATGAAGTTGAGAAGACATATATAAGCATAATTAATTATACATCTATGGTGGGTAGTTTGATGTATGCAATAGTATGTACAAGACCCGATATTGCACATGTTGGTACAATTAGTTGATTTTTGTCAAATCTAGGTAAAGAACATTGGAATGTTGTGAAATGGATTCTAGGGTATCTTCGTGATACTAGTGATTTGAAGCTTTGTTTTGGAGATGATAAACCTACTTTAGTGGTTTACTCCGACTTAGATATTGATGAAGACATTGATTCCAACCCACTTTGGTCCATTTGATTAAGTTTTTAGGGGGGCTTTGGCTTGGCAATAAAGCTTGCAAATGTGTGTAGCATTGTCTACTACAAAAGGCAAAGTTCATTGCTATTACAAAAGCATGCAATGAATTTTCATTGTTGAAGAAATTCTTGCAGGAGCTTGGTTTTGTGCATAACAATGATTCATTATTGGTGGATAGTCAAAGTGTTATTCATCTTGGTAAGAATCAAACTTTTCATTCTAGGTCCAAACATAAATTGATGTGAGGTATCATTGGATACGTGATGCTTTGGATACTAAGTTGTTGGAGTTGGATAGTCAAGAGAGGTTTATTTTCGTAGCCCTTGGAAAAGAGAGATAATTTGTTGGCATATTCACAGAGTCGTCTCAGTAAAATTGTGATTCATGTTTCGCTAATCGTTGGATCAAGCTGAAACTTTGACAAAAGGATTGTAACATAGGGTTCTTTATTTTGATTATTGGGATCATACATTAGAGGTTTGAGGTTAGAGAAATCAATTTCGCCTATTGCTTTATTATGGATTTCCCTTTCTTTATTCTTTATATTTGAGTACATTATTGTTTTGATGGAATGGATGGTTATAGACACTTGCTTGTGTTTTTTATTTGACTTTCTTGTACCCATATTTGATCTCAGTAGAGATTGATTTACTAACTTGTGTATGTGGATTTTTACTTTTGATATTGAAATGGTTTCCCACGTTAAAAATATCAATATTTTCTTTTATGATTAATATTGTGTTTTTCTATTGTTGCATTACTAGGTTACTAGTTTTTAATATTATTTTAATATTTTTTAAAACTACTTTATTAAAAAAACACTTTATGGTCTAAAAAAGTGAAACTCTTATGCCATTATATAAATAGATTAAGAACTTAGATAACTATCAAAGTCCTTAATCTTTATCATCTTGATTTTTAATAAAAGTAATGAAATTGTTATTATAATTTTATCTTTTCTGAATTAAATAATAGTCTAAAGATGATTGGCCTCCTTCATTGGCACATTCTTCCCTTCTACGCGACACATATGTTCATTAATTAATAATTAATTAAATAAAAAAACACAAAGATTGATTATAAAACCATGAATAATTTTACCCTTCCCATAACATATCTTTGATATAAAAGATATATTAAATATGAATATGAATTAAAAAGCATTTATTTAATAATTTATTATTAATGTTACATATTTTTACTTATCTCAACAAAAATAACTATTAAATATAGACATAATTCACAAATCAGATAATAAGACAAGTATGAGGCTTTAATATATATATTTTTTAAATGAACTAATATGTGAATGTTTTTAAATAGGTTATGTGTTTATTTAAGGATTTCTTTTTTCACTTTCATTCTCTCACTGACATGCAAGTATTTTTCTTTTTCTTTCTCTAAAGTTTTTTCTTTGTCCTCTTCCATTTCACGTTCATTCAATTTTCAACGAATCAATTTCTCTATCAAAGTTTTGAAGTGGTGAATGATTTCTTACATAAGTTGAAATCTTATCAACATAGTAGAAAAGTTTCATGAAGGGAAAACTAAATTAGATAGATTACGATCTCTTTTTTTTTTTTTCATATCAAGTTTGAAGTTTTTGAGTTAATTGAGTAAAGTCTTCAAGTTGAAATTGAAGAACATTTATTACATTTGCTTTTTGATAAAAATATATAAATTCAAATATTCAAAAAATTTGATGACCGATATAATAATATATTATAAAATATAATAATATGTAATAATGTAAATATAAAATATAATAATATTAATATAATTAAAATATAAGGTAAAAAATAAAAATTATAATTTTTTAAAATTTTTAAAGATATGGAAATAATTAACTATTTCAATTTCAATATTATTGCAAGATTAAGATTCATATATTGTGAAAATTGGAATTCAAAATATATACAGTAACATCTTCTCTGAAAGCGATTACCAAACTGAAACTTTCGAATGAAAGTAGGTACTATTTGATTAATTAAACAAAAAACATACCAATAAAAATTAAATTTTGAAATAAAAAAAACATAGTGTAGGTTTTTTAATAGATTCTTATAATGTCTCTAAACAAGTTTTAAATATTTTTAACTTATAAGAAAGGTTTGTATTTAATATATTATCAAAATCTGAAAAATGATAAATTGAAAATTTTTAATAGAAACTAGCAGGCGCGATAGCGCCTGTGTGTACGCATTTTTTGAATTATATTAATAATTGATGATATTATAATGCTATTAAGTTAATGAACAAAATAAAAGTATATTTATAAAAATTAAAGTGAAATGTATGGAGAAAATATGAGAAAAATAATTGTTGATGAATAGTAGGAGAAAAAAGAAGAAGGAGATAAGTAAATAGTTTTATAAAAACTTGTAAAAGTAACCGTTAATTTTTAAAAATTTAATAAATAATTAAATTATAAAGAGTAAAGTTGGAATTATGAAATGTGGACACAAAAGAGGGAATCCCCTTTATATATAGTTATAGATACATTAATATTCACAATTAAAAATAATAAAAGTTAAAAATATGATATAGAAAATAAACAAGTAATATAATATTTAGGAACAAAAGCCCGTGGTTCTTAATAATGTAATAATATATTAATATATTAGTCCTAATATAATAATAATAGTAAAAATAATTAAAATATGGTGTAAAATAATAAATAAATAATTGTAAAATTTAAATATGAATTTTTAAATATTTTAAATAATTTTGACATATTTTTTACATTTTACACAAACTTAAACAATAATTTAAAAAATAATTTTTATGACATAGACATTGGAATATCATTACAAGTTAAAATTGTACATTCTTAAAATTTTTAAAGATATAAAAATCATTAATGATCTCGATTTCAGTTTTTTTTTCTAAATTAGGATATATATTGTTAAATTTGAAATTCAAAATATATAGTAATAAAGTTTGAATTTAAATTCTAAATTTTAAAAGCTATAAAATATGGGAGCAAAGTTAAAATTTGAAATTCAAAATCCAAAAGAATTGTAGAACTCTAATAGAGGAGTCTACCAGACGTCTAAGCTTTGTATTTTTGCATAGTGTACTATTTATATTTGTCTACATAGTCTACATTTTGTAAGTTTTGATTGTTTACTATTTATATTTTGTTTGTAGTCCAACATTTGTATCTTTAAAGAATCTACTATTTATATTTAGGTGTAATTAGTCGGATAATACTCACTTTTGTTCGGATATGTCAGTTTGATACCCGCTTTTAAAAATGTGTCAATTGGGTCCCAACTTTGGAAAAAATGTCTCAATCAGACCCCTTTGAGAAAAAAAGTATATTAACGTCATTAACGGTATCAATATTTAAAATGACTTCCAAGAGCAGAAGGAACCTAATTCAAACATTTTTTCAAAAGTTGGGACTCGATTGACACATTTTTAAAAGTGGGTACCAAACTGACACATATGAAGAGAGTGAGTATTATCTGACTAATTAAACATTACATTTACATGCACGATCTATCATTTGTAGCTTTATATCGTTTACTCTTTACACAATTTTTGTATCGTCTAACGTTTGTATCTTTGTTAAGTCTACTCAATAATTTCTATATCGTCCATCATTTTTATTATTAGAGAATCAACTATTATAATTTTCTACATTTTTTACTCAATATTTCATTTAAAATTAAATTTGATTTCTTAATTTTAATTAACTAAATTTTAATATATTATTTAAAATAGTTATATATATATAATACATTTTATTAAAAATATATATAAATAACCTAAATATATTTTTATATATATTTTTATCATAAAATCGACTAATATTATTATTGAACTTTATAAAATAAAATATATATTAAATTTAATTATACTTTAATAATTTCAAATTAATTTAATAAATATACTATAATTTTTAATTTTAAAATTCGATATACTAGTTATTGTATAAACGGAAATAATATCAAATAATATATGGCAATAAATTTTGAATTCCAGGCGGCATTTGAAAATTGAAAATTCAGACCGTGTATATAAACGATCGTAATTTGAAAATTGAAAATTGAAAATCGTAATTTAGTGAGATCGAAACACAAATATAGAAAAATTGACTTTTTTTATTTTTTTTTTAAATTTCTTAGTACTTTGTAAAAGATTAGGAATATGCACGTATTTTCTAAATATTTGTGAAAACGAGAGATAAATATATGGTTTCTTAACTTATAAATATTCGAGAAAATCGTAATTTGCGATAATAAGAATAGTAAATTTTATTTTTTTTGAAATTTCTTAGTAATTTATAAAAGATTGGGAATATATATATATATATATATATATATATATATATATATATATATATATATATATATATATATATATATACGTGTGTGTGTACGGGCGGAAGTTGTTTAGGTGATTATCTTTTAGGTTTTTGTTAAACTGAAATAATATCAAATAATATATTTTGAATAAATTTTGAATCTCTGGCGGCAATGATTTAGTATATGAATTAATTTGCTTTTGAAAATTGAAAATTCAGACCGTGTATATAAACGATGGTCTCTCGGACGGAACAGAACCCTGCAACCACAGAACCACAGAGACAAAGCCTTCTCTCTTTCCTTCACACAGAAACTGTCTGAATTAGGTTTCCGATAGGGTATCGAAAGGAAGTTGGTGTTCTCTGCACTCCAAATCTGAAAGGATATGATGGTAAACCTCTTCTGCTAGTTCATGGATACCTATGGTTTCGTAACAACAGTGTTTCCACGACATCAAGGGTTTGCATGACCTGGGAGATGAGTTTACTCTGATCTTTTGGTATTGGAGTGAAGGGAGCACCATCGTCTCCTCAAACCCTAATCTTCTGTCATCTCATTCCAACAAGGTTTCTGTTCTTTCGTTCAATCTTCTTCATACATGCTATCGCGTAATCTGTTTCTTGTTTCTTTATTACAAAAATGTTTCTTTTGATAGCTCTATATTATTACATATTCATCTTTTTCAGCGTTGGAATTTTTTCTATTTGTATCATAAATTCATTTGATAGGTGTATATTATTGATCGTTACTGCAGGTGTGATGAATTAATTTGTATCATAATTTCATTTATTGAGATTTTTTACGGTTTTTTTAAAGCCTAAAACAATACAAAACCCTTAAACATGGTTTCTATATTTTTTATTATACTTTTTATATAGGTTGTTTCCACCGGTGGTGAAGGCCGCCGGTGAAGTTTTGTTTCCACCGCCGGTAAAGTTTTGTTTCGTAATTGTGACGCAAGGAGAAATAGTGAAGCTGGCAGAAGTTTATTTAGTTCTTGAATCTTTTTTCTCTACTTTTTAGATGTTTATCTAATTTAAATACTATAAATAAATATTGTTAAGTTTTAATTTAAATTGATTTTGATCTTTTTCCTATTTTTTTCTTAAAACTATTTATCTCATAAACGTGTATTTTAAATACAAACAAATGCAAGCCCAGATTTATCCACGAACCATGTTGAATTTGTCCACGCTTTGTGTAGTTTTCCACAAACTCTAAGATCTCCTCAATCCCAATTTCAGATCCAGATCATGCCCTACGCAGAATAGAAAACCAAAATGGTTTAAAGTAAAAAAGTTAATCAAGATTTAACATTAAACCTAATTAGATCCACAGATATAAAGCTAGAGTGTCAATGTTTGACATGATAAACATATAAAATGAAGTGAAAACTATGATAACAAAATTAAAATTGCTTGAAGAGAAGAACATTAAATTCAAATATGTACTGTTAGAAAAATGAATGAAAAAGATGCTAAATTAGTCTCAAATTTGAATGGAACTCACTTCACCACAAAATAGAAAAGATCAAAATAGCCATGTTTCAAAGATCATGAACACCCTAGTGAGTGCATAATGATATTTGTGGTCACTCACATGGGATATATATGAGCTTTCAATCATGGTCTACAATCACCTCCTTTCAATTTTCATGGCAAAGTGAGTTCCATTTTCATCCATTGAACACTAACACATCTTCTAATACTAGTTTGAGATGAATGAAAGTGTTTTACTTGGAATATGAATGATTTTAGCACTAGTATGCCTTGGATTATATAGGCCTCAAAAAAAAGAAAATTGAGTTTCTTGCATCTCGTAATTGATTTAAATTAAATTTTATAATGTAATATTTAATACTCTTTTCGACTTTTAAGAGATTCTTTCTTCAAGAGACTTCAATGAACATTTAATATTTAGGTGGATAAAGTTAAATTTTCCGTAAATCAAGTCTCAAAACAACCATGCATCTTAATTGCTCATAAAGAGAAGAAATAATAAAGACAATTGCAATTAATATTTCTTCCCATTTAATATTTTTTGACAATTGATTATTTTCTTTCAAAAGTATTGAATGAAGCTCGTGAGAAATTTCGTATATGGAAGACAACTAAGACTGTATTAATTAAATCAAGTATATATAACTCTTGTAATAAATGTTTTTCTATTTAAATATTAATACAGATTAAATTAACGTAGTAAAGTAAGAGAAAAATGTTGTAGGTCCTTCTAGAAATCAAGTTAGTTCTTATCCGATAGTCAAAAGATAAACGAGTAGAGATGTTAAAATGAGTTTAAATTCCTAAGTCAATTTGATTTATCATGGGTTTGAGACGGGTTGGATCCAGAAAAAATTCAGTTACATAGGTTCACAATTTTATATTTTTAAATCTTAGAATGTTATTCAATAATATTTGAATAATTTAAATATTTCATTAATTTGTTTGTCAAGTTATAGACGTTTATACTTTAATCTTTAACCGTTATCTTTATAATAATATTCAAGAATTAAGTGAACACTATGATTCCACTATTATAAAAAATAAATTTAGTCAATTCACTCTTATTGTAATGCACTAAATATACAAAATAAATTGCAAAAAAAAAAAATCATTTATAAGTGAGCCAACCCACCAACATATGGTTGGTCGAGCCGGATTGAACTGACCATTTTTTAACTCAACTCGTGGTGAGCCAACCCGTATGAGCTTAGTTGACTCACTTTGATACTCCTATAAATTAGGATTGAAATTGAGTAATTGAAATTGGAAGATTTAATTTAGTTATTTTATTTGCTTGATTATTGAAATCCAAATTGAACATGATTTCAAAGAGTACAACTTTTCAAAATCATGTTATATTTAATTAGTAAATTACATTTTAAAAAATTATGAGATATACATATTTAAAAGAGGAAGTTTCACTACAAGAAAATCATTATTTAACAACAAATTTTAAAGACAAAAAATAATTAGTCATCATAGTAACCAATTATATCATGGGTGGCTCAACGATTTGGAAGGCTTAAAGCAAACTTAAAAAATGAAACTTTTTATTTAAAAATTATTTTTTGAGTTTTTTTTATGCAAATTTATTAAATTGTCATAATTAATTTCATTTAACATTTCTTTCTCAGTAGATAATATGGGTAATCTGTTTAATCTTTCTTGAAACATTGTTGATTTTAAATAAGTTTTTATTATCTTTAGGTTTGAGAAACTCCTTTCGGGTGAAGCAACTGACACCATAATTGTTAACATTATTCTATATGTTATATATGCATTTGGAAAAGAATTTATTCTTTTTATATAATTAAGAATATCAATTGGTTTATCATTTTTGAAACCTATAATTTCCCTTAAGATATTTAATTCTAAAAATAAATCAAATCCATCAATACCCTACAAATTGTCATGTTTTAAAGATTTTTCAAGGTTTAAGCATTTTTCTTTCAAAAATGTATAATCTAGTGACTTTAATTTTTTAACACTAAATAAAAAAAAATATCTTCATATATTTTAAATTGTTCAAATTTTATTATAGCTCCTTTTTGTGATGCAATTAAAGCCTCAATTCTTCTTTTCTTTTGAATATTTGAATAGCCTGATTCAAATTTTCTATTTGACATATCTATATATTTTTATATGAAATAAAAAATTATAATATGTAAAACACTAATAAAGATAAATATATAAAATGAATGAATTAAAACAATAAAACCTTGTGTTGGTTGTCAAGAAAATAAACTCTACAATGTTTTGAAGTCTCGAGTCTCTTTTTCGTTTTCAAGTCTCAACTTTTTCACAAACATGCAAAGTTGTTTATTTTAAGATTAATCATTAATAAAAAAATATTATTGTTCTTCTCAACTAGATATTAAGTCTTTTTTTCCCTAAACTTAATTATCTTTTTATAGAAAACTCAACTTTGAATTATTCTCAAATTAATTTATTATCCATAAAAAGATTAAACCATAATCTAATTAAAAGTTTTGTAAAAAAAATTCAATTCCTCATTAAGATATGTGCAAACAAAAAAAAAACTCTCGAAACCCATAAATTAAAAAGTACAAAAAAATAAAACTGGGCAAAAGAAACTCATTTCTAATTTTAATACAAATACAAAACAGAATAAAAATAACAACAACACAAATAGAAACTTGTGTTTCACTCATTTCACTCATATTACCCTGAGATCAAAGACCACACTAGATTAGTGTTGGGAATCACACACTAAGAAAATAATATCTTCAAGCGAAAGCACACTCACAAATAAAAGTAGTAAAATATAAATAAAAACACACAAGAAATTTAATGTGGTTCGACACTACATCCACAAATACTCAACATGAAGTATTATCACTCAAGTACAATTTTTGATGGATCAAAATTACAAACTCTTCATAATGCAATTTTCGTGGACCAAAACTGCAAACCCTTCATAATACAATTTTGTTGGCAAAAATTGCAAACCTTCCAATGACACACAATTACCCAAGCCCCCCATACACTCAAGAGACCTATTGAGTTGTGGTGACAATTCCAAAAACAACTCTTTATTTTAATATTACTTTTCTATTGCTCTCTTCTTCATATTACTCAATGTGGAGTGGAACTTTGGTGAATACTCACTTCAGAACCAACAACTAGATGGGTTTCACGTTGTGGAGCAACAACTTGAAACCAGTGAACTACATTATGCATACTAAACTTAAAACCAAAACATTTCACTCTTTTAACTTGATTGAAACTCTGGTTGTTCTACAAGTTTTGGGAATAGTAAGCATTTTGTCATCCTTATCATGATAAATGATGCAATTTCAAAAGGACGAAAATCAAAATCAAGAAATAACTTTAATCCCAAACAAGTGAAACCCCAAAACTAAGAAAATGTCATATCTCCACCCAACTCATACAAAGCAATTAAATTATCCAACATAATGACAGGAAGTTGTAAGAACAAAAGTTGTAAAATGGAAGTATTATAAATTTTTTGTTTATGAAAAATATTACTAGCTAGCAAACTAGAGATGGGATGTACGAAGGTTATGTCTAGGGATGACAACGGGTCGGGTCGGGCACGAATAGTATGATACCTGTACCCGACCCGCTAAAAAAAATCCTCCCTTTTACCCGCTGGGTATCCGCTTAAAAAATACCTGTGGATATTTTTAAAACCCGCAGGTACCCGTGGATACCCGATACCCACAAATATTTAAAAAAATATGTATTTAATAAATTTTTTAATATAAAATTATAAAAATATAAATTAAATTAAATTAAATTATAATTATAATTAAATTTGACATAATAAAATATACTGTTACTTCTAATTTTAATTAAATTTAACTTAATAAAATATAAATTAAATTTTAATTTTAATTTTTTGCGGGTAACGGGTACTCGCGGGTACGGATAGTATGATACCCGTACCCGACCCGTTTATAACCGGGTATTAAAATACTTGCTACCCGCGGGTAGTAACTATCCGTCACGAATTTTATCCGTGGATATCTGCGGGCACGAATATTTTTGCCATCCCTAGTTATGCCAGCTCCGGTGAAGCTTCTAGCGGTGAGCAATGACGCTAACAACAACCTTGGACGCTGACAAGGCGCCCAATCGCGGGTCAATGTGTTGGTGTCATTTAGCCTCGCGCGAAGAACGACAAGGAGGTGGAAGACGTAGTGGGCCACAAACATCAAAATGCACCAATTCAAGCCACTATGGTTTCCATTAGAGAGGATCCTTCTCAAGGGAATGGTTTGTTTACTAGTCATGCAATGAGAACATTTCTCTAACTCTACTCTCTTCAATCCCAAAAGCATGTCCTAGGAAGTTCTTAGTCTATGCACCTCATCAAAATGATCAAGTACTTGAAAAGTTCAATGATTTCATGATTTGGTTGAGAGGCAATCAAACAAGAGTTTGAAATGCATTAGTACTAATAATGATGGTAAGTATCGTGGACCCTTTGATTTTTATTGCAAGTAACATGGTATCAAACATGAGAGAACTTCTCCTAAAACTTCTCAGTTGAATGATTTACCAAAGAGGATGAACAAGACTTTGGCTGAGAGAGTTGGATGTATACTTTTTGAAGCAAAGTTGCCTAAGCACTTTTGGAGAGAGGCATTGCTTACACCTGTGCATGTTATTAATCTTAGTCCTACAATTGCTCTGAGTATTGAGGTGCTAGGAAAAATATGGTTTGGTAAGAATGTTAGCCATGATTATTTTCTTGTTTTTGGTATAGGGCATTTGTTTATGTTCCAAAGGATGAAATATCCAAGTTAGACACAAAGACAAGACAATGCATCTTTATTGGTTATGGTCATGATGAATTTGGCTATAGGTTGTATGATCTTGTAGAGAAGAAGCTAGTCAAAAGTCGCGATGTGCATTTCATGGAAGATTAAACCATTGAGGACATTAACAAGGGAGAAAAGACTACACACGAGAGATATAATAATCTCATTAATGGTAATCTGATGTGGTTTCCTATTCAAAATTTAGAATCTAGAAAATGTTGAGACTATTACTCAAGATGATAAGCAACATGGTGATGTTAATGATCAATGGGTTGGAAATGGAGTAGAGGTTCCCATTGGTGATTCTCAACAGGAACATTATGTTAATCTTGGTGATACACTTGAATTACCACAAGTCCCTATCAAGAGGTCCAACATGCTGATAAATTCATTTTCCAAGTATCCTTGACTAATGGTGGTGGGGAACCTTATTGTTTTGCACAAGCTTTAGACAATGAAGAAAAACAACAGTAGTTGGATATGCAATGCAAGATGAAATGAAATATTTGCATGACAATCACATTTAGTGAAAACGCCTAAGGGAAAAAAGGCTTTAAAGAATAGATAAATTTTTAGGGTGGAGCAAGATGTTAATCTACATCTCCAAGGTACAAGGCCAAATTAGTGGTGAAATGCTTTAAATAGAGAAAGAGTATTGATTTAAATGAGGTTTTCTCACCCATGGTCAAAATGTCCATCAAAATTGTGTCAAGTTTAGATGCTACTCTTTCAAAGGTTGAGTAGATGGATGTGAAGTCAACTTTCCTTCATGGTAATTTGGAGAAAGATACTTACATGAAACAACACAATGACTTTCTTATTGAAGGCAAGGAATATTATATGTGTATGTTAAGGAAGACTTTATACGGTTTGAAGCAGGCTCCAAGACATACAAGAAGTTTGAGTCATTTTTGAGTGAACAAGATTACAAAAAGACTACTTCTAATCTTTGTAACTTTATTATAAAGTTCTCTAATAATCATTTTATTATCCTATTCATGTATGTTGATGACATACTTATTGTTGACAAAAATATTTCAAGAATTGACAAGTTAAATAAGACATTTGGCGAGTCTTTTTCCATAAAAGACTTGAGAGCTTATAAAAAGATTCTTGGCATAAGTATCTCATATTATAGAATAGAAAGAAGATTTGGTTGTCACAATAGCACTACATCAAGAAGGTGTTGTAGATATTCCAAATGGAAAAATCTAAATCTGTGAGCACTCCTCTTGCTACTCATTTTAAATTCAACGTTAAACAAAGTCATTCAAATGAAGTTGAGAAGACATATATGAGCATAAATAATTATACATCTATGGTGGCACTACTAAAAAAACTCATATTTCTTGCCAATTTTGTTTTGATTTTTTTTGTAGGAAATACTTATAAATTTTGTTATGAAAATTTTTTGCAGGAAATTGCTGCCAATTTTTTTTAAAATATTTTGTATAAAATATTTTTCACAACAAATTTTGAAAGAAATACTTGCTAATTTTATAATTTTGTAGGCAATAATTACCCACAAAGGAATTACCTACCAATTAAAATTCTTAGAAAAAATAGCAGGAAAAAGTATTTTCTTGCAAGACTTTTTAACAAATTTGCAAGACAATTCTCATGTAATATGAGAATTTTTAGTAATGTGGGTAGTTTGATGTATGCAATGGTATGTACAAGACCAAATATTGCACATGTTGGTACAATTAGTTGATTTTTGTCAAATCTATGTAAAGAACATTGGAATGTTGTGAAATGAATTTTGGGGTATCTTCATGATACTAGTGATTTGAAGCTTTGTTTTGGAGGTGATAAACCCACTTTAATGGTTTACTTCGACTTAGATATGGATGAAGGCATTGATTCAAGTCCACTTTGGGCTATTTGATTAAGTTTTTAGGGGGGCTTTGGCTTGGCAATAAAGCTTGCAAATGTGTGTAGCATTGTCTACTACAGAGGCAAAGTTCACTACTATTACAAAAGCATTCAATGAGTTTTTATTGTTGAAGAAATTCTTGCAGGAGCTTGGTTTTGTGCAGAACAACTATCCATTATTGGTGGATAATCAAAGTGTTATTCATCTTGGTAAGAATCAAACTTTTCATTCTAGGTCCAAACATAAATTGATGTGAGGTATCATTGGATACATGATGCTTTGGATACTAAGTTGTAGGAGTTAGATAAATTTCATATAGATGACAATGGTGCTGATATGATGACTAAGGCATTGGCAAGGAATAAGTTTGAAACTTGTGAGATTGTTGGATTGATGGTTACCTTCACATAATTGTGAAGGGGGAGATGTGTTGGGTTAGACTCCCAACTCTGTGTCTAAAAAGTCCAATCTAGTCAAAATCATTTTGTCTCACTATTTAATCTAATTGGAAAGAGGTCTTTTAGGTCAAGAGAGGTTTATTTTCATAGCCCTTGGAAAAGAGAGATAATTTGTTGGCATATTCACGGAGTCATCTCAGTAAAATTGTGATTCATGTTTCACTCACCATTGGATCGAGCTGAAACTTTGACAGAAGGATTGCAGCATAGGGTTCTTTATTTTTATTATTGGGATCATTAATTGGAGGTTTGAGGTTAGAGAAATCAATTTCGCCTATTGCTTGATTTTGGATTTCTCTTTCTTTATTCTTTATATTCGAGTACATTATTGTTTTGATGGATTGACTAGTTATAGACACTTGCTTGTGTTTTTTATTTGACTCTCTTGTACCCATATTTAATCTCAATAGAGATTGATTTGCTAACTTGTGTATGTGGATTTTTACTTTTGATATTGAAATGATTTTTGCATGTTAAAAATATCAATATTTTCTTTTATGATTATTATTGTGTTTTCTATTGTTGCATTACTAGGTTACTAGTTTTTTTTATATTATTTTAATATTTTTTAAAACTACTCTATTAAAAAACACTTTATATAAAAAGATTAAGAACTTAGATAGCTATCAAAGTCCTTAATCTTTATCATCTTGATTTTTAATAAAAGTAATGAAATTGCTATTAGAATTTTGTGTATCTTTTCTGAATTGAATAATAGTCTAAAGATTACTGGCCTCCTCCATTGACACATTCTTCCCTTCTACACACACGACACGCATATTCATTAATTAATAATTAATTAAATAAAAAAACGTAAAGATTGATTATAAAACCATGAATAATTTTACCCTTCCCATAACATATCTTTGATATAAAAGATATATTAAATATGAATATGAATTAAAAAGCATTTATTTAATAACTTATTGTTAATATGTTACATATTTTTACTTATCTCAAAAAAAATAACTATTAAATATAGACATAATTCACAAATGAGATAGTAAGACAAGTATGAGGCTTTAATATAAATTTCTTTTTAAATGGACTAATATGTGAATGTTTTTAAATAGGTTAGGTGTTTATTTAAGAATTTTCTTCTTTTTCACTTTCATTCTGTCACTCACATGCAAATATTTTTCTTTTTCTTTCTCTAAAGTTTTTTCTTTGTCCTCTTCCATCCCACGTTCATTCAATTTTCAACGAATCAATTTCTCTATCAAAGTTTTGAAGTGGTGTATGATTTCTTACATAAGTTGAAATCTTATCAACATAGAAGAAAAGTTTCATGAAGGAAAAACTAAATTAGATAATCATAGTTGGTGAGTTTAAAATAGATTACGATCCTTTTTTTGAATATTAAGTTTGAAGTTTTTGAGTTAAATGAGTAAAGTCTTCTAGTTGAAATTGAAGAACATTTATTACATTTGCTTAGGAAGTTATCTAACTACATATATAAAAATTGAAGAACATTCATTATATTTGTATTTGATGTTTTCTGGTTGCATGTAGAAATTGGAAAACAAATGTAGCATTTGTATCCTATTTCTAGACTGCATGTAAAAACCGAAGAACATTTGTTGCATTTGCATCTAATGTTATCTAATTGCATGTGGAAACTGAATAGTATCAATTGTGTATGTATAAAATGTTCGCTTAATCATGTTGAGTTTGTGTGATTTTCATTTTTACATGTGAAATTAGAGTCTCTCTTTACTGATCTAAACTAGATACTTCGATTCATATTAGATCTTGGATTTATGTATAATCATTTCCATTTTCAAAATGAAAAATATTATGATGAGAGATAAGAGTATGGTGTGTAAAATGAAAAATATTATAATGAGAAATAGGAATATGTTATATATGTGTATGCATTTGATGACATGATGAATAATTATAGTGATTATTCCATGATTTGATGATTTGTTTTATTTAAATGCATTATCATAGATCATGGTGTTGTAATTTCTTTCTTTTAGTGGCGTACCCTCGTAAGGTTGTTTATATGATGACCTCTTATGAATATATTAAATTAGGGATGACAATGTGGGCCGGACTGACCTGTTTAGGCCCGACCCGCATAAGTCCCGCACATCGTGGGCTGGTCCGCCCCGTCCGCACAATTTATGCGGGCTGCAATCACTAGCCTGCCTCGTCCCGCACTTGGTCTGCAGGCCCGCGAGTTGACCTATTTTTTTTTTTTAAATTCTTATGATAAAACTTTCATTGTTTAAAATTTGTGAAACTTTAAGAAGCTCACAAAATTAAGTAAAGACTTTAGGGAGTTGGATGATAAATTGATAATTCAACATTTTCATCATATTCATATTCATACTATGACATACACAATGTATTCTTTAAATTTTAGCACATTAAAAAATACATAATATTTGTCTTTTCCAGTCATATAAGAATTTGAAACGTTAATGCAATAGTTCATAAAAAAAGTAATTAATATAGACAAGTGAAAGTTTTTTTTTTAATTTTATGCAGGCTTGCGGACCGGTCCGCACAAACAACGAGCTGCGAACTTATACAGACCGAGCCACTGCAGGTCTGCAAGCTCACTACCCTGGCCCATCCTGCATTTCTTTTGCAGGTCTACGGGTTGGCCCGACGGGCCAAGCCCATATTGTCATTCCTATATTAAATATATGAGAAGATACATGTGTAGATTTTGGAACTTTAGAGACTATACGAATATAAGAACCATATATAAAAAAATATATATTGTTTAGTTTGTCGACGACCCCTATGTATAATATACTTAATTTAATTTGTTAATTGTTGGAAAAAAAAATTATGAAGTCTATTATTCTTGTTTTCTTGGAGTGTTATATTTTTCTTTTTATTGAAATTTTATATTTTTAAACTTCAATTGTATAATTTTCTTACAACATTAACATAATTTGAATGAAGATGTTATTAATGCAGGGATTGGTACTTTGAACGACGAAAAGGCTATTTGAGAAATTATTATACCAAGCACACTTTTCACTAAGTCATGAGTGTTAATTTTAGGGATTAAACTAGATATGAGAACTCTAATTTTGATGTATGATTATATTTATTGGAAATATGAAAATCCACAAGTATGTTTTTGTTGTTGGAAAGTCCAATTATATTTTGGAGATAATTACGTCATGCTAATAAGATAATCGTTAGTTGTAAGAAAAAAAAATTGTATTATAAAGTTTTAATAAATGTTATATGTGATTTTGAAAAAAAACAAATACTGCTATGTGAACCTATATAGCTTTTTTAGTGGTGGACTACCACTCAAACAACACCTAAATAGTGAATTATGATTCCATTATATATTAAGAGATGATTCAAAATTTTAATAAGAGAGACCAACACAAATTTCTATCTTCTATACTGAAATAATTTCTCATAAACATAAAGTATAATATTATTTTTCTAATTTAAAAAATAAATTAATAAATATTTCACTTTGTATAGTGAATTCATAAAACTAATAAATTCATAGAAAATACTTCTAAAAATTTGAGAATTAAATTCATGAATGAATATAAAAAAGATTGGACCATGTTTAATCAAATGCATATAATTCATAGAAAATATATTAAACAACTATTTTAAATATTTGAAAAATAAATTACTGAATGAATATTGTGTTCAATGTCTTTCTAGGTGACACTCTCTGTGTGGTAATAACATTAACAATGTTGTGTGTTAGTGTTAGTATTATATATTACATGTTATTATTTTATAATGTATTTGTTATTTTAATTTAATTCAGTTTTAATTTAAATAAAAAACAGATCAAATTGTTTTCTTTCCAAACTACGTTTAATTTTTTTAAATAATATACTATATTATTATTAAAATTGATATTTATATCAAATATTTATGAAGTTATAAAAAGAAGCTAATAAAAGTATTTACACACATTAATACAAATATTTTTAACAAACATTATAAATAGGTTGGTTTAAAAATAATTCTATGGATATTTAATAAAATATGAATTTAAATAAAATATTAGTATAATATTTATATAAAAATTAAATTTAGTTTGAATTTGAAAAAAAAATTATTTTATTTTAAATAAAATTAGAATTGAATTAAATATAAGGTACTGATACGAATACTATTATTAGCAAAAGACACTATCACTGATATATGATAATATTATGTGAAGAAATTAAAAAATAAAATAAAAAAACACGAATGTTTGACATATTTAAAATTTTTGATATCTTGTAAGTGATGCAATTAAATTACATCAAATTTTTAAAAATTAAAAGAGAAAAAAATAAAATCAATTTAAAATATTTTGATGAAAATTGGAAATTTTTTTTTTAACTAATTCATTATGAAATGTATGATATTGTGACACGTAGGATTACTATTAATTATTTTCATAATAGAGTTGTCTAATTATTTAAGAATGTTTGGTATGCATTTTTTTATATGAATTTAGTTTGGTCCCATGTTTTTCTATTATTATTTTTCTTTTTAATAATATATATATATATATATATATATATATATTATATGATAGCAAATAATTAATGTGCTTTAAAAAATAATAATACTTAATTTGAGTTTAATTAATACAAATTTAACCAAAAATTCCTAAATCTATAGTACACTTAAATATAATTAAGCTAAGTTTTTAAAGTTAATTTAATTTTGTTGACAGCCTAATAACAAGTAGAAAGACACTTTGTTTCTATAAATTAGTTGAATAATAATTATTATTAGAATAAAATCTGAGAGCCAGAAGAAAAAGAAAACAATTTTACTCTGGTGATGAACTTCAGAAATGTATGCAGTATATTGAGGGTCATGGCTTTTGCTCCTTCTTCTCATTATCATGAGTTCTTTCTCTGTCAAACACACTCATCTCTCTCTAAACCCTTCTAAACTATAACCTTTTATCGGTTTTTCGATTTCGACCTTATCATAGGTTCGATTCTTCGTTAGACGCATGAAAGATTCGAATTCGGATCTATTTGACCCGGTTGTGGCCATGGAATCCGACTGGTCTCGCGCTGGTTCCACTTCCGACGCCGATTTCGCCTTCGCCTTCAACGACAGTAATTTCTCTGACAGGGTTCTTCGGATCGAGATCATGGCTGACCCTGCCGACGCCGGACCCGATTCCGACGGCTGCGCCACCATTGCCGATTGGGCGCGCCACCGCAAGCGTCGCCGTGAGGATATCAGAAAGGACACAGGTCCTCTCTTTCTCTCACTTCCTCTCTCTCTACCTGTTTCTGTTGTTTTTGGAAAGATAATTTCTAGGGTTTCTAGAATTGTTCACTGGTAGAAGTAGAAATGGTTGTGATTTGCACGTACAACGTGTTTTTTACAAAATTAGGAAAAAAAAAAGGATTATTGAAGTGTTGAAACTGGAAATACAGATTAAGTGTGTTATTTTGTATAAATTTGATAGATTTTGTTTTTCTTTAAAAGGGAATGTTAGACATTGATTACGTAGAAGCGAGTGTTTTCTCATTGTGTAGCCAATATGTGTGCTCTTTTGGGTTCAGGCACGGAACCTGCTGCTGTGCCAGACGAGCAAATTTTGAACGGGAATCAACCTGATGTGGATGAGCGTGAAAACCAAGATGAGGAGGCTGTTGCAATGGTTGAAGAACCTCATTCTGGTATTTGAATTGAATACCTTTAAAGTGTTATACATATGGCGTGCTCGATTAGTATTTTCAATAACCGTTCTTTGTTTTCAAAATGTAATTAAATAATGTTGTCCAGACAGTTAGTGGAAGGTATTGTAAGGCGAGAGTAGAGTGTGGAATTGAGGTAGAGCTCAAACAAGATCAAAACAGAAGAAGATGACAAAATATGCTTTTGTATATTGATTTTTTGAAGTAATTATTCCGGAAATCATTTTAAAATTTTTGGATGAGAAATATATTGCTGATTAGGTGTGAAATTGTTTTGGAAAAATTATTTTAAATCTGAAAATGAGAAGGGAATGAAACATGCCCTTGTTTACCAATTATCTTTAGGAATCTTCATCTTTTGCATAAAATATCCTCTAATTTAACTGTAAATGGATAGTACGATTTAAACACAAGTGTGATTGTTTAGAGAAGTTTATGTGTTATCAGAAAATATGACACAATCATTTGCTTTTAAACAAGGAACGGATATGGATATCTTTTGGTTCCTTCCTTTTCAGTATAAAGTTATCATTTCTGCTCTGTGAATACTCTTGAGTCTGGCGTGGTTAATTCAGGTGATGAAGCTACAAATAGTCATGATTCGGACTGGAGCATGGACTGCTCTGCAGGTGCCGTTGTTAGAGTTAAAACGTTGCACATAAGTTCTCCTATCTTGGCTGCTAAAAGTCCTTTCTTTTATAAGGTTGAGGAAGATCTGTCTTCTTTATAGGGTACATTTGATTTTATTTTTTTACCAAAAATTATTTGCTTACTAGAATGTATTTACTTTATGCAGCTTTTCTCAAATGGGATGAGGGAGTCTGAGCAGAGACATGTCTCCCTCAGAATTAATGCCTCAGGTAGGAATGTAGGAATGTACTTTGTAGATTCTTTGCACAGTTTTGCCTCTTTTCCCTCTAATGGTTACATTATAAATGCCATACTTTTTATGTTGCAGAGGAAGCTGCTCTCATGGAGCTGCTGAACTTTATGTACAGTAATACCTTGACCACTACTACAGCACCTGCTTTGCTGGACGTGTTGATGGCTGCTGACAAATTTGAAGTTGCTTCGTGCATGAGATACTGTAGCCGGTTATTGCGGAACATGCCTATGACACCTGACTCTGCTTTGCTTTATCTGGAGCTTCCTTCTAGTGTCTTGATGGCCGATGCAGTCCAACCATTGACGGATGCAGCAAAGCAGTATCTGGCTGGTCGATACAAGGATATAACCAAGCAAGTGTTTCAGCTTTTTATTTTAATTTCAGTCATTATCTGATACACAGTGATTACAAATAAACTGTTGTGTAGACCTGGTGTTTACTTGTATCAAGTGGCATTTACTACTCCCTCTTCATTTTGTCTCTCTTGTTAGCTGCTGTTATTAAAATTGATTTCAGTTGTAGCTGGTTTACTGTATTTTCTTTAAATTTCTTTCCATTTTTTGTTAGAAACTGAAAAGCGTCGGGGAAGAAAATGTATGTTTTTAGAAGTGACTCTAATGTGTCTAATAATTGGTACCTTTATGGTAATATATCTGTTCTACTTATGGTTGATCAACTATGGTGTATTTAGTTCCTTATTTTGAATAACTTGTCCAAACAAGTTATTAATAGGTTATAGTAATTTAGAGGCTTTTTCTATTATAGAATCCCATGACAAAAACGTCTTTGGAAAATACTTCTCTTTTTATGGAATTATTTATAAATGCCCCTTCTTTGTAGAACACCTGTTTATTTTGTTGCCATTTTTCATTGTTTTCATGTTATTATCATATTTATTTATGAATGCTAATAAATCTTGCACGTGACCAGGTTCCAGGAAGAGGTCATGGCCTTGCCCCTAGCTGGAGTAGAGGCAATACTGTCTAGCGATGATCTCCAGGTTGCATCAGAAGATGCTGTATATGATTTTGTGTTGAAGTGGTCTCGACAACAGTACCCTAAACTTGAAGAAAGGCGAGAAGTCTTGGGTGCCCATCTTGCTCGTTTAATTCGCTTCCCTTACATGACCTGCCGAAAGCTGAAGAAGGTATTAACCTGTTCTGACTTCGACCATGATGTTGCATCCAAGCTCGTACTGGAGGGCCTATTTTTCAAGGCTGAGGCTCCACACCGCCAACGGGCACTGGCAGCAGAAGACTCTGCTTCCTCAAACCGTCGATTTGTGGAGAGGGCATACAAGTACCGGCCGGTGAAGGTGGTTGAATTCGAACTTCCCCGGCAGCAGTGTGTGGTGTACTTGGATCTGAAGAGGGAGGAGTGCGCCAATCTATTCCCATCTGGGCGGGTATATTCTCAGGCATTCCATTTGGGTGGTCAAGGTTTTTTCCTATCAGCACATTGCAACATGGATCAACAAAGCTCTTTCCATTGCTTTGGGCTGTTTTTGGGAATGCAGGAGAAGGGGTCGGTGAGCTTTGCTGTTGACTATGAGTTTGCTGCAAGGTCTAGGCCAACAGAGGAATTCGTTAGCAAGTACAAAGGCAACTACATGTTCACAGGGGGAAAGGCCGTTGGGTATAGAAACTTGTTTGCTATTCCATGGACCTCTTTCATGGCTGAGGATAGTCTTTACTTCATCAATGGTGTCCTCCATCTTAGAGCTGAGCTCACCATCAGGCACTGACCCCCATTTCTAGTTCTGAACTTTTCTATTCCAATTGGTAGTAGCACTGACCTCTTTTTAGATCTCCAATTATCATGTAATCTTTCAAAAGCTTAAATATACAGGCATGTGCACTAGATTCAGAATATATATATGAGAAGTGAACTTGCCTTCATTCCTGTTCGCTCGAAAAAATCACTTTCTAACTGTCGGAATTTAAATCACACCCTAACATGTTATAACTCCATTTTTTCTATTTGCACGGGTGCCTTTTACAAATTAATTTGCACTAGTAGGTATAATTTATATTATTCATTTTTTTTATTTGGATAAAAAAAAATTAAGTATCACAAAATATGGATAAAAAAAAAACGAAAATCACCGTCAAATAATACTAGTGACTTTGATTAAAGAGTAATTATAACACCAATATTGATAAAATAATTAATCATTACACATTTTTTCTATAAAAATGGTAAGGATGTTAATGGAAAAATAATTTCTATTAAAAAAGTTACATTGATTAAAATAATTGAACTCATAAACTGTTTATAGGAACACATCAATTATGTTTATTTATTCAAAATGAAATTTATTTCAATGAGTAAAAAAATACACAAATATTTTTTTAATATTGATATGTATTAAATCATTTCATGTTTACATATTTATATTATTCTTATTTGTGTATAACTTAAATATGTGCTTAATTTTAACTAAATTATTAGTAATAAATTATTTTATATTATATTTGGTAAATTATAGTTTTCCCTTTAAAAATTATGTTTTTATCTTAATGAAAATAAATAATTCATATTTATTATCTATAGTTTAATCTCACGAAATGTCCTTGATTTGTTAAAAAATCTCAATTGGGTCCTCTAGTTGTTCTAATTGGTATTTTTTAAAATTTGTTCCAATTTGACAGGGGTGATCATGGATTGGACTTTTAATAATCCAATCCACATTCATTTTGGATCCAAATAATTGGATTAGATTTTCGATCCAAATCCATTTTTTTCAAATAAAGTAGATTGGATTTTTTAAAAATCCAGATCCAAATATTTAGATCAAGTTTAAATCCACATCTAAATATTTGGATCAAGTTCAAAATCTAAAATCCATTTTTCATAAAATAAATTCAAATTAATTTTTTTAAAACTTGTGTCCATAGGGCTGACACCATAGAATTTGCCAGATTTTTTGTCGGGGCCAACGAGGCCAAATTTCAGCATGGGATGAACTTGAATGACTTTCGAACGAATTTCGGTCGAGGACGACGTGACCAAATTTGGGCATAGGTCGACTTGACAAAATTTCAGTCGAGATCGACTTGACTGGATTCGACTGAATTTCGGCTAGGCGATTTTGCCTAATACGACCAAATTTTGTCCAGACCTGACTTGGCCAAATATGGCCACATTTGGGCCAGGGCCTGATCAGTCAAATTTCGTCGGCCGGGACCGACTTGACTGAATATGGCCAATTTTCGATCACAGCCGACTAAGTTGAATATAGTCAGATTTTGTTCGGCACTTACTCAATCAAATACAGCTAAATTTGGGCTAGTGCCGACTTGACCAAATTTTGGTCATGATCAACTCCACTGAATTTGGCCAAATTTCAGTCAGGACCGACTCGCCTAAATTGACCAAATTTCGGTTGTGATATACTCTGCCGAATACAACCAAATTTATATTAGGACCAACTCAGTCAAATTTTGGTTGAGCCCAACACGACCGAATTTTGACCGGAGCCGACTCGATTGAATTCGGCCGAATTTCGGTCATGACCGACTCAGTTGAATACGGTCAAATTTCGATCGTGACCGACTCATTTGAATACGGTCAAATTTCATCCTAGGTCGTCTCAGCCGAATACGACCAAATTTGGGCCAGGACCGACTCAGCCAAATCTCAATCGGGGTCAACTCGATTGAATTCGACCGAATTTTGACTGGAGCCAACTAGGCTAAATATAGCCAAATTTTGGTCGCGGTTGTCTCGACCGAATACGGTCAAATTTTGTCTAGGTCAACTCAGCCCAATGCAGTCAAATTTGGGTTGGGGTGAACTCAACCGAATACTTCCAAATTTTGTCCAGGACCAACTGGGCCAAATTTCGACTGGGACTAACTTGACAGAATTCGGCCTAATTTAGCCAACTTTTGTATAGGGTCACGCCAACTCAATCAAATACGACTAAATTTGGGCTAGTCCTTCTCAACCTTTAGCCTAACCTAACCAAAAATATAAACTGGAAATTTGGATTGAATATTTTGGATTATCCATTTTGAAAATCTAGATTTAGAGTATGGATTTACAATCCATAAAATATATAAAATGTAGGTCAGATTAATAAACTAAATCGATCATAATTTTATTCCTACAAATATTTAAAAAAATTGCATAAATCATTAATTTGTTATAGCATTAGTCCTTAAAGAAAATACAGTAAATTGTTTTGAAATTTTTAATTTATTCGTTAAGTTCTCAAGCGTTAACTATTTTTCTTACTTTGATAATTAAGTATATAATAATATTATCAATTATTAAGAGTGACGTTACACCCGGGGCAATAGTGTCAATTCGAACTCACCCTCAATTCGTATTCCCCACGCATACCCCAATTTCCCTGCGTCTCAACGCAAGGCAACGCAAATTCTTCATTCGTGAACCAGAAACCGAAAGAGGAAAAGAAAAGCAGTCTCGGCGGCGCGTGAGGATCAATTGTTAGGGTTTCGAATCGAGGATGCCGAAGAACAAGGGAAAGGGAGGAAAGAACCGGAAGCGTGGGAAGAACGAGGCGGACGACGAGAAGCGTGAGCTCGTCTTCAAGGAGGACGGCCAGGAGTACGCGCAGGTGCTCCGGATGCTCGGAAACGGCCGCTGCGAGGCCATGTGCATCGACGGAACCAAGCGGCTCTGCCACATCCGAGGCAAGATGCACAAGAAGGTCTGGATCGCCGCCGGCGACATCATCCTCGTCGGCCTTCGCGACTACCAGGACGACAAGGCTGACGTCATCCTGAAGTACATGCCGGACGAGGCTCGTCTCCTCAAGGCCTACGGTGAGCTTCCTGATAGCACCAGGCTCAACGAGGGTATCGGCGCTGGCCTCGACGAGGAGGACGATGGCGCTGGCAATGATTATATCGAGTTCGAGGATGAGGATATCGATAAGATTTGAAATATTAGGGTTTCGGTAACGGTTTTTGGCTTTCTTTTTTTTTTTTTTAATTGAGATTATATAATTTTTATGATGTGGTGCTGATGGAATTGGATGTAGGTGGTGTTAAGGTGTTGTCTGTCTGTGTACTTTGCCAGATATGGATGGTGAGTGTTAATGAAATAAGATAGCCTGTTATACGGTGGTATACTTATATTGTTCTGTTCTGTGTTTCTTGATTGATTCCTTTGTTCTTTTTTTGTTGATCTGATTGTGAATGAGACGGATTAGTACATGCTTGGATGACGATTTCGAACGTGCTTTTGGGAGAAGGTTGTTTATTGTATCTTTTATTCTGCCCGTACTTTTGGAAGGGTTATCTAAGCATGTACTTCTTTTTGTGTTTTGATATGTTTGGATTCACCTCTAGCACAGGGTTATCCAAAAAGTACTCAATTTGTGAACTTGTCTAGAGGATGGAAGCATTACGTTTGGCATATAAAAGTTATAACCATTAATTCTTGAAAGTCATGTACGGAACGGGAGATTTATAACCATTTACTTTTGAAAATGAAGTTTGAAACTAAAATTCATATCTAACACTTGAAACGAACAAGCTGTTGGGAGTACTTTTGGTTAAGGTTTTTAATTTCATGGTTTCACAGGAGATTGCGAACATGAGTGACCGATGTGGCTGTAGTTACAATTTGAGGATTATTGTTCAAAACCTTGGTTTTGGTTTAGTTTTGAAAATGTCTTTGATTTAGTTTTGAAATGGGATGAAAATGCCTTTGACTTAGTTTGAGGCGTTTATTTTCTTTTTTATTGAAGATGTAAAGGGTGTTTGGATCTGTTCTCCTGGTCCATTTGTCTTTGTTTCTCCACATGAAGTTTGGTTGTAATTCTTGTTAGGGTTTTGAAGGAGTTACGTTTGTGTTGGTGGCTATAGTTTGATATGTGAAATCATTTTGTTGTTGTGCAAAATTAGCGATAGGAGTTTTCAGTTTTTGTAGTCTTTCATAGTTAGTTGTTAGTGTATTTTTCTGTCCTTGGAGCTAGTTTTTCATAGGCTAGTTCATTTAGGATATTGTCCTGTATAGAATGTTAGCAAGGAACTTTAACTGTTCTGTTTCAATTATAATGTTTCACGGATCCTTCTGTATGTCATGCCAATTTGAGCAAACATGGCCCAATCCGTTATGAACATAGTCCTGCGGCAGAGTACTCTTATTCTACCTGTTAGATATGTGATGAGATTTTATTTCATAGGCAGTTGTTTGTTGGAGTGGTTGATTTTAAGTAAACGACCAATTTGATATTATTAGGATAACTCCCTCTTCAAGGTATATTCATTTAAGCAGTCATAAAAGTACTAATACATAGTCGCTTAAATTTTGTAAAACCCTTCAAATTAGTCCCTAGACTTAATACTCATTATAATCGTATTATGGACTATTTGTCTGTCTAATTTTCTGCTTGGTTCTGTTTTGGTGTGGGTGTAAATTATGAAATGTATTTTTGTGGTGATTAATGTTGTGGAACTGGGATACCATCCAAAATATAGAGCTTCCTCCTGTTATGGAAATATAAATAGAGATTATATGATACTTAATCCAGATCAGACTGCAGTAGCTATATAGGAGGAACCCCCTTCATAATAAGCAAGGATTTTAAGAACACCATATTGTTAAGCTTATTACTAGCAGCTACTGCAGTGTGATGAAGATATAAAGAATGAACAGCTTTTAAATGTCAAGTACTAAATGTCAAGTACTAAATCTACTTTTCAAATGTTATCCCGTGTAAATAATATGATTTTGCCTCTTCCTGAAGCTGAAGATTATGCTTCATTTGTTTAAAATACGAAGTTGTGGCTGCTTCGACACTGAGAATGGTTTCAGGATTTGACCCAGCGAGGCCCAAGATTTTACTCATTCACTTCCCTCAGCAATGATCCTGTTGGTGCAATATGCATTATCTACATTCAATTTACTGAATTTCCTGAATTTCGGGTCTGTTCGAAAATAAATTAGTTACGTGATATGATTATATATGTACATGTTTCAAAATACGGTACAACCCCACCAAACAAGTACTAATTGCATATCCATGAAACAGGAAAATGTTTGAAATCTAGAACGTTGCATGAAGGCTTTTTCCTAGTCATTCGACGACATCAACAATAGGAAACATATGAATCACTAGAAACATGGATCTTAAAATTGTTATACCGTTATTATTCAAATTTTTGAAAGATAATACAATTGCTTTTTGTAACTTTCCAAAATACCATGAAATTTGTTTCCATTCCCTTTTGTAATGTTTTTTCAAATGATTTTGCATTCTCCTTCCACTATCATGATTTTTGCGCATTTTCCCTCCATTATCATCTTGGGTAAAATTTAAATATAAGACATATTTAGATTAACCATTTAAGATTTGAATTGTAAAATTATTTCATATTAAAAATATTAATATGGTATAAAATTTAAAATTTTGGATCTTAAGTCCTCCAATTATAATCTTAAAAAATATTTCTACTTTCAAGTTCAAAATGTAAAGTAATTGTAATAATTAAATAAAAGCTTAAGTTTTGAAAGGATAAAATATAAATAAGAAATGTTTTATAAAACTCATGACATGAAATTTACTAAAAAAAAAAAGACTTAATGACTCTTAACATTAAGGTAGTATGAACAAAATTTAAGAGTAGAAATAAAAAACAAAATGATTTTTTTATGAATTAGAATAAAATTTTTTATAAATTAAGATTAATTTATTGACAAATCAAAAATAAAATTTTAGATGAAGATATATAGAAGAAATTTTACAAAATTATTTTATATATGAACTAAATTTAATTTATAAAGAAATTCATTTTTTTCTTATTTTCTCTCATAAAAAAATGTTTATAAATAAATTTATCGAAACATATCTTACCAAAAAAAGACCCTAACTAAGATATTTCAAATTATTGTGATAATAAATCAGAAGAATAAATTCATCTTAATAACTTAAATGAAATAATTTTGAAATATTTTATTTCCACTAAATTATTTAAAAAAACTCTTAATACAATTAAAAACTTTGGAATTCATAATTTTATAGCATTTAAATTAATTGTAGAAACAATTTCTTAGCTTTTTATGTATTGTCCAAAAATTTATTTATCATAGAATAACATAACATTTCCTTTATGAAGATTATGATATTTAACTCTTATTCAAATTAAAGTTGACGACTTAGAGATAAGAGCTTTAGAATATTAGGTGAGAAGTATTATCTATGCTTTTTTATATCATTCAGATGATAATCTCTAAAATTCATTCCATCCAAATGTACAGATAGACGTTAAAAAGCAATCTCTGCGAAAAAATTATTGCAAGAGTATAAACCAAAACTACCAAAAGATTATAAACCTTAACACAGATACCCTTAGAAAGTTCACACCTACATATCTAATACACAACCAATTATACTAAGGTTAACCACCCTCTCATATACTCTTCAATTACAAACTTATATGATGTTTTCAACCATTTCTGTCAAATCTAATAAAATACAGAATTCATGTCCAAGAAACTGACAAACAAAGAATTACTTCTACTCTATAGATGAATTTAGTGACATGTTCTCAGTAGGATCACTCTTTCACTCAACAACAACTGAATCACTTGCACAATTCACTAATTTGACATTTGAATGTTGAATTCCTTTAACAATTAATTTTAATGCAATGAATTTGATTTCAAGTTGTTGTCTCAAACGTTTAATATCAATGCTAATACCAGCCATTCAATATGCTCACTGATCTATCCCTTCTTCCATTTGTTTTTCACACTGTCCTATCTCACAAAAAAAGGAATCCAGTTCAACTATAACAATGACAATACAACACACTAGGGTCAATTCACTAATACAATTCAAAACCTACTTTCAAATCGTTCATCTAAAAACAAGGTGAAATGAGATAGAATCATACAACAATTTTCATGAATTGAAATAAAACCATGATACCATTAGTAGGTATTTCATCCCATTCCAATATTTAGAAAAACAACTGAACCCAAGCATAAATTAGAAAACAAGTAAGTTTCATCCAATACCTCAAAATGACAGAAAACAAATCAAAGTGATCATTACAACACATTTCATTTCATTCAATCTCAAACAATGTAAATCAGCTAGTTTCAATTTCAGCCTGTTTCATTTCATCCAACTTCAAACCATCTAAGCTTGCTAACATCATTTCATGGCATACCTCTAAACAACAACAACAACAACAATAGAAAACATCAGACTAAATATATTTCATTCTCATGACATTACATCCTATTTCATCAGTCAAAAAACCAACCAACATTATTTGCTATTCCATGCCATTCCACCAAACAGTGGACAAAATTCACAAACAAAACGAATTCCATTCACAATACAAAGTCACCTAATCTTCTCCGTTCCACTGATCTTACTAGCAGCTTCCCTAACCTGCTCAATGTAACCCTCAATAGGAGGAGTGAGAGTAGCCATAAACCTATTAACAGGAAAAGGACTCAAATCAGGAACCAAAGCAGCTTCTCTCAACCCTTCAGGCAAAGCCTCAATTGCCTCCTTTTTCATTCTCAAAAGATTCGATTCCGCAGCTTGTCTAGCCCTATGCTTCCTCATCAAAACCCTACTATACTCCTTCGCCAACCTCCTCCCATCTTCAACCGTTAACTCATACTTCGGCAACTTCTCCACATCCACTAACCCCAGAGAGACATAATCCAACCCGGGTGTCCCAATTATCGTGGGTTTCTCCGAAACCTTAAATTTGTCGTCTTTCCTTCTCATCATCTCGATTTCTCGCTTCCGTTCCTTGCTGATGAGCCCCATCTTCTCGCGCTCCGCTTCGCGCTCGCGCTGCCGCGGGGTAAGGTACCGGAGCGGGGTGGGGGCCTGGAGGCACCGCTCGTATAGATTCTCACGCTCTTGGCGTTCGCGCGACATGGGTGGGGCTCCGGTTTGGGATGCGGATCCTGATTTCTTGGTGGTGATGCGGGAGCGTTTCAGGGCTTGGCCCGCTTTGATCTTCGCCTTGCCCTTCGCCGTGCCGCTCACGGAGCAGCGCTGGATGAGGTGGTGCCCGGAGAGAAAAGGGTTCGGCTTTGCGAGGCGGAGCATAATTCCGGCGATGGGTCGGTGGTGGTTTGTTCTATACGGACGAGGAAGTTGGTGGTTTGAAGCAAGGTAAGTGTGGGTAGCAGAGTTAGGGCAAGAAAGAGCAACTGAGAGAGAGATATGGCGGATAATGGGCCGGCCCAGAAAGAAAATTTCAATGGGCTGGCACAGCATAAAGGACCCAGCTTTCTTGGAGTATTGATGGGGAAGAAATTAGTCTTTTAGTTCCTGCACCCCCTCAATTTCTTCACACATTCCAAAATTTCAAAATAATAATTTTACTCTTACTAAAAGTAACCTCTGAACCACGTGTTCTAGAAAATTTTAAAAATAAGTTTTCTTGAAGTAATAGCCAAAAAATTGTTTTTAGTAGGTTTAACTGTGTAGGGTTGATTTTGGGAGGAGTTGAAATTTTGATCGAGATGTGGATTTAGAAGATAGGGAAGTAGCCAATGAGAGAGCGAGGTTAGTCCACGTGTCAAGATGTTGGAATATTGAATTAAGGTAGTGGATAACAAGTCAGTGTAAGCAACATGTTCTTCTCTATTTTGTTTTATTTTTTTTTTTTTATAAAAGTAAATATCTATTGAATTTGAATAGAAAGAAGAAAGTGAGACCAACCAGAGTGCCAATTTCTCGGTTTGGGGATAGATAGAGTGATACCCATCACACTGTTCATATTTCTCATATTAATTAATAACAATAATGGCAGCGGCGGCGGCAGTGACGGTGCTACTCCCACCTAGGATTCCGACCACCACCAACGTTACCCGCTGTTCTGCTTTGCCTTATCTGCCTCCACGTGTAACCAGCACCAGCACCACCTTGTTCTCACCTTCCCTCAACCACTTTTCAGGTTCCCTTTTCTTCTTTTTCCTTGTTCGTCTCAAAACTTTTAATCTTCAGGAATATTGCGTTTTTCTAATTACTTGTTTTTAGAATTTGTAACAAAGAAAAAGAAAAAAAAAAACGGCCTTTCTTTTTACATTTGATATGCATTTTACTTTTTCTCTCGTTTTCTATTTGGTATGTCATTCTCCTTGTTAGTCTTAATTTGGAAATCTTGTTTCCTCCTAAGTTAATGCACAAAAAGGTGTAAACTTTCGTGGCTCCAAACAATTCGGTAGAAATTTTTTTAGTTAGATTGATTTGATTTACTAATGGGGTTGGTTAGACTTCAATGAAGTGACGAACCACGTTCAAATTCCTTCTGGGTGATGCCAATGTTTAGTTTCCGACCATCGAAGATTGGTTTTAGTAGGAAATGGATAAGGAAAAAGGGTTTCATTTGCATAAACTCATGAATTATTGTCATATATAGTATGTTTGTATTTTTACATTGTTATATCTTTAATTTGAGGCCTGTCAGCGCTAATAAGCTGTTTTCCAATTCTTTTATCTTGTCCTCTCCTGAAATAATTTATCTCACTTCCTCTTTGATGTATTTTAATCCTTATTAACTGATTACGTAGGAGTGTTATGTAAGTATCTAGTTTGAACTTATTCCATGTTTGATCATCCCTGTCCAAGGTGATGTTCATTATGTAACGGAAACACTTCTGCATTTTGAAATTGATGAGGGTAGTAAACATCTTGTAGTATTGAGTCCTTACACTTGGCCAAATCAAAGTCTAATCCAGAAAGTTAAGTAGTTTCTGCAATGTGAATGGGGTAATTCATGCCACCACCAATTAATACTTGTCCAAGAGTCTTAACACTTGATTACTGTAGTTGGTTAAGCCTTCTGTGTCTGTAATTTTACTAACCTTTAGGACTAGTAATTTGCCTATTCAATGTTAATGTTATTTCTTCATATTTTTTTTGTTCATTTATCTTATAATAATTCTAAGGTATGTCTCTTTTCCTTTTTCAGTGTCCCGAAAATCTTTTCTGCTTCAGACCAGAGCTTCTTCAGAGGAATCATCATCAGTAGATGCCAATGAGTTATTCACAGATTTGAAGGAAAAGGCAAGAAGTTTACTACTTGGCTGATTTCAGCAATTTGGTTTTGTCCTGAACTTCCTTTTAACAAATCCACAAGCATGCGCTTTCTCCTCCTTGCCAACCCTTATTTTACACAATGTTTAGTAAAAACTCATTTTTTAACCAAGTGGAAATAATATCCTCCATTTATCATAATCAGTGGGATGCTGTTGAAAACAAGTCCACAGTGCTTATCTATGGTGGTGGGGCTTTAGTTGCTGTTTGGCTATCTTCCATTCTCGTGAGTGCAATCAACTCAGTTCCCTTGGTAAGCCTTCACTCTTTATGAATATAATTCACTTTTCCTTATTGTATTATCACTTCTGGTTATATATTTCTGAGTACATCATCGATATAAAACCTTGGTGAACCGTTCTGAAATAGTACTATTTATGTTTCAGCTTCCAAAGATTATGGAGTTGGTAGGTCTAGGATACACTGGATGGTTTGTCTACCGATACCTTCTGTTCAAGGTAAGTAACACATCATGAATACTTCACTATTTTATTTTACCATGGCTGAGGAATTTGAATTCTCTGCTTAGTTTTCGGCTGGTTTTGATACACTTGTACGTTTTGTTTTCAATTTTTTTCCTTTTGAGTGCTATGATGTTTCTGCATAGGATAAATGAGCTATTGAATGAATTCAAAAGTGATTGAATGATAACTTTTTTACCAAGACACATGCTTACACTTTTATACCTCTGCAACAACACATGTCTTGTTCAGTGTACATCTTACAAGTGATTATTTATGTGTATTTTCTATACAGTCTAGCAGGAAGGAGCTAGCTACAGACATTGAGGGACTGAAGAAGAAAATTACCGGAACTGAATAGAATGGTGTTAGCAAATACCAAGTGAAGTTTATCATGTGTGAGCACCATTTGTTTTTGTTTGCTCTTATCTGCTGTATAAGAGTGGTATGTATCCCTTGAAGTAGAATAGAATTCCTCTCAACCTCTATTGCCCCTGTAATGAACCCATTTCATTGTTAAAATAATGTAGCAAATTTTATGTATATGGCTCTGAATGGAACCATTATCTCTTCACTTCTTCCCTGTGTAAGAAATTTGAGTGATATATGAGTATAGAAGGAGGAATTATATCATATATGGGACCAGTTTTTTCTGTGTTTAGACCATGATAGATTTAAGATAATCACTTGTAGTTTTTAAAGCAGATAATTTGCTAAAAATTAAACTTTAATTCAATGATGTATAAATGTTACAGCAAGCGTAAAGTAAATGGGGAATTTACAAATTAATTTGGAAATTTAGCATTTTTTTTTTGTTATTTTTAACTACTGTCCATATAAAAAAATATATTCTTATTTAAGTATATACTATAATCGTTTTCATAAGTTAATAATGAGAAATACTAATTTAGATATTTTTTAACATGTGGATGGAAATAATTTTTGTGTGTGTATGCATTGTTTACAGGCAATTTCTTTTGTCGAAGTTAATTTTATTTGACACATGTTTGAGGTGATGAATAGAATTATCTCTTCCATGCAAATGGTTTTTTTGTTAAAAAAGTTAACTACAAACTAGTATTTCATCTTCTAATCTAATACTATATACAATTCTAAACTAACAAATGAAAAGTTTTTCTATTAAATAATATATCTGATCCAATTCAATTCAAAATTTTCATTCTACAACAGGAAAAAGTGCTAACATGTCAATCAAAGAAAATTTTCAGCTTTCAAAAAATAATTCAACATCGGAAAGTTATCTCACCTTTTTTTTTTCTGTATCTCTCTCTCTTTTCTTTTCCTGTCTTTCTCACTCACACACACTCTAGACTTTTCAGCTTCTTCTCAACCTTCCTCTTCTCTCTCTTCATCTCTCTGTCTTCTCTCTTCCTCTCTTCCTCACTTCATCTCATTCTCTCCAACTTTTTATTTTCTCTCTTACTCCATCACTCTCCGTCTTCTCTCTTCGTCTCTATTGCATGGATCTTTTTCTCAGTTTTTTACTTAGATTCATGACCATCGTGACCAACAAGAAAAAGGTAACAACTTCTCATTTCCATTTGTTTTCGTTCTTCTACCATCTCTCAGATCTATTTTTTTTCTATCATTTTTGTGTTTGGTGGATATTTTTCTCTCAGAGTTACTTATTTTTGTTATATTTTTTTGTTTGATGAATGTTTTGCTTACAGATCTACTTTTGTTATATGACGAGATTGGTTGGATCGAGGATTTTTTCTCAGATCTGGTGTTCGATGTATATTTTGTTTTCATATGTTCTTTTCTTTTGGTTTGGTTGATGTTTTGCTGTGAGATTTTTCAGCACCTTTATAAATACAACGAAGGTAACAACTTCTCATTTTCATTATTTTCGTTTTTTTACCATCTTCTCATATCTATTTTTTACGAGATGTTGGATCGCTATTTTTGTCTCAAAGCTTCTTCATCACCTTCACGAATAAGAAACAGGTAACAAGTTCCCATTTGTTTTCGTTCTTCTACCATCTTCTCAGATTTACTTTTTTTCTATCATTTTTGTGTTTGATGGTTATTTTTCTCTTAGATCTACTTATTTTTGTTCTAATATTTTGTTTGATGAATCTTTTGCTTACATATCTACTCTTCTTTGTTGCTGACATTGGTTGGATCAAGTTTTTTTTCTCAAATCTGTTGTTCGATGGATATTTTTTACTCATATCTACTTTTCTTTTGGGTTATTTTTTGTTCGGACTTCTTCATGACCTTCACGAATAAAAGAAGGTAACAAATTCTTATTTTTCTTACGTTCTTCTACCATCTTCTCATATCATCTTTTCTCATTTGTTTTCGTTGTTCTACCATCTTCTCATATCTATTTTTTTTTCTATCATTTTTGTGTTTGATTGTTATTTTTCTATTAGATCTACCTTTTTTTTTTCTATATTATTTTCTTTGATGAATATTTAGCTTTCAGATATACTTTTCTTTGTTGTCGATATTGGTTTGATCGAGTTTGTTTTTTCTCAGATTTGTTGTTCGATGGATATTTTATTCTCATATCTTAATTTCTTTTGGTTTATTTTTTCCTATGAGATTCTTGATGACCTTCATGAAGATCATTTGTAAAAGGTTTGATTTTTACTGGACTAAAATCATTCTCCTCTTTTTTTTTTAAGTTTTTTTTTTCATTTATGTGTTGTGTTTTTTATGTGGGTTTTTTTTTCTCACATATTAACTTTAACTTTGTTTTTGTTTTCGAGATGAATGAAATCTTCAAGAAGGAGAAAACTGAAGATCTCTTCAAAGCCAAAGGCAAGGCTATCAAGCACGAATAACGTTCTTAAAAGGTTTATTTTTCTTCATTTTTATTTTTTAGATCTCAGTTTCAAAACTTAATGTTTTTTCTACCATCTTTTTTTTTCACAGGTAAAATTTTATCAAGATGTGTCTTCAGTTTACCTCTTCTTCTTTTCACATCCATGTCTTCTGTTCTTTCCAGTTTGATTTTTGATTTTCAGTTTGTTTTTTTTATTTATTTTTGTTTAATCCATTTAAGTTTCGGTTTTGATCATACTCAACTCACTGTTTTTGTGTTTTTCTTCATTGATTTGTCAAAGTTGAAGTTTCTCATTATTAAGGTTTTTTCTTTGCATTAAAATCAACTTACTATTTTTTTATGATTTTCTCCAATCTTTTTTTTTTCAACTACGATTTGTTTAAGTTAAGTTTTTGTTTTTTTTTTCATCTTCGAATATGTTTTTTTTTACTTTTTGTTTAACCCATTAAAGTTTTGTTTTTTATTATTAGGGGTTTTCTTTGCTTCAATGTTTTTTTTCGTGGTTTTTGCTTTTTTTATTTATTTGTTTTTCTTTTTGTTTTGGGTTATGCTTTATGTGTACATCTTCTATGATTTCTATTTCTTTTGTCTCTTCACATACCACACTTGCAATATTTTTTTGGATGGATGAATATGGTAGGTGTTTGAGAAGAATGAGGGAGCCCAAAGGTGTTTGTTGAAGATGCAAACATTTATACAATTGCTAAGAACATAAGAGCACATAGACCTATGTGGGAAAATTTAATCTTGGTAGAACATTTATGTTTGACAGATGTCATAAAAGCACACAAACCAATGCAGGAAATTTAATCTTTGAGCAGAACAATTATGGTGACAAAGGTTGGAAATGATGTGTTGGAGAAGACATGTATATACAACATTCATTTATTATAGTAAGAAAGTGTCATGTCCCAAAAAAACATAATAGGTGGTCTTCATAATTAATGTTTTGGAACAATAAGTATCATAAGATAACATTTTAGGAACCTTTACAAAGTTTTTTAGATAAAGTAATTATTATTTTTAAAATAAATTAAACTAAAAATGGTAATACAATAAATTAATTAGGATTTGGTGTGGAATTTATAAAATATTACACGATATTTACTGAAATGTTTCGTAGTTTTGAAAGTGAATACTTTCAAATATAATTTTCATATTATTTGATACAATAATATTTACTGTTTAAGAATTATAATAGTGAAGTAAATGGAAATCATAAGTTACAATTTATTTTTAAAATAAATGCAAATCAAGGTAAAATCTAAATTTTTCAACAAACAAAATTGAAATAAAGCTCATGCTTCAATAAATATTTATTAAAGTTTAATAAGTTAAATCCATGAATGAAATATATTCGTTTGCTTCCTCGTTCCAGTACTTTGTCCCACATCTTAAAAATCTCAGAGTACAAAAAAGATTTATAATTTAAAATTAAAAGAATACATAATGATAACTACCAAATATTTTTATATAAATATTAATAGTTTCTCCTTTTCTTATAGACAATATTTGTTATTTTTTTAATTTTTGTTTTAAAAATAATATTACATATTACACTTTTTTTGAAACTGATTAATTAATAATATCTTATTAATAAAAAATGCAAATAAAATTATTTACTTTAAATACATTTATTTACCAAATTAAAAATTAAAACTTTTTTTTACTTGGCTTGCTAGATATGCTTTTTATACTTTTCAAAAAATATTTTTCATCTTCGAGAAATTAAAAGATGTTGAGGAGAATAAAAACAACTTTTCAGTTTCTTTCAACACTACTTTCAAGATAAAAATGTGTCTCTTCCAACACATCTTTATAATTAATTATGAAGAAACCAACACTAAAATACAATGTTATATTTGAATTTATTGTATTATAATTTTAAATGGAAAATATTTTAAAAAATCTACATACCTTCTTGAAAATTTTTTATACGGGATCCAAAAATCTTCTCACATTCCCATAGAGTAAAAGTCATTTTGAATGACCAAAATCTCTAATAGTATCTAATCTAATATATGATTATATACAATTGCAAAGCTAACAATACTGTTTTGAGTTCTAATGTGCATTGTCCCAAAATATACATAATTTTGGTGGTCTTCATAATTAATATTTTGAAGTAAATATGATAAAATAACAACTTTAGAAACTTTTACAAAGTTTATTGGAGAAGGTAGCTAATTTTTATAAAATAAATCTAATTAAAAATTGTAATATAATAAATTAATTAGGATTTTGTATGGAATTTGCGGATATTACATGACTGAAATGTTTTGTAGAATCGAGAGTGAATACTTTAAAATATAATATTAAATCTTATTTGATAAGATAATATTTACTATTTCAGAATTTTTATAGTGAAGTAAATGCAAATCATTAACTACATTTTATTTTTATAATAAATACAAATTATAAAGGCATAATCCAAGTTTTTAAATTTTTGAACAAACAAAATTAAAATTAAGTTCTGACTCCATGAATTTGTCTCATTAATGATAACATAGACTTTTAAAAAGTTCAAATTAGAAGAAAGATTTATAACTAACAAATATTTTTTATATAAGTATTAATATTTTCTCCTCTTCTACAAAAAAATTATGTATTTTATTAATTTATTTTAAAAATAGTCATTACATATTACACTTTTCTTAAAATCTGATAAGTTAATAGTTTCTTAATAATTAATAACAATATTAATAAATGCAAATAAAATTACTTACCTTAAATATATTTAATTACCAAATTAAAACTTAAGACTTTGTTTTTTTTACCTAGCTTACTGAAAAATATATTTATATTTTTCAAAATTTACTTTTCATCTTCCAAAAATATAAAGATGTTAAGAAGAATTAAAACAATTTTTCAGTTTTTTCCAACACTACTTCCAGGGTATATTTTTTCAACCTCTCAAAGAACTTTTCAGTTTCTTCCAATGTACTTCCAAGATATATTTGTAGCTTCTCAAAGATGAATGTCTTTTTCATTAAATAACATTAAATATTAGAAACCAACAACTTTTTGTGTTTCTCATTGCAATGTTATATATGAATTTATTGTATTAAAATTTTAAATGAAAAATATTTTAAAAATCTACCTACCTTTTTAAGAGAGCTTTATACAGTTTTCAAAAATCTTCTTAAATTTCAATGTAGCTTATTAAATAAACTTTATAAATCAACACTTACATCTTTCAATATAAATGTGAAAAATATAAAGAATAAATGGAAAACTTTTCGTCTTCCAAGAATTTTGCATTTTGAATTATGACTATTTATTATGAACAACAACAATCATGATTTGTGGGACTCAATGAATCATGAAGTATCAATCAAACACATAATTAGAGTTTAAGACATTCACGAAAAATATTATTTATCAATTTTAAGTATATAAAAAATATAAAATATCATCATGTTGTTTTTTGAGATGTTATATGCTTCTTTATTTATCGCTAATGATTAATGCAAAATGCAAAATCTTCTTCTATTAATGTGCTTGAAAACCGATTGATCTAATATTACTTGTTATGGTTGTATTCTTAACTTTATATCAATTATGGTTTTAAAATATTGCATTGGAAACCAAAATCCTCTTCTATTAATGTGTTTGAAAACTGATTGATCTAATAGTACTGATTATGGTTGTATTCTTAACTTTATATTAATTTATGATTAAATTTAAATATTAATTTAAGAATAAATTTATATTTATGTAGGATTAATGTAATATTATCATTTTATATTTTTATATAATATTACATTACATTGAATTTACATTGGAAACTATTTTTTTTTTCATTTAATGTCCTTCGAAACTGAACATTTCTTATAGTTGATTTTTTTAAACATCAAGCAGTAGATAATATTAGGTAATATATTCCTTCTGTGTGTTTTTAGAATAAATTTCAAAATTAATTCATTGAAAATAATATCATTTTTATGTTGTGAAAAATTAATCATAATACATATAATAATATTAATAAATTTTGGATTCAAATTTGAAATTGTAACAGACAGTAAAAGAAAGAGAATGTGATAAAAAAAATTAAATTTAACATTTAAAATGAAAAATGGAAAATATATACAAAAAGTTAATTTTTGTAATAAATACTTTAATATTTCTGATAAAAATATATAAATTCAAATATTCAAAAAATTTGATGACCCATAATGATATAATAATATATTAAAAAATATAATAATATGTAATAATGTAAATATAAAATATAATAATATTAATATAATTAAAATATAAGGTAAAAAATAAAAATTATAAATTTTTTAAACTTTTAAAGATATGGAAATAATTAACTATTTCAATTTCAATATTATTGCAAGATTAAGATTCATATATTGTGAAAATTGGAATTCGAAATATATACAGTAACATTTTCTCTAAAAACAATTACCAAACTGAAACTTTAGAATGAAAGTGATACTATTTGACTAATTAAACAAAAAATATACCAATAAAATTTAAATTTTAACATTAAAAAGAATTTGTAGAATAGTGTAGGTTTTTCAATAGATTCTTATAATGTCTCTAAACAACTTACAAATATTTTTAACTTATAAGAAAGGTTCATATTTTATATATTATCAAAATTTGAAAAATGATAAATTAAATTTTTTTAATGGAAATACATTAATATTCACAATTAAAAACAATAAAAGTTAAAAATATGATATAGAAAATAAACAAGTAATATAATATTTAGGAACAAAAGCTCTATGGTTCTAAATAATATAATAATATATTAACATATTAGTCCTAATATAATAATAATAGTAAAAATAATTAAAATATGGTGTAAAATAATAAATAAATAATTGTAAAATTTAAATATGAATTTTTAAATATTTTTAAATAATTTTCACATATTTTTGACATTTTACACAACCTTAAACAATAATTTAAAAAATAATTTTCATAACATAGACATTGGTATATCATTACAAGTTAAAATTATACATTCTTAAAATTTTTAAAGATATAAAAATCACTAATAATCTCGATTTCAATTTTTTTTCTAAATTAGGATATATATTGTCAAATTTGAAATTCAAAATATATAGTAATAAAGTTTGAATTTAAATTCTAAATTTTAAAAGCTATGAAATATGGGAGCAAAGTTAAAATTTGAAATTCAAAATCCAAAAAAATTGTAAAAAAAAGACTCCAATAGAAAAGTCTATCAAACATCTAACCTTTGTATTTTTGCATAGTGTACTGTTTATATTTGTAAGTTTTGATTGTTTACTATTTATATTTTGTTTGTAGTCTAACATTTGTATCTTTCAAGAATCTACTATTTATATTTAGGTGTAATTAGTCAGATAATACTCACTTTTGTTTTGATATGTCAGTTTCATACCCACTTTTAAAAAGGTGTCAATTGAGTCCTAACTTTGAAAAAGATGTCTCAATCAGGTCTCTTTGAGTAAAAAAGTATTAATGCCATTAATGGTATCGATATTTAAAATGACTTACAAGAGTGAAAGGAACCTAATTGAGACATTTTTTCAAAAGTTGGGATTCGATTGACACATTTTGAAAAGTGAGTAACACAAACTGACACATCTATACTATCTGACTAATTAAACATTACATTTATATGCACGATCTATCATTTGTAGCTTTATATGTTTACTCTTCACATTTTTTGTATCGTCTAATGCTTGTATCTTTATTAAGTCTACTCAACAATTTCTATATCGTCCATCATTTTTATTATTAGAGAAACAACTATTATATTTTTCTACATTTTTTACTCAATATTTCATTCAAAATTAAATTTGATTTCTTAATTTTAATTAACTAAATCTTAATATATTATTTAAAATAGTTATATATAATACATTTTATTAAAAAAAATATATAAATAACTTAAATACATTTTTATTATAAAATCAATTAAAATATTATTATTGAATTTTATAAAATAAAATTTATATTAAATTTAATTATACTTTTATAATTTCAAATTAATTTAATAAATATACTATAATTTTTTATTTTAAAATTCGATAGAAATACTAGTAATACTTATATTTTGAACAAGATTTAGTTATAGAATTTGTTAAAAAAACATTTTTTTATAAACATCCACTGTTTTTGATTAATTTTAATGTGTTAAGAGAAAACCTATTTTTAACCATTTTCTTTTCTATCTATCAGGAAATTAAAACCTGAAATTTTACCTAAAGAATGTCATCTCAGTAATTAATTAACAATATGTTTAACCTCACTAGATCAATGAGAATAATAGTAGTAATTTAAAACTCAAACTAATTTGTTACCTAAAATAGGCATTGGAGTTGCATAGCTTCCGCCCCATGTATTGTATCAGACTGTTACACCCAAGTCCTGGTTGGCACATGTGTTCACCAACTCATTCTTTCCCTTTTCTCTCTTTGACCAATGTCATCACAACACAACATTTTCACTCATATTTCATCGCCTCATTAATTTCCCTACACCCGCATTCTTCCACATACACCTCTCATTTCTAGGCACAACAAACTCCAATAGATCTCCACATACATATAACAAGAGTTGAAAAATTCAGACTTGTGTTCTTGTTTCACTTTGGAACCTAATCATTTTCATAACATGGTATAGATGTAACTTCTCAACCAAATCCATAGTGTGTCTTGCATCACATCATCAAAGAACCTTGTACATGTTTTCTTATGTGTTAATAGAAGAAAACCAAGTCTTGTTGTAAACAGATTCTGGTCTGTTATATTATATGTAGCTTCTCAACCAAAGTTTGGCATAATACTTGGTTAGGGAAGGATTCTGATTGTGAGTTACATTTAGTTATACCTTTAACAAAATTAGAGGAAAAGAAAGTTGGTAGTGAGAAAACTCATCCTTTTCCATTGATGAGCAGTGAAATTACTACTGCATCGTAAGAGCCTCAATGGGTTTAGTGCATGCATGGATTTCCTTGAAAATCATTCAAGAATTGAACATTAGAGACAAAAGAAGGCTTCTGGGGTGACATTCATGGGGCCTCATAGATGGTGGCAAGTTACATTGGTAATTGTGTGTTTGTTTTCATCATCTCTTGTTAAAGGCTTGAACACTTATTCTGATCGTAAATCACTGGATTCCTTTCTTCGCATGCAAGCAAATGAAGGGATAAAAAATCCTAGAACAGGTGTTCTCTACAATGTTTCCCTTCCTTCAAACTTAACAGGTATGGAAGTTTCAGTCGTTAGATTGCGCAGTTTTTCTTTATGGTCAAGAGGAACCAACTACAGTTTCTTCAACCTTCCGCCACGGATCATGTCTCGGCCAAGCCACAAAAGAATAGCCATTTTGTATCAAAACTTAGGTAATTGTTCTTCTCATTACTACGATGTGCCTAACCACACAATGGTGGCTCCAGTTTTTGGTGTCATGGCTTACAGTTCTTCAGAGTCAGCATTGGTGGATCAGAAGATTAACTTTGCCATTCATGGTGATCCCATCAAAATTTGGTTTCCTCTTGCTGATGAACGTGGGAGAAATCACACTCCTCTTTGTGCTAAGTTTTCTGATAATGGGTTGGTGAAATTCAAGAACATGACTAAGCCATATGTTTGTGAAGTACACAGACAAGGACATTACACTCTTGTAATTCCTTTTCCAAATGAACTTCACACTCATGGCAAGAGATTTGCCACATGGTGGGTGTTGGGGTTTGTAATAGGTTTCATTGGGTTGGTTGTTTTGGCTTTGATCTTGTTAGCTTTGGTTATGGAGATCAAGAGGAGAAAAATAAGAAAAATGGAGAAAAATTCAGCTGGGGAAGAGCTTTTTGACACATTCTGGATTGGAGAAACTAAATTACCATTAGCTTCATCGCTCAGAACCAAACCAATCCTTGAGAATTAAAATGTGCATTAATATCACTTGTGATACTTTGTGCAAACGGATGAGTACATAAATGTTATCCTTTATCAACAAAACAATTGTTCAGTCAACAACAACAGAAACTATCCTATATTCATGTAGTTACCACCATAGCTGTTAATAGCACTTCTATTTCATGTTTTCTTTTCACTTCAGTTTCTTTTTAGGAATATGTATTCTCTTCTGTTGTCTATATTTGAACACGAAGTACATTGTGTAGCTTGATTTCTGTCTTACACCCTTTAGTTTTTCTTAAATCAATAAAAGTGAGAATCATTAAAACTCAAACCTTAAGAAATTTTTATAGGAACTCAAATCAAAGCACTACAGCACACTCATATAAACTCTGATGTTAATCATTTTTCTGCATAACATGAAGCAGAGTAGTTCATATCAGATACCATATATAACCAAAGTCCAACCTTTATATGATAACATGTTTTTTTCTCCAAACAGTAATGCTACCAATAAGTACCATGTTTTTTATTGAACTGCAACACACAAGGATGAAAGTAACAACACCCCATAAATCGAAACATTATTTAACAATTTGACAGCTGAGTATTGCAAAATAGTTAAATTGCTACATAAGAAAGAGCTTTGGTTGCAAGCACTTGATCAAGCAATAGGTTGTAGATCACAAAGTTCATGGAGAGGGAAAGGGGGGTCAAAAAGAGAACCATTTAGAATAGCATTTGCAACAATCTTGTTTGCTGCTTCTGTGAAATGGATCCCATCCCAACTCACATATTCTCGAGGTTCAGCACAAGCACTTGCTAGCATATTACCACACAAAATTTTAGGGTTATAATTGTGGTCACCCCCTCCATGTCCACAACATGTTTTGGTACCATACTTAAACCCTGTTCAAAGAAAAAGACAAACTTGAACCATAAACCAAAGTTGCACATGTTAAATCAGCATGTATGGTGTATAATTGCAGCATATAAAACTTGGTAATGCTATTCAACCATTTGAAATCCCCAGTTAGAAGAACTGAAGAGATAAATAAATGAAGGGAATGTGTTTGTACCATAAAGTGTGGGATGGTGAAAGAGCTCCGACAAAGCAGAGTAAGTGTCTACATGAATGAGGGAAACATCTGGTAAACTTTGTCTGGTTTGGCTCAATGTATCCTTCAACAATTTGTTGTAATAATTTACAACATTCTGGTATGAAGCCATGCATCCAAACTCATCAAAATCAGTAACAGCATGAGGAAGCTGCACCAAATATCCCGGATAACATCCCACAGGACCAAGATTGAATACCATAATTGTGCGTGCCCCTTGTGCATAAAGCTCCTAAAAACACAAACTTTATGAGTACAAAAAATTTATACAAATAATGTTACAGAAAACAGAGCAAAGTATTGATAAGATGAAAGAAAAATCAATGTAGAAAATCTCTTCCAAATTCAATTTTGAAAGTTTTCTCAATCAACTCATATTAATGTGGGATTTAGACTCAGCTTTGAAATTGTTAACATGAATCAAAATTACACACGAAAGTCTTCTAAAAAGTTACTGCATAAAATGGAGAATGTACTTCAAACCTTGACGGCATCATTAATTTGTGAAACAATTTGAGGAAAGGTGTCCATGACTCCATCAATAGTACCAGTGCCTGCTATTTTGGAAGTGAGATCATTTTGGCCAATATTTAACATGTAAATGGCCTTTTTGAATATATCTGGTGAAGGAATACCAGATGATGATGTAGTTCCTGTGTGGTGCATGCAAAGCAAGGTTCATAGGTGAGTGTATCATTATTAGATAAAATAAATATAAATTTATAGTAACAGTTTTGTGTGTACCTATTTGATGAAATTCATCAACTCTGGCTTTGAATTGCTTCATTTGGTTGAGTTGAATGGAAAGGGAAAAGGGACTGAGCCCACTATGAGAGAAGGAAGCAATGGGAGGAATCACAGTGGAAGCTGAAGATGCAAAGTTAGCTCCATGGCTATAGTCTGATCCAATTGACTCAAGATATGGGCTCAAAAATGGAAGTCCTAGACCTTGAGCTGCATGTTCAATATCAAATATTATTCCGTAGAATTGGCCTTCTTAGAAATTCGTTACGGTGGAGATTTTACGTCGTTTAAAGATAAAATAAATTTATACTTTATAAATAGTTGTAAATCTTTACAGTGATGTGTTAAGATAGTATTAGAGTAATTTAATTAGTCGAATGGTATCCACTTTCATCCTTTCATTTGAATGCGTCAGTTTGGTATTTTTCTAAAAAAAATATCAATTGAGTCACAGCTTTTAAAAAGATGTCTCAGTTAGGTCCCTTTCAGAATAAAAAAGAATTATTAACACGGTTAACTGTATTGATATTTAAAATAACTTACAAATATATATATATATATATATATATATATATATATATATATATATATTAAAATTTAATGATAAAAATCATAAATAAAATTAACAACATTAATAATTTTTTTTTACTAAGACCTAATTGAAATATGTTTACAAAAATTGATACTGGATACATTTTTAAAATCGATAATATTATCCGAGTAATTAAATCGATTAAAGTCATCTAAAACCTATAATATCATTCGATATCGGACTACTATCAAATTATCCTTTTATACCCAAAATAATAAATTTATCTTATATCTTCAGCACGAGAGATTTGTACCGGGAATCATAAATTTATGATTTTAAGATTTTTAAGCTGAAATCATTGTATATAAAACCACTCTGATATATATATATATATATATATATATATATATATATATATATATATATATATATATATAAATAAAAGGTATATTAATTTATAACCGATAACATATCAATGATAAAAAACAGAAAAACACGATGCAAAATATTAATATAAGAATTGATTCATTACCAAGAAAATCAAGAATGAGTCTTCCATCAGAAGCACGACCAACTGGTTTTTCGAAAAAAGTCATTCCATAGGGACCAGGTTGTGCAGGAAAGGCCGAATGAAACCCACCCGTATCCGAATTTGAATCCCCAAAATTGAAGATGCCCCCAAAATCACACTTACAATAACTTGAATCAACCAAAGAAAATGCCACCATGCAAATTACTAAGAATTTTGAAAATGTGCATGAACTTTTGGACACCTTAAGGGTACCCATTTTTCTTTTTCTTTTTTTTTTCTTCACTTTGATAAAGGTAGCAAAGGGAGACCCATATTATAGGAACTGAATGCTTCTGAAGATAAAGCCAAAACATTGAATAGGTTATTAGAACAGTGACTACTTAACAAACCTATGGAAGATGAACTTGCCTACAAAGCATATAAAAGGCTAAAAGCTTTCGACATACAAATTCATATGATTCTAGAAATAACTCATTTTTTACTATGAGCTTTAAAGTTGTCGCAAAATCTAATTCTGCTGAAAGGAGCTAAGGATAAGGACATTTATAAAACTATAGGAGCATAGGGTCATTTTCTTTTCTATGTATTCGATGCTAAAACATTCAATTAAGTAAACTAATGTTAACTAATTAACAAACACAATAAATGCTTTAGAATTTAAAATAGGTTGATTTCCTATCATATGCTATTGCATGCATGTAGCAACACTTCAACCTACTTCTCTATTGGGAAAGTTATTGTTATTTTACAAATTCAACCAAACACATAAATATAAATTGACACGATTTTAGCTTTATTATTATTTTTTATGTTTCATTTGGATTTCACTTAACATATTTGTTTACTAAATAACTTCTCATCACGATTTTATGATCTCATATATATAAATTCTGAGAATGATAAATGTTCATTCACTAATTTGAAAAAAAAAAGTGATATTAGTAACATATATTAAGTTTACATCCAAAAACTCTAAGAAGATTCTGGAAATTTATCTTTTTTTTTTTATTATTATTATTATTATTATTATGAATCAAAATTTTCTCTCTCACTATATATATATATATATATATATATATTAATCAATTAAATAAGAATTTTTTTTGTATTATCAATATTGTTTATCTTTTGTATTTATTCAGGTGTAGTCTTAATCTGAGGGTGGTGTGTCTGAAAAAACACTTCAACATTCAAGATAGATATGTGCGTGATGAAAGTTGTAATGAATATTCATAATTACTTTCATTAATTTATTTAATGACATGTTAATTTATTTTATGCGATGTTGTTTTATCTAATCTGAGATCATCTCGATTTTATATATATATATATATATATATATATATATATATATATATATATATATATATATATATATATATATATATTCAGTATTTTGAGGTAATTTTTAATTTATATTTGGAGTGATGATTACGTTTGTTTGGTAGAGTGACAAAAGTAGTTTTATCTACTTACCATGAATAGATGGGCCGAGCTAGCCCAATGGAAAAACTCCATAAGTGAGACTTTCTTTTCTTGAGGAGAAGACAGTTCGTCCATTTCATTCTACGTGGAGAATTGGGTCAATTGGCTCTCTATAATTTAATTTAATAAAATAACATTTTAGAAATTTAAGTCTTTTATTTTGGAAATAATTTATTTTTGTTTTTAAAGTTAACGTTGTTGAACAAATTTTAACCGTTTTATTTAATTTTTTTCATTAGATTTCGGGGTTTAAAATGGCATCCAATTTTATTTTAAAATATTATTCAATACGTTACTTTTAGTTTTTCTGGGAATCATGTCGTTCATTACTTAAATCTATTCATAAAATTTAAAAAGAAAAAAAATCATCATAGATGTCATGGGTCAATATTGACGTAAAGGATCAATTAGAGTTTTTAGTTCACCTTTTTCACTGTAAAAGTAAAAGTACATATCAGTTTTATATTTAAAACTAAAAAAAAAAAATCAGTTTTATATTGAAGGGACTAAAAATTTATTTTTAAAATTTGAGAGATTAAAAGATTGTTCTTAAAATTTAGAGGAATAAAATAAAAGTTTACTTAATTTAAGGTGTTAAAAAGATATTATAGAAAAAATAGAAAATAAACTTTCACATGTAATAATCAAATTATAAATTAATTCATTCTAATGACCAATTTAGAAATTATTTTAATTTATAAATTAATATTTAAAATTATTTTTTTTATTAAAATTAATCATTAATAAGAGATTTTCTGATAATAAAATTTTTATTTTAATTACATGTGTTATTGTTAACATGAATCTCAATAGTTACATCTCTACAAGCAAATGAAACATTGTTAATATAAATGATAAAAATAATATTTTCTAAAAATAAAAAATTGAAACATTGAAAGAAAATGTGGTACTACTAATCCTAATAATAAATTCCAGCACCTATCTAAGGTGTGATCTAACTTTATCAACAAACTTGACTTTCAGTTTTTAGTGAGTATTTGTATTAAATACAATAGAATAAATTTAGTTTATTATAATGTATTTGATTAATGTAAAATCTTTTTCATAGAAATTTGTTATATTTTTTCGCTCTTCTCTTTCTAACAAGAATCTACACATTCTTATGATATTTTTAGGTAAAAAAAATGACAAAAACATTTACTTCGATCTATTTTCCTTAAAATAATGCTTGATCAGTAAAAATAACGTTCCGTGAACACAGATAACTTTTTAATTCTAATAGTTCACACACTATCTCCATTGAATAAAAAAATGAACTCCAAGAACTATCACAACTCAAGCGAAAAACATCCACCTTATTATTTAAAAAAAAAAATGCAACCTAGGCTTAACCTTAATTCTTGTTTTACTAATACCGTGAGTTAACTGATCAAAACCTGATTAAAAAAAATGAATGAGTTAGACTAGAAAAGGCAAATTTAATTTAGTGAATTGTCAAAGTCAATCTTAAAATCAGCCTTAAATTTAGGTACACTAATTTTAATAAAATTATTTTAAAATCGTTATCATTGTTCAAATTAAATATGTGAAATTACTTTCTTGAAGGAGTCGATATAAGAGTCATGTTTGTTGGATGACTGTTCGACGAGTTTAAATTTTTTATTGATTTTTTTTATGTTGTTCCTGTAGTGTTTTTAAAATATATTAATGATAATTAATTTTAAAATTTTAAAATATATTACAATTATTTTTAAAATATTAAAATAATAAATTTTAATATTCAGTATTAGAAAAAAAAAAACTCAGCACAGAAAATGTACTCTTGTACGGTAGAGTAACAGACAATATTACTATGCTACCACATTCATATTTGAAAATGTGGACATGGAAAAACAAAAGGGTAAAATGGTCCATAAAAGATGGATTGGGCCCCACCGTATGTAGGTAGTAAAGAAAAGGGCATGTGAATGTGGGGACACGTCATTTTGTCGGTAGCGAAAAAGGAAGGCATTGGAAGAGAAAAGAAAAACACGTCACAGCGCAAATCCACCGCAAAAATCGCATCTCCACACAGAATCAACGGTCAGCGTTTCTATCGACGTGTTTCCTTTAATGCACGCGTCACACCCCACTAGGCCCACTCACATGCAACGCAGCATCATTTCTGGTTTCATATTATTAAAATTAAAATATCATTTCAATTTCTCACTTCTTTTAATTCTTAATTTCTCATTCCAAAGTAAAATATCTCGTTTGTAGAAATAATTGTTTTAACTCAATAGAATGAGTTGAGCCATAATTTTATTAAAATTTTATGTGATCTTAGCTTTAACAAAGTAGCGTCATATTTAGATTTTTTTAATTAATGTTAATTGTCATAAATATCATTTTTTTATTTTAAGACAATTCAAAAAAATATATAGTTAAGATGACAAATTAAATTCTCCATTTTCAATAAATATCTTTTGTATCAAACACTCGATTTCTTTAAATTTTAAACATGTCATAAAATTAATTAATTAAAAAAACTACTTTAAATGTTGCAATAGGAATATAGTAGTTAATAAAAACAAAAAGTTAAAATATCTATTCTTCAAACTCTAGTCTCTTTTTTATCACTCTAATATCATATCCTATAAGAGAATTTTTCATTTAATAATATCGTAAAATAGTTTAAAAGTTTTTAACCATCGTAAAACCTATATATTCATCATTAGTTTGTAAACCGAACCTCAATTCATATTACACTGATACTTGCATACAGAAACTTAGCGTGTGTATTTTATAAAGGAAACCTAACATGTGCAAGGCACGTGCATGTGTAAATATTGGTTATTTACGTAACACATATAAGAATTTTATATTTTTGAAGAAATTTAAATACATTCACTTAATGTTAATTGAGAGTCCAATTCTTTGATAGATACTATGGTGCTTAAGTCAAACTCCATACACTATATATCAAATAAACAAACAATTTTTACCTAATTCAATTCAAATATAAATTTTATGTTTCTACTACATAGAATTCAAAACAATTGTTAATTAAAGTAACCTAAAACTCACTTACAAAACATAAACATACATAACTAAATAAACATGCATAATTAAATCATTTATGTATGAAGACTAATTTATTCCCATAAAATATGATTAAAAAATCAAACTAATTACTAAATATGAAGACTAACAAAAGTAAATATATTCCGTCTAAATCTTATCAGTAATTAATAAAAATTGTACATGCAAGCATCACTAGAAAAAAAAATGCAACATGAGGTAAAAGAAAATTTATTAAAAGCAAAAATTTGATTAAATTATATTGTTTTAAATTTTGTTGTCACGTAAATTGGAACTTCTGAATAAAAAAAAAACTCTCAAGAGTTTAAGAGAACAAAATTTAAAATTGTCACTAGATTTTGTCCACAAAATTAGTTCAACATTAAATATAAATTAAAAATTTTACTTTTATTTTTTGTAAATCATCTCTCTATAATAAATAAAGAAAAAACTGGATGTTACTGGTTTCATTACAAACAATTAAAATCTTTTAAAATTAAGAAAATTATATATTTTATCGTCAAGTGTTTAAAGAAATTAATATAATAAAGTTCTCATTATTTATTCTGAACCAAAAACAAAATGACCATATTTTATATTTTCGTTTTCTCCGACAAACACACGAATATCAAAATTACTCTATACTTTCCTTTTAAAACCATGACAAAATAAGATTTTAGTTTATAATTTCATACGAAAGCTTCTTTATTAATTATTTATGATAAAAAATAAATTTTAAGTTTAACTTAATTTTATAATATAAGTTTATAAGTTTTGATTTGTACTCTTCACTCTTTATATATTATAGAATTGTTTTATTTCTAATCGATGTAAGATTTCTGATATAAAATTAACTTAAAATCTCATTATGTCTAGTTTTCAAAATCTATATATTTCAGAACGAGAAGAATGTATTAAAATTCTTACATCAATTAAAACTTGTGATATATATATATATATATATATATATATATATATATATATATATATATATATATATATATATATATATATATATATATATATATATATATATATATATATATATATATATATAAGGATGGCAACGAGTTGGGTTGGATATGGATAGTGCCTACCCGCAATCCGACTTGCAAAAGAAAAAACGCCCGCTACTAGTCCATTTATCTGTCGGATATCTGCTTAAAAATACATGCGGATATTTTTAAAATTTGTGGGTACATATAGATATCCGATACCCACAAATATTTTAAAAAATATATATTTTATAAAATTTTTTAATAAAAAATTATAAAAAATTAAATTAAATTTTAATTATAATTAAATTTTAATTATAATTAAATTTAACATAATAAAATATACGGTTAATTTTAATTTTAATTAAATTTAACTTAAGAAAATATAAATTAAATTTTAATTTTAATTTTTTTGCGGATAACGATATTCGCAGGTATGGATAATATGATATCTGCACCCGACCCGTTTATAAGCGGATATTAAAATATCCGCTACCCACTACCTGCGGATACTAACTATTTGCCACAGCGAATATCCGGGATCACAAGTCTTTTTGTCATTCTTTTATATATATAAATATATATATATATATATATATATAAAATACAAACCTGATTTTATAAACATATTTTATTAAATTGTGTTATGTTTAAAGTTTAATTTTTAATCATTTACTTATCTTTTGCTCGTTTAATTCTCTTGTTTTATCTTTTAAAATTAAAATGTAAGGATTTGAGGAAAATTAGTAAACTTATTTTGATATATTGATATTGGTGGTAGAAAACAGATTTGGTGTGAAAAGAATGTTTACGAAGAAAAAATGTGTTGAGTTGGGTACGCAACAAACAACTTCCATCGTATCAATCATTCATTCACAACGCATTAGACATACGTCACCACTCTCTTTTTGACTGGACCACCTTCACCGACATCCCACTTACATATAAATAATTTAACAATTTTATCTTTTTATTTTAAAATATCGTCAAATTAGTTAAAATAAAATTTAATTTCAAATCCTCATGGCTCATTCCAATGCGTTTTTAACTGGCTTGGATTCTTTTGTTTTATAATTTTAAAACTGGAAAAATAACATAAAAAATTAACATGTTGTTGAAGTAATTAAATTTGTGTTTAACTCTGCTACTTTGAAGTTATAAGATTGACCGTAAAAATTGAAAAAGAAATGATGGTTTCAACTCTTTATTAATATTTAGAAGATATAAAATTAGTTTAAATATAAAATTATTTAAAATAAAAACAAATTTGAAACATATATCCTCATCAATTATTATGACCATGGTCCAATATCTTAACTATTATCTTCTCCCATGTAAAAAATATGATCACTATTCAAAGATAACACATACACAAAAAAATAATAATAATAAAAGTCTTACAGTTTTATTATTATTAAGGAAAATTTTACTACTCATTTAATAAGGTTATCATACTTATTTACCAAAAGCACCATAAAACAAATAAGACATTATTATATATGAATTTTGAAAGATTGTATTGAATTTGAATATATAAGACCAATATTAATAATATATTATTGTATACTTAATCATTGAATTTGATTTTCTATTTTGTTGCACTTCAAAGTCTCCATGAAGGTAGCTCCTTACACACTCATTTAGTTTTTAGTGTCCCTTTCACTATATGATAAGTGATAAGAGTCTTCATCCACTTTTCACCACTTAAGACTACCTTCAATGTGATTTGGTCATCAATAAAAGTTTGGATATATATTATCCATTCATTTCATAATTCAATACACATTATACTCATACAAGGTTATATTATGCCTTCCTCACTGTCCACCTTTCATTCAATAACATCAACAATTTTGCTAATAAAATTCAACAACAATTTGCAAGATATATTCGAAATAGTATTTATATAAATATTAATAATTTAATATAAAGTCAAGAAATACAACTTTTTAACATTATAATTTTTTTTTTCTTAAATTGATCATGCTTGGTGAATTTTATGTTTTGTGTGTAAAATTGATTTCGTTTACATTGTTTTTGACGAGGGATTTTAACAAATTTTAATAAATTGAAATATTTAGTAGTTGAATTACTTGAATTCTTTTGATTAATTAAATAATTTGTTTCAATGAAATTTTTTTAATATCTTAGATTTTAATTTTTTTTTGGATAAATCAATTTAATTTATATTTAATGTGAACTCAACTCTACCTTTGAGTCTAATTTAACTTAACTTGAACTTCAATTCGGAACAATTCGTCTCGACTTTTGGTTCAAGTCAACTCGAGTCTATTTGACCTCAGTTGGTTCGACCTGAGCATATTTGACCTCGATCGATTTGACGTAGATAGGCTCAACCACACCTTTGGACAGGACCAACCTCCGCTCAATCCTCAACCTTCGGCCAAGTAAACTTGACCTTTGGACCTTCGACTAGGTAAACTCGACTTTCGACCTGGTCCAACCGAACTCAACCTTCAGCCCTGATTGACCCGACCCAACCTTCAGCCTAGTCCGACACGACTCGACTTTTGTCTTGAGCCGGTCCAAGTCAGCCCTACATCGCCTTTCGACCTAAGCCGACCCAGTTGGACCTTCGACCCAGGTGGCCTTCAATCCGGCCCTGTTCGACTAGACCTTTCGCTTGAACCATCTCAACTCGGCCCGACTCAACCTTTATATTAGACCGACCCAACTAAGGTCGACCTTCAGATCAAACTTATTTGCTCGACCTTCGGCCCGGGCCGACAAAGCTCAACTTCCATCACGGGTCGATCTGGCTCGACATTCATTCCGGGACAACCCTACTCAAGCTTCGTCCTTGGTTGGCCCTAATATATCAGGTTGGTTGGGCTCAACCTTCCTCCTAGGTCGGCCTAGCTAGACCTTCTTCCTATGTTGGCCCGACTTGACCTTACTCTCGGACCGTCCAACCAACTCAGCTCGACCTTCGTCCAAACCTAATCATCTTGACCTTTTGCTTAACCTAACTCAATTTTTTTGACTTGTAGACTGTTTTTATCCTAAGCAACGAGCAATTCCACAACTTGAGAAATTTACAATTCCACAACTTAAAATAATATACAAATATAATCATATTTTAAAATGTATTGATCAATTTATTTGAGGTATTACACTCTTCTAAATCCATTTACAATTTAATATGGTCATATATAAAGATATAATGGTATACCGAAATCATATTCACATATATTGACATGGAATAATGTATAGCCATATTAAGAAGTATCATTATTAATCTATTATACCATTTAATTAACATAATTTATATTACACAAAAAATCAACTAAATCTACACCAATACCAAAATTCTAGGATTTTATATATAACTTCACACTATTACCACAAAAATTCTTAATTTCGTTTGTTCAACAATTATAAATTGGTAACCAAATATCATAAGTATGCAAGCTAATTTCTACAACCTAAAATCACTCGTCTAATCATAATTTGATTTAAAATTTAGAATGAAATAAAATATTTTTTAAATTCGTTAATCGCTTGAGTAATAAAATCTAACTACCAATAAACTCCGTATATAAACTCATGCGAAAAAACTCAATCCATATGCACATATATCTTGAAGGGAGGATTCGAAGAAGGAGGAAGAGATTTTAATCTCTCTGGGGTGGAGGAAGGAAAATATAATTAATGGGTTTAAAGTTTAAACATAAAACCAAATTAAATTATCACTTACATTATATTTCATGCACTATTTTATTCACACGCGAAAAGCAAGCCCTTACGTTTTCTTTTCTGATAAAAAAAAAACGTTTTTTATCTAATTTATATTATTTACTTTATTTTAATAGCACAGGTTGTAAAATTTTAAATTATAGTATTTTTAATTTTATATGATAAAGCGAGAATAAAAAAGATTTTAATTATATTTTTCTTAAAGGAATTTTTTTCAAGGCATTAAAGATATCATTTTTATTTTTAAAGATAACAGTTTTATCACCAGATTTTAAATAAGTATTCTATTTTTCATCTTTCAGCACAATAACATTTTTTTTTTCTACTTTTCTTTTTGTAACTTGTGAATGATCTTAATACAATTTTAAGAATAATATGCTCTCAGAATGTCGACTTTTATTATACAATATTATCTCTTAATCTAATTAATTTGAAATTAAAACATTAATATTACAGGTAAAAGTAAATTTTTTTATAAAAATAAATCTTTATTCATTTATCTCTAAAAAAATAAAAATGTCATTTAAAAAATGAATTCTATTTTTTTTTTAACATGATAGAAAGATTTGTTTTTAATTTGTCGCTGTCGGAACAAGTACTGAATATATAATTATTAAAAACTATTATAAGATTAAATACGTTTTTTTTCTTTAAATTATCATAAAAAATTAACATAATTTTTGACACCTGCCTTACCTTTTTCGCACAAGAGATTTTGTGACAGGTGTGAGTGTGCCTTCACTCATTATCCTTTTCTATTATATATATTGAGATGAGATGCATCAGAGCAAGATAATGTGCCACACCACACACTAGGTCCCACCACCTTGCATATCATTTTCAAATCTATCTTATTTTTTATATCAATCTTTAAGATAATCCTTCAATAATTTTCTTTTTACAAATAAGTTGAATAATTTATATTTAAATTAAGTATATTTTTCCCAGTTTAAATTAGGGTAATGTTTATTTTGGTCCTCCAATTAAAATATGTTATTTTATTCTACTTTAAGATTAATAAATGTTATTTTTAATTATTGAAGTTAGATATGACTAGTTACATATTTTTAATGATATTCATACTATAATTTAGTTTTTATAACCAAATATTTCTTATCATATTTTTTCTCGTTAAGTGTGTAAATATCAATTCGGTAATTACATCTTATATCTTATGTCATAATACAAATTACATCAATAATTGCATATACCTTAATGTGCTCTAAGATATTATAAAATTCAGAATAATAATAATATCACTTCCATTTTTTTTTTTTACTTTCATTCTTTTCTTTATTTTTTATGTAGTTTATTATGAATTATGAATTATTAATTAATGTATATATTTTTTTTAAACAAGTCAATAATTCACACTAAATTAAAAGTCTCTGAAGAATAAAAGTCAAAAAATCAAAATCAAAATATAATATTTTCTTAAAATCATCACAATTTCAATTATTTTTTATGGTTGGTTTGTCTAAAATCAACTTAAGCTCTTAACTTTAGTGTTCTAAAAAAAAAATTAAATATGTACACAAAATACTTTGATCAATAATATAAACATTATGATCCTCATATCTTACATTTTCATCATAAAACATTTGTAACTTTATTCATAATATATATATATATATATATATATATATATATATATATATAAAGAAAAAAACTAGTTGTTGCTTAATAAAAATCACCATGTTTTGAATGACTAACTATTGCTTAAACAAAATACACCAACAAGAAAAGTCTAATCTCAGCCTCACTTTCACTAAAGTGAAAATCATCGACTTAAAGAGAAAATATAAATAAAATGAAAGAATCTAATCATTAAATTTTTCTAATTTTACCCGGTAATATGTTTCAAAATCTATAAAATATCTTGTGATTGCATAAGAACTGTTATTACTTCATCACATCAAATTTGATATCATCATAACTTGACATTCTATGAAATAAATACCATAAATAATTTAATATATAATATTTCATCATGTTCATTCAATTTTTAATCAATTTAATTGAAACATTTATTCTGAGATGTTTACAACATCAAAATAGAACTATCTCATATGCAGACGAATCAAAGGTAACTCTTAATTAAAAATGACCACTACAAACCTCACATTTTAAATAAATTTGAACTTTCAACTCATTTTAAAACATTCAACATCAACTTAAGATACAAATTCAGATAAACTCCGATGTTAACTAAAATATAATCAATGTATTAGTCCCTTATCTTAATTATCGTGTTGTTTAAGAAATTATTCGAAGAACTAAAAAATCTAGAAAAGTCTTAACTTGTACCTAGGATATATTATTCATATATCAAATATATTAATATGAACCCAATCTATGAACTTAGTCTAGCATAGATTCATATATACAAACAAGAAAAAAGGACTTTGCGATTTGAGGAAAGAGAAAAACTTGCTCTTACTTTTCTTGATTGATCAAAATTGATCGGCATCTGACTAAGGTCTCATTGTTACTCTTGGATCAACAAATATACGATAATTAACTAAAGAAAAACTAAAGAGAAGTAAAAGAGGATTTGAGAAAAATAATTTAGAAAGATAACGAAGTTAAGAAATAAATAATTAAACAATGAAATCTTAATTTATATATTAACATTAAATACAATTTTAACTTCTACTTAAAAAAAAAACACCATCTCTCCTACATCAAGATAGAATCTCATAAAAATTGTATTCACTCTTATATATTATATTATGCTTTTTTTTTTGTTATTTTTTTAATGATATGTGTAGCGACCCTAATTAGTAGATATTGTACTATTAATTTCATCATTACATAACTAGTAACATACATTATAATTAGAATACTAATATACAAACATTTACATTGAATATGAAAGTCTTCCAAACAACTTGTTACAAACTAAATTCCAAACTTAAGATTGAGCTACTCCCAACTATAAACATATTTCAAAGTATCTAAATAAGATAAAAAAATTAATATAAGATAAATTGAATTGATAGATCACTATTATCGAATATCCCTTCTAAAATATATGATTAAAACACTATAAAAATAAAAATAAACAATTAAATAGAATAAATAGAAATTTATTCTATTTAAAAATTCAATTGTCGCAAAATTATTCCTCCAAACTCTACCTACTCAACAATGTATCATTTTCTTAAACGAAAGATAATAAAAGAAAAAATTTGAAAAAAAAGAGAAGAGGACAAGAGACTTGTGTATACAAGAGGAGAATAATGGAAGATAACAATGAAAGACGGTCTCTCTCACTCTCTTTTATTCACTTTGTACTTTTTACTCCTATTATTATATTAATATTAAATTATTATTATTTTCTTTCTTCCTACAATACAATATGGATTCCAAAACATCATTTATAAGTGAATTTTCCTTCGACTCTCATAAATATTTCAAAAATATATACAAACTCAATGTTTGAAATTTAAACATCTCATCTCATTAATTATCTATCCAGTAAATTACTCAATAAGATACATGTATTAAAAATTATGAATACTACATAATTTAAAAAATAAATAAGAAATCAAATGACCAAAGAAATCTTTTAGAGAAATTACACCATAAAACCAACATTTAAATTTTTTTGCTTTAAATAAAAAATATAAGTTATGTGAAAAAATGTTTTTTTATTAATAAACCAATTCATATTAATTCAAATATTAAAAATATACACTAAAACATATTTCATGAAAATATTTATTATATATATTGCATAAATAAATAAAATTCCATAATAAAAAAAAAGTGGGATGATGAAGGATGTGACATGAGAAATGTAAGGTGAAATTGGTGCCTAAAAGACGAAATGAAAGCTGCAGCTGCGTGCATCATACATTCAGTGCTCTCCACATCTGAAAGCAAGATGTGCCTGCCACTGCACTTTTTTACTGTGTTTGGTTCTTGAATACAGATAAATACTTATATAACAGTTATTTTTTAATTATTTCTTTTATAAAATTCATAATAAATATCACTGTAAATTTTGACATTTCAGTGAGCTAATATCCTATAAAACGTATTATTAAAATAAATATATTCAGGTTTGGATTAGATGATAGATTTAAAGGAGTGAAAATAAGAAGATTTAAGAAGAAATAAAGGTGAAGATGAGATTTTTTGGACTGAGGAGATGATAATAAGAAATGAAGGAAAATAAAAAAAAAGTGTATGAAAGTTTGTGAATAATGTGATTGATTTAATTGATATAATAAATTTGAAAAGAATATTATAAATTAATTTAAATAAATAAAAAATTATAAATTTATTATTATTATTTAAAAATTACAATTTATTATTTATATTACTTTATTCTTTATATTTAAAATTATAAATAAATTATTAACTATTACCTATAATATATTATTTTTTACTTTTCATGCAAATTTCTTCATCTTTGAAAAGTAAGTGTGACACAATTTTCTTTTCATTTTTCATATTTTATTAATATTTTAATTATCATTTTTCTAACTTTTTTTCCTAAACTTTCCATCTTCGACAGTCTGGGTCTGGATCCAAACACAGAGTTAATCTTTCTATTTATTTAAAATGATTGATTTTAATGTTTATTTATTTTTTAAAATTGACATTCATTTTTATTTGAATATTAATATAGAATGTCACAATTATTTTGCGTGTAGTATTTTCATTTGAAGACTAATGTGATAAGAGTTAATAATGTTTTTGGTCAATTTCAAAATTTTAGACTAATTTAATCTTTCATCTTTTAAAATAAGTGAATTTAGTCTTTTTAATCAACTTTTGTTAGGTTTATTTGATGTTTGATACGCATTTCAAGATTATGTTTAAATTGTTCATACTGTTCGAAAGATGAATGACTAAATTAATCCAAAATTAAAAATTAAACTAATTCTAAAATTTATTGGACAAAAACATATTTATACAATGTACTTCATTGAGTACCCAGTATTCATGTCTACATCAGATTCATTCAGACTAAATTTAAAATCTGTGAAATGCTAAAATTTTAAAATACTTTTATTTATTACTTTATTTGAATAAATCAATTCCAAAGTTTATATTTTAGACCACTTATCGATAAAATAATTTAATTTCCAGATGATACAAAAAATAGATAAAATTACATCAAATACAATCTCTCTCAACAAACGAGTCATATTGTTGACGGCAAATATATTTGTAATTTTAGTTAGAAATATAACTGGATAAAAAAAAAGTGGAGCTAACAAACTCGTATGCTTATATACTCAAATTATTCAACACATTGCATTTTTTCATTCATATTTCATTCTACGCTATTTTTCATATCCAATTAATGAAACAATTTTTGAAACATATTTCATAGGCCACTTAGCAAACCAAAGATTAGGCTTAGGCTATAAAAAAAATAGAGAAGAATAAATATGATTAGCTAAAACTGAATTCTAAATTACTTATATACAAACTATTTGATAATTTTGCATTTTAAATATTATTTTAATTGACTTAAATAACCCTTTATCTTATACTAATTATAATCGGACGAGTCCTGCACAATAAAATTTAAGGAAAAAAAAAAAGCATATGGTTGTTTCTTTTAGTTAAAAACATATTTTATAATATATATATATATATATATATATATATTAAGTAAGTTAGGGTTTTGAAACATGCCGCGTCAGCAGGGTAAAGGGTGAACAGCTGTTCGTGGATTTGAAAGATTCATTAAATTTTGTTTAATCAGATTTCTACTTCATAGACTTTCTTTCAAGAAAACACCAATCAGTTTCATTAAAAATAAAATCAAATATAAAAAATATTATTTAAAGATTATTAATATAAAATTAAATGACATATTTATTATAGTAGATTATTAAAATCAAATCTTAACTAAAATACACCCAAAAATTAAAGTTAAGTATCTACAGAGATTTCTTTTCCACTCCAGCACGTTTTATTTAGCATGGTCCTATGTGTCAATTAAAAAATGTATATAACTATTATTCATAATTATTTATTTTACCAAAAGACTTAATTAGTTATTATTCTTTCACTTAAATCTATGCAATTTTTAGCAGGTTTTAGAATCTCACTCTTTAACATATTTTTTATATTGATTAAAATTTGTAAAAATACAAATTAACCAAATATTGAGAACAAATAATACGTAACAACATTATGGTAAAAATATTCAATCAATATAAAAGCAATACATTTAGAAGGTTTGTTAATGAAAAAATATTTTCTAATAATTTTTTTAATTCACATCCTTATATGTCTCACTATGTATTAAAGATTATTAAATCGCAAAAACACTTGTTAAATAAAAAGAAAGAAATATAAAAGTATATTTTAACAAACAGTAAAACACATGTTTCAAAGAATGAATTAAGAAACACTTTTCAAATGTTAAAAGAATCTATAGCATATAGATTTTAAATGCAAGCAAATTGATTAAAATTATATTTTCTAAATATTTGTTTGTTATTCAATATATCTTGATACTACTTTTTTTTTGCAACTTCTTTTTCTATACCTGCACTGGATAAATATAAACAGTTAGTTGTTATTTAGAAAATATTAACAGTACAATTACATCAGCATTGATTTTAATAACATTTTCGAAAGAAAGATAATTGCAATCAAGTACTATATTTATTAATTTTAGCAATACTAAATATCTTCTGATTAATTAATTAATAAAGAAAGTGTTAAAATCCAAAAGACACGTAAGCTCACATGACGGATAAACTGGTGTGGGCCCCACAAGAGATGACCACGTGTACGATGGCGATGACACTGGAATAAATTAATGGCCACCTCAACAACCACCACACTCGCCCAACCTATCGTATATACGGCGTAGGCATACGCAAGCTTCTGTGTACGACACGTGTATGGTGACGTGGACATAGCCCCTTCTCTCTCCTCTCTTTCTTTTTCACCACCCCTTCATTCTCTCTCTGAAACCCAAGCAAGCTCTTTCCCTCGTTTTTTAAGAGAGAGAAAGTAGATAGAGAACCACCGGAATTGTTTCTCCAAACCTTAATTTCAGGATATTTTCAACCCCCAGAGCCAATTGTTGTTCGTTTTTCGCTTTTTCATTCTGGGATTTACGTTTTCGTTGTTTTGGTTAAGAGTTTGATATCTTAATCCCTTCAGGTATCAGGTACGTGGAATTTGCTGTGATTCTAGCTCAGAAAGATTTGATTTTTATTTTTGGGTTTGAAGTTTTATGATTAGGGAAAAGGTGGTAGAAAATTTATAGAAACAAGAAACGGAAGCATAGCGTGATTTTTGTTTTTTCCAAATATATGTTCTGCTTAATGGAGCAAAAGGATTAGAGTTTTGAATGCCCTGGATCTCGTGTTGTATGAGCTAAATTATTTGAATTTGGTGCCTTCTGTGTTTTGATTCTTGTTTTGAATTTTTTTTTTTTTTGTGTGAATTTAGTTTTCTTCTATGAAATAGCTGGAAAAAATAACAAGGGAAGAAGTGGTGGTATTTTGGATCAGGGGTTAAGCCTGTAAATTGTAAAGTATGGAGGTTCCGGTAGCAAATTCTGGAGTCTCAATAGTCCTCTCTCACCATGAGAGTGGAAAAATATTTTTGATTTGGAGGGCTTTTTTGTCATTGTGTTCTCAGATTGTCCTTTTGGGTTTTATTTGTTATGTAATGCGTTGGTAGTTTGTGTTCATCGCTTTCTATCCACTGTGGGGTACAAAAAGACATAGTTGACCCTCTACCATTCTCTTATTGACTGAGTATTCATTTTGTCCGTGGTATTTTTTGCAAGAAAAGTGCAGTATTTGTTTGATGCTATCTGTATAATATTTACACCGGCATAATGTCAAACTGCAGTGGTTAATTTTGTAGTATATGTTGTCTGAATGCTAACAAAGTCATTAATAGAGTAAACCAACATTTTCACTGATATTATACTGTTGCTAGATAGAACCTGTTATATGATATTTGAGTCTTTTTTGCAACATTTTCTTACTGACAACAACATAGCTTCTTTGAATGCAGCTGAATAAACTTGTTGGGACATATTTGACTCGGTGCTTTTCTTCTGGTGATTGCCTCATGGGAAACAGTGAGGAAGGGAAATCTGTTAAAACTGGAAGTCCTTCTTCACCAGCAACAACGGTAAGCTGAGAACTGGTTTATGTACTATGTGTGAGGACACATTTTGTAAAGCGTCTTCCTAAATCCTTATTTCTAACCTTGTTGACAGGATCAGACCAATCAGACAAATCAGCCTAACATTCATGTCTATCCTGATTGGGCTGCCATGCAGGTTACCTACCTCTTGCCATCATTTCCTTTGTGCCTTAATTACACAAGTCTTCATGTCAAACTCATTGTTTTAGCTAAATAGCTTTAATGTAATCTCAAAAATTTAGTAGTTTAAGTTTTGTCCCAATAGAAGATTGTAGCAGTGTAAACTCACTTGATCAATCAACACTTTTAGTCCATGTATTTCTATTTTTAGCTATTCTTAAATCAATGATCTGATGAAACCTATTATTTTTTTCCCACTTGCGAATTGCTAACCATTTTTGCCATATATTAGTATTATGGGCCAAGAGTCAACATTCCTCCATACTTCAACTCGACTGTGGCTTCTGGTCATGCTCCACACCCATTCATGTGGGGTCCGCCACAGGTAGTGCCCCCAAGAAACATTTATTTTGTTTTACCATTACCATTTCTATGCTTTTTTGGATGTTCCTGTTATATATCCTAGATGGAAGGGATGAATAATTTGCCAACTTATTGTTTCTTCCAGCCTATGATGCCACCTTATGGGCCCCCTTATGCAGCATTTTATCCTCCTGGAGGGGTCTATACTCACCCTGCAGTTGCTATTGTAAGTGTACTTATTTATAAATCTTTACTTTTAAGGGTTAGGAATATGTGAAGACGTGACTCCTTTTTTCCTTGATATTTTCATGTTATTTACATGTGGGTGCATTTCAGCTGTTATTGACCTTTTGATTCTTTGATCTTCTTAATGTAATAACAAACCTTCGTGATTGGAAAATTTTCTATGTACTCATAAATTATATTGGTATAATGTAGGGGACACATTCACACGGCCAGGGAGTTCCATCTCCACCTGCTGTAAGTTTTGATTGTCTCTTAACTGTCTTCTTAGTTCCTAATCTTATGATGATTCCCCGAATACTATGAATTATGATGATTTTTACATGGAAAAATGATGCAGGCTGGGACTCCTTCAAGTGTAGATTCACCGACAAAATTATCTGGAAATACTGATCAGGGATTAATGAAGAAATTGAAAGGATTTGATGGGCTTGCAATGTCAATAGGCAATTGCAATGCAGAGAGTGCTGAGCTTGGAGCTGAAAACAGGCTGTCACAGAGGTTTGTTGATCCAAATTCCTTCTATATGATTATTACCATAATGAACTCTACTTCCCTCTTCTCCCGTGTAAGAGAATTTTGGTCCAGGACTTATACTAGTTAGTTGATGAGTAACTGAATAATTTTATGATTATATGAACAGTGTGGATACTGAGGGTTCTAGCGATGGAAGTGATGGCAACACTGCAGGGGTGAGAAAACTCTCACTATTAACATATTTTTTCTTGTCCTTGTGCAATAACAGTGTTTCATTTAGAATGATTCTACAAATTGAAGAGTTAATTTTTATGCTATTTGATAATTGTATGTTCAGGCTAATCAAACAAAAATGAAAAGAAGCCGAGAGGAAACATCAACCACTGGTATGACTCTAACAGTCCTATTCACTGTTGCATCTTGATGAATGATTTAGTTGTCTTGGATCACAATTATACTTGGATGGCCTTTTACCGGGATTTCAGTCTAAATACAGTCAAGCTTTTGAGGTCCTTTTGTAAGAAATTGAGAAGAAAATGGCACACTTGCATGATATTTAAACATCTTAAACTATTAATTTGAGGAGTTAAGTTGTTTACTTAATATGTGTTTTGATGGTTATATTTTATCACACTGTACAAGCAGATGGAGAAGGGAAAACTGAGACACAAGATGGCCCGATTTCCAAAGAGACTGCATCTTCGAAAATGATTATGCCTGCTACCCCAGCTAGTATTGCAGGAAAGTTTGTTGGTCCTGTAATTTCTTCAGGTATGACCACAGCACTGGAGCTTAGGAACTCTTTGACTGTTCATTCTAAGGAAAATCTCACGAGTGCCCCACAACCTTGTGCAGCTGTGCCTCCTGAAGCTTGGTTACAGGTCTGGTCAGATAATGGTTCATTCTAATGTTTCATATGATGTTTAGTACATAGAGATGCTTGTGAAACATACTAGAATAATTATGTTTCACCCTCAATCTTTTACTGATGGCAAATTATCTCCTGTGTGTATGTTTGGATATCTTAGAATGAGCGTGAGTTGAAACGGGAGAGGAGGAAACAATCTAACCGTGAATCTGCTAGAAGGTCCAGGCTGAGGAAGCAGGTATGAATTATTCTTTTGTTGACTTGCAAATCTTCCATAGTTTTTTATTGTTGCCTGGTAAAAGACATGAATTGCTTGGTTTCTTTCCTATCACATGCTTAATCAGTTCCCTGCATGTAGCCCTCAAAAATTGAAATTGAAAAACTAAATAGGAAAAGGGTTGATCTGACAAGAGAAAAGTTGATGAATAATGCTCATATTTTCTCTGTTTAGGCCGAGACTGAAGAATTGGCACGAAAAGTTGAGATGTTAACTGCTGAAAATGTTTCACTGAAGTCAGAAATAACTAAATTGACTGAAGGTTCTGAGCAGATGAGGATGGAAAATTCTGCATTGAGGGTATTACTATAATATTTCCTTCATATTATTGTGACATTTCATAGTTATTCTGTATATTGAATACTTCTTTGATTTTGACTCAGGAAAAACTGATAAATACTCAACTGGGACAAAGGGAAGAGATAATTTTGGACAGCATTGACAGCAAGAGGTCTACACCTGTGAGTACTGAGAACTTGCTATCAAGAGTTAATAATTCCAGTTCTAACGATAGAAGTGCAGACACTGAGAGTGATTTCTGTGAGAACAAACCAAATTCTGGTGCAAAGCTGCATCAACTACTGGATACAAATCCTAGAGCTGATGCTGTTGCTGCTGGGTGAAACCAGTAATTGCACTGGCTTATTTTGTAATTTTGGCATATTACAAGTCCAAAATTACAGCTTGGTGCTAACAACAGTTTTCAGAGGGATGGATCAGCTGAGTTTTACAACCTAAATCCATCTATATAGACCAGAACTAATTCTTTGCTTGTCAGTTTCTTAGGACATAAACTCTGTATTTTATTAGAATTGACAGAAATGGATGACAATTTTAAAGAAGTTTGTAAATTGATGAGTATTAGGGAACTAGCTTAGACTTTAAAGATAGGGTTGTCACACTCTGTATAATTGGTTGTGTATTAACTATATTGGTGTGAACTTTCCAATGGTATCTGAGTTGAGGTATTCTCACCTTTTCTTTATTTTGATTTCTATACTTTTGCAAGCAATTTCTCATGTTGTGTGGCTATAATAATTACCTTTTGACATGTCTTTGCAACTAAACTAAACTACCCAGTGTACATTTATTTGGATTGAATTAATTTTAGAGATTATAATCTGAATGATAAAAAACCATTGAATGTTATTATATAAATAACAAAAATATACTGACACCCTTAAAAATTTCACTTTATAAATCATTTTAATCATAAAGCTTTAGTAATATAATAATATATATTAATACTTAATTTAAAAATAAAAAAGTATTATTAAAATATTAATAAGTGTATATAGTAATAATTTTAACCTTGCAGGCCGACTTTATTTGGTTTATGTAATTTGAATAATCATAGAAGATTATAATCTTCACAGAGGAAATGTTTCTCTATAAGAAATAAAGTAGTAGATTAGCTAATTAACTTGTTTTATTAGACTCTATATGAAATTCGAAATTATGCGGTGCATGATTATTCAACATTTTTTTTTGCAGTTTCGTATTACTTTTTCGCTTAGGTAATACATGATTTCTTTACGTTCAAAAAATCTAAATTTATTTAAAATTAATTTGGTTATAATTAAGGATATGACTTACTGTCCAAACAAACCAATTCATTCTGTTATTAACTTAAATACAGAATGGTATAAATTTATGGTTTTAATTATATTATGAAAATAGTTATTTTAAATAAATCAAACGAAATAGGTTGCTTTAATTACATATTTAAACGTGTTTTATTTGATTTGATTAATTATTACAATTACGTAGAATACTTGGGTGTTTTTTTCTTTTTCTCTTCATGCACTGTTTTGTTTTTCTATCTACAAATATCGAACTTAAGACTATGTTTAAAAGATGTGTACCAATTTAATCTAAGTTATATTTATTTAAGATAATCTTTTATCTAGTATTCACACTTGGATGATAGTGAGTACACGTCACGTGTGGCTACTGTAAATGTCGTTGAATGATTGGAGAAAGCCCTCATGGAACGTTCTACATTTCTGATATTTTCTTCTAGGATCGCCTTATGATTGGGATTGTTATTATTTTCTTTTAAAAATTAAAAAAGAACAAATATATGAAATAATGTTTTTAGAATGACACGGAAATAAACTCTATCCACGGTCAATATTTTAACCTATCTTGATTTTCACGTTAAATCTTTACATGAATATTATGTATTTATATTTATTTTAAATTACTAAAATATTTAAATTTATTAAATAATTTATTCTTTTTATAGTTTCAAGTTATTTTCAAAATATATTTGATTAATTTTATTCTTTTATACAATATTCTATCTATCTGTTATTTAATGCTTTTATTTAATATTTATATTATTTGAATTTCATGATGTCTAACATTGAAAAAATAGATATATTTATACCTTAAATATTTAATAATATCATTCTTTTATCTGTAATTTTTATTTTCTATAAAAAAAATTAATTAATATTTGAAAAGAGTGGATAAACGAATATAGATATACGTATATTTGTCCACCAACAAAGATGGGACATAAATTTCATCTACTAACAATTTCCATATTATTTTTTCACTCAAAAAAATACATAACCATACCGAGCAGCGTGATAAAAAAATACATGATAAAAATAGAGTTATCAAAGTGGGTTAGAACTTGTGGGTCAATCTGGCCCACCATAGGTTTATACCGAATTGGGTTGAAATTTTGTTACAAATGTCAATATGGGTCAATTTTTGACCCGATTCACCAAGAATTCGACTCATCCGAGTTGAACCCGTGGTGAGCTGAATTGGCCCACCAACCCATATGGTCACACACATTATGTTGGGTTGTTTTTTTAACCAAACACAATAGTGGGTTGACAAATGGAAACCTAGCTTCAATTCCAAATAGATAGCAATAAAAAAGATGCTTCAAGAGATGAAATGTTGTGAATTTATCCATTTAAGACTCTAATATTATAGTTGGACAAGTGACAAGAATGCTTTGATCTTAGATAGTAATTTGTTTTTTTTTGTTTTAATTTTGGTTCGTATTGAAGTTTAACATCATTTTGGATTGTATTCAGATTGTATTGAAGTTTATTTAAATTTTAATCTGAATTATAATTTATGACTTAAGAAAAAAATTATATTATTTAATTAAGTGGACTAGTGAGCAAACCCGTTTAACCCACCAATCCGTGGTGGGTCAGACCAGGTTCAAAATTTTTTAGCTCACTTATAAATAAGTTGGATTAGGTTGACCCACTAAGTGGCCAACCCGGGGTGAGTCGAATCAAACAGGCCGGCCGATCCATTTTAACGGCTCTAGATAAAAGGAAACAAAAACGTTGAAAATGATCCCAGATTCAAAAACAATTCACCTTACAAAAATACCCATCAACTAAAAAAATAATGCAATAAAACTTGCAACAAAAAACATAGAAATATGTTAAATCCAATAATAATAGCAACTAACTATCAATAAAAAAATTCAGAAAAAAAAAAGAAGCAAAAGCGTTCAAAGCATTAGCTGACAAGAAAAAATAAAACTACAACAAAACCAACAAAAAAGATGGGGAATGTGAATAAGAATAAAGGGCAGCATGGTAAATTTAACCACAAAAGAGTTGTGGCATAACTAAATAGGGGTATTTTTGAGTTTTCCGTAATTAATTTTCTTAGTATAATAACATTCTAAAATACTAGATTACAGTAGATGACGAAGTCCAAAACCATAAACCCATTTGGGCCTACAAAACCCTAAGCCCACAACAAACCTTACCCACAAGTCTTGTAAGCAAAACGTTGACAAACCTTAGATTGGTTTCACCCTTCCATCAGTCACAGTCGTGGGAAGAGATCCTGCTTCAGAGCAATGGTGCGTATTGGATCCTTCTTCTTTCATCTCCTCAGATACCATGTTATTCCGTGCAGAATATGAACTTCAGTTATACATGTTTTAGTTTGTGATTTGCTTTTATTGTTTGTTATAGATAGGGTTTTTGGGTAATTCTGATTACATTTTTCTGAATTAGATGAGCAATCTCTAGTTTTGAATTTAGTCTCGGCATCAATCCCATAGGTCTCTAGTCCCAGAACAAGACTTCAAAGAAGTAGGTCGTGGAACTGAGTTCCAATTCAATGAATGCGTTTACGTCCTCTCTTCTTAAGTTTTCAATTATGATGGGGTTTTGCACCGTTTTCCATTGTTTCTGATTTTTTCTGAGTTTTTATGTTTTATGCGGTTGGTAAAATAACGGATCTGTTTCAAACCAAGCTCTGCAAAGTGTGTGGATTATCCTATGCCTCTTTTCTGACCTAATTTTTAACTACATTTGTGTGTGTATCAAAGGCGTTTGTTAAGGCTCAGAAATCAAGGGCCTACTTCAAGAGATATCAAGTGAAGTTTAAGAGAAGAAGAGGTGTGTTGCTTGTTTTGCTTCTTTGTTTTTAATGTCTATATTGTTTCTTCCATACATTTTTTTATAATTGTGATCTTATTTTTCGCAGAGGGAAAAACCGATTACCGTGCCAGGATTCGGTTGATTAACCAGGATAAGAACAAGTACAACACCCCAAAGTATCGCTTTGTGGTTCGATTTGTATCCTACTTTCGAGATGGTTTTACGCGTTTAGAATTTATTAATCGTCGTATTTTTATAGTTTTTATAGTGAGACATATTAGGGCATATCATGTGAATAAGTTATTTTACTGGTATATGTTTTGTTATTTGTATAAAACTTGACCTTTTTATTAGACCAACAAGGACGTCATAGCCCAAATAACATCTGCTAGCATTGCTGGCGATATTGTCCTTGCTGCAGCATATGCACATGAGCTGCCACGTTATGGTCTTGAAGTAGGCCTTACAAACTATGCCGCAGGTATTTTCTGCAATACTTTATCTCCCCAACCCTCTTATCATTCGAGTGTTTTGTGCATATATCTCATTCTTTTGGGTTTGTGATCAGCTTATTGCACTGGGCTCTTATTGGCCCGTCGAGTGCTTAAAAAGCTTGAAATGGACGAGGAGTATGAAGGGAATGTTGAGGTATAGGAGTTTGTTATGATTTGTGTTTATATTTGTTTTTACATCTTATTTAGTTGATTTGTTTTACTCTTTAGGCCACTGGCGAGGATTATTCAGTTGAACCAGCTGATACCAGGAGACCATTCCGTGCTCTCCTTGATGTTGGTCTTATCAGGACTACAACAGGAAATCGTGTTTTTGGTGCCCTTAAGGTGACCTATATTTATATGCAATGCTGCTTGGTTTGATTTCTGATTTATTAGTTGACAAATTGAATAATTGTAATCGTTTACAGGGAGCTTTGGATGGGGGTTTGGATATTCCTCACAGTGACAAAAGGTTTGCTGGATTTGACAAGGATAAGAAGGAGCTTGATGCCGATGTTCATCGCAAATATGTCTTTGGTGGACATGTTGCTTCTTATATGAAGGTATAGACAGATTTTATTTAGCATCGTGCTTGTGCAATGTTTTGGCGCAATATTTTATTTTTTATTTTTTTTGCAGAGCTTGATGGAAGATGAGCCAGAAAAATACCAGACACACTTCAGTGAGTATATCAAGCGTGGAATAGAGGCTGATGGTCTGGAGGAGCTCTATAAGAAGGTTCATGCTGCCATTCGTGCAGATCCTACTTTCAAGAAATCTGAGAAAGAGCCACCAAAGGAGCACAAGAGGTAATATACTCTACAAATAATGAAATATGTATATTCAATCAATTTTTTGGATTTGCTAAAGTTTCAGGATTAGCAGTATATTTAGTAATCGTACGTTTTTAATCTAATTTGTGCTTTATTATTTGCTTTGACATTGGAAATGTCTGGTCTGGAGAATGTTTCTGAAAATATTTCCATCTTTGCGTAGGTACAACCTGAAGAAGCTTACTTATGAAGAGAGGAAGGCCAAGTTGGTTGCACGCTTGCAGGCTCTCAACTCTGCTGCTGATAACGATGAAGACGACGATGATGATGAGTGAAACTTCATTAATAGGTGTTTTAACATGCATCTAGATCACAAATTTTGGATATTTTTGGAGTGGAGTTATCCTTATTTATGCCCAATTTCGTTTTCAGCCTGTATTTTTGTGTTAACATTTAATTTTCATGGTTTATCCAAGGTATTTTCTTTAGCAGTATAATCAGCTGTTTACAATTTTCTAAACCTAGACTGTACTATTTTTCGGCCTTCTCAACGTGAGTTTAGAAATTGCGTAAAGATAATGTGCATTCATTGTTTTCAAAGTTTGTTATAATGAATAGCAAAATTATTCTATAATATAAATATTCATAGTAACGGTGGTAGATTTTAAGAAAAAAATTTACGAGATTTCGAAATGTTTAATTATTTTGTTAATCAGTAAGGAAATATATTTTGAGGGGTTTAATTATTCTGTTAATCACTACGGATGTCAGATGAAATTTCGTGTAAATATTACGTTCCTATCTTTCAATTGTTTTCCAATGAAATTTCTATTCTTCATTTGTTCGTTTATTTTATTTTAATTTGATTTGTACGTTTGTTTTATTTTAATTTGAATTCATTTCATAGCTGTTTTTTTTTCTTAATTTGTACGTTTATTTCATTTTAATTTGAATTCAGTTGTTAGCAAAAGTACTATATAGATAGTGTGATGCAGTGTATGAAAATAATTTAACAATTAATCTTAAGGCACGTAAGCTTTAAATATAGCCATCAATATTCAAAATAAAATGAAATATATTTATAATTACCAAGTATTTGCTCAAGTAATTTTAAATTAGTACTACATGCGTATTTAGTCGGTAGGAATATATTTGGTTTTTTTGAAATAATATGTGCAAATTTTAAATCAATGAGATTTTCTTAAATGTTCTTTTTCTCCTTATTCTTGTAAAACAGAAAATTATTAATTAATGTAATTAAGTAGACAAAAAAATTAATTGAAGTTAATTTTATTCTTTAAATGCATAATTTAATTTGATATACTTATAATTACCAAGTAAAAATAAAATGAAATATATTTATAATTACCAAGTATTTGCTCAAGTAATTTTAAATTAGTACTACATGCGTATTTAGTCAGTAGGAATATATTTGGTTTATTTGAAAATAATATGTGCAAATTTTAAATCAATGAGATTTCCTTAAATGTTCTTTTTCTCCTTATTTTTGTAAAACAGAAAATTATTAATTAATGTAATTAAGTAGATAAAAAAATTAATTTAAGTTAATTTTATTCTTTAAATGCATAATTTAATTTGATATACTTATTCTTTATTTAATAAAAATAAGATAATTCTTTAAGTGAGTATTATTGCACTCAATAACGTATTTTAAAATTTGGGTTTTATTGAAAATAGGTATATTTTATTTACGGTTTAAAATTTGATTTTTGTCTCTATATTTTAGGTATATTAAAGTAATGTTGGACCATTATAAAATAATATTTTAATACATTATGAACAGATACTTGATCTCTAAAGATATAATGATATATAAATTTAAAGTTTCACAATTAATATTTATAATATACTTCGACCACTTGAATATAAAAAAAACCTATGTAATATATTAAACATGAATAACTTAAAATATTATGTTATTTGTACTTTTTAATTCAATAGTCTATTTTTAGAAATGTATTTTTACTTAAAATCATTATGTTTTATAGTTTATTTTTAAATGTTAATTTTAATATTAGGTCATCATTACAAAATTATTTTTTAATATATTTTAAACATGGGTTTTATCGAATTATTTTTAATTTTAACGTTAAACTTTAATATAATTTGAGAAAGCTTATAAAACTCTAGTAAGTCATGAAATTTCTATAAAAAAGTTATTAAACATAAAATAAAATTATTTAAGATTAAAAAAAATATGTTCAGTCTAGTTTTACAAAGAAACAAATTTGCATGTTGGTCAAGATCATGTTAAGTATTAAAGTAACAAACAAATAATGAAGAGCAAAAATAGTTTTAACTATTTATGTTAAATTTTCTTAATTTGTTGTCTCAAAAGTGAATTTCATGTGTATGGTTTGGCAAGTGTTTTTTTAAGTTCACATGTTTTATTTTCATATGTTTGTAGACATGGCACTTAATAATAAGCATAAGTTAGGTCATTTGTGTTATCTTTTGCTTCTATACAACATGATGTTAATTTATACTGATATAAAATAAAATTATGGGTATCACCGGTGCAATTAAGGAACATTACATTTTGTATGATTAATGCTTTGGTCTTGTTTATCTAAATGGAACATGTAATTTATGTTTATATTTTGGCACATATGCACAGCAAGTCGGATGAAGTTGATATAACTTATTGAATGGTTGTAGAGAAAATAGACCGTCATTGTTAAAATCAGCTAAATACACAACTAGCCTAAACAAGTTGGTAAACAAGTTCAAAGGAAGTTAGGTCGTTCTTAATCAAAAGTTCATAGAAAAAAACTATAAATATAGGTCAAATGTATGATTATTGATACATTCATTACACATTTATTACATCATGAAGTGCTTTGACCGATCGAACTTAAATTGATTTTAGCATCGGAACCCCTAGCATATACTCACCACAAAGAGGACAATATTAAAGTTAAAGCACTAGAAAATTGTTTAAGTGAATGTTTAACCATTATCTATGAAAAGCTTTCAAAATAAAAAACTTGCAAATCATGGAATGAAAAGAAAAATAACGTATAAAATAAATATTGGGTTTCAAACGTAAAGGTAGACAAATTTGTAGTAAATTTTATAAATGTAAATGTAAAATCAATTTAAAGATTTGAGGACTTAGTCTTCCTAAAAGAAATATCGCATAGGATAATGATTTGTGAGGGGAAGAGAAGATTCATAATTATGAACGAAAAATAAGGACAACCAATAATAAATTAGAAAAATAGTGTAGTCATATTGGGATCTTTTCTTTTCATTTATGTTTCCAATCACAATAACATCTCGTTATAACATAGGAAGTTAGGAACTATGTTTTTGTAATGGTGGTGTCCTCAGCGTTAAACTTTCTCAGGTGAGTTTTAATTAGAGTTACCATTTTTTCTTTTATAAATATTGATGAAAATGTTGAGAGAACAACTAAAACACTTCACATTATTCAATTTCATAACAATGAATTTTGCTATGTTGAATCAATACATGGATAGATTTTCTTAATTGTAACAACAATTAGAAAGACTATAGTTTATTTGACGCCATCAAATTATAATTAGAAAAGAATACAACAATGTGTTCATTTGGAAGACATGAAAACCTATTATGCATAGGTTTCATAATTATCCATGTTAAACACTTAACAATCTTGAATACCTTATGTCATAATTTGGTTTATTGCTTTGAAATTTTGGATTGAATGATTATACTATTTTTATGAATATATTTTTTTTAACTTAATGTCATGAAATCTAATATTATGCATGAATATCAAAAGTTTGTAAATAAATCTTTTCTTGTTTTGTTTAGGTCTCGTAACTACTTGTTTAGATACTTCATTGTTTTATCATAAATGTGGAATTCATATTGGTTATGGTTATGGTGGAGACTCACATGTTATTTGAGGACTTTATTCTTCAACATCATATAGTCCTTGGAAGAAATTCACTACAACTAATTAGTTATTAGAACCCTCATAAAAAAAATGTATTTGTAAAGTTATCACGAGGTGTATTTTTACAAATAATGATACCTTAATCTTGCACTTTCTAAAGTAAAATTTTGTAATTATTTTTCTTAATTTAGATTATTATGTTGTGTTTGATAGTAGAGGGTTCAAGCAATTAACATAGTACTTTCATGGCATACATGGTACTGGTTTAGGATGTTAAAATGAGAAATAGGCTCATTCAACTAAAAATGGAGGGGTGAATTGGTTAAATTTGATAAAATTAAGTTCTTTCGTTAAAATGAAAATTTTTTGAAAACTTATTGATGTAATATTCAAGTTGGAGATTTAATGGCCATTTTCATATCAAAAAGATTATTAAAAGAGAGGTGATTAACACAAAATTTTGTATACCTATTCGATTCTTTAAGAATTTACATCCTGTTGTATGATAAGCTTAGTGAAAAATGTACCGAAACAATCAATATTAATTCCTATGCAAAGTACTCAAAGATACAAAACTTTTTTATACAAAACATTTCAAGATCCAAAAGAAAATTTATAAGATTTCAAACATAGTTATTATCGATTAGATACTAAACCTATAATCGATTAAGTGAGACATGATGATTTTTACAAGATCACTTATGCAATCGATAAAATACTAGACGACTGAATATAAAAGATTTATTCTACTAGTTTTCTTCTAATAAAATCAATTAGCTACTTAGCCTAATCTATTAATGCGAAAGATGTCTTATTTTTAAGTTATTTTATTTTATTTTATTAAAGTGGTTATCCGATTAAAAGTAGATTATCTAAATGCTTTATCTAATTTAATTTGAGTTATGAAAAATATATTTATCTTTCCATGCCAATAAGAAAAAGGTTCTTTAACAAAGTTTTACAATTATGACTAACAAATACATAGGACGTAATCAATAATATTCCTTCAAATCTTCCTTTATCCTTAAGGGATCTAACTAGGGGTGACAATACGGGCTGATTCCAACAGGCCAGTTCCTTAGCCCGTTATTAAAGGAACGGGTTGGGTCAGAATTTTCAACCCGTGACCCATTCTAATCCAGCCAATCTGGCCCGTCAATAGGTCGGGCTGCATGACGGGCTAGCCGTAGGCTGGCCTGTAACCCCTGTGTGAAAAAAAAAATTAATGAAAGGCTGACTCGTGTGTGATGAAAGGCTGACCCATGTGTGATGAAAGGCTGGCCCGTAAGATAACTTAAGTTTTCTTTTCTTTGGAGTTTCTTTTCTTTCCCCCAAATCATTTTTCTCCTTCAGGCCAGACGCACACCACCACGCATCACCGGTCCACCACGCATCACTACGCAACACTACAGACCACTACGCACAGGTGACTGGCGACGACGACGACGTGAGCCATGGAAGAAGACGGCGACGGCGTACAGTGACCCACGAAAGACGAACAACGATCATCACGAAGCGAGCAGCGATCAACGCGAACAACGATCTCTCCCACTTCGCATCTAATCTCCGACGGTGGAAGACAACGACGACGACGTGGTGACCCCATTGGTGGCGACATTGACGGCGACGCAGGTTCGTTCCCAATTTTCAATTTTCGATTCCACTTTGTGCCCTAATTTCTGGTTCTGCTACTACCATGGTGATTTTGAATTTTCGATTCCCCTTCCTGCCCTAATTGTTGTGTTCTTCTGCTACTGCCAATGACATTGAATTATTGTTTGTACTGAATCTGATTGGTCTCTGTTTCTGCTATATATTTTTCGATTCCTCAATTCTGCCATTGTTATATGTTTGGTACCTTAGAATTGGGTAGTGGCACTACGTGCATAGACTCAGATGGGAAAATATTGAGAGTTCGTGGTGGCCTCATTCCTGATGATGACTTCTCTATCGAAACACATATATGAATAGAATTCAGCATCATCAATTATAAGTAAATTGTTGAAACACATATATGTATCAATACAAGTAATATATATATATATATATATATATATATATGTATATATATATATATGTATGTGTATATATGTATGTGTGTATATGTATGTATGTATATATATACATACATACATATATACACATACATATATATATATATATGTATGTGTATATATATATATATATGTATGATCACAGAGAAATTGTGAGAACTGTATGGGAAACTGTCATGCATTATTTTATTTGTAGTTCTGTCAAAAGAAGGAGAAAGCAGAAAGCATCCATGCCCTATGTGCGTATTGGTCTCTGTTTCTGCTATTGGTATTTGTTTTTGCTATTGGTATTGCCATTTTTTTTTTCAAATCACAGGTATACGGGCTGGCCCGTTAGCCCATCACGGGATGGGTCGGGTTGAAGTTTCTGGCCTTTTTTCTCTTAATGGGCTGGCCCGTCCCGGCCTGTTTTCAACGGGCCAAAACGGGCTGGGCTAGCCCGTTTTGACACCCCTAGCCCGCATAAGGCCCGCACAACGCAGGCCGACCCGATCCGACCCGCACATTTTATGCGGGTCACATACTCTGGCCCGCCTGCTTATACGTTGGCCCGCACAGTTTGGACAATTTTTTTTTTACTAAAAAGCATTCTAACCATTTTGAAGCAATCCTGGACATAAAAACAGTGCAGAAAAAACATAAAAACAGTGCAATAACATGATTGTTGGAGTATTATAACAGTGCAATCAACCAAAACCTAGACAAGTGCAATAAACAACATAAAAAACAGTCTATAAAATGAAGTCTTGGAGCATTAAACAAGTGTAACAAACAAGTTCTGGACATCATATGAAGTGCAATAACAACATAAAAGAGTCCATAAAAGTGGTCCTAGAACACGAAAACACCAAACCAACAAAGTTCAAATAAAAAACAGTCCAACATAGAAATCTTCATGGTTGTAGTCTATTGTTCTTCATCTTCCATGCTTATAACATTGGAAGCAACACCGGAGGACCCTTCATTTACCACCACATTTTTGTAACTAATATTTTCTACATCTTCTGCATATATTCAAACCAAAAAAAATAAATAGTAAGTAGGAATGAATCCCACTCTTGCAAAAGTTCATAAACTTTCTTAGACAACTCCAAACTTGTGTGTGTGGGGGGGCATGTGACAAAAGTTAAGAAGTTTGCTATTTAGTTTCCAACTCAAGTCCACAAAATTGGCAGTCAAAGCTATGAATCCCTCAGTGTTAATAGATGTCCACAAATCAGAAGTCAAGCATATCCTACTAGAAATGGAAAGAAGCAGATTTTTAAGAATTAACTTTTCTTTGTCATAGAGTCTCCCAATATCTGCCTTAATAGTGTTTCTACTAACCATAACTGCATAAGGACACAAGTACCTAATCCAATTTATAAGTTCAGGATACTCAACAAATTTATAAGGCAAATTGTGCCTAACAATTAGTTCACACAACAACTGACGGTGTAGTGATTGATCTATTTTCTTTGCCTTCAATTTTCCTTGCATATCTAACATCATTTGACCAATATCTTCAGTTTTGATTTTATCACACTTCATAATATGCCGATTCAAATGTGAAGTTCCATATTTTCTTCCACCACACACAAAAGCTTTGTTGCAACCATTACACTTTGCCTTATCCTTATCCTCCCCAAACTTACTAAAATACCTCCAACAATCAGCTGTGCTAGCCTTATTTCAACTTTTATCAATCTCAATCGTTTCAGACTGTTTTTCGGTATCATCTTCTTCAATTTCATTTTCACAAAGAGGTATGTTAACATCATCCTTATCAGCCAATCTTGTTTCTAAATTAATCTAATTCAATTTCCTGATACAATACACACATTACCAAACCAAATCAGCAGCATCCAACAATTGAGCAAGGGCAAGGGCAACACACAACAACAGCGAAATGAACACACATTTCAAGCAGTAACAATGTAAAGCAACACACACTTCAAACGAACCCAATTCAATTTCAATAGCAAACCACTTGAGCAATAAACACTAATTCAGCATCAATACAAGCTATTGCAGATTCATAGAAAGCAACAAAAATGAAATCGAAGGGAAGACTCAAAACCTGTGTGATTGTTGGTGCGGTGATGATCGTGAATGGCTTGCGGTGCGGTGACCACCGTGAATCGTGAAAGTGGTCGAGGAGAGCCACTACTACGCCGCGGTAGCCGGGAATCAACAAAGGGGTGGAGGTGCTCGTGAATCGTGAAAGGGATGGAGGAGCTTTTGCGTTGCGCTGTGAATCGTGAAAGGGATGGAAGGAGAAGCTCCTGCGCTGCGCCGCGGTGGCCGTGAATCATGAAAGGGATGGAGGGAGAAGCTTCTGCGCTGCGCTGCGGTGGGCGTGACTCGTGAAAGGGTGGAGGGGTGCGCTCCTGTGGCTTGCGGTGCAGTGGTCGTCGTCGATGGGAGGAGACCGTTCGGCGGCAGCGGCGTTGGCTGTGATTGGGTTGGTCAGCGACGTGAATTGGATGGATGCATTGTGCGCTCAAGGAACTGATTGCGTTTTTAGGGCAAAAGAAAGTAAGGAAAGGGGCGGAATGTTTTTGCTTTACGGGGTTTGCTTTGCTTGGTTTCTCACTCTCACTCAGCAACAACAGCACATAAGTGCATGTGCAATAACTTAAGTTTATGCGGGCCGCGGGCCAATCGGTGTGGGCCGCGGGCCGGGCTAGATCGTGTTTGTGGGTTCAATTTCCAGGCTTCTCCCACATAATTTGACATAATTTGTGCGAGCTTGCGGGCAGGTCCGTCAGGTCCGGTTCTAATTGTCACCCTTATATTATATGATCGACATGCACTGGAGTATGTTTTGAAACATTGAGGCTTCCACTTTGAGACTGAAGTGGGACAATGTTGCATTACTTGTTTAATCTAATCAAGTCTTTTTATTTATTAATAAAATAATTTATATTCAAATATATCACAATTTCATTTTAATTTTTTTTTAAACTTTTTCTTTTAGAATGTTAAAATAATTAGTATTAAAAAAATTTAATCCTATTCTTTTAAAGATTTAAAAAGTTTTGTTCAACTCGTTTATATTTTCACATGGTCACATCGTTAACCATTGCAAATAAGAAATTATTAAATACTCTGAAATTATTAGACTATAATCATCATATTTTTTTGGTGGACAACATCATCTTAGGCTTATTTATAAAACTATATTTAAGTTAACGGTGTTGGTTTTAACTTATAAAGAAATTAAATTTATTGTTTTTTTTTTTTGGAGAAGATTATCGAAAACGTGTCTTAAATTAATTTGTCTTTAACTTGATGGAATTCAAAGAAATTATTAATTAGTCTTGCGCAAATGTTTAGAGAAACCATTGCAATTGAAGATGGTGGTGATTGAACATGTAACTATCAACGGTACGTAGTGACTCCCAAGTAGTGAGGCTAATTTTAGTGGGTTGATTTCAAGTGATTACTAAATAAATTATAACTTTATTTTTTTAAAGGAATCTATAATTGAATTATAAAAAGTTTTAGACCAAGTAATGTTGAAAGGTTGACATCCGGTAAAAATAATAATTCTGTTAGACTGAAGTACATCCATTTCCAATATATGTTTCTAAGAAAACAAAATAATATTGCAGTCGAATCACGTCAGAATTACAACAAATGAAGGATTTGAGCCGCAATTACTAGAGCTGGACACAGTGGCCAACAGGTTTTTGTTTTTTGTTTCTCAGTGCATTCTAGTTGTTAGGTATTTGAATTTTTCCTATGATTGATTTGGAGTGTCTTGATAGTGTTCGATGAAATGCTTCACTCATAATCGTTCGTTTTCTTAGGCAAAGGCTGTTTGATGGAGGTCATTTTACAGGAAGAGGACGCAGGTAAGTGGGTTTACCGGGGCGAAGGAGCTGCTAATCTTGTTCTTGCATACACCGGATCGTTTCCTACGTTTGTACGTTCCTCAATTCTTTTGTTTTAATTGAAATGTATCATAATGGAAGCTTGATCAATGGTACATTGGTAATGGTATTGATGTTGCAGATTGGGAAAGTGATGCGCATTCGTAAGGCTCCGAGGAGTGGCGCTGAGGTCATGACTATGAGGAGCCCCTCTGCCTTGACTGCGCATGAACGTCTGCTTTGGAAAGACGTTCACGAACTCATTTCATCGCCGGACAATGAGATTGCTAACCAACACTTTGTCCACCACGTTATGAAGCCATTGCTTGGTTCCAAATTTGTTGATGCCGGGGTATGTGTTGAGTTGTGTTGCCCCCCGAATCCCCAACATTCTATTGTGATTGATTTTGTTATTGGTAAATGTACTACTCAGCGATTTTTGATAGTTCGTTAATTAATAAATCATCCATGCCACCTTTGTGTATAGTGCGGAAGATCTTATATGAGATTAATGGTTAGTGATTATGATCTCTGACTCTCACTTATCCTTCGTTACTTTGTTTAGATGCTTGTGGGGGTGACGAGGGAATTTCTTGAATCGATTGAAAAGAAAGTTATCTATCAACGTCCTGCTTGGAGAGTTGATAATGCACTGGTCGACATGCATCGTGATTCTGTGCTTCTCTTGTCTGATCATTCACTCTTCACTCACGGTATTGAGATGCCTTTGAGAACTTGCTTCAGTTCAAAGAATAATTGTTACCCTATGTGCATGTGGAATTCTGGAGTATGTAGTTGCTGTGGACGCTATGTTTCTTTCAGTTAACCTTTTATAGCACTACGCTGAGAAATCATCCATCCAAATGTGCACCATGAAAGCAAGATAGAAGTAAGGGAGGGCAGGTTTCAGGGTTGAACGGGAGATATGCTACTAATCGTTTCAGTATTCTATAGTAATGCTTAGTACACTTCCAACAAGAAAACCACAATCTCTAGTCTCTTTCCTATTTGGTGTTATCCCTTGTAATATTAATTTAGTAAACACATCCAAATTTTCTTATTTCACATCGCTTCTGCTAAACATTTGAAAGTTCTGTTGCAAGCTCTCTGTTTATTTCAGGTAATCTAGGATCGAGCCCCTGCATATCTGTTGAGATAAAGGTACGCTCTCTATAGTGTCATATATTATTATTCTTTGGTGTCAAAATTTCTCCGCCTTCTCAATATTAGACAACAACTTAGTTTAAACTTTAAAATTTTAAATTAAGTATCAAACTTGTTCCTCCTTGCTCTCTCTTTTGCTTGTTGTTAACATTTTAAGTGTTGTTCTGAACAAGTAGCCCAAATGGGGATTTCTTCCTCTTTCAAGATACATATCTGAAGAAACTGCTGTCAAAAGGACCATAACTCGCTTTCAAATGCACCAAGTTCTAAAATTGCAGCAAGGAGAGGTACCCATGCACAAAATTTTGCCTTTATTGGTGATTCTGTTTCTGCGTAGTGCATACTTCTTCCAGTGGTGATATCATGTAGTCTCAGAGTCATTATTTAATCTATTGTTCTGTTGATGGATGTTATTATAATTTCAGTTAAACATACATTATTTTTTTAACCTTTAAATTTTAAACAGTTTTATCCAATATGTTTGCAGATATCTTTGCTAAGTGAATACAATCCACTTGATCTATTCTCTGGATCAAAGGAAATAACTTTTAAAGCTATCAAGGATCTCTTCACTTCACCTCAAAATAATTTCCGTGTATTTATGAACGGCTCTCTCATATTTGGTGGTCTGGGAGGCGGTGCCGAAAATACTAACATTTGTATTGCTAAAGCATTTGAAGATGCACTTGAGTCTGTCATTCAATCTGACGATGGTCTGCGTACAGAGAACTTGCTTACTCTTGTTACTGAGGCTGTGCAAACATCAGGAGTTGTTGATCGGCTTCTAGAGGTTCAGAAGCTTGATAATGTTGACATAGAAGGAGCCATCCATGCATATTATGATGTTAGTCATCAACAGTGCATGGTATGTAGTCAATTGAATGCAGAACAACAGAAAAGGTATACCTCTTTACATTCGGCTTCGTTGGATGAAAGCTTGAGAATTGTAAAGGACTTTCTAGTAGCAGCAACTGCAAAAGACTGCAGCTTTATGATATGTTTTAGACCAAGGAAAGAGGGGGATACTGGATCTGTATGTGATAACGTGTATCTTCAGTCAACTAACCAAACCTTTGAATTCAAGGTAGGCAGCCCTTCACATTTTTATTATTTATTTATTTTTATAAGATAGACAGTGCATTGCATGATTCATTTGAGAATGATGATTTTTTTGTGCAAAATAGAATAAAAAGAGTTTAAATACAGTGAAATGTTGAACCATTCTAGAATGGATCAGTGGTGAATGACAAAGTGATAAAGAAATAAATAATATATTCGAGGAAAATAATAAATATACTAATTCTTTTCAAAAACTAAATGAAAAAACAATTAAATAAAACACTACAATTAAAAAAGAAAGTCTGAATTTCTTATGCCTTACTCATACTCTACCAAATAAAGGATGTCTCTGAAAGAAAAACATCAGATTGAAATATTTTATTTTCAATTGTTTCCAAGAGAAACTCGCTGATCACAGTGAGAAATCAAACAAAAATTACATCCACGGGACTGAAATGTTGTGTTCAACCGTTGTTTTGATATACTGTTTCACCAAAAGCATCCTTATAGAGCATATTACTATTGATAATAAATCACTCAAGAATATTCATAAACTCCAATGAAGTGGAAGAACTAGAATGAGATGGTAATGGAATAATTGAAATAGGAAAAAAGATTTGGGTTTTTTGATTTTAGTTTTTTATTTAATGTTTAGTTTAATCTTTTAAAATTAGTATATTTAGTGTTTAATCCTTAATTTGTAATTTATTTATTTTATTTTAATGTGGCACTTCATAATTTACTGCTCTGGAGTGAGTGGACATCCTATTGTATTTAAACTAAAATAGTTGTTTGGCATAAACTTATCGCAAAAGGTATCTAAAATTACAAAAAAAAAATAGAGGCTATAGAATGATATCTGTAATGCTTTACTGAATTCCTAACAGATGCTAAAGGAAAAAAATCCTTCCAAAGGTTTCCCTGTTACAACTGAGAATGAATTTTCAATGCTAAAAAATCTGAATACTGTCTTTAGTGTCATTTTTTATTGAACGAAAATTTGTGTCTGCTCTCATGAAGTACTAAAACCTAAAGCACATCAGTTCAAAATGGGGCTTTTAATGTGTATGCACAGACCATATCTTGTGAATGACTTGATCACGCTCACGATTTCATGTCTTATGAAGCCAGTTTGAATTTCTGCTTCCCTTAGCCACAATTATAATGATTGTATTATGTTTATCTTTATAAAACAATATGTATGATGCTTGTTACAATTATATTTTCTTTCAAATTCTATTTGATCTATATTAGGTGTATTTCATTGACTTGGATCTGAAGCGAATGAGTAAAATGGAAGAATATTATGAATTAGATAAGAAGATAGTGAGCTGCTACAAAGAAATGTCGAAAATGGACCATGGAAGAGATTTATGAACTTGCAAACATAACAAATTGCGTACCTAGATTTAGCAGTCTCTGTTATATAGGTAATACTTGGGAAGATTGCATTGGTAAGTATTTGCAATTTGTAATTATTATTTATCCTTCAGAAGGTTTTTTGTATGCAAATCTTAAGTTTGGAAACTTATAGTGTGCTTCATATAATGGTTCAATGTGGCTTTACTTTCAATTTCCTTATGATGAACATGTTGAATTGATTTGTGAAAGCTTTTATGTTAATACATATTAGACTCTTGGCTCCTTTATTATTTCTAAAATGTCTATATATATTTTTTCTACACACACGGAGGCACTAGATAAATTATAAATGCATTTGGTCCAGTTCATGTCTGTTTTTATTTGTACATATTGTTGAAACTGGGAAAGTGATATGTCAATATTCTATTCATTGGAAAATTATTGATAGAACTGAAATTTGATTTGTCTTTGTTGTTAAAATATGAATGCACTGGTAAAATGCTGGGTGAAACACTTGTTAGTTGTAGCTGAACTTATGCTTCATTTCCATTTTCTTTACTTGAGTGATACAGGGGCGGTTAGGTTGGCCTCTTTGCTGTAAAATTAACTGGTATACAATTTAACCTGTATTCTTTTTTAGGCTCCAAGTGGAAAGTTGTAGTCTGTGCAGTAATGCACTCCAAGTAATGTTTAATCAGTTATCTTGATGCAAGTACTTGATATGCATAGCGACATCCTTTTCTCAGAATATTGAAACTCAGTTATCTTTTTAATAGAAAGTGTTAGGGAAATTAACAATGCTGTGATTTATTGAAATTGTACTATACCTCTGGCCTTTTTATGGCCTGAAGTAACCAATCTTAGAAGGACACACTAATAAGCACCCAAGCACATGGAGAACTCATCCTAAAAACCTAGCTATTAAAGAGAGAGAACCAAACACTTAAATATTTCATTGAGCATCTCATACTAATCGATGTGAGACTTAGACAATCATATTACAGTCCCTATCAGATGCATGGTGCAATGTGTTTATTGGGTAGGTATCACAGTGTAACATGTTTCGTAATTAAGAGAGGTTACGGTAAACATAACACACGATTGTGTTGTGTGAAATTTCAACAAGTGTAACTGTAATTTACCAAAAGTGCTGTTATGGTCCGCCACGTAGACTTGTCATGCCAGATAATTAGCTCCGTGGTTTGATAATCTTTAGAAGCTGTACAGCTGATTATATTTAGTTATTTAAAGTTCATTTGATCCTCAAATTCTGAGGCAGTGTGTATGCAAGTTCGTAGGAGATTTAGCTTATGAAAAAATTTCGTAGGAGATCTAATACATTGAGAAATAAAAAGTTTTTCCTTATTATTAATCTTTATTGAGGCATTTGTTAATTTGTTCTGATAAACCATCTAGTTTTGGCCGTTAGTTTTTGACCAAAATGTATATATTAAACTTGTAGATTTCAATTACTTTTACTTGTTAAATTAATTTTTCCGGATTTTATTTGTTTCAAATTTTAGATTCAAGTAAAGAAAAAATGTTGTTCTACCTGCTAATTCATTTGATAATTTTTTTCCACAATAATACATTAACACTCAGAACACCTGTTTTTGCTTTGCAAATATCTTATCTCTAACTTTGCAATGTAATGTTGTAAACAGTACTCAGAAAGTCTATGTTATAGACAGTGGTTTCAGCTCAGTTCTGGTTTTTCGTTTGGTCAGCCTAGTTTGGTCGTGGCCTGACTGATGATCTCTGTGTCTACATTGAGCTCACGAGCCATTTCAAGGTTTTCCCTTCTCATTCTTTTCCTTGTTTTTTGTCTCTAATTCCAGTAGTTACAAAGGATTTGTGTTGGTTGGATTACCAGAAGTGGTCATGCTTTCACCAGCATGCTGACACATTCCAATCAAATGACTTTCATAACCAATTTTGACCACAATAATTTTTATTTTAAATTTACTTCATGACATATTTAAATAGCACACTAAAGCACCACTATAGCCGCAGTGCTGCAACTGAACACTACAAGGGTTGCCGTAATGAAGCAGTTTAGAGTAGCGGCTGTAGTGGACCAAATAGGGGCCCCAGTGGCACTATGGGTTGATTCCAAAAAGCCCCTTAAACAAAGACATTAGAGCTTTTTTGGGGGTTATTTTTGTGATCTCAATCCTCAAAAATGAAAATTGCAGCTGTAACAGTTGTGAAAATGGTAAATAAAGCTCGGATTTTGAAGATGATGTTGAAAAAGAAATTTAGGGCTTTTTTGGGGTGCTATTTTTGTTAGTGTTTACTTGTTTGACATCCTTGACATTTTATTGATGATTTGAGCCTTTTTAATTAATTAGAATTTATATGCCTACATACACACCCTTTGTAAATTATATAGAAACTTTCAAAATAGTGGTTACCCACTAGCTTGCTATAGCGTTTTTGGACCCGGGTACACATTGCTATTTGGGATTTGAAACATTGTTTCAAGACTTCATTTTCTTTACAAACTACAACTTTGAAGAGTACTCCTTATGGAATATTGATATATCATAAACCATGGATAGAACCATTTTGCTTTTTGATATTAGAAACTCACCCCATCTTAAATTAAATGTATGCATTTTTGTTTTTCACCGATTACAAGATATGTGTTTTGGGGAGGGCATTTGGGGTATATAGGATGGGTTTGATTGTCATATGTTGTGATTTGTTAATTGTTGAAAATTTGTTTACTGAACCCAGGAATCTGGGTGGAACCGAATAATTGTTGTGAATATTAACTGGAGCTTGTTTTTGTGAATTTAGTTTCTGCATTTTTTTCGCCGGGGAGGGTACATATAGGTCGGACACTATCCGATTATCATTTATTACTGGTTGTTTAGTTCCCTATTAGCATTTCCGCTGCCACTTAAGTTTCCAGCCTAACTTGTACAGTGGAACTTGATGAACAAGACGTATAAAATCTTGATTTTTGTTTCTGCAAGTGCTTTTCTTACATATTAATTATAAACTCCTAAATGGTGTCTAATTTTCATGTCATGGATGGATGGTACCCTACTTTCGCATTGTAGCACTCTTACTATGTGGAAAGTATTTCTTCACTTCTAAAGTCATTTATCCTTAAGGACACGCTCAAGTACTATTTACGATTTGCTTATTTTTGGTTTAGACTTTCTCTGCTTTTGGTTAGAAAGTACCAACATATCTGACGGGCTTATTATGTACTGCAGAAGTCTAGCGTCAGTAGAACTGCTCCGTTCAAGGTGCAGGCAAAAGCAACTTGTAAAAGCATGATTGCGTCCTCAACTTGTACGTAATCATGGTGACTGTGACTGAAGAACCCGATGCAATGAAGATCATCATGATCCGAAAATTAACAGGAGTTGAGTACAAACGTTCTCAGATAAAAGATGATGGATGAGATAAAAGTTGAATTCATGTCAGAGATCCGATGTAATATAGTAGTTACTGTTTCATTATGTAATTAACTCAGTCTAATCGGTGTTGTACCATTATCAATCTTTCTGCCAAGCAAAATATTGCTTATGTTCGTGCACTGTGATTTTTTTATTCTAACATGATGTCATGAAAATTTATTTGGAAAATGACAGAAATACAAACCAACGTTTCCCTGCAATTTTATACATCATTGCCCGTCAATTGGTTCTCCTCATATAATGTATATATTTGTGGAGGGAGAGAAGTATGATACTGAAACCACCCATCGAACAACTCGACCATGCACGTTGTCTTCTTTACCAGCAAACCTTTCTCTGCATTTCAAACAGATAGAACACACTTTTAAGAGTCCCCATACACCATAACTAGAACTTCATCTAAACAAGATGCAAACATCATCGACTTGCCTTGAATTTCTCTCTTTCTTGATTGTCTATGTGTGCCATAAGTTCTTCTTGTTTTATCAAAGCCTCGTATAAAGCATGTTCACAAAGTTAAACACACCAGTTATAGATATACACAAAATTGTTGAACATGATGCCACACACATACACCAAAAGTTTAAAAAGTGATTCAGAAATGGATATAAACCTTTTTTTGTGGCTATCAACTCTGCTTCCAATGCATCCACACGATAAACTGCAGCATTGAGCAGCTCCTCTTTCTCGTATGGCATCACATTAGGCTTTGACTGCAGCATGTCAACTTTCTCTTCAAGCTCCCCGAGGCGTTTTAAGGTAGATGAGGAAAGTTTTGTCGTTGTGAATCCGGGAGCACGTAAAGGAGGACGAGATTCCTCCTTATTTGTTGAACCAACAGCCATGTTAAGAACATTTGAGGCAGAACCAGATTCTGAGTGCCGTATTCCCTTCGTCACACGAATTACTATTGAACGAGCAAAAGTATACAGGGCCAAAATGATGCCAGCTGTAACACTCAGGAGATTCTTCACATTTCAGTACTCGATAGAAAAAAAAATTCAGCAATCAAATCCAAGTAACATTGTTTATTTCACATGCAAAAATTAAAGTAGTTAGACGTATTTTTAGAGCCGTCAAAACGGATCATCCGATCCAATCCAGCTCGGTCTATGACGAGTTAACCACTTAGTAGGTAAACTTAATTCGACTCACTTCCGAATAGTAAGTAGTAAAGTACAGATTCAATGAACGCGGAAAATGTGAAGAAAAAGAATACCAAGCAGAAATTTGTGAAGGGTGGTTATTGAAATTTTTATAGCCTATAAAAGAGGCAAGTTGGTAATAAGTAACTATTACTTTCGGTACAAGCATTTATTTAGAGTTTTTCTTCTTTTTTCATTTCTGCTTAAGCTTTATATATCACAACAACCAAGAGAAATGATAAACTCACCATAACTTGAATTTATTTTTATCTAATTACTCTATTTATTCATCCCAACCTGTCACAAATTTAAACTTTTCTTTTTTTTGGGGGGCACTTTCATGCTTCAAAATGCCTTAAGACTTCATTCTGAAACATGCTACATTCAAATCACAATCTACATCTACACACGTAATAAAATGTTACTAATGTCTTAACGTGACGTAAAGCAGTTTCTAATTAGATTTTCTTGTTTCCAGGCCATGACTGAGGAGCCTGTTGAATCTTCAAACGCGAACCAAACCAATTTAGGAAACAATAAAGTATTAGTGTGAATAATAAAAATATTGTGTACATATTTGAAATTTTGTTAGGAACTGTAATTATTTCAAAAATTACAATCATTCAGACAATATAAAAGGAAAATATTGTGTCAGATTTTATACCAAATTAAGAGATCCCCTCTCTTTGGAGACCAATAAAAGAAATACCAAATCTTCTGCAAATACAAATAAGTAACATGAGGATTCCAATAATGTAAAGATATCAGCATATAAACTTTAAGGAAGAATAATCCCAAATCATTGAAGGACCCTATCTATATTGGGTAATAAAGGTCCAATTCATAGATTAATTATAAGAGAAAAATCAAGCATGACATGACACTCCTTAATTTTGGCATAATCATGATAAAAAGGTTGTCACTCCTTAATTTTGGCATAATCATGATAAAAAGGAATAACTAAATATAAATAAGAACCCTTCGACCCATGAAGAGACACAATACAACACTAATCACAATCCAGTACATTTCTGCTATTGGTATTGCCATTTTTTTTTTCAAATCACATGTATACGGACTGGCCCGTTAGCCTGTTAACTCGTTACCGGACGGGCTGGGCTGAAATTTCTGATCTTTTTTCTCTTAACGGACTGGTCCATCCCGACCCGTTTTCAATGGACCAAAAACGGGTCAGACTGGCCCGTTTTGTCACTCCTAGATCTAACATAAGATTTAGAGTTATAATAGTTAACATAGTTCTCACAAGTTTTTTTTTTCATTATTTTTTTTCTTTAGTTCATTCTTTGTAGACATTTTTTTATGATATATTTTTTAAAACTGACAATTTTAATATAGGAAACTTACTTTCTCAACTTCAAATTCCTGAAAAAACTACATCTTTTTTTTTCTAAATTTTTAGACATCTTTGTAGACATCTTTCTTTAGTCCCCTATTTTTTTTTTTAAATTAATACTTAAATATAATTTTAGTCTGATTAAAATATTTTGTTTCTTTAACATAATAATTGAAATCACTGTTGTACATCCTTATAAACATGTGAATGTTAATTTAAGTCTTTCTAAAACAAAATTCTTATATTTTCGTTAATCGAAAATTTCAAATAACCATGTAATTCCTATATTCACTTCAAGTAGTCAAATAACATTTTGTTTTGTGAATTTTAATTATTTTTTTTTACTAATCACAAGCTTACAATATTAATTTGAAGTGTTCTCTCACATAGCTGAATCAGTGATGAGTGTTGTTGACGAGTAAAAGTGAAATAATTGTTTCATATAATTTGTTAACGTGCATGATGATGCAGGAAGATAATAGATAATGGAGCCAAATAGTTTTCCAAGCGAATTCAACATTAATTTGAATTTATTATTTTAGTTTCCAAAAATTATTGGTCAAGAATTTTAACATCGTTTATAAACATAAACTTTTTCATGTATTCAAAATAAAAGAAAAATATTCAATATACTAGTTTTGCTCGTTATAGTATTAGTCTAATCTCAATTTCATTTCACTTTTTTAAGTTATCAACGTTGGCTCGTCATTTTCTGGCTCGTCTTCTCTAATTTAAATTTTCTATAACATGCAAACTCTATTATTCAATGATATAAAATAGCCTCTAACTGACTAACAGAGCAACTTTCAAGATGAAGAAAGTGATCATATAATTAGTTGAAGGAAAGAACAAGGAAAAAGAGATCAAAACGAGACTTCGAGCAAAGAGTAAATCCAAAGATGAGAAATTCAAACTACATTAACTATTAAAATAATTTAAAAACAATTTCCACCTCCCAACATTCTAATATAATGTGTTATATTTAATTTAAGGGTTAAATATGGTTTTGGTCTCTCAAGTTTCGGTTAAATTTGGAATTAGTCCATTTTCAAAAATTTTGACCAATTTAGTCCCCCATCTCTAAAAATGCGTGAATTTCGTTCTTTTAATCAAATTTTGTTAAGTTTATCTGACGTTTCAAGCGCATTTCATGATAGTATTTGAATTGTTTATACCGTTTGCCACATTTTCGTTTCAATGTTAACTCAAATATTATCATAAAATGTGTTTAAAATGACAAATAAACTTAACAAAATTAGGTCAGAAGGACTAAATCCACGTATTTCTAAAGATGAATAACTAAATTAGTATAAAGTTTCGAAGAGAGACTAATTTCAAAATTCACTGAAACTTGAGAGACCAAAAACATATTTAACCCTTAATTTTAGGGGTGGACATGAATTGAATTTTTAATGATTTAATCCACATCCATTTTAGATCCAAATAATTGGATTAGATTTTCAATCCAAATCCATTTTTTCAGCAAAACAAGTTTGGATTTTCTTAAAATCCATATCCAAATATTTGGATCAAGATTTAAATCCAATCCAAATATTTGGATCAAATTCAAAATCCAGAATCCATTTTTTATAAAAGAAAATTTAAATTGAATTTTCTAAAACTTGTGTCTTTAAAACCAACACCACTCAACCTATTCAGGTCGTCGAGCTCGCTCGGCCTATCAAGGTCTCGAGCTTGCTCAGTCCGTATAGGTCGTGGGGCACGACCTGTCTGAATCGTTAGGTCGGTCCGGCCTAGGCCATCCAGGTCTTTGGGCTCGCCTGGCCCATTTTGGCATCGAGTCTGTCCGGTTCGTACGGGTCGTCTGGCACAATTCGTCCGAGTCGTCAGGGCAACTCAACATGTCTGGGTCGTCGGGTCAACTCAGCCTGTCCGGGTCATCGAGCCTGCTCGATCCATCAGGGTCGTCGGGCCCGCTCGGTCCATCAGGGTCGTCGGGCCCGCTCGATCCATCAGGGTTGTCGGGCCTGCTCGAACCATCAGGGTCGTCAGGTCTGCCCAGTCTGTATAGGTCGTCGGGCACGACCCGTCCGAGTCATTGGGATGACCTATCCCAGCCCATCTGAGACTTTGGGCCCGCCTGGCTTGTTCAGGTCTTCAGGCTCGCCTGACCCATTCGGGTCATCGACCTCAACTGGCCCGTTCAGGTCTTTGGGTCCACTTGGCTCGTTCTGGTCATCGGGTCTGCTTGGCCCGTTCAGGTCTTTGGGTTCGTCTGACCCGTTCGGGTCATCTGGCCCGCTTGACCCATTCTAGTCTTCAGGCCCGCTTGACTCATTCAGGTCATCGGGCCCGCCTGACCCGTTTAAGTCTTTGGGCCCGCCTAACTCGTTCGGGTCTTCGGACCCGCTTGGGCCGTTTGGGTCTTTGGGTCTGTTTGGGTCATGATGTCCGCTTGGTTCGAGTTTGTCGGGCTTGCCTAGCCCGTTCATGTCTTTAGGCATGCGAAACCTGTTCTGGTAGTTGGGCCCGTCCGTACAGGTCATCAAGTAAGGTCCGTCCGAGTCTGAATTTAGCCTAGTCTATCTCAACCTTTAGCCTAACCCAACTAAAAATTTAAATTGAAAATTTGGATTAGATTTTTTGGATTATCCATATTTGAAAATCTTGATTTATAGAATGGATATTTAATCCATAAAATATATAAAAAGTAGATTAGGTTGAAATCCAGATCCATTAAAATGAATTTTAAATGGATTGGATGGAAGTAAAAGTGGATTGGATCAAGAAAATTAGATTTTTTCTCACCCCTACTTAATTTAATAATAAATTGATTGAGTTCTGTAGTTAAAAGTAATTTTTCTAGGTTTAATTAAGTTTTAACAAGAAATTTTCAATGAACTTCCTATTTTGAATTTTAATGAATTTAAGAATTTTCAATTGAATTCCTAATAAATTGAGTTTTAATTGAGTTATTAGTAAATTGAGTTTTGAAGGCAATTATACATTTCAATTGAATCTAGCTCATTAATTTTTCTATTAACTTTGTGATGCAACTATTGGGTGAAGTGACCTTAACCGAGTGACATAATTATTCTTTTGTCTCATTACCCTGTACAGTTATCGTCACATGTAAATTTATAAAATTTTATAATTTCATGATTTTATAATTTTGGTGAAATACTTTTAAAGTAGAGTTATCCTTATTTTTGCTAAATTTCGATTTCAACCTTGTTTTTGTATTAGAATTGGTTAATCGATGTATGTTCGTTCCAATATGAGCCGTTGTTTACATTTAAACTGAAATTCAGACACTTCTCTGCATCATATATAATAACAAAAACGGTCTGTATTATCTCATCTGTATAAAACAACTACCACTCCTTCACCCAAATGCAATTCAGCACCATCCAATATGACTCACACATCACAAATCTAACAAATAACTGAAGATGAACAGGGAAAAAAGTGTTCATAAGATACACATGCAACCCATTCCAAACCACTCACTTAAACTGAAACGTTAATGTAAGTGAACAGTTGCAATGAGTTGAACTTACATTCTTTTTCACACATTAAGGCTTGTTTTTTTGCCATGGTGTCAAAATTTTAAAAGGTTCATTTATTTCAACTAGATTCTACAATAATGACCAATGCTCAAACATATATTTTAGAAGGTTCACATCACACTGTTGACCAGAGGGTGGCTTAATCACTTGAGAAACTTATGCAGTCAAGATGAATGATGAGGAGCTTTGTAAGTCTCATGAACTGCTGAAAAATCATGGTCTCCCAACCCCATGCTTCTGGCCTTCTTGAAAGCCTACAAAAACAGGGTTTTTTAGACATGATAGTCTTTAAACATAAAAGCATAATATAGAAAATAAAAGGGTTGCATCTCTCATTTTTTTTTTTTTTTGCCACAAAAAGAAAAAAATAGTTTTACCTCATTTGCTGCAGCTGCTATTGGCATTGATACAGCATTTTCATCTCCAAGAGCAAGAGCTAACCTCATGTCCTTCTGCTGGTGTTTCAGGGGAAAAGCTGGGGAGTAACTATTTTGAAGCATTGTAGGTCCTTTCAATTTAAACATGCCGTTACTTATGGCACCAAGATCCTGCACACAAAAAATTACCCAATTGTTGTTTAAAATGGCACTAAAAAAAGGTAGCAATAAAATCTCCGTGGTTGAAATTATTTACCAGCACATCAAGAAGTGTTGCAGGGCTCAAACCACTTCTTTCAGCTAGTGTGAGTCCCTCAGAGAAAGCATTCATCACACTGTAATGGAGAATAACTAATTTACAGAACAAGACAGAAAAAATGGACATGCAATCCATTTGGCTTGCAGCCAAAGAAGGAATACTAATAGTATAATGTGGATGATTATTTCTTGTTAGCTGATTCATAAAATACTGCAATCCCCCCTATCCACTCCAAATTAAAAATGATAGAGCCAGGAAAAGGGGGAAGAAAATATTACCTGCCCATTATCATGTTAACAACAAGTTTCATTTTTGCACCATTTCCAACATCACCCAAAAAGAAAGACTTCTTCCCCAGTATGTCAAATGCTGGAAGTGCTTCATCATACAATGCCTGCATGTCAAAAGAATCAACGACTTTAATGTACAGAAATATGCACAATGCATATTAATTTTCTTGTATTTTCCTCAGTATGGAGCAGTTTAGTACAAGGAATCTGAATGAGAGCACTTTCACACAGACTTGAATATGAGGAAATGTGAATATTGTTTTCCGATTATTAGATACAGCTTTGAACTATTCTAGAATTATGGACATCAAATCAAAGAATAAATCTAATTAAACCTGAACAAAAACAAATATTTCACAAACTGCATATTTCACACATGTCACAGCTCCCAACACACACGATATCAACAAAGCCTAACGTCAAAATTACACACCCAACTTCAACAGACATCTGACAACATAGTAATGCTTTCTTTGCCGAGAACACTTTTCTCTTTCTCTTTTAGTTTTTGGCTTGACTCAACGGGCTTGAAGTCTGATTTGTAGGGTTATTCACACGTTCAATGAAGGGCTCATACGATGAAGAAGGCATTAAACATTTAATTTACAAAATTCTATCAGGACATTCCCAGACAGAAAATACATGGCCTAACCTTCATAATAAATTTAGAAAAGGTTAACTGTGGTTGCTCCTTCGCTTAACTAGCATCAATAGTGCAGAACATACACATTTCTCCTAACAGATGACTATTTCCAATGGCCAGCACAACACTTAAATTATCAATGGGAGAGAAAAGGCCCAAAAGATAAAAAGAGTACCAATGTCCTACTAACATTAAATTGTGAGACAACTTGCTTTATTTTTAGTCTCCATTTAAATTGCTGCAATAATTACAAGGGTTCTAACCCATCAAAAGCAATATTCTTATTTTAATTGTACACATGTTACACAAGATGATGAACACAGGCAATAACTTGAGATCTGGAATAGGAAGTCAGTGGGTTCAAAACCTAGAAACAGTCTCCTTGATGGGGTAAAACTGCATTGGTCACCCTTTATATGTTACATAAATTGAGGGCACCAGACACATCTGTCTTGCAACCTTGCTTACTTCTCCATTTTTCTCTCTCTCTTTATAATAACTTTGTTTTATGTTAAGATCATGACTAACCTTCGTGAAAAAAAAGGATGTTTTACCCATCTATAATAACTCCTTTGCAACAGAAATTTATGGAATAGTTGGTTCACAACAATTTCCTTTGCTTATGCATTTTCAAAATTTAGTAGCCAGTCTGAATACCAATAAGCAAAAGATGTTTCCACAATTTGAAGATATTACCTTCACATTATTGCCATCGGATTGCATTTTACAACACTAAAATATTGCTTAAATAACTCAAATATACATCAATTTATTTTGTTTTGGGAAATCAACAGAGTACTCCAGGAGAACACTGATTATCAATATACATTCATTAAAAGGTTTTGAGGGCATTAACGGGTCGCTGATATATCTTATGCATCCTATACTCTGAAAACATCCAGTCATGCAAACATGTCATTTGATGCAGAGAAGAGGCATCTGAATAGTTCAACACCCTCGCATAGTTAAAGGAAAAACAGAGAAGCTTGCGAAGAATATTTATCAACAATTATAGAATAACATTTAGAAATACCTTGTCCCCAGCGGCTAGTATAACCAGTTGGCCATCTTCTGCAGGCTTCTTGCTACCCGAAACAGGAGCTTCAAGGAAGTAACCACCTTTTTCTTTGATTGCCTGTTGAAATAAGGTCTGTAAATAGCAACTTGCCTATGGTTTTCTTTCCATTCGAAAGGTTTAGTAGGTAAAATGTGAAGTACCATCTTATGCATATAGTATGAACTGACAGAGATAATATACTACAATAACCTAAGTCATGCATATAGCACAAGGACAAATAGAACGAAGCTTATATTTATTTATTTAGGGGTTGCAGATGTTAAAACGTTCTACAGCAAGAATCTGCAAATAATGTAATATATTGCATTCCTATTCACATTTATACGGTTGGGAAAGCTTAACTTCATATATCAACTATTCCTCGTCCAAAAATAAATCAGTACTACTGACTTCCCAGCTAATTTAACTTCCTTTATACAGGAATTTTGAAAGCCCAAATACAAAATAATGACAATATTAACAAACTTACAATTAGATAAAAACTTTCGATGCATGAATCATGATACTAAAAAAGAAGACTCCACAAAGAAAACTGCAAACTAAATTACATCAGGGATAATAGAATACAGAACAAAAATGATATCACTTTTCACACAAAATACCCTGAGCAATATGAAAAATGAAGCCATGCAACATTACTAATTGCAACCTCTCTTTAACAACAAGAGTCTCTAAATTTTGGAGAAGTAGACAGATTACAATTTACACAAATCAAAAGAAAAATATATCTCAAACAGAGAAAAGAAAACGGGATGAATTTCAAATGAAGGGAAAATAAATCTTAACATCAGCTGGGTATACCAACCTCAGATATCTTGGAGGATGTATCAGCATCAACAGTTGACATGTCAATGTAACCTTTTCCATTAATATGATCAAGAACACCATCTTTATCAAACACAACCTAGAAAGTCACCACAAACAGAATTCAAATAAGAGCTAAAAAAGAAGTTACTAGTCAAAATAATATTCACAACAACTGACCGATAAAGCAGCGGAAGGATCAGATAACATTGCAATTGTATACTTGCATTTCTTGACTACAGTTGCTGGCGTTTCTCCAACAGAAGCACCATATTGCACAAGTTCTTCACACTACAATCAGAAGTTGCTAAGTCAACACATATATTGAGAGCTCTATAGTTAATAAACACTGTAATTTGCTGACTACAAAGTATATCTAAACTGAAACTCATGTCTGAAGGTAAACTAAGGAATCCAATAAAAGAATTAAAAATTGAGATTACTTACTTAAGTGGATGTGTTGTAATATCAACAGTTAATTTTCTCAACAAAAGATGAGATTACTTACTTAACCCTTATTTTAGAGAGCCAAATCCATGTCATAAAGTGTTAAACGGAATACACAATTTTCTGAAGTCACTTGTCTGACATCATCTATAAGAAAACATATAAATTTGCTATGCTGCATTCCAAAACGCCAGGAGTAATACCTCAGCTCATAACTTTCTGTGCGACTTGAAGTATGGTTATTAACTATGTGAGAAGAAACTATGCTACGGAACCCCAAATTAAAATTACACAAAAAAAAAAATCACAAACTTATATTAACCACAATAATCAACCAGTATTATAGAAAGAAATCATTACAAGAACAAACACAAACGTAACAGTAAAAGAAAAAACTAAAACTTGAAAAAGTTAGTGGAATGTGTATTGAGACCTTGGAGAGGGTTCTGTTCCAAACAGTGACTTTGAAGCCATGGCGTAGCAAGTTGGTTGCCATAGCCTTGCCCATTATCCCCAAACCTAAGAACCCAACCTCCATCTCTTTCTCTCTCTTCTGATTTCTCACTCTCACTCACCACTCTTTTCTTTCTCCCAACTTCTCAGGAAAGCGACTTCCTTTACCATAAGAATTATCGGTATCACTTATAAACAACACCTTTTTTGTTTATAATCTCACTCTATCACTAATGCTATGTAAATATTTAAAGTCTTTTAATTTATAAATCCTGGGAATTTTTTCTGTGGAAACACATACATGCGCGTGTTATTTTTTTTCTTTAATAAACATGTATTATATGGCGTGTGGTAGGAACAAATTATAAAATAATTTTTGTTCAAAATAAATATAAATATAAATAATTTGTATTTTTTTATTAGATAAATAATATTTTATTATAAATATTTAAAAAATATTTTTTAAAAAGATTATATATATATATATATTATAAATAATTATTTAAATTAAAAAATGGTTACTAAAGAGTAAAATTAAAAATAATATATATAAATATAAAAAGTAAATATCTTTTATATAATATATATTAATCTAATTAAATATTATTTTTTAAGTGATGGATGATTATACAATTAATATTTGTCAAAAAATAAAGGAATTGTCTCTCATCTCTTATGTTTTAGAGAGGTGTTTTCTAAACTCTAAATTCTTTTATCTGTAATTATAGGTGTGTTTATTTTAGTGATTGAGTCGATCCCTCTTTTGAGGTATTAACAATTAGATGTACAGTCTTTTGATATGAACCAATATAAATATTATGTGCAAATATTCTTTTTTCCTACTTTCTTTAATTATATAAAGTTACATTAAAAAAAATTTAATTAAACAATATATTTTGGAAATTTTTTTGAAGTATTAATTTTTAGGTATAATTACTGATTTGGTACCCCAACTTTTTGTTAAGTTCAATTTGGTACCTCTACTTTTGGTTTGTTCAATTTAGTACCCCAATTATCTAAAAATATTCAATTTGGTCTTCTTCGTTAAGTTGGAGTTAACACTGTGTCCGTACAGGACATGTGTCAAGCCATAGAATTTTTATTTTTTTTAAAAAAAATAGTTTTTTAATTTGTTTTTTAATTTTAATTTTTTTTCAAAAAAATTATAAAATGCCATGTGTCAGTTTACTATCGTGCCACGTGGCAGCTTACAATCATGACACGTGGCAATGATAATAGTTGTATTTTATTTAGTCCTCTATTTAAATTTTTGGTTCAATTTAGTACCCCAATTTTTTAAAATGATCCAATTTTGTCCTTTCCAATTTGAGACCAAATTAGTAACTAAGTTTAATTATAACTTATATATACATGTTAAAATAATTGTTTTGAATTTATACATCAAATCACTACACCAAAATATTCAAATTATTTTATTTTTTACAAGTGTAAAAAATTTCATGTGTAAAAAATTACAAAGGTAAAAAATGTAAAAAATAAAATAATTTAAGTATTTAGGTGAAATGATTTGATGTATATACTAGAAAAAATTATTGTAACATGTATATATAAGTTGTAATTAAGCTTATTTACTAATTTGGTCTCAAATTGGAGAGGACGAAATTGGATCATTTTAAAAAGTTTGGGTACTAAATTCAATCAAAAATTTAAATAAAAGACTAAATTGAATACAACTATTATCACTGCCATGTGTCATGATTGTAAGCTGCCACGTGGCACGATGGTAAACTGACACGTGATAGTTTTTAAATTTTTTGAAAAAAAAATAATTTTTTAAAAAAAAATAATAATTTAAAAAAAATATTCACGGCTTGACATGTGTCCTGTACAGATACGATGTTAACTCCAACTTAACGGAGATGACCAGATTAAATCTTTTTAGATAATTGGGTACTAAATTGAACAAATCAAAAGTATAGGTACCAAATTGAAGTTAACGAAAAAGTTGGATACCAAATCAGTAATTATACATAATTTTTATTATGAAACAAATTCACCCCTCTTGGTCTTTGTTCATACTCGAACATTCTACTGTAAGATTTTGAAACTAGAGACAAAGGCAATTTATAATATACAAGTGGATGCAAATTTCACCTTACAAATCTATTTTGTAAAATGAGTTAGGCTTAAAATTCATTTCTTAACAAAACCCTTACTCAAAACAAGGACGACGAGTCCTTGGCGAAAGTTACGTTAAGAAGAACTTGCTCCTCAAAGACTTTAAGAGAATTTCAATGTCAATTTCAACTCATATGGGCCAATGCAAGTCTGAAACATCAAATTGAAAGGGTAAGGGTTACAAAGTGTGACGTAGCTGGAATGACCATAGTTGAAGAGGTCGGCAACATCATGGTAGATATACCAATATAGCATAATGTGGGATAATTTGACCAAAATATCACGCATTCACATCACCTTATGTCACTACTACTTTTACCTTAACGAGCACTTAATAATTAAGTGATGACATGCTTAGCACCTTTTGTGCAACAATCAATCTTAGAATCACCCTATCGCAAGAAGAGAAGGAGCCACTACCCTAACGCAACTACCATGAAAACAATAATCCTTCGACCAATTGGGTTGTGTTAGGGTTCATCAACATCAATGAAGCTTCCAAAAGGGGATGATGAAAATTGGTCTTCTCCCTCAACCCAAGGTTCACCAATAAAGACGCGCTTCATCTCTTCTCCCAAACCCCTTCTACGTGCTCTGCGCCAGAGAAGAACCTCTTCTCCCTAACACTTTCCACACTGCACGACAGAGAATCCCTAACACCTCTTCTCCCTAACCCTTTCTCCCTCTCTGCATTACAAAAGAAACACACAACCTTTTGTGGGTGAGAGAATAGCTCAATACTATGTCTACAACCACGTTAGTCATGTTGGTGTCAAAAACTTGTAGTCAAAGGGCTCATTAACTTAAGGATATTATAGTAATTTTCATGGATGCCACAGGATTGCGACATAGCCATGATAGGGACATCAAAGCGGCTAAGTGGTAGCAAGGGTTGTTTAGTAATTTTGTATACATTAGTAGTAGCTTCCTTAATTCAAAGCCATGGTAGGGACATGAGAGAGAAACATGGTAGAGACATAATAAAAGCAAACAGCTTTTCTCTTCATGGCTATAACACATTCAACTCCTCTTTCTCGCAAACAATGGGAAATTCTGGTAATGGACGTCCTTCTTCCGGCAACGAGACGAAGAATAATGAGGTAGTGTATGCCTATGCTTTGGAACATCGCCATATTTATAGAGTTATTATTAATATGTGATGAATTGTTTTTGTAATGAAGGTACTAGGAAAAAGATGCAGACGCAAGAAATGGGTGGTGAAGAAGATGCTTGCGTGGGTGTGGAGGAAGATAACTTTCAACAACATCAAGAGGGATGCAGCTGCTCCTCCCACCTATACTAAGTAACTCAAGCTTCTCACACAGATATATATCATATATCTTCTTCTCTGTTTTTAGTTTCTGTTATACAATTTGTTTCTGCTCTTCAAATTATTAGCAAGAGTCAAATCGTGATGCGTAATTTGTTTCTGCTTTTAATTTTGATTGCCATGGCCACAATTACCAAAAATAAAGTTTACGAAACATTCTTAAGTCTGTATTTTGATCTCTCTCTCTCTAAGTTTACGAAGCATTCTTAAGTCTGTATTTCTCTCTCTCTCTCTAAGTTTACGAAGCATTCTTACGTCTGTATTTTGATCTCTCTCTAAGTTTACGAAGCATTCTTAAGTCTGTATTTTGATACCTCTCTCTCTCTCTCTCTCTCTGTGTATATATATATATATATATATATATATATATATATATATATATATATATATATATATCATTTTTCCGTTTTTTAAATGCGAATTTAGGCTATGCATAAAATACAATTTCTTGCTTCCTAATTTAATATATGGAATGTGTAAATTCCAGATGCAGTTTCAAACTACGTCTTTAATTATAATAATTATACGTATATATTTAATTACTATTTTTTTTAAATATTAACAGTAATAATAATAATTATAATAATTTATAATTTATAATAATAATAATATATTATTATTATTATTCAAATAAATAACTTTTGTAAATTAATTAATTATTATAACATTAATTATTTCAAACTATTTCAAATTAATTAATTAAATAAATGTGGAAATATAAATTAAATAGTCTTTGATATAAATTATTTCAAATTTAAAAATAACAATAATTTATAATTTATTAAATATTATCAATTACATCATACACAAACTTTCATAAATTTTTCATTCATATCCCTTCGAATCATATCATATTTTTCTTAATCTAAACAGCTTCGTCTTTATCAAAGAGAGCATAAATTTCACTGTCACCTTATAGTCATCAAACGGGTTGCTGTGCGAGAGAAAGAGTCTGATGCACTTTCAACAACTTCTGAATAATTAAAACGGGCTATTATATTTAAGAGATTTCATTAATGGTTTGAACTCATTCTAACATTTATGATTGCATCAATTGTTTGGAGTATTATATTAAGAGATTTCATGCATATATATGAATTGTTTGAGTTATTATTGCTCATTATTTTATCACAAATATTTACAAATTAAATTTTAATCAAAGACACTAATTTATCATTTAAAAATTAATATTCCTCTTAAGTTTTTTCAATCAAATACATCAGCAATCATTTAAAAGATAGAAATATTAAACTGATCCAGTGAATTTTAAAAAAAACTAATAACTCTAAATTCAGCAATTGCGATTAAGATAGTTATCATGGTAAGTCGATTGTTGCTGGATATAGCAAAATGTTATTCTCAACCATTGATTAATACTATGAACAAAAAAAGTGATCCAAGGGTTGAGTTTGTGCGCGGAGAAAGAATTCTGCTGGAGACGATTGTGAATGATAATGAGCATATATCATAAATAACCCATGGAGTCAACATTGCCAACCAAAATAATGTTAAGACCTAAAATGATGAAAAATGTTTTTTTTTTTACATTACTCGCAGATAATCTATACTTTTAAAATATTTTAATCATGAAAAAATTGATTTTGTATTTATAAAAAAAAGAACAAAATTAAAAGATAAAATATTAGATATGAAGTGTGTATAAAACTTTATTAAATATCAAAATAAGATTACCATTGTTTCGGGGTAGGGACCGAGTGCCTGCTAAGAACCTCTTCGACCTGCGCTGCCTTCTTCCACTCCTGTAACTTCAGCGAAATCCACTCCTAAGCTCGATCGGCTGAAATGACGATCGGGGTACCTGTCTAAAGTACTCCGATGCTTAAGTTAGAAAGGACCGATCGGTGTATCAAAATGTCTGTTGCAATAAATGCGAAATTAAGATCCTTACCAACCTACCTTTGGGCCCTATTTATAGTTTTCTGTGTGGGCCTGTGATTAGGGTTCCTTAATTACGGCCCAATGATCCTTTAATCAAGATTGTCGACTTGTTTAACGTTAATTAACTCGATTGATTGGCTGTCTGATAATGCGACCGGCCAACTGACCCATTCGAGGGACTTCAGAAGTCTAAAGAGATTGATCGACCGAGGGTTGGTTCATTGATTGTGTTATAGTTAGGTATTACACGTACTTGTTCGATCGACCGGTATGCCATCGAGGGTTCGTGTCGCTCGACTAGGTGCAACCGATGGACCGGTGGGCATGAACATGACTTGTCCATGACTTAGTTGTTTAACCGTTTGACCGAGAGTCTTATAGTTTAATGATCGCCTGACTGGTTGATTGAGCCCATTCGACCGATGGTCTAACAATTTATTCTTAGGTCGTTTGACCGTTCGATGTAGTAGTTTTTCAACACTGGCCGCTAGGCCTAAGAGTTAGATTTGGCCGCTTGACCGAGGGACATACAGTACATAAGCCCCCCCAGCCTCAAGCGATGGAGAAGAAGCAAAGAGGTTTACTAGGGCCGTTGTGCCGATTGACCGCCCGTGCGTCCCAACGGTTATCTTGCATCGTAGATCGTGCCTAGCAGTTATGATTTGAAGCGTCGCGACGTATGGACCGTCGATCTGAATGTGATCGTAGGGTCCTGAGATTGCCATGTGTCCCATGGTCCCCCCTATAAATAGGTTTGTGTGGCTGTCGTTATTTTCACGTTTTCCTTTCTCTTTCTAGCCGAATCTTCGATCGTCTTCTCTTGCTTGCAGGTAAAAATGTCTTCCAGCGCATCGAGCTCAGATGGTCTGTCGGGTGGAGCGGTCGGGTGGTCTGGGGGCGCCGGGTCGATTTCCGCTTTGTTCGGTTCGTCCGAGTCGGGGACTTCGCTCGGGGGAGTGTCGAGCGCAACAGGTTCCCCAATCCTCTTAAGCGGCAGCCCCGATGCCGAGCCACCGGTCGATAAAGCGGTAGAGCAGGTCGCTGTTTCTGATGAGAGTGGGGACGTCATAGGCATCGACGTCCGCGAGGAGGGGGAGGAAGCCGATTTGCCAGAGATACCAGGATATGATTGGGCTCCCTATGAGCCGCGCACACTCGCGACAAGGTTTCGCTGGGGCAACGACTTGGGGGATCTAGTTGAGCGGACCAGGATTTTCAGCGACGAGGTAGAAGACGGGCTCCTTCGAGTCAAAGTTTGCGCCGGCAACGAGAGAGTGTGCCACGGGAAGGGAGAGGCGAGGCTAGATTTCTTCTATGTGTATGCCTGCCTCTTCCATGACTTGGGATTGACCGTGCCGTTTGCCGATTGGCAGATGGCAGTCCTCCGTCAGATCCAGTGCGCACCGACGCAGATACACCCGAACGCGTGGCGTCAATGCAAGCGTTCGACGTTCTATGTCGGGCGACCGGCCTGACACCCACCATGCCTTTGTTCCTTCATTTCTACAAGACTCGACCGACGGCGTCGAAGGGTTGGGTTTCCTTTCTCGGGGCGAACAAAAGCTTGCTCTCCCTCTACCTCGCCTCCTACAAGGGTTTCAAGACCGGCTTTTTTAAGGTCGCGATTCCTGGTAAGGGAAGCAGGTTCATTTTCGATGAACAGAATCGCCCGAAGTTTCCGCTGTATTGGACGGCGTTTCCCCCTCCAACTGATGCGTGGCCTGACGAGCGGTTGACTCCTGCCGAGCGGGCCGACCTGGCCGTCCTCAAGACCCTACCCGACAAGATCCCACCGCGGCCACTGATCCAATGCCTCCGTTACCCGGATTTGCCGAGGGCGGTTTATGGTTAGTTGTTCTGATCTTCTTGATTGTTGTATCCGTTGCAGTTAACTTATTTGCCTTTCCTGTTTTGCAGATATTATGGCCCGGACGACCGTTTCTAACGCCGAGTTTCTAGCTCGCGCCAAGAGTCGACGAAGGGAAGAAGATGTTCCTGAGGAGGTGGCGCCTCTTCAGAGTGTTCCTGCTGCACCTTCCACCGGTCGCGCTCCTGCAGCAACCGCTCCGACTGGGGCTTCGGGTGTCGTTTCAAGACCTCGCTTCATCGTGAAGCCTCCCGGTTCGGGCGCTGCTGCTGCTGCTGCTGTGGACAAGGGGAAAAAATCCAAGACAGACGACTCCCCAACCGGCCGGCCGTCCAAGAAGTACAAGAAGGGGGAGACATCTGGCTCCCTGGCGAGCGCTTTTCTCGGCGATGATGTCCGCCTTGACAAAGAGGTCTCCCTCCAGCTGGGACCTCGACTGACGGATGCACTGAAGGATGTGTCCGAAGAGGAAGCCCTTCGGACAGCCGGGGAGCTTACCCTTAGGCTTGCAGCCTTATATACTAAGTTTCCTCGCCCCGACCGGAGCAGAATGGAGAACTTAGAAAAGGAGCTCGCAGCGGCAAAGACAGAGCTGAGCGAGGTAAAGGCGTCGGCGGCTGGTCTGAAGACTCAGTTCGATCGACTAAGCGGCATCAAAGCTAAGCATGCCAAGTGTGTTGGACTGCTAAAGGCCGCCGACGATCGGGCGAAGGCCGAGCAAGCGAAGGCGGGTGAAGCTGCCGAAGAACTTCGCAAGCTTCAACGACGCTTCGACGATCTGACCTTAGAGCATATGGCTGCCGCCGGATCGGCCTCAGATTGGCAGAAGAAGGCGAAGGAGTTCCAGGCCGAGCTGCGAGTGGCCGATGAGCAAGTGTTTGCTCAGTATGAGGCGGGCTTCCAGAGTGCCGTTGACCAAGCCGTTTTCTACTACAACTGTTCTCCCGAGCGGTTTGACGTCCATCTGGGGGTGGTCGACGGGAAGTTGGAAAAGGTCTTCGAGCGGTTGGACGAGATGAATGATCCCCCTGCTAGCACTTGATTTTTAATTTGTATTTTGACATAACCGATCGAACCCGATCGACTGTGTTGTCGATCGCGTACGATCGGTTATTAGGCCTATTTTTGAAGAACACTTATGTAAATGTTAAGCGCCCTTTTCTCCTTATCCTGCTGATTTGCTTTTCTTTCTTTGTTGGTATTGGCGATTGACAATTTTCCTTATTATTTTTCGCGGGCGGTCGGCCATTTTACATCTATCCGTTTTAATCTCAGGTGCGCTTAATATGGACGTTTCGCCGGGCAATCGGCCCTTAATTTTCGACTTGTTTCTTGCGATGTTTTCTTGTTTATTTGACCCGCACGGTTGACTCTTGTTGGCGCGTTCAATTTTAATTGTTTATCATAGACGCAGTACCTCAATCGCCTTAGACAGCTCGTGTCACTTATATACCCGTTGGGTTAATTAGATCGCTTGGATCGGTGCTGACCGAGCGGGACTTCCTCTTGGAAGTCCGCATCTCGTTCGGTCAGGCTTTGTTCGGGTCCCGTAGGGAGCCCCGTCGGTCAGCTTGTTAGATGAAGTTGCATGAAACGCTCATTTTATTCATAGTCAACTATAATACATTTTGAGATGCGAGGCGTTCCATGTGTTGGGTATTTCTTTGCCGCTCAGGTATTCTAGCCGATAGGCTCCGTTCTGTAGGCTCTCAGTCACGCGGAACGGGCCTTCCCAGTTCGGCGCTAGCTTTCCTTGCGTCGGCTTTTTGCGTGCTTCATTAGTCTTCCTCCATACCAAATCTCCCCTGATGAAGCTCCTTGGTTTGACCTTCGCGTTATACCTTCTAGCCACCATCCTTTTGCATGCTTCGGCTCGCACGGCTGCTCGCTCCCTTCGTTCGGTCGTCCAGTCCAATTCCTCGCGCAATCGGCCACAGTTGACTTCGAGATCTCGCATGTCCCGCCGAAGAGTTGGCTCCCCTACCTCGACTGACATCATAGCGTCTGTACCATACGTCAGGTTGAAAGGAGTTTCCCCCGTCATCCCGTGCGGCGTGCATCGATAGGCCCAAAGGACTTGTGGCAGCTCATCAACCCATGCTCCTTTAGCTTCTCCCAACCTTTTCTTCAACTCAGCCACTACAACCTTGTTCATAGCCTCAGCCTGACCATTGGTCTGGGGATGCTCGACCGAGCTGGTTACGTGTCGTATCCCCACTTGCTTATAGAAGTCTTTCAACTTCTTGTCGATAAACTGACGGCCGTTGTCGGTGATGATCGTGTGGGGGAGGCCAAAACGACATATGATGTTGCGCCAGACGAAAGAGTGGACTTGCCGAGCAGTGATGTTAGCCAAAGCCTCTGCTTCGACCCACTTGGTGAAGTAGTCCACTGCTACGAGTATGAATTTCTTCTGCGTTCGACCGACCGGGAAAGGTCCGACGATGTCCATGCCCCATTGAGCGAACGGCCATGGGGCTGTTAAGCTATGTAACTCGGTCGGAGTCCTCTTTACATCATTTCCATGGGCTTGACATCCCTCGCACTTGCGTATCATAGATTCGCAGTCCTGTTCCATGGTCGGCCAAAAGTATCCTGCTCGGAGTATTCTCGCTTTCATCGTCCTCCGACCGGTGTGCATTCCACAAATGCCGTTATGGACCTCGTTCATGACGTACTTCGCTTCGTCTGCTGACAAGCACTTGAGGAGCGGCGCTGTGAAGCCTCTCTTATATAGATCTTCTCCGATGATCACGAACCAGAGTGCTCGTCTTCTCTCCGTCGGTCTGATCTCTTCGCCATCCTCGCATCTCTTTAAAAGTTCTCGCACCTCCCCGATCCAGTCCGCCGACCGATCTGCTGCAGCACATTCTCCCGTTGAAGGTCTCATCAGGGTTTGCCTAATGATTGTCTTCAATTGACCCTTCTCTTTTCCTTCCGCTAGCTTAGATAGCCTGTCGGCTCTGGTGTTTTCCGCTCGGGGGATGTGATGGATGGTCACCTCTTCGAATTCTTTCATGGCTTCAATAGCTTTATGATAGTACTGGAGCAGCAAATCATCCCTAACCTCATATTCTCCCAGTACCTGTCCTACCACAAGTTTCGAATCGGTGTTGCATTTTAACTTCGCCGCTCCTAAATCTTTTGCTAGCCTTAGCCCGGCGATCAGCGCTTCATACTCTGCTTGATTGTTCGAGGCTTTAAACTTGAACTGCAAGGAGTGCTCGACCGTGAAGCCGTTCGGTCCTTCAATGACGATCCCTGCTCCAGCATTACGCTTATTCGATGACCCATCCACGAAGAGTCTCCAAATATGTTCCGATAGGGGGATCGATCCTTGGAGCTCAGCTACAAAGTCGGCCAAATGTTGCCCTTTGATGGATCCTCTAGGTTCGTACTTAAGACCGAACTCGGATAACTCGACCGACCAGGCGATCATCCTACCAACTAAGTCGGGCTTCCGGAGTATTTTGGCAATGGGATGATCGGTACGGACAATCACTTGGTGACTCTGGAAGTATTGGCGCAATCGGCGCGCGGCCGTCAACAGCGCCAAAGCTATCTTCTCTATCTGCTGGTACCTCGTTTCTGCGCTCTGTAATACTCGGCTGATGAAATAAACGGGCCGCTGCTCCGAGGCTTCCTGTACTAAGGCTGTACTGATCGAGTCGTCCGATACTGACAGGTATATTTGCAGAGGCAATCCTTCTACCGGTCGGCACATTATGGGAGGACTACTGATCATCTCCTTTATCCTCTGAAACGCCAGCTCACACTGATCGTCCCATTTCTCTGCGGTTTGCCTCTTCATGATTTTCAGTATCGGCCTAACCTTCTCCGTCAGCCTGGGTAAGAAGCGTGCTAGAGAGGTCAGTCGCCCCATCAACCGTTGGACCTCTTTCAGGTTTTTTGGACTTCTCATCTCGACAATAGCAGCGCACTTGTCCGGGTTTGCCTCTATGCCTCGGGCGGTCAGCATGAAACCCAGGAATTTCTCTGCCGGCACCCCGAAGACACACACCTCGGACGTTTGGGACTTTACGACCATGTCGTCAACATACACCTCCATAGATCGACCGATCTGCTCCCTGAAGACCCGATCCATCAGCCTCTGATACGTTGCTCCGGCATTTTTTAGGCCGAACGGCATGACCTCATAACAGAAGTTGGCCTGGTCGGTGATGAACGTCGTTTTAGACCTGTCCGGGCCATACATGGGGATCTGGTTGTACCCTAAGTAGGCATCTAGGAAACTCAAGAAGTTGTGTCCTGAGGCTCCATCAACCAGCCTGTCGATGCTAGGCAGCGAGTATGCATCCTTCGGACAGGCTTTGTTGAGATCCGTGAAGTCTGTGCACATCCTCCACCTCCCGCTCGCCTTTTTCACCATGACGACGTTTGTCAACCACGTAGTGTATTTGATCTCCTTGATGAAACCCGCTCCTTCGAGCTTCCTGACTTCATCCTCGACCGCTTTCCTCCGCTCCTCCCCCATTTTTCTCTTCTTCTGCGCAACCGGACGAGCTTCTCGGAAGGTGGCCAACTTATGGGACGTCACATCTGGGTGGACGCCAGGCATGTTCGCGCTCGACCATGCAAAGAGATCTTTGTTCTCCAAGATCACCGTCTTGAGGAGGTCTTCGTCTTCAGCGCTCAGGGCTCCCCCAATCTTGGTGACCTGTCCTGGTTGGCTCCCGACCGGGATCTCCCTGGTCTCTCCTTCTGGTTGCAACCGATCCTCCGTGTTCGTTCGGGGGTCTAGGTCTGTCATCGCTACTTTCGAGCGGTGTTGTTTTCGCGGGCGACTATAAGGAGTAATCCTCAATCCCGCGGCATAGCATTGTCGGGCGACTTGTTGGTCCGCGTGCACCGTGCAAATTGTCCCTCTGTCCGACGGGAACTTCATGGCCAGGTGCAGGGTAGACACGATCGCTCCGAAAGCGTTCAAACAGGGTCTCCCTAGCAATACATTGTACGAGGTGTTAGCTTCAACCAAAAGGAATCTAATCCTTACCTCTCGGTCGTCCTTCCTTGAGCCGATCCTCGTACGAAGGTCCACATATCCCCTCGTGTCGACCCGCTCACCCGAAAAACCTACTATCTGCTCATTGTATGGTACAATCAGGTCCTCGGAGAGGTTCATCCTCTGGAAAGTCTTCCAGTATAGGATGTTGACAGAGCTTCCCTGATCGACCAACACCTTCCCGATCCCGTACTCGGCCACCTCTATCGAGATAACCATCCGGTCATCATGATCGGGATCGGGCGCCTTGAAGTCGTCGTCCGTGAATGTGATGGGAGACATCGAGCGGATCTTCCTCTCGACCAGATGAACCGACTTCAACGCCCGAACGTGCCTTTTGCGAGCTGCGGAGCTCGACCCTCCTCCGGCGAACCCTCCGGAGATGGTATTGATGTAGCCCCTCAGGGGTCTATCATGGCTACGACTGCGGCTCCTTCTTGGACTCCGATGTGATCGGGATGGTCCTCTCCTTCGTTTCTCGCGCTCGGGCTCCCTTTTCTTCTCCGATCGAGATGGGGGCACCCTTCTCATCGGGCTTCGGTTCCTCACTGGACTCCGCGGGGGACGATCTTGTCGAATGTATTTCTTCAAGTGTCCTTGCCGGATGAGCTCTTCTATCTTGTCGCGGAGCGTGTGGCACTCTTCGGTGGTATGCCCGATTGTCCGATGGTACTGGCAATGCTTACTGCCGTCGGCCTCGGGTGGCGGAGGCTTCTTCCTAACCGCGGGGAGCGAATCGGCGCTGAAGGCCTCTTGCAGGATCCTGGCCCAGGGAACAGCCAGAGGAGTGTAAGTGGTAAACTTGGGTGGCTTCCTTTCGGTGGGTCGGGCTACGAGTTTACTCGGTCTGGGCGCGATCGGTTTTGGGAGTGCAGCATCCTCCTTCTCCCTCTTCTTCACCCTAAACTCCTGCATATCTTCCATCTGTATGAATTTGGCCGCGCGTTCCCTCATCTCCTCCATCGTCGTCGGTTTCTTACGGCTTATCTTGTCCGAAAAAACTCCCGGCTGGAGTCCATAAGAGAAGTGATGTCGCGCGATCTCGTTGCTGAGACCTTTTATCTTGACCGACATCCAATTATACCGATCTAGGTAACTCCTCAGCGATTCCCCATCCTCCTGTCGGATGTTCACCAGATTATCGACCGTCAGAATGGCCGGTTTCAGGGGCGCGAACTGTGTGCTGAACCTTGCCTTCAAAGTGGTGAACGAGTCAATACTACCGGCCGGTAGCTCGGAGAACCACTCCAACGCCTCCCCAGTCAACGAAGTTGAGAAGACTCGGCACCAGATGGGGTCGCTGACGGCGTGAAACATCATCTGGTGCATGAAGACTCGCATGTGATTGTCTGGGTCGGTCGTACCGTCGTACTTGTCAAATGTCGGCATTTTCCACTTCTCCGGTAGCAGCGTCTCCAAAATATAGGAAGTAAAGGGGGAGGATCCCGACGCGGGGATCGGTTGGCGCGATGGGCTGCCCCCGTCGTTTGCCCCTGAGCTCTCCGCCACCGTGCGTGACGGATTTCCCCTTGAGGCCTGTGTCTTCTCAATCCGAGCTAGCTGTGATTGCTCGTGTCCTGTAGGGGGGAGGCGGCTCTCTACCCGTTCGGCGTCCCTGTGCTGTTGTACCCGACTTAACCTGTTTGGGTCGGGTACGGTAGGCGTCGACGGGATTCCTTCTTCCTTCTGCCTAAGGATGGCATTCTCCTCCCGTAAAATCTGCATCTGCGCTTCATAATTCCTCTGCATCTCCTCCATCCTCTGCTGCATCATCCTTATCATTTCTCTGGTGTCCGCTTGATCATCAGCCACTCTTCCTCCGTCCATGTTGCTGTTTCGGTTCCTCGTGGTCACCATATGGGTATATTCTCCAAGAAGACTGCTCGGCCCCACGGTGGGCGCCAAAATGTTTCGGGGTAGGGACCGAGTGCCTGCTAAGAACCTCTTCGACCTGCGCTGCCTTCTTCCACTCCTGTAACTTCAACGAAATCCACTCCTAAGCTCGATCGGCTGAAATGACGATCGGGGTACCTGTCTAAAGTACTCCGATGCTTAAGTTAGAAAGGACCGATCGGTGTATCAAAATGTCTGTTGCAATAAATGCGAAATTAAGATCCTTACCAACCTACCTTTGGGCCCTATTTATAGTTTTCTGTGTGGGCCTGTGATTAGGGTTCCTTAATTACGGCCCAATGATCCTTTAATCAAGATTGTCGACTTGTTTAACGTTAATTAACTCGATTGATTGGCTGTCTGATAATGCGACCGGCCGACTGACCCATTCGAGGGACTTCAGAAGTCTAAAGAGATTGATCGACCGAGGGTTGGTTCATTGATTGTGTTATAGTTAGGTATTACACGTACTTGTTCGATCGACCGGTATGCCATCGAGGGTTCGTGTCGCTCGACTAGGTGCAACCGATGGACCGGTGGGCATGAACATGACTTGTCCATGACTTAGTTGTTTAACCGTTTGACCGAGAGTCTTATAGTTTAATGATCGCCTGGCTGGTTGATTGAGCCCATTCGACCGATGGTCTAACAATTTATTCTTAGGCCGTTTGACCGTTCGATGTAGTAGTTTTTCAACACTGGCCGCTAGGCCTAAGAGTTAGATTTGGCCGCTTGACCGAGAGACATACAGTACAACCATCAAAATAAATTTTCCTTCATAGTATGTTAAATGTTTATTTACACCCATTCATTTATCATTATAAAAATTGTATATTCATAAATCGAAAGAGATTAAAAAAATAAAATAGTAAGTTTAGAAATTTATTAAATGTAAAGATAGTGAAGCCCTACAACTATTTATTACTAATTTTTAAATCTATCAGTAATAAAAAAAAAATCTTGTTTGTGGACAAATTTACAAACAAAATTTATCATGAAATGGTAAAAGTTGAAAGCGGGAAATTTAGTATCATTTTACCGAAGAAAGTTATTGATAGAAAAAATTATCAATAATAACAATTCTATATTATCGTAAATTTTATTGATAAATATTTTTATCAGTAATTCAAATTCTAATTAATTGATAAATTTGATTGACGAATTTATTTCTATAACTAAGATTTGTTTGTAAATTTTGTTTACTGTTGAATTTATTTACGTAATTAAAATTTCATCAACAATTTAAAAATTTATTTTAATGTGTAAAATCCTAGGATAATTAAATATACCTAACTTAAATTTATTTATATAAGGTTTAAATAATTTTTTTGTCCTAATTTTTGTCAAATTTTGTGGACTAATTTTGTTTATGTGTTTAAATAGATTTCAATTTTTTTCAAATTTATTCAATTTAGTTTTTTTTAACATTGTTTAAATCATTAAATGTAATGAACAGTGTGTGTCACTTCGTGATTTTTTTTATTTTTTATATATTTTTTTTATTTTTTTAAATTAAATGTCCACTTGTTAACCCAACAACGTGTCATTTGTCAGATCTAATGTTTTATATTCAATTTAGTCCTTATATCTGTTATTTTTGTTCAATTTAATCCTAATTTTGTGTAAAATTGAGCAGTTATGTTCCTCTCGAAATTAGAAGCAAAGTTAATTTTTATATTAAATTTATAATGATATTTTTATTAAATATTTTTGGTTTAAGGTTATAAAAATTAAATTTGGTCTCAATTTTTAGAGAGAGAAAATTGTTTAATTTTAAACAAAATTTGGATTAAATTGAATAAAAATAAGGAATATAAAAACTAAATTGAACATAGAACATTAACTCTGACACATATACATGTGTATAGGGTTGACACGTAAACACTTAAAAAAAATACCCACGAAGTGACACATGTAGTCCCAGTCATTTTTAAATCATATTAGCAAAAAGGGACTAAATTGAATAAAATTGACAAAATTTAGAACCTATTTAAACACAAAAATAAAATTAGGACTGATTTGATAAAATTTGATGAAAATTAAAAAAATAAATAAATAACCTTTACATAAATATTATAATAATGATAATAATAATAATAATAATAATAATATATTTCCAACAAAAACAAAAAGAATATGTCCCTACATACGTGCAGGCTAGTTGTATAGAAAAAAGAAAGGTTAAATTACTCTTTTGATTCCTCTGTTTGTCATGAAATTTCAGTTTGGTCCTCAAGTTTTTTGTTGTCTCAATTTGGTTCTCATTTTGTTAAAAATGATTCAATTTAGTCATCACCGTTAACTTTGACCAGACGGTGTTAAAGTCAACGCCACTTGTCAATTTCTGGTTTTTTAAAAAAAATTTTAATATATTTTTGAATTTTTTTAATATTTTTAATATTTTTAATATTTTTTATTTTTTATTTTTGACACGTGTCACTTCATATTGTCTCACGTGTCAAAGTGACTCAATTTGGTCCCTTGTTTTTAGTTTCAATTTAGTCTCAATTTTTGTAAAAAAGAAGTAATATTGTCCTTCCTTAAATTAACACTAAATTTTAATTTTTTTATAAATTTTATAGTGATATTCTTACTAAAATTAACGTTTTTTATTAAATATTTCTATAAATATTTTAAATTAACTTTAAATTCTACACAAAACATTTGACTTTGGTTTTGTTTTGAACTTGAAATTTAGTTCTTAAACTTATGTGTGACAAGTTATTTAATTTTAAATCTTCACTAAGCTTGTATAATATGATACACTTGATGCATTTATATATGATGACAAAATTGTTAATTTTTGAAATTAAGTTTGGGGTTTAACTTTATTTAATAATAAAACTAAAAAAGACTTATTTAAACATATTTCTACAAATATTTAATAAAAACGTCAATTTTATTAAGAATATCATCATAAGTTGTATACAAAGATTAAATTGAGTGTCAATATAAGGAGGGACAATATTGCTTCATTTTTTACAAAAATTGGGACTAAAAACAAATATAGGGATTAAATTGAGTCACTTTGACACGTGGCATAACTGTGAAGTGACACGTGTTAAAAATTAAAAAAAATTAAAAAATATTAAAAGATATTAAAAAAATTTAAAAAAAAAAACAGAAATTGACACGTGACGTTGACTTTAACACCGTCTGATCAAAATTAACGGTGAGGACCAAATTGAGTCATTTTTAAGAAAATGAGAACCAAATTAAGACAACGAAAAACTTGATGATCAAACTAAAATTTAATGACAAATAGAGGAATCAAAAGAGTAATTTAACAAAAAGAAAATATGGTTTTACATCCACTAGGAACCTTAATGCACTTATATCCAACCATTGAGATTAATTGGATTCGTCCATCTCCACTCTTATTATATTCAGCCATTCAGATTTATCCGACTAGTATACGTCTACACAGTCAGCGTCTTAGCAGATCCCACCGTTTTCTTTTGTTGTAGCTAGGGCTGGACAAAATGTACTAAACTGCACTGAACCATTACAAACTGCACTGTACTAAAAAACAGTTCGTTTGAACTGCACTAAACTGAAAAATAGTTCAAACAAACTGAACTGAACTATTTTTTTTTCTGACAAACTGAACTGAACTACACTGAACTATTTTTTTTTCTTCTGACAAACTGAACTGAACTGAACTGCACTGAACTGCAGTGCACTGTAATATGAACTGAACTGTTTTACAAACTGCATTATTCTTGAATTGAACTGCACTATTTTTGAACTTAACTAAAATATTTTTAAATCATTTTTGAACCGAATTGCTTTGATTTTGAACTAAAATATATTATTTTTGAATCAAATTGCACTAATTTTGAACCAAACGCACTATTTTTGGGCCGAATTGTAATATTTTTGAACCAAATTGTACTAATTTGCTTAAATTGCACTGAATTGAAAAACAATTCAAATGAAATTAACTGAATTATTTTTTTTCTAACAAACTGAATTGCACTGAACTACACTATATTATAATATGAACTGCATTACATTATAATATGAACTGAACTAAACCGTTATAAACTTAATTGTTTTATGAATTCTATTATTAATTTTACATTCATTTATAAAAGTGAAATTGATATATATATTTTGAAATAAGAACGAAACATAATTTTAATTAATAGTTTAGTACTAAAAATATATTTATCAAAAAAAACATTCTTATTTATTATCTTCTTTTTTCTTAAATAAAAATGTTTTTGAATGTGAAGAAAAGAAGTCGTTTGAGAAATAAGAGAAAACGTTAAACTAAATATTGTCTTAAAATTAATCAAACACCTTGATTCAAATAAAAGAATTGCTAGATATAAGAGGTCTGTACTTTTATGGATTATTTTAGGACATTCATTTCAATTAGTTTTTCACTATTTTGTTAAATTTTTGAAATAATATTTGTTTTTTTTTTGCATAATTAAACAAATTTTATCTTGTGGTTTATTCCAGCTAAAAATTATTCATTTTAATCCTTACAAATATTACTTTAACAAATTAATTTAAAATAATATTTTTTATGTTAAGTATAAAATTTTCAACATCCAATTAAATAAGTAAAATTATTTAGTTTGTCTCCTAGAACAAATATAATTAAATAAGTAATTTTCAACATCCAATTTAGTGAATAAATATTTATCTTAAGGCGTAAAAAAGATAAATTATAGTAGAATGGAACTACTATAGTACACATATTACAGAACCACACACTAGATAATTTGTCAAAGTTCATTTGTTTAGTTATTCACATCGATGCAAGATAAATGTGTTTTGTGACAATAGCGCAAGTTGGACTGTTTCTATTTTAATAAAAGAGCAGTTTCAGGTATCCACAGTTAACTGAACTTAATCTTTAGAGGTTCAATTTTTTTAAGCTGAACTGTATAATAATTCAATTCAGATTTTATTATAGTTGGTTCAATTATTATAGTTTAATTTGGTACAGTTAATCCATAGTTTAGTACAATACAATTAATTTTGTCCAGCCCTAGTTGTAGCATTGCAAATATTCACCCAATCTCATATCTCTTCTACTTTTTTATATTTGTGTTATTAATTATTTGAAGAAAAAATATACTTTGATTTTTATTTTTTATTTTTGACGTGATTTAATATAGATTATTAATTTTTGTAAAGAAAAAGATAATAATATTCTTATTATTTTCTTTTCTTTATCTCTCCTATATTACGTTAATATTTGTTCATTGTGTCGTGCTATTATTTTATGTATTTATTGTTTATGCTCTTAGTTTTTGTTTGGACATGGGAAAGTACAAGGAAGCAAATAAAAATTTTGATCCATGTGTGCGTTTGGTGGCTAATAGAGATATGATAATACGTGGGTCTGTCTAGTATATAGCAAAGTCTTACTGTTTACCATTAACATAATCTCTGTTCCATCTGAATCTTAACCATTGATTAATATAATAAATTATGTGATCAATGGTTGGATTTCTGGTGGCCACAGCCGAATTTCAATTACGGAAAACTAAAGGATGGCCCAAAATATCGATATTTAAAAGGAAAATTTTACACGAACACTATTAAGTTTTTTTTTAATCCTTGTAGCATATTCAATAAAAAAATAATTTTAATTTTGTAATAATTTTATATTTTAAAATAAAAATTAGGTGTGCACTAAAACATAAAACATGGGTGTTTATCTATCACCACCTTATTTAAAGTTCATCCAGAACAGTAATGTTTGATTTAGATGTGAAAAAATAATGAGGCGAAAAAAATAATGAAAAGTAGAATGGTTTAAAATAACGCAAAGTAGAATGGTCTAAAGTAAATAAAATTATGCGTGTCTCCTGCCTTGGGTGGCTAAGAAGCATGATAATATGTGAGTCGGTCGAAGTATATAGCAAAGTCATACCGTGTAACATTTCCATAATTTCTGTTTCATCTAAATCTTAACCATTACATAAATATTAATATTTTAATTTGGATCTGACACATATTTATAATACAATATTTAATTTATAAAACAATAATACTATATTAATTTATAAGTTTTATTTTGGTTTTAACAATATTTAATAAATATAATTTTAATTTATATTTACATAATAATAATATATTTATTAAATTTTTTGTTATGCATATATCATTATATTTTATTAATTTTAAAATAAACAAACGTCTCCCATGTGGGGTATATGACATTGATATCATTTTGCACTTGGGACTAAAATAATAAGTAAATAAAATTTTGGATGTATATATATGTTCGGTGTGGTATATATCATAGATATGATAATATGTGGGTCTGTGTAGTGTATAGTAAAGTGTTATCGTTTACCATTTGCATATTTTGTTTTTCGTCTAGATCTTGACCATTGATTAATAAGAACAAATAATATGAATAAAAAAGAAAAAGTACGTGATTGAAGGTTGCAATTGTGGTGGAGAACCTTGTGCCGCAGAGGATCTTGTCTCATTAAGCCGGGGACGGGAGACATCCGACTTTACTTATGATAGTGATATTTGGTACAAGTCAGAGTAGCGGACTTTTATTACCCTTGTAGCGATAAATATATGAGCATTGAGCACAAAAAACATACCACTACTCATCTCTATTTTCTACATTCCCCATTCACACATATGGCTGGTGCTTATAACGGACCACGGAGGCATGTTTCCGGCAATGAGACGAGGAATAGTGACGAGGTATTCTCTAACGTTTGTTTCACTGTTTCTAATACTGTCATGTAACGTTTGATGGGTTGTTTATGCAATGAAGATAGGAAAAAGTGGAAGGTGCGGGCGCAAGCAAGGGGTGGTGAAGAAGATGCTTGTGTGGGTGTGGAGGACGATCACTTTCAACATCAAGAACGAAGCAATTGCTTCTGCTAATAAGTAACTCAACGTTCAAACATCACATGTAATTAATTATAAACTATACTCAAATCTCATTATAAAGCTGTTTCTGCTTCTGTTTTCAATTTGGATTATGAAATTGAGATCTACAATATTACTACTTTTGTAGAATTCATATGTTGGGACAATTTATTAAAAGTGGAGCGATTCAAGTTTTAATTTTTATAAATAGATAAATTATAACAAATTTATTAGGGAGAGAGTTTGACAAATTGAAGCCCTACTGGTTAACCATAATTCAATGATCGATAAAATAAGGGTTAAATATGTTTTTGGTCCTTTAATTTTTGTGAAAATTGAAATTAGTCATTCTTCAAAACTTGGACACTATTCAGTCCTCCAACTATAGAAATATGTGAATTTAGTCATTTTAACCAAATTTTGTTAAGTTTGTTTGATATTCCAAACGGATTTTGATAAAAAAAATAATATTAATACTACTACTAATAATAATATTAATATTAATACAACTACATATATAAAGGGATAAACATCTTTGGTATCCTTTTTATTTTATCAATTTTATCATCTTAATTATTATATTTTAAATTTAAATAATTATTTATAATAAAAAAAATATTTTTCAGGTTTATTATTTTATTAATTTTAGTAACTATTTTTTTAAATTGAAATAATTGTTCAAATATAAAGATAAATGAATAACAAAACAAATAAAAATGACAAGTAATTGAAACATGATTCTTAAATAGTAAATAAAAGTAAAATGTGTATCTAACAATAATAATAATAATAACTATTATAATAATTATATTTTTTATTAATAACAATAATAATAATAATAATAGTAATACAATAATAGAAATAATTATAATTAATAATAATGATAATAATATTTATAGTTGATAGTAATAATGATTATTAATTATAGTTGATAATAATATTCCGTGACGAATCTTGACCAATAATTTTGGAGGAGCCAAAATCATTTATAGTAAAAATTTTTGAACTCATCAATAATTTATTCGGAATAAAAATCTCCAGTTATTATTAGTTTTTCAATGTAAATAACCATATTGTGTTCAAGAAATTCATCTTCCATCTTATTTCAAATTTTGTTTCGATAATCGTCGTTGTAGAAATGAAACATTAAGAGTTAAATAAAATAAATTAGATAATCAATCAATTAAAATATCTTTAATTTATTTGTTTTTGTCAAATATTGACATAATTCAATAATGATTGACAAAACCTTCAAATTTGAATGGGTATGAACATCAACAATGAGATGTTGGAGTGAAATTTTAAACTAATCATATATTTATCAATATACCTATTTTATTTTTTTTAAGTTTAAGACAAAAAAAATAATTTATCATAATCTAATAAATATTGAGATGTAATTACTAACAAAAATATATAATAGTAATAATATTATATATTACAAATAAGAGTAATAACTTTACTACTAATAATGTTAATAATACTAATAGTAATAATATATAATAGTAACATATAATAATAATAACAATTATTATTATTATTATAATACTAATATTTGTTATAAATAATATTTATAATAATTAGAAATACTAATACTTATAAAAAATATTACAAATAATAATATTATAGTTGAAATCATAAATAAATAAAAAAATAAAAATAAATTGATTTTTGTAGGATTTGAACCCGAGTCCTTTTGTATCATAATTTTAAAATGACAAAAAAACTAATTTTTATGATACGTGTCAATAAAAGAAAATGGGTAATGTAGTAATTTTGGTAGTATCTTCTTTTCTTAACATATAATAGATCATTAGAGAAATAAATATAATTTTAGACTTTAAATTTTCATATATAATTTCGTCTTTTTCTAAAAGTTTGTACTAATTTGATCTTGGATGTCCTCTTTCTCTAAAAGTTCATATCAATTTGATCTTCATATTTTATTAATGCCTGAGTTACTTCTAAATTAATTATTTTAAAACTATTAAAAATCATTTTAGATATACTTATAATTTTGGTGTTATAAGATATTATATTAAAATTTTGCTACCTACAAATACTTTCTTACGAAAGAATTACTTGTAATTTTGACTCTTCATTATAGATGAAAATACGTAAATATGTTCTTAAATAAATATCAAACTCATCCAAATCGCATACACTCTCACAACTTTTGTGGAAGGTTTAGCAAATATGGAGGGAGACTCGATTTGAGACACCTTGTATGTGAGTGGATTTAGGGGATTTGGAACCATGGTGGATTTTGGAACTACACTAAACTAATTTTAATTTGTAATTTAATTCTTTTACTTATTATTTTACCTATTGTTTAAATAATATTATCTACCTATTTTGTCTCCCTACGTCACTTCATCAGTAGGTAAATTTTCTAATGGATCCATTTTTACTTTTTTTTTTCTCATTAGTAATAAATAATGATTTAAATACGCATTTGATCCATATTTTTACTATGTTTGTTCAATTTAGTCTTCATTTTCGTTTTGTGTTCAATTAGGTTCTTAATTTTGTCAAATTTTGGTCAATTTGGTCATTTTTATTAACGATGTTTAAATAATTAATGTTTTTTAACACTACATGCCACATGTCAGCTACTGGTTTTTTAATTTTATCTTTTAAAAAAAATTAAAATTTTTTAATTTCAAACAAATTACCCACGTGTAAAGTCACAATTGTGTCACGTATCAATACAAGTGTCATGTGTCAGTTTGTGGTTGTATTATTTGTTTTTGTTCAATTTAGTCTTGATATTTGTTATTTTTATATTTTAGATATTAAAATCTAAAATGTTTTGTATTTAAATGTTAATTTTATAAATATTAGTTTACTTTTCTAAAATATTTCTAACATTTGAAATACTTTTAAGTATCAATTTTAAAAGTATCAATATTTAGAATATAAATATTAGAAAAAAAATTAATAATTATATTCTAATAATATTTTAAATAATTGTATTATATTTAAAAATTAAATATAATAATTTTCTTCAATTTATAATTAAATTTAATAATTTATAATTGAATTTAAAAAATAATTAATAAAAATGTCAATTTCATAAAAAATATTATAATTTTTATAAAAGATATTAAATTTGGTGTCAAAATGAAAGAGGCAAAATTATTTCATTTTAATCAAAATTGGGACGAAAATGAAGAAAAATAACAAATATAAGAACTAAATTGAAAAAAAAATGATGAAGATATTATATTAAATAAGGACAAATATTTTTTTTTTAGATTAAAAAAAATTAAAAGATATTATATTAAAATTTTGCTACCAACAAATACTTTCTTACGGAAGAATTACGTGTAATTTTGATTCCATATTGTAGATGAAGATACGTAAATATGACATTAAATAAATACTAAATCCCTCAAAATCGCATACACTTTCACAATTTTTGTGGAAGGTTTAGCAAATATGGAGGGAGACTCGATTTGAGACACCTTGTGTGGAGAGGCGGAACTTCTTTATGACTAAGTGCAGCCGGCCATGGCTCTCCCAAGTTTTTAATTTTATTGTTTATACATATTTATATGTATTTTAAATTTAAATTTATATATTATTATATTATTTTTATTAAGTTATATATATATATATATATATATATTATTTATATAATTTTATTATTTAAAAAGTAAAATAAAAATTAATTTGATGGACCTTGATTAATAAATGGATTAAAGTTTTATATCTAGTCATAAGATTTTTTCACAACAAACCATTAAAAAGAGTGTGAAAGTAAAAAGACAGATAGATTGAGAAATAGAGATGGGAGGACAGAGAGAAAGAAAAACAAATACTCAGAATATTTTATGAATCTTATATAATTAAGAATGTCAATTGGTTTATTATTTTCCAAACCTGTAATTTTCCTTAAGATATTTAATTCTGAAATTAAATCAAATCCATCAATATCCAACGAATTATCATGTTTTAAAGATTTTTCAATATTTAAGCATTTTTCTTTCAAAAATGAAATATCTACACACTGTAATATACAAGACATTTGCCCTTTTTTGTTTATAGCTCTTTTTTGTTATGCAACTAAAGTCTCAATTCTTCTTTTCTTTTGAATTTTTGAATAGCCTGATTCAAATTTTCTAGTTGACATATCTATATTTTTTTATGGTTAAATTATTCATTTGGTCCCAATTTTCGTATGTAAATTTGAATTTGGTCTCTCAATTTTAAAAAGTGTTAACTAGGTCCCTAATTTTGATAATTTGTTTCAATGAAGCCCCTTCCGTTAAAATGGCAGAAATGGCGTTAAGAGCACAGTGACGTGGAAATGTTAGACTGAACTGAACAGTGAAGTAGCACGTTAAATGTGGTACACATGGAATTTTGAAATACTGTAATAAATAATTAATTTTGAAAAAACGTTGAACGTTATTTAATGCTGTAAATATCAATTTTAAAAGTATCAATATTTTAGAATATAAATATTAGAAAAAAACATTTAATAATTATATTCTAATAATATTTTAAATAATTGTATTCTATTTAACAATTAAATATAATAATTTTCTTCAATTTATAATTAAATTTAATAATTTATAATTGAATTTCAAAAATAATTAATAAAAATGTCAATTTTATAAAAAAATATTAGTATAATTTTTATAAAAGATATTAAATTTGGTGTCAATTTGAAAGAGACAAAATTAATTCATTTTAACCAAAATTAGAACAAAAATTAACAAAAATAACGAATATAAAGACTAAATTAAACAAAAAAAAATAATACAACCAAAACTAACATGTGACACTGATATTAACAAATAATTTTTTTTAAATTAAAAAAAATTAAAAAATTAAAAAAAATTAAAAGAACTAGAAATTGACATATATCATGTACGATTCAAAAATATTAACTATTTAAATACCATTAATTAAAAAATTAAATTAACAAAAATTTGACGAAAACAAAAATCTAATTAAATAAAAAAATTAAAAACCAAATTAAATAAATAAAAAAATGGACAAATATATAAATTTAAGCCTAATGATATATGTAATATCTGTACGTATTTTCGTAAATAACAATCACTTACATACAAACTTTATTTTTTAGGTAATTATTCATGAAAAATTTAACTTTTTCTTGTAGTATCTCAAACTCTGGAACAACTCTGATAGGTTCTCAATAGACCATGGGTCAGCGCCGCCGTAGGTAATGCAAGTCTGACGTCAAATACAAAGGAAAACGTAAATACAAAAAATTCAAAGAATAATCACACCAAATAAAAAATAACACAAATTTATTAAACCCTATTCAGGTACCAAATGTAAAACTCAATAGAAAATAGAAAACAAAACTAACCTTTAGTCATTGTTCGAGAATCTTTTACATCTTAAAATTCTCACTTTCTAAAAACTGATAAATGTATTATTTTGTAGAAAAAAAACATAGTATTCGATGACCCAAATCATATGTAGTAGTATTTATTATGCTTTGCCCGTCATAGAGTTGCAAAAGTTGTGGAAACATGATACCAAACTTTTGCTTTGATAATTGATTGGAAAATGAATCAAATTTTTAGGTTAACAATGAGTAGCTCAAATTATACCCTTACATTCATCACTACTTTTCATTGATACTTTTTTGTTACAATCAATTACTAATCTAAATAATAATAATAATAATAATAATAATAAATATTAAATTAAGTTATTTAATTAAAATATTGAATAAAATATTAATAAAAATGATACTGAAGTCATCGTATCACATTGCTTCACCAGCTAGTAATTAGGAGGGACATATCAAATTTTATTTTAATATTAATTACAGATAGTTTTATGAAATTGATTACTTTTTACTAGAAGCTTGACTTTTAAATAATTATGTGGACAAAATTTTGTATCCTTTTGTTACATTCATGAATCGATTTAGTGATTAAGATAAGAGAGTTAAATATGTTTTTGTCTTAATTTTCAATAAATTTTGGAATTCGTTTATTTTGAAACTTTGGTCCAATTTAATCCTTCATTTTTTTTAAATTTTGTTACATTTATTTGATGTTTAGTACGCATTTTAGGATTGTATTTGAATTGTTTATACTGTTTGACACATTTTTACTTTAATTTTAAGTCAAATATTATTATAAAGCGCGTTTGAAATATCAAATAAATTTAATTAAATCCATGTATTTAATCAAAGATGAAAGATTAATTTGATTTAAAATTTCGAAAAAAGATTGTTACTGTTTATCCTTACTTTTCAAACGGGCCACATGACGGCAGACCCTACTATCACAAGGGTCTCAGACACACTTCCTTATAATATGAGCCTTATTAATTGTTTATTGACCAATGTTTTTATTATATTTATTATTATATTATTAAAGGAGTTAGAGAGTAATTATTTAATCTTTTAAAGAATATGAACTGATTCAGATTTTGCCACGTTGCAAAAGATAGCAATACTCACTTTCACAGAAACCAGGGTCTTAGCGAATAAATAGGAGCTAATTGAAGCATTTCAACATTCCACAGCGGCACATATATGGCAGGTGGTGATAATGGACGGAAACATGTTTCCGGCGATGAGACAAAGAATAATGAGGTGATCACTTCTAACGTTTATTTCATTACTTCTAATATGTGAACCTCCCGTGGTAATGGATACCCATGTTTTGGAACATCATCATTTGTTGGGGTATTTTTATAATTCTAGTAAAATTTACTTTTGTAATTAAAGTTGTGCAAGTTTTTAAAAGGTTCTCACGATGAAAAGTTGTGTCAAAATAGTAATGAATTTTTAGCACGAACAAATCTTCAAATTAAATTTGAAGTTGTATCAAAATCACAAGACTTTTCTATATAAATAAAATCGTGCTATTTTTAGAAAAATCTTGTCATTTTAACACGATTTCAAATTTGATTACAGAAGTTTTTTTTATTGTGGTACGAATTTTTTCATAGTAAAATCGTACTATTTTAACACAACTTTTTTTTTCATAATTTTTTTTTTTAAAACTGATAATTCTTTTGAAATTACAAAAGTAAATTGTACTAAAATTGTAGAAAAACCATTTGTTGGCTTGATTTATGTAAGTGATATTGCAATAATGTAGAGAGGAAAGCGTAGAAGGTGTAGGCGCAAGAAATGGGTGGTGAAGAAGATGCTGGCTTGGGTTTGGAGCACGATCAATTTGAAGAAGATAAATAGTTTACTTTTAATATTGTAGAAGGAGCACAATGTTTTAATAGAACAGAAATGTCTTTCTTTTTCTTTTTGATTAGAGAGAAGGATATGTTAATGTTTTCTTTTCTTTAGTAAAATTACATTATTATCTATTTTATGTTTTTTGTTCATTTTTTTTATTTTTTATTTTACTTGTGAGTTCTTGTAGTATGATACTCGATAATTGTGTCATGTGATTATATTTCAATGTTATTGTCGTTAGAATTAGTTTTGTAGGAAAAAAAATTCTAAATATGCTTTGCGAGTATCATAAAGTAATTACTTTTGTTATTGTGGTTGTGCAAAATTACTTGTCTAGGAAGATTTTAACAAGGAAAAACTTCACACTTTGGTGCATCCATTGGTTACTCACATCTCTTCTGTGAAAGCTACTTCATGCATGCTCACGTTTTACCATTATAATGAGAAGCTATGAAACTCGAACAAGTCTCTTATATGGCGTGTCTCTATGTCCAACACATATTGAACATCGACATACATGCAACACATATTGGTGAAATGTCCATTTTAAAAGATACTTTTTTTTTTGTCTCTAATATAATTTTCATAGGAATCCAACACAATACTAATAAGGAAAAATAAAATGAATTTCTAAAAACCCATAAACTTAATATACAAGTTTATATTATGATTATAGAGAAAAAAGGAAGAAATTTTATATGATCACAAATATTTAAATTATACATCTATTATTGAGAATGTTTTTATTTAATCTCCTATATCATATATTCATACTATGCAAAAAAAAATAAAATTAAGTTGTTAATTTGTCTTCAAATGAATGATAAAGATGGGAATGAAATGTGATAATGAATTAGGTGATAATATGTTTAGATTATTATATTTGACTAATGTTGTTTATTATTGATGATTTTGAATACATAAATCTCCATTGTCAATTTAAATAATTCATAATTATCTTATGCCCTACATTTTAGAGATTACATGTGTTGAAGTACTTGTGTCCATGTCGTCTGTATCAATATTTGTTCTACATAGGTGACGGTGCATTAGTTGGTTCTAAGGTCATGACAACATAATATGAGATAGAAAAGTTTAATGAGAATAATTTCTCATTATGAAAACTAAAGATGAACACAATTTTGAGAAACGATAAATTGTGTAGATGCAATTGAAAAAGAGAATTAGTGGACATCACATATCAAAGGTGTAAGGAAATTAATGGTAATGCTATTGCAAATTTGTACTTAGTAATCACAGATGATGTTTTATTCACCAGTGTGGAAAAGACTACAAGGGAGAAGAATTTGGGACACTCTCATTAAACTATATAAGGTTAGGTCACTTTACACAAGAATATTCTTCCATAGAAAACTCTTTGAATAAGTGAGTTCATTTCAGTGATGGACCACATTAACAATATAAAAATACATTATTTGTCTAACTATCTGGAAGAAAATTCAACATAGTTGAGAATGAACATGCAAAACTTTTGTCTATTATTAACTCATCATTAATAAAACAAATATTAATATACACTTTAAGGATGTAGGTAGAGCTATTATTGAAAAAGAATCGAGGCAAATAAAGGTAGAAAGGATGGAAAATTAATAGAAATAGAGACTCTAACGATGATGAGAAATAGATCAAAATATTAAACCCTAAATATTTTAACCGTGTAATTGACAACTCATACCATTAAAAAAAATCTAATAATAAATGCTCGATTGAAAATTTTTAAATTTTAAAATTTAATAAACCATCAAAATTTTAGTAGAAATTCAATTGAAAGTTTATAGATTTATTAGAAACTTAAAACTTAATTAAACCTTTATATTTTTACTTATGTTTATCACTTCATTGAAAGTGATTGCAGTTTGCCAGTTTTTCTCCCATAAGGATTTTGGCAATCCAGCTTCCAACAGCATCCATCTTTACATCTTGCCACTCACAAATCTGCTCGTTAAGTAAGTTTTAACTCGTTTAGGGTTTCAAGAAAATCATATTTTTAAACATAATATTATAAATTTTATTCGGATAATCATTCTTTATCTCAATCTCATAATCCAAATATACATGGCAATAGAAATTCAAAGCGGAAACAAATTACATCACAACATGACATATGCATATTATTTAATTCTAGCTTATAATAGCTTATAATCAATTACATATGACCTTGAACGTTGAGTTGAGTTACTTAGTAGCATGAGCAGATGCATCCCTCATCATCTTGTTCAAAGTCATCGTCCTCCACACCCAACCCACCATCTTCACCACCCATTTCTTTCGCCTGCACCTTCCATTCTTTCCTAGCTTCATTGCAAAAATAACTCATCACTCACATATTAAGTCTATAAGTTTAGTCAACAATTTTTTATTTTTTTTTTGTATTAGTAATTTTAGTTGTTAATATGAAAGGAGATAAATCCACAACTTATCTTATCCTTCCTTCTAAATCCACTAAACTAACCTTATTTTTTCAAATTGTTAGTAAAAGACTGAATCTATGACCTTTTTCTCCTTTTCCGTCCATTTCTGTTGGAAGTCTCACATCGACTAGAGATGAGACAATTTCATAATATATAAAGTGCAAATCTCACCTTACAAGCCGGTAGGGTTGAGTTAGGCTTAAAGCCCACTTCTAATAATCTCAAGTTAGAGCCTATACTAGCAAGAACTTTATTGGACATGAACCATCCATTTCTAGACCACCTCATCTTACAAGCCGGTTTTGTGGGATTAAGTTGGACTTAAAACCCACTTCTAACGATCTCACCACCATCAAGCCAGAAAAATGATATTTTAACAAAGTTCTTTTTAACAAACTTTGACAAACTACAATTTGAGTAAAAAAGTATAATTTTATTACTTCATTTTGATTAAAAAAAATAAGAGATTTGTTTATTTTAATTATATTTATGAAAATTTTGTCAAATTTATAAAAAAAAGAAAAAAACTCTTTGTGAAAACATAATTTTTCTTGAAATAAGGAAATAAACGTTAGAAGTGATCACCTCATTATTCTTCCTCTCATGGCCGGAAACATGCCTCCGTCCATTATCACCACCTGCCATGTGTGCGACAAAGAGTACTTGCATGTACTATTGCTACGATTTGCTTCTATTTATAGCCAAGGAAAAAAAAAAGGCATGTCATCCCTTTCACACAGAATTAATTATGGTGTTCTTATTTGTACGAGGTGACATAGAGGTCGTATGTGACGGTATCAAAACGCACCGCAAAATAAATCCTTGCCTTAGACTTTTAACAACATTCCACGAACCTTTGTATACTACAAAGACCCACATCAAACGCGCATTTTGTACTTCGAAACTGTGTTTATTAGCATGTCTGTCCGTTACAATTTACAAACAGTTTACGTCACATTTGTGACAGTGGGTCCTGCCTTCCACAAATGGTTTAAAGATTTGTGAGACTTAAAAGCATATTTTTTATTTATTTATTAATGATATAAATTATATTAAAATAAGACCTTTTTACTAACACTCACTCAAACTTTGGAGGCTTTTTTTATTAACAGTTATAAAAAATATTTTAATTAATTTTTTTAAACACAAAATTTTACAATTAATAGATATATATATATATATATATATATATATATATATTAATACATAAATTGAAAACTTTTTAATGGGTTTGGATTTTAAATCGACAGTGCTGCTTGTTCCTCATTTGGAAACAAAAGATAAACAATAATAATAATATTTTGCGGCGACGCTCTAACAACATATTATTATCATAATTATCTTAATCAACCAAAACCCATACTCATAGATGTATTTGTTCATGTAAAGTTTAAATGTATCAAGAGTCACACAAGCCTTTTTATTAGAGTCAAAATATCTCAGGTCAAAATTTGGGTCTACTCTTCCATTTATCTTCCAAGATACTAGTCTTATTCATTTTTCTATTGAAATGTTTTTTGCTAATGGGAGTTGTAAAGACCACATTGGCGGGAGAGTCTGCAAAGACACTCTGATGCTGAAGTTAGTTACTACAATAATTAGGGAGATTGCAAAAAATGAGATCACTAACTTACCTCGTGAACAATGGTATTTATACTACTTGGATGAGTCCTAATTATTAAGCCTAGGTTATACCTGATTATGTCATCTTAAGTTTGCTTAACATGCTTATTTATCCTTAACCATTATGTGATTTCATCCTTTTGTTTTGGTGAATCCATACTACAATGATGACATGTGTCAGTCCTTTTTTTCTAGGTCGATACATCCTCGACTTTTAAATTGTAAGGACATACTTCACCATTACATGTATACTAAATCTCCAGAGTTGAGACATTCTTAATCAAGAATCTTAATAAAGTTTGTCATTCTATCGTTAAAGGAGTTCAGACATTTTCAAAGTTATTGTGGTGGACTCGTCTTAATAATCTTTAGTTGGAGTGTCTTTGCAGACTTGAGATTCTTTGAGCAAGAAAAAAATCTTTTGTCTTGGTGTGCAATATCTATAGTATCAAAAGCCTCCAAAATTTTATTTACATCATTATTTGAAAGTTTAACCTCTAGTAAATAGTAATCAATTTCATAAAACTTTCTCTTGTTAAAATTAAAATAAAATCGGATATGTCCTTCCCAATTACTTGCAGGAAGGAATGTGATAGGATGACACCCTTTAAAATTGATACACCAATATCACAAATTCGTAATCACTTTTTTTAATAATTTAATTGATATTTTAATTAAATAAATTAATTCAACATTTTATTGTTATTTGGATTACTTGGTGCTTATGTTTTCACGTTTCAGAACCTAAACGTTTGTTCACATATTATTGAAAATTACGTCAAACGTTTGGTATTTTTCTTTTACGTAATGCTAGTTGATTTCAAAGCAAGATCATAATGTTTTTTCATTGCAACGAGTTTCGTTTAATTAAAAAAACTTATTTTTTCACTGCAATTCAGAGACACTAATCATAGTAAAAAATGGTTGAAGAAAAGTAAAAAAGAATGTAAAATTGGTTTTATGTTTTTTCATTCAACAAGATATTTTCGTTTCAAAGAAACTTACTCTTTTTTAAGTGCAATTCAAAGACACTAATCATAGTAAAAAAATGGTTGATGGAAAGTAAGAATGAAAATTGGTTTTTTAATATTATACCTTCTCATGACTAATTTTTCTTTTTTCAATAATATTATTTATAATACGATCAAAATTATAATTTATTCATAACATTTTTATACATAACCTCATATTTTTCTCAATTTTTCATCTTTGTGATTTTTTTTTTTAAGAAAATTAAAGTCTTTATTTACAATGGGTGGACTCTCCATTTACGTGGTTCAGCGTAGCCGAGACAAATTTAGAATTCTAAGTCATTCGTTTTTTTTTTATTTCTTTTTCAAATTAACTTTATCATTTTAATAATTTCTAACTTTTAAAAGGTAATTAATATATTTAATTGGATAAATTAAGAGGAATATTAGTCAAAAGATAAATTGGTGTATTTAATTAAAACTTATTTTGTATATATTTATGATTTAAAAAATAGTAATAACAATAGCTAAAATAACCCAAATATGTATGAAAGAACATCAATATTCAGGAATGAAATATTTTAATATAATAATAGTCCAAACAATTGGTACAAGAAAAATCCACGTTTGAATTTGCAAAAATATTTATGAGATGTGAAGATTATTTGATATATCAAAGAAGAACAATAATGCCAAAGTTCATTTTATGACTTTCTTCTTTGCAGGAAAATAGTTACGAAACTGTACAAGTTTGAAGAAATCAGCGACTCGTCTTCCTCTTGAAAAATCAATCCCTGTAAAGTCAAAATTTAATGTATATAATTGTCATCTATATATGAATGCCTAGGACCCAAAACTATGAAGTCAACGTGAAACAAGTAATAGTGTATCAATACACTATTTCTTTGTTCTCAGATTTTTTAGTATTCATAAACTAACATATTTTAAAACAATTAAAACTACAAATTTAATTAAGCGAAGTAATAAATATAAATAGAATTTATCTCAGAAAATTTGACCCAACTTTTTTCGTTTTAGAAAATAAACACTTAACAATTTGGGGTTGGGATGGGCAAAAAAATTCACTTTCCTTATCCATTTTTCTCTGATACAATCTATTTAACATTCATTTTATAAAAATCTAATTCATTTAAAATTTTTTTTATTTTAATCTGATCTACATTTATACATATTTTTTAGATGGATATCCATTATTTGAATTCAGATTTTTAAACATGGAAAATCCAAAAATTTAAACCCAAATTTTAAATATAAATTTTTAGTTGGGATGGTTTGAAGATGGAGATGGACTAGCTTAGATCGAAGGTTAAGATGGACCGGTCCAGATCGAAGGTCGAGATAGGTCGATCCTGATTGGAATCCAGCCGAGTCAACCCTAGTCAAAATTCAATTAAGTCAGCCTCAATTGAAAATCTATCGAATTTGGTCAAGTCAGCCCCGACTGAAATTCAGCCAAATTCGGTCAAGACAACCATGATCGAAATTTGGTCGAATTCAACACAGTTGACCGCGACTGAAATTTGGTCGTATTTGGTCAAGTCGATCCCGAGCGAAATTTTTTGTCGTAGTCGACTGATAGGCCCCGATGAAATTTTGTTGTATTTGGCCAAATTTGACCGAGTCAGCACCAAAAAAATTTGGTCAAGTTGATCGTGGTCGAAATTTGGTCATATTCTTCCAAATTTGATAGAGTCATTCGCGATATAAATTTAGTTGTATTCAGCTGAGTCAGACCCTGCTAAAAGTTGGCCATACTCAGTTGAGTCAACCTCAAACGAAATTTGGTTGTTTTGGTAAAATTTGGCTGAGTTGACTGTTGATTAAATTTGGTTGTATCTTGTCAAGTCGGTCCTGACCAAATTTGACTATATTTGGTCGCGTCAGTTGGGGTCGAAATTTGGCTTTATTCGTCTGAGTCGACCCGAACCCAATTTGGTTGTATTCAACCAAGTCAGGCTCGATCGGAGTTCATCCGAATTTGCGAGTCAGCCGCAACCAAAATTCAACTGAATTCGACAAAGTCGATCATTACCAAAATTAAGTCGAGTTGGGTATGACCGAAATTTGACAAAGTTAGCCTGTTGAAATTTGGCCAAGTCGGCCTAGGAAAAATTATTCGGTCAAGTTGGTCTAGCCGAAATTCAAACATGGCAATCTGATTGAAATTCTGTTAAATTCAATTGTGTCGATCCTAACGTTCACAAAATTTAATTTAAAATTCTTTTATAAAAAATAATTTTTAAATTTTAAACTTGATGCAAATATTTGAATATAGATTTAAATCTTTATTCAAATATTTAGATTTAAATTTAAAAAAATCCAAAATTGTTCTATAAAAAAATCCAATATTTAATTTAATTATTTAAATATAAAATAAAACTAGATTAGATTTTTAAAACTTCAATCCATAAGCAAAATGGGTGGAAGTGGTGTGGAGCCCTTCCTTGCATGCATTTCATTCCATTCCCTCACAAGTCACCAAGAGTCGGATTTGACCCCAACACAAACCCTAATAAAAACATAAACAATAATTAAATGAAAAAAAAAACAATAAAATGACCCACAATCAAACAAATATCTTAACTCAGGAATTTAGTCCCTTAGTTGAATTCTTCGTACAAATTTCCAATTATTTTTTTTAAGATTGGTATTATAAGCAATAATAAACTTGTTGGATTTAACTACCAATACCATCTTTGATATTATTATTATTATTATTATTTAACTATAAACAGTGGTGCGTGCTGACGTATAATTATTATCCATTATTTGAAATTTGACTATTTTTTCACATTTAATTTTTGAATCTAACTTTTAAATAAAATATTTTTCAATTAAAATAATTATTTTATTGATTTTACTCTTTATTTAAATTTTTTTCCTTTTTTCAATTTGATTGTTTTTTTAAACATAACAATTTTTTAAATATGAAATTGCCTATTATATATTTTTTTCAATGTATTATTTATTTTACCACTATTTGTATGCCATCCTAAACAACGTATGAAAATAAAAGCTAGGTAAAATTTTAAATATAATTGTATAATTAGGAAATTAAGACCTTAAGATTTAAAAAAGAATTTGCAAAATAAAACATAAAATTAAAACATAGATAATTTAGTATTTAAGAGTTTGAAAATGTCATCATCGTTTCTGATGAATTTAAAATAAAATATTTATACTTAATTTATTTGGTATATCATTAGTAGTAAATTGGCGAAAAAAGTATATGTAGTTTTAACATTCAAATAATAACATTCATAAAATTGAAATTTTAATATTAACATTGGCCTAATTAAATTTATAGTGGTAATTTTTTTAAAATTAAACTTTGGTGATGAAATTTATAAAAATATTAAAAATAAAAATAAAATAGGTAATTTAAAGCATAACATTAACATACCGTTTACACCAGACCGAAAATTACTTCACATTAGAAAATGTGTGTAAATAAGCCCAAAAGATAGAAAATAATTCTAAAATAAAAAGTTGAAAACCAAAATCATAAAAGAAAGTAATAAAAAAAAATTGAATTGACCCATTAATTTAACATAGTGTTTTTTCCTTATTACATAAAATGGTGTTTGATTAAATTTAACAGTAGAAATATAGAACGAAAATGTTCTCTTGAGCTGAAACAGGTACTTCTGCATCTTTTCAAATTTTTGACCTGGAGGCTAAACTTCCGTTCTGTATTCCTTTTTTCTTACCCAACTCTTTCTATTCTAATGGAGTTAAGTTGCAAAACAATTCTATGTTTTTCAGTTTTTCATTATCACCATCATCACCATTAAGTTCCAACATGTCAGAGAAGAAGAAGAAGAATATGCGTGGAAGGAGCACTGTTGCGGCGAGCAAAAAGTTACAACCTTTTGTGGAAATGGAAGACATAGAGGACGCTATATCCTTCTCCAAAGACGAGACTCACAAACTGAGAGTGTCCCTTTTAAACTGGTACGACCTCAATCGCAGGGACCTTCCTTGGAGATCACATCAACGTGAAGATGAAGAAAAACAAGAAGAAGAAGAAGAAGTGGAAAGAAGAGCTTATGGGGTGTGGGTCTCGGAGGTTATGCTGCAGCAAACAAGGGTTCAGACTGTTATTGCATATTACAATCGTTGGATGCAAAAGTGGCCCACCATTTACCATCTTGCACAAGCTTCTCTCGAGGTTTAGTTTCCTTTGCTTTTCCACTCCCTCTTTTCGTTTATTTTTTCGAAAAACTGTTTTTTCAGTGTGTATTTTGATGGGTAGATGCAATTTTTATGTTAATCCGTTATCAAGTTCCTTTCTTTTAGAGTTCGGGGGAATGTTATGGAAAAATTTTATTTATGCTTTGATGTTTTGGTTTTAACAAGTTATGTTCTTTGAGGCAGATAATTTGGTTCATGATTTCACATTCTAGTTGATAGTTTTCGAATTTTGTTTAGTGTTTCTTTACCAAAATTTGAGAAAATAAGCTGATGGTAATGGAGATGCCTCTGCTTCAAGATGGCTGATCTTTGTTTTGATTATTGTTGCTCTGTTGGATATTATTGGAGCTAAAGTTTTAGGGCTTCGTGTAAGAAAAAAGGGAATTTTGGATTACAGTTTTGCAAGTAAGGCTGTTCAAAAGGTTTCTGAAGGCAGAATAGGCTGCAAGCACCCACCTCACATTTAGGAAACCCTATGTTCTTTGGGCTACTGTAGATAGTAATACCATATTACTTCTTCTGATTCCTTTGTTCTCTGTTTTTTTAGTGAACATTTTGTTTTCTTTGTGTGAACTTATTTAAACCCTAATAGCCATTATTGTGATTTGAAGACTAATTGTATCTTCACCATGTGATTATTGCCATTTTTTTGCAGGAAGTAAATGAGATGTGGGCAGGTTTGGGCTACTACCGAAGAGCTCGTTTTCTTTTAGAGGTGCTCCCTCATGACAGTTGACTTGTGTATTCATCTCCTTCTGGTGTTTATCTTTTACTAGACCCTGCAAGTTACCCTACTGGCCAATTGGTTATTGTTTTTGAAATAGTTAATTATGGTGTTAAACCTTCTTCAGTATATGGTTTCTGCCTTCTAAGTAGAAGCAGTAAAAGACAAGGCATTGAATGTATGCATAAAAATCTCATAGTTCATGAACTGGATATTGCAAACATAGAGTAGCTGAAGCCTTTCATGTCAAGATCTTTAATGTCTTGTTGAAGAACTTTGTTTCTGCCTTTGATATAGTGAAAAGACCCTCAATCTGATGTTATTGTGTAATGAGAATGAAAGTCCCACTTGAAGAAAGTAAAAGTCTACATCAACAAGGGGATAATTTACTTTTACCAATATATTCTGTAAGGTTTGACTTCCATTTCTGCTATCAGGGGGCAAAGAAAGTAGTTGCAGAAGGTGGCAAAATTCCTAAAGTGGCTTCTATGCTACGAAAGATTCCTGGAATTGGAGACTACACATCTGGAGCAATTGCTTCTATTGCATTTAAAGAGGTGTGCAGTTTCTGTGATTGTGCTTCCATAAAAGAATTGCTATTACTTTACTCATGATTTAAGTTATCAGGTGGTACCTGTTGTTGATGGAAATGTGGTGAGGGTGATTGCTAGACTAAGGGCTATTTCTGCGAATCCAAAAGACTCCGCGACTATTAAGAGATTTTGGTGAGTTTATGTCAACTTCTGGAACAAATTACAGTTTTGATATTTCAGTTCTCAGCAAATCTTTACCTAGTTACGAAAACAATGGGAAAGAAAGAAGCTTCTTTTTGCATCAAATTACACATTCTATATCTTTCGTGTGTTCTTGTCCACAACTAATGGGGATACTCATGCACGGCACAGATAATTGAATAGAAGTGGAATCTCTGAGTTTCTTATCAGATATGATGTGTCTCTAAAATCTAAAAGAGGTGGCTTTTTTTAATTTGGTTTGGACACGTCTCATAAAGGGCGTGTGCTGTGTCGGACACGTATCGGACGTGTACGATACTTGTACAACAAACGTATTCATAAAGTGTTCAATTTGAAAGATATTTTTTTGTCTCTGGCATGATTTTGACATGATTCCAACACAATGTTAATAATCACAAATCCAATGATCTTCTAAAAAATCCATCAACTTGTAAACTTATTAGATAAGTTCATATTATGATTATAGAAAAATGGAACAAATCTTATATAATTACCACTTTTCGCTCTTTGGATATTAGGTATATAGATTAGATTCATTTTTGTATTAAGTGACAATGTGTTTAGATTATTATATTTGACTAATCTTGTTTATAGATGATTTTGAGAATGTAAATACATAATTATCTAATATATAGATTCGTGTCCTCGTGTCTTACATTTTGGAGATTACATGTGTCGAAGTGTCCGTGTCATGTCTAGTGTCCATGTCATAGGCTATTTGGCACACCATAGTTAGTTTTACTAATTTCTTATTAGCACTATATGTTTATTTTATAATCAAGTTTGTGTTTCTTTCCATTTACTCTTTCTTGTTGGGTTGGAATTGGAGATTAAGGAAATTAGCAGCTCAGTTGGTTGATCCTGTTCGTCCTGGGGACTTCAATCAGGCTCTCATGGAACTCGGGGCAACTGTATGCACCCCTTTGAATCCAAGCTGTTCTTCATGTCCAGCATCAGAATTTTGTCAAGCACTATCAAATACTAAACATGATAGTGCAGTAGCAGTTACAGATTATCCTGTTAAGGGTCTAAAGATTAAACAAAGATGTGATTTCTCTGCTGTATGTGTTGTTGAATTACTTGGAGCTGAATCATTATTAGACAAAAACAAGTCTATTAGCAAGTTTATTCTTGTCAAAAGGCCTGAAGAAGGGTTGCTCGCTGGTCTCTGGGAATTTCCATCTGTCTTATTGGATGGAGAAACAGTTCCATCGACTAGAAGAGAAGCAATGAATCGCTTCTTGAAAGCAAATTTCAAAATTGATGTCAGAAACACTTGCAATATAGTTTTGAGGGAAGATATTGGGGAATTTGTTCACATTTTCAGCCACATTCGCCTCAAGTTGTATGTTGAATTGCTAGTGTTACAATCTAAAGGTGAAGATGATTTGTTCAAAAGCTCTGATAATAAACCAACTTGGAAGTGCGTTTGCAGCAATGAACTTTCTGGTATGGGACTGACAACAAGTGTAAGAAAGGTACCATTCTTTCTTCAATGCAGTCAAGGATGAAATTTGAAGTTTCTTTTATTCATCTGGTCTTACACCATATTTTGTTATTAAAATTCCCATGGTGCTGCAGGTGTACAACATGGTTCAAAACTTCAAGCAGAAAGCTCTTCCTTCTAAATATGTGCCAACCAGAAAGAGAACTAGAACTGCACAAAGAAGCTAGCCTCGTGGATCAGTTTTCCCTCATTCTGCTCATTAATTAATTACATATTTTTAACTGTGTAATACTTTTATTGCATTTATTCTTATTTGACTGCATTGTTAATTGTTCAAGGTATTTTTACCTTTCTTTATATGTATTGTAATATGTGATATCTATATCTATGGTTTTCACTCTTGAGTATCTTTGCTACACTCATGCTTCTCCATGATTTTAAGGTGCCAATAAATTTTAATTTATGAATATCGATCTTCTGCGGTTATAAATTGCAACTGAACCAATCTCGCCAGTTCAATTTATTTTCTTACATAGTAAATTAATATTCAAAAATTTAATTTTGTTTGTAATGTAAAAAGAATAAACTTAAAAGAAAGAAGCATTTTTAATGTTTTTCTTTGTTTATTATCAAAGCTATATTCAACCTTTGTAATCTATGGTTGAAATTTACGTGAAGGATTTTACATTAGGGAAGTATCCTTAATCATATCTACCCATAGAAAATGCTTAGGTAACTTTTTTTTACCTCTTTCTATTTTTCTAAAAATAAAACTCTAATGGTGAGAAACGATTAGAGAAATTTAGAAAAAAAATTAGAAAAAGTAGGAAGAGAAAAAACAAAGCAAAGTTGTATTTGATTTGTCTAAAGCAATTTTATTATTCAAGGTTGAAACTCATTCGTAGATACATTGCCACCTGTGGTCACTATTTATGCCAATCTTAGTTTTGTACTCTAGTGTTCCCAGTTTGTGTGTTTATTTATTTATTTTTTCTTAAATAGATAGATAGAAGAAAAGGCTTCAAAATCAGTGGTACATATTGTCCCAAGCACCGTGTGGATCAGAAAGTTCTTTCATTTTGTTCCTCCCACAAATATTTCTCACTAAAACCATTAACAAATCACTGAAAGAAAAAAAAAATGGTTGGTGACTAAACAGAAAAAAAAGAGAGAAGAAAAGTAAAAGAACACAATCAAAGCATCAAGAGAGAAAGAATGCAAATGGCAACTTTGTTAAGAGGTGGAGCACTTGCAGATTCTAGCTTTCGTTTGTGTTCATTACCATCAACTTCTTCTCTGCATGTCTCTCAGAATGTTGCCATACCCACATCATCATCATCATCATCACCAATACTACCTTTGGTATGTCTTTCTGATTATTCAGATTCACCTCAAATTTCATCCATTAAGAAAATTTTCACTTGAAATATTATCCAAGGACTAACTTTTAGTTACTGCTTTCACTTGTAAGTATTGGATGAGAAAATTCTATTTTAATGAACTAACGCAACTGAAATATAAAATTATATGAAGATTCTTTTCAATATTTGTTCTTCTTTTGTTGCAGATTGCAAGTAAACATAAAACAGTCAGCAGAAGCAGAATCACCTGCTCTGCTGTTCAAGAGTCATCTCCTAGCACAGCAGGTATTTTTCTACATTAACAATGAAACATTTGAATTTGAATTCTCTACTGAGTTCTTTTGTACTGTTTCTCTGCTGTGTCTCCAAAATATACAGATGAATATTGATTTTGGTGTTTTAAAATATATTTAAATCTTCAGCAGAGAATCTCGACTTGAAAAGTTTTGAAACTCTTTGGTTTGTTTTTATTTACTAAAATATTTCATTGTGTAACTGTGATTAGTCTAATTGAAAGTGTTACTGCAATCTCTGGTGTTAGCTACTGCTGAAACAAAGGAGGAGGTAAAGGAAGCTCCAAAAGCTGCACCAGAAAAAAAAGCTCCAGCTAAAGCACCAGTTAAGCCTCTACCTCAGATGATGGAGGAGGATGTGATCCCTTCACTGAAAGCAATATTTGAAGCCCAAGAAGATTTATCAAACATTGAGCTAGTCTTTAAGGATAATAGGGTTAGTAATGCAGATATACCATGAGAAACTATTATGCAGTTCAAGTCATTAATCTCTATATCACACAAGTAATTCAGTGTTATTAACTCTTTTTTCACTAATTGAAAATCTTAAATACATGTCAAATATAACATCAGAAAAACTCAATGAAGTGTGTCTTCATAAGCTTGCTCTTTTTGACATCAACATCCTTTAAAGTGTTTTTCTGTTAAAACTTCAAATATTTGATTCAGTACTACAAAGTAAGAAAATGTTATAGAAGAGTAGTAAGAAAGTGATTACTGCATAGAATTATTCATCTCATAAAGCTTTACATTATTGAACAATTCATTGGGTTGTGATTGACAGTTAGAAGGTTCCCTCTTAAAGAAAGGCAACCCCTACTCATTTTGGGCCTTCTTTCCCACAGGACTCATCGGTATGCACTATATTTGTTTAGTTTCTGAATTTTAATGCAAAATAATTATTCGTTCATGTATGAAACTTTGATCTGGTTTCTAAATTAGGTTAAATTCTTTTGATATGTTAAACGTGTTTTCATGTTAGCATTTGAGTTGCTTATACAATTTTATATATTTTTGTTTCAGTATCTAAGTGTCTACTGTAAAACGCGTTTAACACGTAAAAAAACTTTAACATAATTGGGTTAAAAAAACTCTAATTTGAAAATCAAAATATATCAAAGTTTCAGACATAACAAATTCCAATTTTGCATTAAAGTTCAAAGACCAGAAACATACTTGAGTTCTTGATTTGACTACTCGAGAAATTGGTATGACATTAGCATTGAATTAGATGGTGATGTAAAGAAATGATAGCATGAGATTGTGTGTCCCTTGAACAGGTCCAAAGGGGTTTTCTCTGTCATCATATAACGGAGGAGCAAGCACTGTTGAGCCATTTCTTGTTGATGAAAAGAAGGTGACAGCAAAACACATTATATTTTGGGTGGAAAAACGTTTGGCAGCACAGGGGATCCTTCCTATATGGAAAGATTAATTTGTAAAAGATGAAATTATAGTTTGGTTGGTAATGATGTGTAGCATACAATTCAATATTCTCTTGTTCCTTTCATTAATGACTGCTATACAAAATCATTATGTTCATTGTACACGTCTTCAATCATAGGATATTTTGTTCATAAGTGCTCATGTTCATGATAATTTGATAGCAAAACAAGATATTTTTAATCTCATTTCACATTTTCCATGGCCTAACTGGGCATGTGAAAGAAAACATAATATCAAATTTAATGTTTTCACATTTCAATTATTTTACTTGCGAATCTAATGCGTGATTCGTTATACAAATAAAACCACTCTTAGGATTTATTTAAAAAGTTTAGAAATCATTTTTGTTAGGACAATAATATTTTAACTACTAAATTTTGATAACTTTATCTTACAACATGATATGTCATTTTCTGAGTGGTTTTGAAATATTAAAAATGAAAAAATAGAAAAATGGAAAACCACTTAAAAGATGTCACCTAAAGTGGTAAAAGAAAGTTGTCAAAATTTAGTAGTCAAAAAACTATTTTCCCTTTTGTTATGTATGACTCTAATATATTAAAAGAAAATGAAGTTGTTTTCAAGGTATATTGGCTTGTGGAAGAAAAAAAAAATCAAATTTTATCAAGCACAATGTAATTTTTAATTTACAATTTTATAATTAACGTCGTTTTAGTAATTGAACAAGTTTTCTTCAATACAAAATTATACCAACAGAATATGAGACCATAATGTTTTTCTTATTTTTTTTGTTTTGTTTCTGATTATGTTATTTATTCGTGTAAATGTCAATTCCTAGATTTTATGATGACTCAATTAATTATTAAATTCTATATTCTCATTTGATATTAATTACTACTTTTCTTTTTTAAATTTAAAAATAACGAACCAAACAAAATAATTAATTTAATTTAGTTTGGATGATAATACTTAATATTAAACCAAATCAAATGTCACTAATTTGATAACACATTCACTTAAATACGTTTTAGTCTACATAAAGTAATTAAAATTTCTTGTTGCAGAACTTTTTTTATTTCTTTAAAATTCAAAATCCCTACTTTTGATTTTAAAAAGTGTTGAGAAGTTAATCCCTCGTACATAAAATTGAATGTCCTAATATCGCATCGCATGTAAATTTTTAAATTACTGTAATTTCTTAATATTAAGAAAAATCGTAAGCAAAATTGTGGCTGATACAGTTGCAATCACGATACAGAATAAACTAAAGCATAAAGCATAATATTTAGTAACATGGTAGAGTAAACTTTGCTTTATTGTATTAATTTTTCCTAAATCGGGTAAAATAATAGTAAGAGACAAAGAATTGCTGTATAATGTTTTTAATAAAAGAAAAATCTCAGAAAATTAGGAAAAAAGGAAAAATCCCATAGAGCCTAGTACAATCATTCAAGTAGAGATGAAATTATCTAGCCTTCAACCTGCCAAAGAGAACAAAATATTATTTTTTTTTCTGAGTAAACAAGAAATATATAATAAAAAATTGGCTTATTACTTTATGGTCTCCACTTTGCTTCGGTGTGTTAACTTTGTCTCGTTTTTAAAAAGTTTTAATTGGGTATCAACTTTTGCGTTAGAGTGATGTGCCAATCTATTATTTTTTTAATTTATATATATATATATATATATATATAGAGAGAGAGAGAGATTTTTTTTTTTTTTGCATAAATTTGTGTTATCACCTCTCCAGTTTTTGGGATGATATGTGGTATTGTCAATATCACAGTGGTTGGATAGTATCACATGACAGAGTAGTGTCACGTGATAGAACAATGTCACGTAATACATGACAAGATAGTGTCATGTGACGATGTTAAGTGTTATCATTGATTTTAATTTAGTTTTTATATATGTTTTTTTATTCAATTTAGTTCTTATGTCCATTAATAATAGAGTGATATTGTCTCTCCAATTTGAAACAAAATATATTATTTATATAAATGTTATATTGATATTTTTTATTAAAACTAATTTTTTATGGTTTATCTAAACTAATTTTTTATAATATTTATAACAAAACCATCAATCATTAAAAATAAAAATAATTTTATATCGTAAGATAGATTGTGTGCTGTGAATCTAAAATTTTAATTTGATTTCATGCTAATAACAGCAAAAGATAATTAAAATAATAATTTGCTTGACTTCATAGCCATTAAACTTTTAGAGCTTAATATTTTAATATCGCATGAGAGGTTTTAAAGTTGAGGAACACTTGTCACATGTTATTATGGAAAGTGTAGATAAATAAGAGATTGCAATCTAAGTGTTAGGGATATAAAAGAATAACATTATTACTTCAATTAATAATAGTGAATGTTCAAAACCTTGATTCCATATAATGAGATAAAAAAAATTGTACCGTATGGGTATATCTGTTAATGAAGAGTTGATAGGCACCCAAAGAATTTTGCACAACATCGATCGATTTGGGTCAATAGTTATTCTACTAGACGTGACAATCACCGCAGAAATCATAGAATTATATGACTACAAATGGATGTCCGTAGATGATATCGTACGAGCGACACACCGAGCGCCATGACTCTGATGGCTGTTAATATGAAATTGTGTCAACAAACAACTTCCCCTAGATGCAGCGATCACTCTAGAGATCATGGAATTATGTGTCAACAAGCGACTACCCAACTACTGTCCCGAATGGTTAACAACAAGTTGGATTCGAGTTTGTCAAAAATATGTTAGATACTTTTACAAGTCAAGTGCAACGTATATTTGTCATGGTCGGACGTCATCTAGGATAAGTAAGTCACCTGGTAATTAAGGTTAAACAGGTCGGTAACAAGGTTTTTTAAGCAATTGGACCTCAATTAGATCAATCTTAATCACATGCCAATATAGAAAACTATAAATAAGAGCCAATGATAAAGTTGTTGGAACTTTTCTCACATTTATTACAGCATTAATTACTTTTACCAAACAAATCCTTAATGATTTATGATCGAAGTCTCTTTAGTAGATATTCCATAGGTCACAAGATTGACAAACACCAAACATATAGCTATATAGCTAAAGAGAATCTGAAAACTATACTTAAGACTAGACAAACTATTTAAGTATATTCAAACTTAAGACTAGACAAATTATTTAAATAAACTTTAGGCCTTACACCCGAAACAAAAACTAAAACATGATATAATATTATTCGATAGCCAAAAAAAAGGACAAATCATGCATGAAACCAGATAACAAAAGAATGAAAATGGAAGGTTGATTTAGGTCACGATGATATCTATCATCAAGTCTGCCACAGAAAATCGACCTGTAAAATAGAATATTTTGTGAGGAATCTTCAAACAATTAAAAGCAACTGCAACTGAGATCACTTCTCAAAGCTATACCAATCAACTTAAATATTTGATTACACTAGTGAGAAGATTCACGAAAAAGAGTAACAAGAGTTAAATATTGTTTTTATTATTTTAATCTTTAGTGAAATTTCTAAAGTTAAAAGAACTAAATTGAATTAAAATTTTGAAAATAGACTGATTTCAATTTTGTATTTCTAAAGTTAACAGATTAAATTAAACTACCAATTTAAAGATCGATCAATTTTCATTTTCATGAAAGTTAAGTAACATAATATATTTAACTCTAATAACGATGAGAATTTAGTGAAAGTATAAGAAGAAAACACCTTGGATCTAATATATAATTAAGAAAAAATTACCAGAGCGAAGAGTTGGAGACGAAGAAGAAGTGTTAGGTAAAGAAGATTTAGGGTTAGAAAAATTGAGATCCTTCCGAACACAATACTCAACAGCAATTGCAGGCGCGATCAATGTAAAGGATGCGCATAACATTCTAGTTTTCCACATTCTTTCTTCTTTCTTTTGCTTTAAAGTTTTGAATTTAGAGTGTTCTTTACAGAGAAACTAAACCTAGGCACCCAATTGCACCTTTCTACCTTAGATTTAGAAAGAGTGTTATTTAGATTTTGTTTTTCAATTCTAAAACATAATTAAAGAGAAAAGAAGAATATAAAATGTGTATATTAAGAGAAATAATGTTTTTTTATATATATTGTTGTAGATTATTGATTTTTATAATTTTAAAATATACTTAAATATAAAATGTATGCACTAAAAAGTGATCTTTCTTCGTATATTATAAATTAAACTATTTATTATAAATCTAAATTTGAAATCTTTATTATTTCACTTTTATTTTGAATATCTTTATTATTATTCAGTAAGGAAGATAAAATTTTATCTAATTTTATTTATAGTAGCTAGCAAAAACACAATTCTATTCACTTCTTTATAATAATAAAATGTAAAACTATAATTTAAAAATTAAATTTATAATAATTATTAAACTAAAAATACAAAAAGAATCCTTACATAAAATATGTACATGTAATAAAATAAATAGTATTAATAAGAAGAACAAAAAAGAAACACAATTGAATATTTAAGTTATTGTACCTGACCAGAACATTGTGAGCATGAAGCTTGGAGTAGATGGTTGTTGGTAGATGAAAGATATTTTTAGGCAAAAATATGAAATTAGAAAAATATCTTGTTTTACCTTTCGTTTATCTGTTAATAACTGATATTCGTTCTTTGAAATTAATTTTAAGTTAATTTTTTGTTAATATATTTAACTCGTTCGAGTTATAATAATTTTTTTGATAGAAAAAAATTGTGTTCACATTTAAAAGCCCTTTAATGTAGTAAAAGGTATCTTATTTTAATAAAAGTAAATCATTTACAAATTTTCAATATTTTGAGCACAATCTTTTATCTAGAAAAGGTTCTGTCATTCCTGAAAACAATAACTCCACCTAATTTTCAATATTTGAAAAAAATTTAAAACCAAACAAATTGCATTTATTCATGACATAAGTCCCCATGTAATCACTAATTAATTACCTACATTCCAGCCGTTAGTTTTTAGTTTAAACTTTTTAATTCACTTAATTATTTAAACATTTTCCAATTATTTAGTCTATTATTTAATATATTCAATTAAATAAATTAAAAAACTATTATTTTTTCATATTAAATTATATGACTAATATTTTAAGTTATAATATTGTTACATATTTATAAAAGAAACAAAATTATCTTTCTTAATTTTTAACTAAACGTAGACTTTCATGGAAGGAGTATTATTGTTCGAGAAACTAAGATTTTTTATCTATGTTTTTTTTTTTATCTTCAAATCAAATAAAAATAATGACTTTTACGTTAAAGCTACTTAACACAAGCTACTTAACACGATGTTTAATTTACATGCATATTAATCATTAGAATTAAAATATTTTTTAATTTTAATTGAAATTATACTTTAATTATAGTTAAAAGCTTTCTTATGTTATGATTGAAGAAATTTTTACAAACAATTAAAAATGTAATTTGATTAAAAATAAAAACTTTAACAAAAATGAATAGAAATTTTATAAAACTTTATTTTGATTAAAAAGATGAAAGAATAGACATGATTGACATAATAAAAATTGAGACTATACTTTATTTAAATTTCTTATGAATAATCTAAAATATTGTCACTTATAATTAAGAGTATACTTTAATCAATAATGAAAATGCCTATAAATTAATAAATACTTTATATTAATTGATTAAAAAATCTAAGACGACAATAATTAATTGAAGAGTAACTTCAGATAAGAAATGATGAATTTCTCTATCATTTTTACATGACACCACCAACCAAATTTCTATGTTCTTGGATATGCTCTGAGCGAATATTATATTCATTGGATTTTGAAACTTTTAATCGCATATCTCCTCATGGAAGCAAGTAAACTTACTTACACCTATTTGATTTTAAATGTTATTGTACAACATGATAGAACATTTTGTTTCATCAACGTACAATTAAGAGCTCATTTAACATTTTCCATGGCCTAACTGCAAAATTCAGAGACACACTTGGAAAACCTCTACATTGTCGCTAATGACTCGCTAATTTTCAGTGACTAGCTCTGTTCAGCATGCAAGACAATAAAAAGAAGAAAAAAACAATATGACAGATATGTTCCACATCAAAAATGTAATTATATTTTCAATGTCTTTTCTTCATCCCAAATGGTTAAGCAGAAACCTAGATAGCAACTGCAAAGTAGAAACTAAAAGCCGCTGATGATAAATATCTACTTTTACTTCTTTTTTTACAAGAATATGCTTAATGGTGGTGTTGATTGATTGATTCTAGTGTACTGAGACATGGATCCAGGTTTAAAGCAAACTGCACGTATCAAATTTTATCAAAATAGTCTTGGAACTGTACAACTAAAGCATGATATTTAGTAACACAACAGACTAAACATCACTTCGTTCATACAGTTGGTTAATTTCCCAGGAAAACAAAAAAGCATGAAAAGAAAATTTAAGGTTGCCTCGGGCCTTTTTTATTATGGCCATTTCTTCTACCAACATTAAGTCAAGCATAAATCCCATAGAACCAAAAAGAAATCATTTCACCGGAAAGTTATCTAACCTTCAACCTGCCAAAGACAATAAAAGTTTTTCAATGCACACTCAGCTAAATGTGAGTGATCATGAAAGAATTAAAAGTAACTGCAATTGAAAATCTCTAGCCACAGAAAACATATCTAATGTTGTCTTCTATCAAATGTAATGTTGAGGTTCACATACAGAAGTTCAAGTGCTAGGATGGGTGAAGTTCAAATTTATCAAACATCACTTCTTCCTTCACCAGATGAACTGAAATTGGGTTTGAACTACCTCTGAAATTGGGTTTGAAACAAAATGTTGCTCCTGTATTTAGTTACAACAATTATAATAATAACATAATCTAATTCAATTCCCTCTTTCTTTGTCCTTCCCATAAATTTAAGAAACACTGGAAGAATACAAACACAGAGAATGTATATTCCAGAAATTGATCAAAGATTGATAGAAACATAATACAATCTAATTCAATTCCCTCTTTCTTTCTCATTCAATAATCCTCTTATATACAGTAATAAACCTACTTATGTTATTGCTGTATTTAGTTACTAACAATTATAATAACATAAATCAGCAACAAAAAATCTTATTAATACAGAAATTGTTAGTTCCAGACAATAATATTTATTGACCACGAATTGCAAACCCTAAATGTGAAAATTTTTTCCATTGAAAATAAAATAAAAAATAATAACAAAACAGGGCAAGCGGATTTGGTGTGAAATTAAAGAAACAGAAAGAGAAATGAATTACCTAATCGGAAGCCGAAGGAGAGACGGGAATAGAAGAAGGTTTTTGAGAAGAGGATTCGATTTGGGAGATTCTATTTTCGAGAATGCGAAACTCATGTTCGAAGTAATTAGAAAGCCCATAACGCTGAACCAACAAGTCCTTCAAAACGGCTTGGGAAAATACAGCATATACTGATGCGAATCCAAAAGAGAACCATAACAATCGACTTCGCGACATATTTTCTTCTTTTTCTCGATTCGTAGCCTGCACAAATTTGAAGCCGGAGTAATGAGAAAGATGGATAGGTAATTTTGTTAGCATATCAAAATTATATATATATATATATATATATATAAATATTATAATTAATGATTATTGATTTCTACCGGTAATCATGGATTGAATTTTTTATAACATAATTCACATTCATTTTAGAACGGATTAATCAATTACTTTTTGTCCCAGTTTTATTGAAATATGAAATTAGTCTTTTTTTCAAAAATTTTGACTAATTTAATTATTCATCTTTAAAAATATATGAATAAAATATTTTTAACTAATTTTTGTTAAGTTTATCTGACGTTTGAAGCGCATGTTATGATAATATTTAAATTATTTACACCGTTCGATACATTTTCGTTTCAATATTAATTTAAAATATTATCATAAAATGCGTTTAAAATATCAAATAAAGTTAACAAAATTTGGTAAAAATGACTAAATACACGTATTTCTAAAGATGAATGACGAAATTGTTATAAAGTTTCGAAGATAGACTAATTCCAAAATTCACTGAAACTTGAGGGATCAAAAACATATTTAACCCTTTTAGAATTACATCAAAATTTCGATCCAGATTCAATTTTTTAGCAAAACTAGTTTGGATTAAAATTTAAATCTACATCCAAATATTTGGATCAAATTCGAAATCCATAATTCATTTTCATAAAAGAATTTTAAATAGAATTTTCTAAAATTTGTGTCCTTAAGAGAGGCCGACATGATGGAATTTGGTAGAGTTTTGGTCGAGGTCACCTTGCTCGAATTTATGCATGGGACCAACTCAGCTGACTCTCAATCGTAGTCGACTCGGCCAAATTTTGGTCACGACCACTTGGTCAAATTCGGTCGAATTTTAACTAGGATTGACTTGGCCAAATTCGAACGAATTTCAATTAAGGCTAACTCTAGCGGATATGTCCATATTTTGGTAAAACACCACTCGGTAAAAATTGGACGCATACGATCGAATTTCAACCCGAGACAACCTTGATGAATACGACCAAATTTGGACTATAACTGACTCAGCAAAATTTTGGTTGGGATTGACTTGACAAGATTTCGATCGAAGCCGACACAACTAAATACGACCAAATTTCGTTCGGGACTAATTCAACTAAATATGGCTAAAATTAGGCCAGAGCCAACTCGGCCAAATTTCAGCTGAGGCTAACTCGACTAATTTTTTATCGGGGCTGACGCGGCTAAATACATCCAACTTTTAGTTGCGGCCGAATCGCCCGAATACAACCAAATTTTGTTTGGGCCGACTCATCGAATACAACCAAATTTAGGCCAAGGTTGACTCGACCAAATTTTGATCGGGATTGACTCAACTCGACTTAAGTATAAAAGGAAAATACAAAAAGAAAAAATTAAAAAATTAAAAAAAAAACAATATTTAAAAATGAAATTATAAATTTTAGACTTAATTAATATAGGAGAAATAAAATTTAATTAAATATGAAAATAATATTCATTCAACTATTGAAAAAAACAAAAATACATTGAATTATAAAATATATAACAAGAATAAGACTATTTAGTTATGTCATATTTTCACGTATTATTTATGTTGATCACACATTTTTAAAAATATCTCTTCCAATAAATTAGTCCGTCCACTCTAATTTAAGTATGATTTCTTGGTGAGATGAATTAAAATTTACAATCCGTATTATTACAACAAATTAGATCACCTTGAACTGAAAATTAGTTTGCATTAATTTTTAACTACATTGCATCGTTATGAAATGTCAGTGAACCAAATGGTCAGTGAACCTAACCAGGTCGTTAGTGAACCAGATCAAATCTTTGGTGGATCGCATAAGATCGTTAGTGAATCAGACCTAACTGTTAGTGAACCGGACCAGACTGTCACTAAACCAGATCATACCGTTAATGAACAGGCCAAACCGTTAGTGAACTGGAGTGGACCGTCTGTGAACCAAACTGGATTGTCAATGAACCAGACTGGACTGTTAGTCAACCACATCGAATCATTAGTGAAACAGAATGGACCAGACCAAATCAGATTGGACTGAGCTGAACCACACCGAATCAAACTGAATCGAACCAAATTGAATTGGACTGGATTGTCAATGAACTGGCCGGACCGTTAGTAAACCATAGTGAGTCGTTAGTGAACCGACCAAACTGTTAGTGAACTGGACCAGAATATAAGTGAACCGGATTGGACCATCAGTAAACCAAACCTTGAAATTGGATATCTGAATGCAGGGTTATCAGATCGTGGTTCGTGCTATGAAGCTAACGGCAAATAATTCCATAAACTAATTCTAGGTACCTTGCTTTTCTATGCTCTTTAGTGCTGGTTTTAAGATAATGATAATTCATTGTTTAGGGTTTTTAATTTAACTCAAAGATTCTCCAAAAAATGAGAAAATGCATTCTTTAAAAAAAAAAAAATGCTTTACAAAAGGTTTCTAATGGTAAGATTTGCATGTGATATGAGAGATCTTATCCTTCTATCCATCTTGATATTCACATAGACCATGATCTATTTCCTTATGTTTATTGTGTTTATGCTTATAATTTTCAGATTTATCACGAAAAAGTGAAAACAGATTTAAATTCTTAAAAGTGCAAAATTTGTTGTTCAAATTTATATATGTTGTATTTGTGCATATTGTCCAGTCTGCAATTTTGGTTATACGACTTGTAAATGAATGAAACTGCAAAAAAGTTTTAACAATAGAAAAAAAAAAGTCACAAGTTCACCACATGCTATTTCCAGAACCGACTAGAGGATATTGGTTTACATAATTTTCTTGAACGTATCAAATTTCATCAAAATTTACCAAGAATAACAAGACAGTTAAAAATTCAAAAGTCTTCACATTTTTTCAACACTATTGGTTAATTTCCCAGAAAAAATAAAAAGCGTGAACAAAAAAATCAAGTTGCCTCGGCGTCTGTTTTATTATGTCAATTTCTTCTACCAATATTAAAGTATAGATCCCATAGAACCAAGAAGAAGAACTCATTTCACCGGAAAATTATCTAACCTTCAACCTGCCAAAGACAATAGAAGTTTTTTAATGCACACTCAGATGTAAGAGTGATCATGAAAGAATTAAAAGTAACGGCAATTGAAAAATCTCTCTTCTAAAGTTAGCAGCAACAGAAAACATTATGTTGTCTCCTATCAAATGTAATGATGAAATTCAAATTTATCAAACATGTTCCTTCACCAGAGTGTTATCTTGAGGATTACCTCAACATTTTGACGATAAATATGAGATCTCAAGCAAAAAGAGTGTATGCAAAGCTCATGTTCTATATTCATTCCATGAATCAAAGATCACTATGCACACAAAAACTATACCAAATTAAATTTAATTAATCGAATTGCTGCATTATCCAGATCATAATATCATACTTCATTAAATTAAACTGCTGTATAAAACCAGTATTATAGGAAGCACTGAAAATTCAAGATTGGTAGAAACAAGTTACAACAATTATCTTACCATAAATAATAATAATAAAAGAAAATCTTATTAATACAGAAATTGTAAGAGCAAGTATTTATCAACCAGGAAATGCAAACCTAACATGCGAGAAATTTCTCCATTGAAAATAAAAGAAATTATGAGAAAACTAGAGAAGGCAATTTAGGCGACAAATTAAAAAGAGCTAAGAAGAGAGAAATGAATAACCTCATCAGAAGCCGAAGGAGAGGAGGGAGTAGAAGAAGGTTTTGAAGAAGAGGATTCGATTTGGGAGATTCTATTTTCGAGAGCGCCAACGTGTTCCAAGCACGAGGAAAGCACAAAACGCTGAACCTTTAAGTCCTTGGAAAGGGATAGGGAAAATAAGGCGTATGCCGATGTGAATCCGAAGGAGAACCATAACAATCGACTTCTTGACATTCTTTCTTCGATGCGATGGAGAAAGTTGGATTGGTAATTTTGTTTAAATATAAAATTTAGTTTTATAAAAGAAAAAAAATAGTATGTATAAATTTGGGGGAAAATTTATTAAGAGATAGATCATAAATGTTGGAAGTCACAGGTTGATTAGATAAAACATCAATTCATAATATATAAGTGAGTGTAATTTTTATTTTATAAGTCAGTTTTGTATGATTGAATTATGCTTTAAATTCACTTCTAATATGGTATCACAACCATATTAGAACCTATTCTATCGAACTTTTTTGAACATTCTATTCTACTCGATATCAGACCACTAACGGATCATCCATTAATTTCTAATCCCATGATAAGTACAGTTGGTGTCCGATATTAATAAGAATATTTTAAATTAATATTGATGATATAATGTTTTAACCAAAAATTATATTTTTACTTGTGATTTTTTTTTATGTATGTAATGATTATTTTTTATTATTATTTATTATCGTGGTTGTATTTTTTAAATATGTGAATATTTCAACTAATATTAATTAGAATTTTTTTTTCTTATATGAACTAACGGAAGTTTTCACTTCTCATCGATCGAAAAGTCAGTGAAACCTCCCACTAGAAACTTTATAAAAGTAATCTTGATGATCGTGGTTTATAGAATTATTTTTTATTTAATGGATACTATGAAAATTTTAAGTTGACACCATAAAAAAAAATTCAACAAAATCTATCCAACAATGTTAAAAGAAATAAACTCAATTAATGTCAACTTACATAATTTTACTCATAATTAATTCGAAACAATTTTAGCCAATGTTAATCTTAAAAAAATGTTGATGATACTTGTAATGAATTTTGAAAATAAACATAAATTAAAATTGACTAAAACATATTACTAATATTCATATTTCTTTTGGTCAATAAAATCTATTTAATCTTATACTCATGTTTTGAAAATATATTTTATTGATTTCAACTACTTTTGACATAAAAAAATATTTACAATTTAAAAAATGTGTTTAGAATAGTAGTTTAATTTTATAAATTTTTATGAAAAAAAAGTTTTGTGATGAATTAAAATTTTCTATCTTACTAGTATTGTTTTACATTTTTTTCCAACTTCATATCATACATTTTTTTTTTCTTATGTAAAGACTTATTTTTTGTTTCAAAATGAAATTAATTCTCACAAAACCATTTTTTTTTGGTAAATTTACCCAAAATATTAATTTGATTATTGAAATAACTTCGTTTGAAAGATTTTATAGGAAGAGGTAAAATTAATCTTGAATAGTAATTTAAATAATTGATCGTAAATTAAAATATTATTTAGAATTGAGCATTCCATTAAATAAGAAATTATTTCTATCAAATTAAAACTCTACTTTAAAACATTACTTTGATATTAGATGGATATGTTTTAGAATATACTCTGAATAGAGGGCTCTGATTTATTTGGGTTCCGTGTGAAACTCAAGAAGGTTGCAATTGCAAGTAATTTAAAATGCACATGCCAAACTACCTCACCTTTCCTCTACTACTATATATAGTCTAGTACTCTTCATCTTCTCCTATCTATTTGGACATAACCATCGCCAACAACGGAGAACGAACGATGCCTCCTTTGATTTCGTGGCTGGTGCTCGCTATTCTCGCGCTGACAGCGCCGGCGACGCCTCCAGCACGCGCCGCGTCGGTTGCATCGTTCGACGGTCAGCGAGAGTTTGACTATTTCGCGTTGGCCTTGCAATGGCCTGGCACTTACTGCCAGCGCACGCGCAGTTGCTGTCCCACCAACGGTTGCTGCAGAGGGTAATCTAGTAATTTACGCCACGTTTTCCTTTCCATTTCTCATTCTGTTACGTTCCATTGGTTCAATTCTTAGATTTGATCATTTTGCATTTTTACTTTGACTTGAAAACGTGGAGTGATTAATCTTTTTTTATTGTGTCTTTTTGGTCGAATTTGGACTTTTTTTTTTTGTTGATGATTATAATTACTCTATGGAATGGATTTTTGATAGGACAAAACTTAGTTATAGTTCTACAGCTGCTTTTCGTGTTATTGTCTGATTAGAATTGGAATTTTACTTCGGTAATTTGTGTGGATTTTTAATGCAAATCTAGGCGAGTTAGCAAAATAAAACTCTAATTCTGATGGCAAAATAATGGCAAAGGTAGCTAAGAAACTTTATGTAAGCTTTGTATTTTGTTTTTTTGTTATGCAACTTATGTGAAGCACTTGATGAGAAGCTGACATGTTTACGTTTCTGATTGCAGCTCCAATTTTCCAAAAATATTCACAATACGTGAGTATTAGGTTTCAAATGCGGCATTGTCGTGGTGGTGGAATACTTTTTGCATGTTGTTGTTGTGAATTTAGACCTCATGGAATACTTACTGCTTGTTTTTCTTCAATTTGGCTACTTGCATTGACTGTGTTCTGAGTTAAATTCTCCTTCTGAGGTTATCGTTCTAAGTTTAGTCTGCGTGGAATACCTGTTACTTGTTTTTCTTGAATTCCACTACTTGCAGTGATTATATTCCGTGTTAATTTATTCTTTTGAGGTTGTTGTTGTAAATTTAGACCATGTGGAATTCTTTTTGTTTTTCTATGAAATAAGTATGCAAAAACATCACTATGCTGAAGATCATGTGGAATACTTATTACTAGTTTTACTTCAACTTTCCTACTTGCATTGACTATGTTCTGAGTCAATATCTTTTTCTCAGGTGTGAATCCCTGGCCCGGTCTAGAAAAATATTGTAAAATTCTACTAAAATTTTAACTCTTTGAGAAATTAGCTTAAGTATGACTTTTTGGTCTTTGTTTCTTCCTGTGAGTTCTTTTGTCTGTCATTTCTTCGTCATCAATCATTTTCTTTTAGATTTCTTTGTTTGTTAAAAATAAATCTGTTTTTGGTGATAAACAACATATTGATCGTTTTGCTTATGTCCGTTGAGTATTGAGATTCCAGCAACAAATAGCTTAACAGGTTATGTCTACGTGTATGATAGATGGACTCTGGCCTGACTACAATGATGGAACTTGGCCATCCTGTTGTTCTAGAGCCAGTTTCAATCCGAAAGAGGTATATTACCCAGCCTTATTTTGCAAGTCATTTTATCACAAATAAAGAGTTGTAGTGGAAAGTTTATGGCCGTTTCTTTTAGTTTTACTAGGTAATTGGTTCAATGATAAAGTATTAACTATTGATTGAACAAAGCCAAGATACTTTTCTTTTTTGCTTTCAAAACTGCAATATTTTAATGCTTTTTCAAGTGTTAATTGTTTGTATTTGGTTGGTTGCATTAGTGTTACTTTTATATACTATTACAACTTGGTGTCCTCTACTAATTTGTTTGCATAAACTCTCCATTTCCACCATTGTTTCATCTTGTGTGTAGATATCGACTTTGACTAATGCTTTAGAGCAATATTGGCCATCATTGAGCTGTGGCAAGCCATCAGTATGCCATGGTGGGAAAGGAACATTTTGGGCTCATGAGGTGGTTGTTGGAATTAATTAGTTTCCTATTCAACCTTAAATTATTATGGACTCTAATTTTTCTTTTTTCAATTGCGCTTCTTGGGTTATCAAACCTGGCTGGCATCGGCAGTGGGGTAATAATCTTTCATTGCTTTTGCTTGCTCACTTGGTTTAATGAGTTTGTACATTGTTTTTCTTGAGTACTAGTTGCGTTGTTTTCCTAAAACCTGCAACTTGTGGATAGCGTTAGCTGTACCAGTGTTAAATTGGTGCGGAACAAAATGTTCAAAGTTTCCAATACATCTTTGTTTTTACTCTTTTTGCTGTTTTCTGAGGCAAAATGATGTGGTTTTCTTGTACTAATATTCCTATTTTCTAATACTGTAACTTCATTTGCAGAGAAACATGGCACTTGCTCTTATCCTGTATTTCGAAACGAATATGATTATTTTGTGGGAGTTCTGAATCTCTATTTCAAATACAATGTTACTGTAAGTTTGCAAAATCTTTGTTTTACTTGGTACCAGAATTTTCTGTCTTTTCTTTAGGTTATGACTTCATATGAAATGTGATCAAAATACATTGATATACTTAAATAAATTTCTACGTTTTCCCATTCCATTGATCATTGTCATTTTTCCTCATAGATAAAGCTCGAAACATTCTTTACTGAATACTAATAGTTAGACAATTAAAGGTTATTATTCAATGCAACTGTTAATTTTTACTTCTGTCTTGCCCCTTCCAATCACCCATAAAAACTAATAAACTTATATATTCATTAATAAGTTAAGCATCCCATGATTCCTCCTGCAATAGTTATAACGTTTCAGTGCTGATTAATGGATTATTTAACCAATAATACCTTCCTCCGGTTACTAGAGTTTGTCTGTTGATTAATGAATTCATTAATTAGCGGTCTTTTTGGCCATGGTGCATTTGAGAATATGTAAGAGATAGTTAGGCTATGACTATAAAGGAGAAGCTAGCCACGAGAGAGAATAGTTTCAGAGGAGGAAGTATTGGGAGGAGACTTTAGGGTTTCTCAAGTACTCTGGGAGTGCTTTATTCTTTTCAATTCTGCCTCTAAGTTCTTACAAATTGGCTCAACTGAATATAGTCATTCTTTTTCTCTGTTCTGCACCTATTACATTTTCATTTTTCTTTTTCCTATCTGCTGAACCACTCCAATTAGTCTGTTGCTGTAGTATGGCCCAAATACATGCACAAAGCCTAAATTATACCAAAATTTTGTTGGCAACTTGGGCTGCCATCTTGTCAATTGGCATTGAAGACTTAAAATCTCAGTCACAGGTTCTCAATTGTTGAAAAACTGCTTAATTGGTTTGGTGTTTACTCTGTTTTAAGAACGACTACCAGTTGTGTTTGTAAAACTCTTTTGTTGTTAAGAACTGATGCTCGCCTGCATTGGGACACACTCTGAGTATTGTTTTTTTCACACTTCTCCAGAGTGTTCTAAATGATGCTGGATATGTTCCCTCTAATACAGAAAGGTATCCCCTTGGAGGCATTATCTCTGCCATTGAGAATGCTTTTCATGCATCTCCTTTAATAATTTGCTCAAAAGATTCTATCGAGGAACTTCGTCTATGCTTTTACAAGGACTTCCAGGTATGTAATCTGCTCTAGTCTGTAATATATGTTTAGCACACAAGAAACTAAAATATGTTCAAATATTTGTCTTATTTATGGTGGGAGATTGGCATATTTAGATATATCATTTGATGAGTTGAGAGATAAATAGTTTAGTCTTCGGTAACTAGACTTTTCAATTATTGATATCAGTATTGTACTCTGGTCAATTTTGACGTAATACTGCATAAAACATATGTAATAGTTGTGAGATCATTGAGATGTTTTAGACATGTATGACACAGACATTTAACTCAATGTATAGAATTGCAGGAATTTGGTTTATTTTTAGAAATTTAAGAAATACGCCACTGGTAAACAAACTTTCATGTACATTATGAGAGAATCCCCATTAATTCTATGATTTCATGGTATTCTATTCAAAAACAGTAATTTGGCCATTATTAATTCTATAGAATATATTGTCTGCCGTTTTGCAGCCCCGAGATTGTGCTGTTAGTTCTGATGATAAAATTGACATGGTTACTTCAAAAGGATCTTGTCCCAAATATGTTAGCTTGCCTGTGCCGCTTTCCGGAAGTAAGTTCATTGCCGTTTCATCTTTTATATCCTTATTTTTAGTTCTGTTTCAGTTGCTCTTAGCCATGAAACTAATTTTCTATAACTTACATATTCACATTAGAGATCAGTGGATTAAGGATGAAGGAGATGGTTTATAGTCTATTCTAGTTAGCATGTAATGAAGCATTTTTTTGGAAAATGGTTAATATTTTTTTGGACTTTGTGGAAAAATATGAAATTGATTGACCTGAGGCACGAGTTTGGTTAGACTAATTTAATGTGAATTGAACTATCGACTACTATTGGCACTTCATCAATGGTAGGTGGCCGCAGATTAATTTGTTCATTAGCTGTTTTTTCCCTTTTTGATTTAATTGTAGTAACATGTTGGTTGTTGTTGGTTGAATTAAGTATGATAAAAGGCTTCCCAATCCTTGCTAATCCAAGATTGCTAATGCTACACCCTTGAGGTAGTCCTGGGCTTAAAACAGATGGGGAGCCAAGGAATTGTTTTTTGGGCCAAGAAATCACTTGAAAACAGTTTTGTCCCTCTCCAACTGCCACAGGATACTTACCCTCTCACATACCTGGCTGAAGATAATTAATAGAATTGGAATTTTTTGTTGTTGGTATAATATAAACTATGGTAGTTAGTTTGCAAACTGCTCAATTACGTTAATACTATCTCAATCCCAGTAGTGGCTTTGAGTGAGAATCCCGGTGCCAATAAAGATGTCTCCGGTATGAAATTTCCAAGAGTATCACCGATATTTGGTACGTGTTTGTAATCATGTGAGACTTTTCATAACATCTGAAAGTATACCAATAAATGAATGTTTTAAATTGCGAGGCATACCTAAGCCGGGCAAACACAGGCCCAGAAGAGTAAGGGGACTAACAGTTGATGTAAAACAAAATATTCCTAAATATCCATGCATCCTATATAGATACCTAGCATTTTTAGAAGGTGTTCAACTTAATTGCTTATTTGTTGAAAAAATTTACCTCAAATTTCAAAAATATAGAGATTGGAAAGGGGTCTTTCCTTTAGAAGGAGCTGCTTTTGTCCAGGTTTCTGTTGAGGTACTAGGCAGTCTGTAATTGTTATCTGCTGCTATTTTATTGCTGTCCCTATTGTTAAGTATTATTACTTAGTGGATGAAATTTCTTTGATTTAAACATACCTTTTAATATGATTTTTTTTTATCTCGTGAATTCGGCCCAAAGTTGTGTGAAAACGTTGATCATTACGTTGGATTAGGAAATCCATTGCAGTTTATTAATGCCACAATTATCTATGCGTTTGTAGGGCGCGATGGACTTCAAAGTCAGGCCTCTGATGATGCAGCTCTATAAGGCTATGGTACTGTACTTCTATCTGTAAAGTTCTGTATCTTGCGAAAGAACAAAGGCACACGAATAAAATTATCTAGAGATGTTGTACCATTCATCAATTTGAAGACAAGTGAATAGAATGAAAGACCTGGACATTTGGATTGGGATCTAGACGTGCTAAAGTCTGACCGAGCTTGTTGCCATGTATTTGGAGTCTGGGCTTTATCATTTTCTTTATTATTGGAAGAGTGTACAACCGTATAATGGAATATGTTGTTGTATCATATGGAATTATGAATATATTTACTTTTCCTATAATTTACCCTACATCTCTGTTTCTTTGTATACATTTGCATCACGTATGAATTCATGTAGGAGTTTGTGTTGCCTTTAATTTGGTGAGTGAAATACCAGGCGGACTTCAGTCAACAAAAACTTGCCATTTTTATTCTTTGTTTTTTAATCTTTCATGTACTTCAATCTTCGTTTTCAATTTATGATCATAATTGAGAATGGCCCTGCACCATGTTAGTTACAAAATGACAATCATTACATCGTTTATTTTCCCCCCTTTTAGCTTCAGTAGGAATAGTAAGCCCGGCTTCAATAAGATTAGTTAGACTTATGCTTACCACATCTTTCAAACTGACACCACTTGCATAATAATAGAGACAAATGAAGGCTCTAAGACTTCTCTTCGTGATTACTTTTCTTTGTTCATTCTTCCTTGCAAGTACAGAACCAGACTCGTGTACCAGCAATCTAAGCCTCAATGTTTCCGTCCCCTTTGATACAACCAACCTTCGCTGCCTTTCTGTATGGGATGCTCAAAGTTTCATCCTCAGAGTAAGTGCACCATTTTTGAATTTCATCACATGTATATGACCTTATTCCAATAGCACCACATGTATATACTAACCTATGTGTAAACTTTGCAGTATGCTCAGACTTATGCAAACATTTGGAGTTTCATTCTCTCTACCCCAGACACAAATTCTTACATAGCCATGGGATTCTCTGTCAGTGGCGGCATGGTTGGTTCAAGTGCCATGGTGGGGTGGGTGGAATCAAGAGGAGCCAGTGGAGGGATCAAGCAGTATTATCTTGGTGGGGTCACTCCAAATCAGGTGGTTCCTGATAAGGGCAACCTACAGGTGATAGCCAATTCAGCCTTCATCACTCTACAGAACTCTCGTCTGTTCATGGTGTTTCAGTTACAAACCGCTGATCCTTTGTCCTCGCTGATATTTGCCACTGGATCCACCGGTTTATTCCCTGCACCACCAAGCTTTGCACTAACCAAACACTTAGACAAGATTTCCACAAGAATAGACTACTCAAAAGGTTAGTATAAATTGAACTCCTTCCCAAAACTCTCGTAAATGATTTTTATTCTTCTCTTTAAATAAATTTAATTTCTAAACTACAATATGTGGAAAAACTATCCGTATATGAGCTAAAAATAATGATTATTTTTCTTACAAGTCGGTAATAACTAAGCTATTGTGATTTTTTTTAGCCTTGATCTGAAAAAGTATTGCTTGAACAGTAAATCTTAATTTTTTTTCTATTCTTTATTAGTCTTTGTTCATCCTGTCACCTCAACTACTATTAGTCTCAATCCCTCAATTTAAAAAATGCAATAACGTAACTGTTTTCAAATTTAGTAAAATTCCTTAATTTTAAAAATGCAACAATGTGATGTTTTTTTTTTTTAAGTTTTAGTGGTTCTATAAATTGTCACTATATAATGAATATAAATTATATTACTTGTAAATTAAAATTGTTCATGTTAACTTGTGCAGATTAATGGTTATATTGTTAATTGTGTAAAAATATTAACTTGGTGCAATTAAAATAAAAAGACTTGATTATTTTCTTTTTATTAATAAGACTAAATTAAACAAAATAAACAAATTATAGAATAAAAAATAATTAAGTCCTTTAATTTTTTTACAAACTTCTGATAACAAAAACAAAGTTAACCAGTAGTGAATAATATATGTTTTTCTTTTCTTTACTTCGAACTCTATTGGTGCAAGGTGATCATAAATATGATTAGTGGGTAATATTGAAGTGAGCGTCATTATATGTCATTATGCCTGTGGTTGAAATTTGACGGCATACTATTCAGAATTCATTGATTCAGCTAGAGAATTCTTTGGTTGGGCCTTATAGAGTGGGTGATATGTTCAATCAAAAACTATACTAGTAAAAGCCAAATGAAGTAGAGAAGAGTAAATAGTGGAACTTAAGTTGTTGGTTGTGAGCAACGCAGTTCCATTTCTTAGAATATTGAGTCTTCTTTTCGAGACAGAGGGAGAGAGAGAGAGAGAAAAAACAGCCGACAACTGGTCTGGGTAGCAACCACAGTCTATAGTCTTAGATTCACACGTGTTTTTATGTTCTCTCCGACTTGGAAGTTATGGAATAACAACCTGATCGACTTCATTTGAAGCAATCTAATTCTTCAACTTTAAGTCTTAGCTTAGGATCTATCTTAACCGTATTTCCATTTCCCCTGTCAACGCATATATTTACATTAAGTACTTCATAATTTTATTCTAGAATTTATTTATAAAACCGTAGTTTCTCTCTCCAAATATATAATATCTTTTAGCCTATTTCTATTGTACTAGTTTTAGTGAAAAAATCAAAGGCAAAATTAATAAGAGAAAATTTTTGTTTAAAATTTTTTAGCGAAAAAATAAATAACTAATGTTTTATTACCTGAAATTTTAATATATTATCTTAAACTGCAAAAGTAAAATAAAAATCGAATAATTTGTAAAAAAAAAAATACATATTTCACACGATCTCGGTGTAAATTTTTGCCAGGACTTTAAATATCCTGTTCTGTTTTCCAAATAAAACTTCAATAAGATGCATTATTTCTGTTTTCCCTCTTCCAATTAATTTAGAAGTTTCAGACGATGGTAATGATAAAACATCCTTTAGGCAATTATCAACATGTATTTTATTTTAAAAAGTCGTATCATCATCCTTTGGTTATGCACTTATTATTATTATTATTATAAATTCATGTTGTTGATTTAATCTTTGGTCACTTTTAGTGCAGGTTGAATGAAATAAGATTTATTTATTTATTGAATTTAATTTTTATGCTTTGCTAGTATATTTTTAATATCAATAAATTAAAAATCATCTCGATATTAAGTATATTAAGTAGTTTTTATAAAGCGAGGAAACTTATAATACCTAATAATGAAATAATAACAATATAAAACTCTTTTTTTTTTTTACTTTTATTAGTATATAGACGATTTGATCTTATTTATTTTTGCTTATCTATATACTTAGCAAACGAAGCAAGTGTAAAAAATATTTTTCTTGAACTACAACACTTATTTGTAATAAGTAACGCTAAACTTTTGGGTAGACGGAACGTATACTGACCCAAGAGAAAGAAAGACAAACAAACCGGACAATAATTATTGAGAGTTGCCTGCTTTGAGGGACCTTGAAATAGAAGTGATAAATATATACAGAAATAAAATATACGACACAAAGAGTTAATGATGGAAAGATCAAATAGAAAAGGAAAAAAAAACTAGTTCTAATTCTATTTAATGATATTGAAATTCTCAATTTAAGTTTTCATCCTAGACGAGACTTATAAGAAAATAAAGCAAATTCCACTTCCACCCACCCCATTTCATTCATTCTAAATTTGAAGTTTGGTAGTGTTAATAAAATTATCAACAACACGATAGAATAAAAAAGTGCTTCCGGTTTCTATTCTTCCAATAAAAATATTTTATATTAATGAATTTCATCTTTAAACTTTTAAAAACATATAGATTTAACCCTTTTTATTAATGAATTTAATCACATTAAACCAGAAATATAGAAGACTATAACGACTTTTTTTCAAACGTGACAAATTATTCTTTGGAGAATGGAGGTTATAGAACACCGTATTTAGTTAGCACACTATGGACCACTGACCGCATACTTATAGGGATACTTTAATTTTTTTTTTAAATGTTATTTTAAATGTTATTTTATTCACTTTCCAAGAATTAAAAAACAAAGTAAATATAAGTTCAGAAAATCTCGGGAGAGATTGCTTTTTCATAATTTACATTTGACAACGACAACACTTTATTGTCTGATAACCTAAAAGTTTGATCTATATCATATTCACGTAAATTTTCCCCATTATCAAAATCAATCTTTTATTATGAATGAAGGAAACTTAATGGTTTAAGTTACCTAGCCTTCCTTTCACCAAATCTACTAAATCAAATAAGGCCATAATTATTGATACACTGCTACCTATACCATTGTTTAATTATATCAATTTTCCCTTTCCTTTACTTAATCATATAGCAGTACGTCTTTCTTGCTTTAACAATCTCATGAATACGTTTGCAATCACACAACACAAACATAAACACTAGAGAGAAATGAAGATATCTATAACATTTCTTATGTTCACTATTTGTTTGCATGTTTCAGCCAACATTGGAAGTTCACAAGGGGATGGAAATTCTTCACAAGTAGATGGAAGTACTTCACAAGCAGCAGACTCCTGTGTCTCCAAGCTAAACCTCAGTGTTCCTCTCCTCTTCGACACAACCAATCTCAATTGTCTTCCTGTTTGGAATGCTCAGGGCTACATCCTCAGAGTAAGTAGTGCATTAAATTAATAGGTTAGTTCAAAATAAACCTTTAAAGTTAAGTTATTGTCATTATAACTATGATTGTGTATCCCATTTCAAGATCAAATGTGTGTTTGGACAACAATGACCTATCATGAATTAATATGAAACCTACTAACAGGATACGCATCCGTTAACTGTGCAGTATTCTCAGACTTCTCCAAACATATGGAGCTTCATTCTCTCTGCACCGAACACAAATTCTTATATAGCAATGGGGTTCTCTCCCAATGGAGGGATGGTGGGTTCAAGTGCCATTGTGGGGTGGATCTCATCCAATGGGGCAGGTGGAGGCATGAAACAATATTATCTAACAGGACTCGCACCAAACCAAGTGGTGCCAGATAGAGGCAACTTAAAAGTTCTCACCAACTCAACCTTCATTACATCACAGTCCTCACGTTTGTACATGGCCTTCCAGTTACAAACAAACCAACCTCTGTCGCGCTTGATTTATGCCTTTGGACCTAACGGTGTGTTCCCTTCACCACCAAGTTTTGCATTAACACACCACCAAGACAAAGTCTCCATTACGTTGAATTACGCAACAGGTTAGTCAAAAGAATCAGTCATGCAAGTGTTTTTCACATTCTTGTCAATAAATTAACTCTGAGAAGAAATTAGCATGCATCCCTTTTTCACAAATTTAACAATTTAAAACCAGACAACTAGTATTTTATCTTGATTAATCAACTTAAACCACAAATTTCTAAATTGTAACTTCCAATCTTCATCCAACAGTTATAAATGTAATGCGTTGATACTTGTATAATGAAAAATGATAAAAGGTAACAGTGTTTAACAATAATCAAAAGGTGTGCATTTTTGTGCATTCAGTAAAAAATCATCCAATATTTATATAAAATCAGTACCCTAAATACAGCTCCTTCTATTCTAGAATTCTAATAGTAGAAAGGACAAAATAACATAACAAAATAGTAAGGACAAAATAAGAAAACGTACAAAATGCAGGTGCAAGATTACAAGTTTGTTATAAAAGGAATATTCTATAAGTTTGTTAACTTGCAAAAATGACAGTGCTGAATCTAGTCTCATTTATTTGTGATTTGAGCAATTTTATTCCTGGCTACACAATTTCGTTTACAGTATTTTATACAAAGAAAATAGAAAGTTTTGAAAAAGATGATACTTCGAAAACAATTAGACCAATTATGTGCATATGACAAGGTTTGAAAAAGATGATATTTCGAAAACATGTAGACCAATTAGGATTATTCTAGCGATGACCTTCTGGTTGAGTTGATTTTGACACATGATTGGACCAATACCTGGCCCATTCTTGCTCTCAAAAACTATTCGCAGTGGTTTGTGGTTGTTGAGATGACATTCTTTTTTCTCATATTCATGCAAGAATAATCTAGTTGAAATGTAAATCTGACTTGACCTTCTACCAAACCAAACCCACATGTTTTTTTTTTCTTTTATTCTTTATATATATATATATATATATATATATATATATATTTCTATGAACTAAATTTGGGTCATTAACTCCTTTCCCATAACACTTGTTAGTTACAGTACATGTTCTGTACTGAACATACTAGTTTAAGTCAACTATTAGCCCTAAATTTTACAAAAAATTAGTTTTATTATAAAAAATTTTCTACTGTTTATTTTATCAGCAATAATATATATATATATATATATATATATATATCGACATTTTGTTCTTCTTTGTGGATTTTAATGTAAAATGGGAAATGGTACTATTGTTCATGCTTGCCGTCGGTAAGTTCGTAAATAGATATAGTAGTCATATTTGAATATTAGGGATGACACTGAAAAGTTTTGTTTTATTTTTGTTGAGAACAAACATTAAAAAGGTTTGATTATTGGAAACAGGTTCGAGTGCATTAGGAAACTCATATATGAACCTGAAAAGAAGCCATGGAGTGCTGAATATCTTGGGATGGGGCATCCTAATCATAATGGGAGCAATAGTTGCTCGTTACTTCAGGGAATGGGATCCATTTTGGTTTTATTTTCACGCTTCAGTTCAATTCTTGGGTTTTGTTCTGGGAGTAATTGGTGTAATCAGTGGTTTTGTGTTGAATAATCAACTCCATGTTGACGTTACTCTTCACAAGGCTCTTGGAATCATCATTTTCGTTCTAGCCTGTTTCCAGGTATATATACCAGTTTATTTATTTTTACATTTTTCGTAATTCTGCACTTTATCTAAAGCTTTTTCAAACTATGTATCCTAAGAGCTAGAATACTCAAAAACTTTTTTGTAGGTAATGGCTTTGCTTGGTCGACCAAAGAAGGAATCGAAAGTGAGAAAGTATTGGAATTTATACCATCATAACATGGGGAGAATTTTGATTATACTAGCTGTGGCTAACATTTTCTATGGAATCCAATTAGGGAAGGAGGGAAATGGATGGAATATAGGTTATGGGATTGTGCTGGCCATATTACTTACAATGGCACTTACTTTTGAGACACAACTCTGCAGTAAAGACTGAATTCTTTTCTTCAAACATTTTTATTTCTTTCACCACTGCCTTTTTATTTGCAAGTTTAGTTCCATTTGTAACTTATTTTTGTACCAAGAGGATTGCTCATCGATTAATTTTATGTTTAACATATATTTTAATCATGCATGCCTCTTCCTCTTAAAGCCAAAACTGGCTTCAACAAATTGCTGTCAGTAGTCCATTACATTAAATAAAAATGAGATTATACAAAACACTGTTGTTAATAAAGTAAACATTCATTAGTTAAAAAATATATTTCCACTCCCAACGTTTAACAACTGGTGTTGTACTAAATACTGTGAGAAGGTTGCAATTTTTTTATGAACAAAAGACACAATTCTACATTATGAAGGTATATCATTACCATGATAAGTGGCATGCTACAAGACAGTAGTTCCGACAACAAAGTCTCCTCAAACTAACTTATTATGACACCATTTTGGTTGATTTTGTCGCTGAAAATTAACACCGTACGCAGTTTGGCTTTTTGGTCTTATCTAACATTTGAATGAAACAATAGCAGTGCCTGCATGTCTTCTTCCAGCCGGCAATGCCAATTGTCAAAAATAACCATTTATAATTTCAAGGATGATCATAGTTTTTCACTATAAAATTGAACATAATTAGTGACACATCATTAGTAGCTACTTCTGCTGTCTTAGGTTCTTAATTATCTTCCTCCACACAAAGATGAAGTTAACAAGTTTCTGCCAGATAATCTTGTTCGTTATGCTCTATAATTCATCAACCTTTGTGACTTCTCAAGATTCATGCTCCTCTAAATTGCTGCAACTTCAGCTTCCTATCCCTTTCGATACAAGTTCACTCCTCTGCAGTTCTGTTTGGCCTGCTCACAGTTTCATCCTTAGAGTACGTGTCTTACATTTTTTGTCCATAAATTTTCTAACAGACACTGAATAAACTTTTCAGAAGTGTTGATTTTCTATGAACAACTCCATCATATCATATGAATAACAAAACTTGCTCGATTAGAGATAAGACAATTTTATAATATATAAGTGGATGCAAACCTCACTTTACAAGCTGATTTTATAGAATTGAGATAAACTTAAAGTTCACTTCTAGCAAAACTTTAAACATATTCATTAGACTATTTGAGATATACATAAACTGAATTTGAGTGTATATCTTTTTTTTTTTTTGTTTGATTCTGTGATCAGTATGCTAAGGCTTCATCAGATGTGTGGAGTTTCATATTTTCATTCCCATTAGACCCAAAAGCTTATGCAGCAATAGGGTTCTCGAAAGATGGAAGCATGGTGGGTTCTAGTGCAATTGTGGGGTGGATGCCATCACCAGGTGCTGGGGGCATGAAATATTACTATCTGGGTGGAAAATCAGAAGATGAAGTGATTAAAGACAGAAGTGATCTTTATATTATGAATGCATCATTTGTTCCAGCAACTGATTCACTTGGTTACTTAATCTTCCAATTGAAGACCACACAACCTTCTACCGATCTCATATTTGCCATTGGACCCAATGGCCAGTTTCCTGATTATCCACGCTATGACTTGCCCAAACATATTGATCAGACATCAATAACCATTGATTATTCAAAAGGTTAGTGAAGAACCCTTTTGTTGTTCATCATCAACATCAATTATGAAACTTTTTCAAATCATAAGAAAAATCTAACACTAGACTAGATTCAGCATGGTCTTTGTTCATGTATAAATCCAAGCAATCATCTATAACGTTGAAAAATGTTTTTGAAGCACAATGCCCGCATAATAAGTAGCACGGATAGGATTTGATGAATTGAAAAGTGATAAGAATTGTGGGTTGAAAGTCTCACGTCGATAAGAAATAAGGTGAATTTAAAATATATAAGTGTGTGTAAATATCATCTTATAAGCTCGTTTTATAGGTCTTAAGTTCAGTTCTTAAGATGATATTAGAATTATCAAAAGTCTACCATACAGAAATTTGTTATTTGTTAAACCTATCGTATCATTTGTTATAAGGCCGCTATCAGACCACTATTAATATAGTCTCACACTCGAAATGTATACGAGAATGTGTTGGAGATCTCTAATGACTAAGGAAAAGACAAACTTATGATATATAAGTGAGTGGAAATCTGACCTTAAAATCTACCACTTAAGATTGTGAATTATACATCGGAGTGGTTAAATCTGAATGTTGCAAGTTGTCTTGCAGGAGGTTCAACTAGAAGCAATTCTAACCTAAATCTTCGAAGAAGCCATGGAGTTCTGAACATAATGGGATGGAGCATTCTAATGATAATAGGAGCCATAATTGCTCGATACTTCAAAGAAAGGGATCCCATGTGGTTTTATCTGCATGCTTCAATTCAAGCATTTGGGTTCCTTGCTGGCATATTTGGAGTTTTATGTGGATTGCTCTTAGCTAGGAATCTCAAAGTCACACATCACAAAAATGTAGGAATCCTCATCATCATCCTTGGCTTCCTACAGGTTAATTAACTAACCAATTTCTCTCTCATTTAGCTTTATATCAAACTCGTTTTCTGATACAAAACCAAAGTTATTTTCACTCATGTTGTTTATTTATGATTTGATTTGATAGGTGTTGGCCATTATATTAAGACCAGGAAGAGAATCAAAGATAAGAAAGTACTGGAATTGGTATCATCATAATGTGGGGAGGATTTTGATTATCTTTGCAATTCTTAACACATTTTATGGACTCCATTTGGGAGGAGAAGGATCTAAGTGGTTTCTTGCTTATGGAGTGAGTATTGGTATCTTGGTGATTGTGGTTGTGTTCTTGGAGATAAGAATGAGAATGATTGCAAGAAGAGAAACTAAGCCATCTCCTCAATCCCTGGATATGCCTTATTAGGTTAAACATGTTTATTTTCAATCCAAAATCATTCATAATTTGTAATGTATCATAACTGTTTACCACTTCCACCAAACACAAGTTTCAATGAAAATGAAAACAAAAGGAATATAATTAATTTAGAGTATTTTTTTATTATCTTTATTAAAAAAAAAATTGTTAGCCATGGAAACTTCATCTCCAAATTTTATGTCTTTTCCATTATCATCAAATTAGATAACAATGTACAAATTTAAAAAATATTATTTTAAATCAACGTTAGAGAAAACCAATTTGAAAGGTCGTCGTTTTAATAGATTTCAAGACAATCAATTTAATATGTGTGTTTTTAAATAGGACTTTGAAAATTCGTTTTGAAAAGCATGTTTTTAACTCTGTTGAAAACTGATGTTGAAAAGTTTTTTTTTTATTATTAACAAAACTCTTAAATCAATTGTAAGGCCAATTTTTGTTTTTTATTTATATTTTGATCAAAATATTATTAACTATTTTGGGTCATAGTATGTCATTTTTCGGAAGATGGAAGATTTTGAGAAGACTAAAATGTACTTTTTATCTTTGGTAAATTGTTGGAGTTATATATATATATATATATATATTTTTATTCTTGATAAAAAAAAATATGATTGCTTCCCTAATACATTTTTCATTATTTTTCTGTCTTTTTTTATAGCTCTTTAAATAATGAAATAAAGTTATGTAAACAGAGCTTTATAGTGTAAAAACAAAATATATGTCTTTTTATTGAGAACGAAAGGTTAAAAAACATCATCAGAAACTAAAGAAACATTTAAGATTTTATCACAGACTAAAAATTAAAACTCCCCTACTACTGTTATTCTGTGTCTCTATATTCATTAATTCAGAGTAGTTTTAAAATGTATTATAATTAAAAACAAATGTGATGTTGTAAACTAAACTAACCATTTTTTTTATAAATGTAAAATTAGTTATAAATATCTTATATGTAAAAGTAGAAACAGTAATTATATGGTTGCATTGAACATGATTCTTGAGAATAATTGCATGCATGTTTTTTCTTCACGAAAAGTAATAAAATAAGTTGTCATTTTGTCGACACTTTTCTAATTGTCATTGAATCTTGGTAAGTTTTTTTTTAAAAAAAAATCATTGGGTAAAAAAAATTTTGTCGACACATTTTTTTTAATTAAAAAAAAATCAAATTCTAATTGATGAGTAAGAAATTACTTTTCTGTGTGAACAACTTGCTATTACTGAATGTTTCACTTTTCTAATTTTGATACTTTTATGTTAAGAAGTAGTTTGCTAACCAAAACTTTCAATAATTAAGTTTAGAAAAAGTTCTCTCTAAATATTTATAGGAGAAAAATAAGATAAAAATACAATTAATTAACTTCTTCATAAATTAAAACTAGCTTATTCTTCTACATAAGTTAAAATTAGCTTATTAACTCTTTCACAAGTTAAAATTAGATTATATTACGAGGTAAAATAAAATTTTAGAAGAACTGTATTATAATTTTTTTACAAATTAACTGTATTTTAACTTATAAAAAAAGTTAATTTCAAACTTTCTTATAGACGTGTTTGTAAATAACATATCTATGAGTTTAACTCTAATGATGAGTCTATTGATCACTGATCAATGTGTTTTATCTTTAAACAAGTTATTGAAATGAATGGTAGTGTTGATTATTAGGGAGAGGTTATAAAAATGTGACTTGAGTTCAACCTACATAAAAATTGACATTACTTCTGACAAAAGATATTGAGATATTATATTTATAAGTAATTTTTTTTATATAGTATTTAATTTTGTCATTTCTATTCTATAAGATTTAGACTTATATTTAAATTATTTTCAACAATTAGTACTTAAAATAAAGTTCTTTATTATTTTTCCAAATTCAAAGATCTTTTTTTTCACAAAAACGTGTCTATAAGTATTATCACATTTTTTACTCAAGTAGAAACTTCACTTATTTTCTATGATATTACATTAAATGAGACTTATGTTCTCTCATGTTTTTACTAAAATAGCATTCACACCTATATATATATATATATATATATATATATATATTATCAGCTATATGTTTAAATACACATTGACCTCCTCTTATATGTAAGGATAATTCCAAAGAAAAACAATTTGCAGAAAAGAGGGATGCAAGTAGAATGCACAATGTGTGTTGTGTGGACAAGAAGAAGAAAGTATAAATCATTATACTTTGAAGATACGATTTTCTTTTTCAGATTGAAGCATGAAGCTAAAATTTTATTAGGCAATCATCATACATTGACCTCCCTCTTATTTTCAGAAAATGATGCTTAGTCCCCTTATATTTTTATATATTAAAAATTCTTTAAATTTTGATGTTTTAAATTTTTTAATTTTCATAAGCTTTATTTAAGTTTTTGTTAAACGATATCTTAAAAATAAAATAAAATAAAGCTTGTATAACTTTATTGAAAATGTAAGAGGAGAAAATGATGTTTATTCTAAAACTAGAGAGAATTGAATCTCATAATAAATACAATTTTTCATTTAATTAAATAGTACTTTTTGTTAAAAACAGTGTTTAACCTTAAACCAACTTTCTAAGATATTGGAAATTATCTTAGTTCTATTTTTATGTCACTTTAAATAACATCATTGCATAAACAAAAACATAGACTAATAAACGCAATTTTTCATTAATTTTAAAAATCTTTCTAGATTTGGAACACTAATCCCATATAATTATTGTGGATGGCTCTAATTCCTTATAACAACTACACATAAAACATTAATGTTTGAGAAATGAAACAAATGGGGATTTAAATATGCTATAATCATTACTTTCATTCCCTATTAAAGCACAATATAAATGAAAATACATAAAAAAAATGTGTTGATCATTGAGAAAAATTAACAAATAATAACTGAGAGGATAACAATACAACTATATTTCTTTAGAAATAAGTGATCATGCAATGATACTGCAAAAACAAATCTATTTGACTAAATATTACATCCTATACAAATGGTTTATTCTAACTTCTATACAAATGAATCTTGCAGAGCTTAATTAGCAAAAGTTTCTTAATTATATCACCATAATGATACCTTAATCATGTGCATGAAGAGTGAGTCCTCGGTTTTCAAAGAAGACAGTGCCAAAGTGTAGTGTTTCAATTACATTCTTTTCCAAGTTCAGAGATGGTTCTGTTGTAACAATGCTTCCTTTTGGAATACATTATCAACACTCTTTCTTTACATTTTAGCCTCCAAAAATGGTTTGGATTTGCAAGGTTAGTTCCTAGAAAGAGAGAAAAAACCTCTTGAATTAGGGGACCTCATCATGAGTGAAGGAATGGCACCACTGTGTTGAACCAAATATACAATGAATGAAATCCATGCTGCAGCACCAAGGCACACCAGAAAACCAAACAATACTCCATCTACTTCATCCAGGAAGAAATCTAATAACATATATCCATAAACTAGTATTACCAGCACAGCCACACTCCAAGCCACTTTCTGCATCAGTAAATCAACAAAGTTAAGAGCTAAGTATGGAACTTAACTCAGAAACCAATACAAAATCATTATGAGATGTTTTTATGTTATAAAATTTGAGAATCTAAATGTGTGCTCAAGTCTCATATTAGGTAAAAATGAGAAAGTTGAGCAATATACAAAATAGAAGACTGAGAAATATATTGTCTTGAGGTTTTGGATTGAAAATGATATTAATGTCTTTTCTGATTTAGGCTAAGATCTCGTTAGTGTTATATCATACTGAAATCATTCTGTCATGTTCAGAGAATTTCTATGGCAGGGAAAAAGAAGTATCCTCAAATCATGTGAAATAGCCAACTGAGGCTTCATTAATCTGCCATTTCCTTTTTTGCCACTGAAAACTGATTACAGGCACAACAAAATTGTTTGGCAAAACTTGCCAGCATCGCCATGCATGACTCAAGTTTGGCATTAAGTCCTTTATATCAGTAGAGAACTTAGTAGCTTTTGAAGAATGAATTTAGAGCTAAAAGGGTATGAAGACTCTTACATTTTTCTTTGCATGGTTATCAAATTCTTGGTATTTGAAACTTACAGCATCATAACAACAATTACCAAGTAAAAAAAATTGGATAAACAGATAACTAAAGTGTTATGCAGAGGTTACCTCTACTATAGGCCCTATTCTGAAGGTTCCCATGACCTCCTCTTTGGACACCAAAGTAAGAAGGGGGATAAGAGCAAAGGGAATCTGAATTGCTTGCACCACATTAAGCCATTCATTCAAGGTATCCAATGAACTTTCTGATGTATTAAAAACAATAGCACAAATCATAGTTGGAACAATTGCACAACTTCTAGTGATCAATGCCCTCAACCATTTCTTTATATTGAGCTTAAGAAAACCCTCTGTTATAAACTGGCCAGCATAAGTGCCAGTTATGGTACTACTTTGCCCTGCTGCTAATAAACCAATGCCCCATATATACAAAATTGGAAACAACCCTCCCCCATACCTTTCCTCAAGATATTGCCCTGCATTTACCAACCCTATGCCATTGGCCTGTTCTGTGCCATAGAAAACTCTGGCAAAAACTGTTATCACAGATAGATTTATCAACAGTGTCACTAAAAGTGCAACTGAAGACTCAATGGAGTAGTAGTTGAGAGCCTCTTGAACCTGCCCTTTGTTTCGGATATCAATGTCCCTTGATTGTACCAATGCAGAATGGAGGAACACGTTATGTGGGGTTATCACACACCCCACAATTTCCACCGCCTGGCGAAGAGTTTTTGAACTAAGTCTTGGGATTAAGAGACCTGCATGAAGCACCAATATGGAGAGACATATGAAGATTAGTGGTAACATGTTTTTGGACATTGGAAATAAGAATGAATTATAATCACTCAAAAGACACTGTTCATAATACTAGTGTGTTTTTACATCATATAATCAAATGAATGTGCTCAAACTATGTTGTTTGATAAATTTCTACCCATCATTAGTTCTTCTTCACTGGGTTTTGTATCAAAGAACATCCACGCAAAAGAAAGGCCCATAGTTCCAATGAAAACTGCGAAAACCCCTTCCAACTTCCTCACTCCATAGTTCTCCAGAAATAGAAAGAAGAAACTGTTCCACCAGACACAAAAAATGCAGAATTAAAAACAGTGAAACTGATGTTATGGTATGATCTGAGAACTTTAACAATCAAGAATACAAAAAAAACTTAACACAAGTCATATACATATATAATACCCAGACAACACATATATAATACAAAAGTATGTTTAGAATCTGCTATTAATTACTCCTTGTTCCTTTTTCCACATTAATTACATGATATTACTGAATCTGATAAGCTTACCAATCCGTGGCTGTGATAACCACACCAGCCCAAATGGGGATAAGGCCATGGCTAAGAATCTTGAAAGCAATGGCACTGCCAATAACCTCTTGAATATCAGCAGCAATGAGAGCCATCTCAGCCAAGATCCACAGCACCAACCTAGCCCAATTGGAGTACTCCTCCCTGCAAAGCTCCGCCAGGTGCCGCCCGGTCGCCACCCCGAGCCTCGCCGACAGAAGCTGTATCACCAACCCCATGATGGTGGACCACATCAGCAACCAAAGCAAGGAGTACCCTGCAATTGCACCAGCTTGAAGGTCCCCTTCAAGGTTCCCCGGGTCCAAAAACGCCACGCTCATCAACAACCCTGGCCCCGTGAACAGCCACAGCTTCCTCCACGAAAACGGCGGCACCGCCGTGGACCCTGCGCTGCCGGAAGCCTCCAAGTCAAATATCTGCACCTTGTCCTTCGCTGCATACACCGCGTCTTTCTCTTCTTCTTGTTTTTCTTTGTCTGCATGTTCCCAGTTTGAGAGTAATACGTCTGGTGAGGATAACGGTATTGTCTCGCATTCTGATTGTAACAAATGGTTTTCTTCTTCCTCCTCTTCCTCTTCTCGGTTCTTGTGTTTTCCTTGTTGCTGTTGTTGTGACTGAGAGCTCATGTTGCATGCAGTTATGGGTTAACGATATTGTCATGGTTTTTGGGGTTCATATATTTTCCTGTTTATCTTGTTTTGGTTACGTGAAGAAGATGGAGAAAATTTAGTGCAAGAATATCTATGGCTGCGCAATCAATAATTGAGACCGCATGCTATTTTTGTGGAGTTCTCTTCCTGATGCTACGCTATATTTTTGGAGATACTAATCAGATCATTTTCTTAGCTATTTTGAGAGCCTCGCGTGTTGCAAAAGTTGGTGAATGATACTGATACAACTTTCTTGCTAATTTGTATTTGATCATTTTACGTTTTAGTTTTCCGATTGAGAAGGTTTGTCCCACATCGAAAAGAGTAAACTCTGATCTTCGTCTTTGTATTGAGTTGCATATGAGAACATGATCTGATACTTCAGAAAAACTATGTAACCAGAGAACATAGTCCATTTGGAAATGAAATCCAACCTCAACTAGGAAGTTGCAACAATGTTGGTTTGGTTAGTTTTGTTTTTAACTTAACACATATTAGTTGGCATTGGGTGTTACACATGTAATTATGAGGTTTAAAGATTTTGTAGGATGGCATTAGAATATAAAAGATAATATTTATGATATTATTTTATTTATATGTAAATTGTCTAAAATTAGATAGCCTTAAAAAGTATATTCTGCCATGAAATTTTGTATTTTTGTAATTTCTGTAGAATTTTCAATTCCACAAATTTTACTATCTCAGTTTTAAAATTATACGTACCTCAAATTCATCTGTATTTTTCTCATTTAGTTATTTTACCACTATTCAGGTATTTTTAAACGTAAGAAAATCAATATGATAAATTAAACAAAAGTAATTTAATAGAGTATTTTTACTTAATTTATTGGCATATCGTTACCCTCTGACTTTTAAGCCTTATTTATATTCCATCTTGTTGTAAAAATTGTCTCACATGAGTCACTGGTCACACTTTGATAGTCAATTAAAAAAACAAAATATATATAACTTTTAGAGTATATCACCCCATTAGTTATTTAATAATTAATTATTAAAAAAATAAAAACGTACAATTTTGAGACTTAAATTAAAACTTTAGTCATAAAGATGAAAAAAATAGTAATTAAATGATAAAAGATAATTGAACAAAATAAAGCTAGCTAGAGAGAGACACACTAAACAGAACAGAAACTACTTACTGGCTACTCGTGTTTTTCCTATGTGCTTGTTTGGTTCGTCAAACAAAAATCAAATTTACTTTCAAAAGATTGATTCTAAGGTCTCTTTTTTGTCAAACACAGAGAACACATACACGAGTTGAGAGCGTGAAGAAAATTAATGTCAGTTTCCTCTGTTATGAAATTTCAGTAATAGGAAATACCAATAACTGCATAAATACCATCATATATTATAATCCTTGAGCATACACCGAAAAAGTTAAGAAAATTTAGGACTTAAAACTGAGTTCTGTACAAAAACAAAAAGCAAGCCAAAACTTCAACTCACAATAAATACAATATACTAAGCAGTGATCAAATTTTTCATACAGCTGCTCATGCCCTTATTTGACCCAATTACAGGTTCACTTTCCAGAGTGTAGGCTACAAAATCTCAATCCAACATACAAAATTACAAAACTTTAGAACAACAGAACATAGTATTTCATTCGGAGTATTCATTAACTAATTGATTAACCTTAGAAATTCAAATGATATAATCTGACCACTCAGAGATAAAGGAAGTATGGTCCATGGACTCCCCAGGCACATCCTCATGCTTAGAGGGTGTCTCCTTCCCACCGACCAACCTCGCCGGGTTCCCAACTGCGGTGGTCCTCGCCGGCACGTCGATCAAAACCACCGAGCCAGCACCAACCTTTGCACCTTCCCCGATCTTAATATTTCCCAGAATTGTAGCACCAGCACCAATAAGCACCCCATCCCCAATCTTGGGATGCCTGTCACCACCAACCTTGCCAGTCCCGCCCAGCGTAACATGGTGCAGAATCGACACATTGTTCCCAATCACCGCCGTCTCCCCCACCACCACCCCGGTGGCATGATCAAACAGAATCCCCTTCCCAATCCTCGCCGCCGGGTGAATATCCACCGCAAACACATCAGCAATCCGAGAATGCAGTGCCAATGCCAACGGCCGCCGCGATTGCCGCCACAACAGGTGTGCCACACGGTGCGCCTGCAAATCCCAGCCACACAAATAATCAACCCTAAGATTCAATAATTAACAAGAGTAAATAGTCTTTGTATTGATGTCAATTGCACCCCAGAAATTGTCATTGTCATGTCTGACAATCAGAAATTATAATCTAATCAGAAATGATAATGAATAGTCAACCCAGAAATCGTCATGTCAGATAAATTTGTGAACTTTATAATCGTCGTGACAGTACAATCAAAATTAAAACTCAACTAATCAAAAGCATAAACCGCAATTAATCAAAACTAAATCAATCTATAATATATCAAACCAGAAATCGTTATTTACGATAAGTTTATCAACTTCAACAATAAGTCCGTCGCAAGTTACTCATACATGATTTCACGATGGATGATGATGTGCATGGCAATTAAACTGAATTAGCGAAAAAAACCTAGAACAGAAGCATTCAGAACCCTAGAATTGAGGGGGAATTAGGAATTGGACCTGGCAGGCGAGGAAGCCTTTGTAATTGAGAAGGCAGTGAGAGTAGGAGACGCAGGCAGGGTCACGTTCGCGCGCGGCGCGGAGGTCCGCGACGGCGGCGGAGCGGAGGGAGGGGTCGGAGGAGAAGGCGTTGAGGAAGAGGTCGTAGAGGAGAGTGGAGAGTAGCGTAGAAGAACAGAGCTTGTTCCCGAGGTGGAACGAGAGAGAACGTTCGAGAGAGGAGTGCGAGAGGATCGTTGAGTACAGATAGCTCGCCAGCGCCGGCTCCGACTCGGCGTCGCGGCGTGCCTCCGCCTTGATCTGCGCCCACACCCAGCCCTCGTCGTCGCTCGCGACGACGGTGTTCGCCGCCGGTAGCCCCGTCGGCATTGTTTGGTGCTGTGTTGCGATGATGGTGGGCGTTGGGGTTTGTGCGGTTCAGAAACTGTGAAAAAAGTGTGGTATTGTGAGAAACAAGATTAAAGTTCAAGAAACGAAGAAGAACAACCACTCACTCGTTCATTGGGTATTCACGAATCACCACATTTTCAAAGCGTTCATATTCTTTTGTTCCTTCTCTTGATGTTCCTAATACAATGTCACCTTCAACAGCTTCATTAAATTAAAAACTATATACATATTTGACGTATTATATAAGAAATGTTTTTTTAAAATATTATTTATCGAAGTTTAAATAATACAGAAAAAAAGGGGAAATAAGATGTCACTTTCCAACTTAGTGAAAGAAGATAATAATGTTGACAAGATATGTGTGTGATACTGAATTTAGTCAATCAAATTTTATAATAAAATTTAATTATTAACAAAATCAATAAATCTTCATCTAATAACGTGAAAGACTGTTGTTTCAAGATTTACATAAATAAATATTTGCGGAATCGAATACTGTTATTCCTTCCGAATTTTAGAAAAATTGTTAAACATAGTTTATTTCTTAAATCTAAATTATTCATTTCTTTTCTTGTATTCAAGAGCGAGAATCTATTCCTGGGGATGGAAGTTGTTTTTAAAAATAGTTATTTACTTTCATCTCATTTTATTTTCATATTAAAATAAATTTGGATATTTATAAGAATAATAAAAGGATAACTTTTAACTTTTAATAAAAATTAAAATTAATTTTTCATTGAAATTTCGATTAAATTTAGTCTCTTAACCTTAAAAATCATGAATCTAGTTCTTTCAACCGAGTTTTATTAAGTTTTGTACTTAATCGATACTATTTCGGTGCGGAACCGGACCATCTTAAGAACTCTCTGTGTCGAACCTCCTCTTGTTCCTCCCTGGACTCTTCCTAGATCTCCCTGCCGTCTGCACTTTGGGGTGGGGGTACCTGCAGGCAGCTCAAGTCAGAGAGTGATTGATATGAAGTGTAATTGGTTAGTGAGGAAAGCGTACCTTTACCTGTTCACTAGGCCTTAATTTATATTAATTTCTTAATGGACCTGTTATTAATATTTGCGGGCCGTTTGTATTCGATGATCGATTCTTTCCCTTTCCAACTGAGGTTGCACGCATCGGTTCTTTCCTTATTGGCTGAGATTGTTCTTCTATGTCTTTGTTAAAGATCAGCTCTTTCCATTCTAAGGTTTGTTCGTTTGTACTTTTGTCAAAGATCCACTCCTTCCTTTTCGGGGTTTGGCCGTCTGTACTTCTCAAATATCAACTCCTTCCTTTTTTGGGGTTTGGTCGTCTGTATTTCTCAAATATAAACTCCTTCCTTTTTTGGGTTTGAGATTTCGCGCTGCCCCTCTGTACCTCTGCGTCATAATCACATGTTCCACCTGCCACCCCTTAGGCCGGGATGTACTCTACCAAGAGGGCCGGGAAGTACCCGACCATCACGCTTATTTGGCTTTCAGCGTTGCGCTAGATCCAAGCCCCTGTGGTTGGGCCAGAGTGTGAGGGTGTTCATACCTGGGTCGAGATGATCCCGGCCATTTTCCCCTTGCTGGGCCGGGATATACCCGGCCATACACTAACACCAGCCCCCCTAGGCTCGTAGTGAACAAAGTTCACAAGAGGCTATGATGTGTTGTTCTTGGAAATGGTGTCGAGGCGTCCCCAACCACTTGTGTTTATGAGACTTGCTTTAATTATGGGGAAAGAGAAAGTATTAACTTGGCTCGCCGTTCGAGGCTATCTTATCATAATAATGAGATTGTGTAGGTGGGGAGTTAAAGGAGATGTGCCGACAACCGTTGGATGGAGCGAGATCTCATGGTGATGAGGGGATTACTCTTGTGAAAGTGGTCCACTATAAATAGAGGTGGGGTCTTGATGTTTTGAGGCAAAGGATCCATTTAGGAAGTGAGCCACCTCCAGTCGAGCGTTTCCTGTCTGCACCACCCAAGGTATGTCATCCTCCTCTGCTTATTATCTTTCCAGTAGGCATAGTGACTCTGAGGAGGAGGGGACCGCGTTTGACTCCCCGTGCAGTGATAGTGTCCAGAGGGATGATGAGGACTCTGTAGGTGCCGAGGAGTTCTCGGCCCTACGTCACCCGGGGTACGAATGGGTAGATCCCCAGGTGAAACTCCCTTTGTCTAGGTTTAGTAAATCTACCACCATAGTTGATTTTCATAAGAAGTATGACATTCTAGCTGATACAGTAGACAATCGCATTGTTAGTGTAGAGCGAGCCAGGAGTGGGGATAGTGTATGTCACGATCGAGAAGGTCATTCGCATGATTTTTTCTACATGTACTCTACCTTAGTCTCTAATTTGCATGTTTGTCTCCCTTTTGATGATTTTACAATGGGAGTGCTACGGGTGCTAAATGTAGCACCCAGTAAGCTGCATCCTAACAGTTGGGCGTCCCTTTAGGCATTCCGACTGGTCTGTCGAGTGTTCCATTTGAGACCCTCCCCGCAAGTTTTCTTGTAGTACTATTGTACGCGTCCGGGGGAGCTGGTTAGTTGGTTTTCTCTAGTGGGTCAAAGTCACCAATGTCTACTTGCGTCTTATACGCAATCTTTTAAAAGGTTTAAGACTGATTTCTTTAAGGTAGTCATCCGGTCCGTTGGGGCTAGATATTTTTATTTTGAAAATGGCGAGCCCAAATTCCCGTTCTATTGGACCAAACATCCCACCCCATATCGAGTTTGGCCGAGAACATCCCTTACCCAAGAGGACCTGTGTGCTGTCTTATTTGGACCAATTGCCCAAGAAACTCTCCTCCAAGAAAATTATTGGTGTGTTTAGTTTCTCTCATTTGCGCGATGACCTTTGCGGTATGTATGTTCGTCTGACTACCCATAGATATGCGTCTGGTATATTTGGACTAACGCTTATTTCTTTTTGCAGATATCATGGCTGTTGCTGGTCCCTCTGGTAAAGAAGTGTTTCTGGAACTGAGGAGGAAAAAGCTAGAGGAGGAGAAGAGGAAAGGGGGTGAGAGTGCTAGCCGTGCTCCTACGGAAATGCCTTCCCAAAAGGGCGACCTGATGCCTCCTGTTGTGGAGAAGAAGAAAAGCAAGCGTAGGGATCGTGCCGCAAGGCCAAGTACTCCCCGGTCATCCTCCCCCAAGAAGTCTCGAGGCACTTCCTCTGCTGATAGTGTGGCTGACTCTTTGGCTGTAATGTTTGATGCACAACTTAAAATCAACCAAGGCATAGAGGTTTCCCTATCGTCGGAGGCTGAGATTGTTTCACCCATGCGTCTTGAGACTATGTTGTATGCACTGAATGAATTTCATGCCAGGGCAATGGTGATGGGTCGCCATCTAAATACAGTGTTAAGCCAACTGCTAGAGACAAACAAACTGGTTGCTGAGATAGAGAGTATTTAGAGGGAATTGGCTGTGGCCAATAACAGGAGGCAAGATGTTTCGCTTCAGTTGGGAAGTGTGAAAAATGAGCGATCATAGCTGCTAGCAGAGCGTAATGTCTTGAAAGCGCGCTGTAGGGATTTTAGGCCAAAAGGCATGACTTCATAGTAGAAGTTAGTTTCTTCCGTGATGAACGCCGTTTTTTCTTTATCAGGAGGATACATTGGGATCTGATTGTACCTAGAGTATGCATCCAAAAAACTAAGCACCTTGTGTCCAGCTGCACCGTCTACCAATCTGTCAATACTTGGGAGAGGGTACGTGTCTTTAGGGCACGCCTTGTTAAAGTTGATGTAGTCTGTACACATCCGTCATTTGACATTCGCCTTTCTTACCAACACTACGTTGGCTAGCCAGGTCGTGTAGGTGACCTCCTTGATGAAGCCTGCCGAAATTAGCTTTTGTACTTCCATTTTGGCTGCCTCCCTTTTTTTCTCCCCCCATCTTTCTTCTCTTCTGAGCGACGAGCCGAGCTTCCCGAAAAATAGACAGTTTGTGACTGGTTACTCTTGGGTCAATGCCTGGCATGTCAGCCGCACTCCAGGCAAACAAATCAACGTTCCTCTGTAATACTTTCCGCATCTCGGGGGTCTTTACAAGTGTCTTGCTGACATGGGTGTACCGATGCTCATCAAAATGGAATTCCTCTGTGCTTTCGATTAGTTCCACCCTCTCCTCGTTGTTGACCTGAGGATTCAGGTCTATTCCCGTTTCCCCCGGGACCTTCTCAACATTATTCACTGTTCTTCTGGGAGGAGACTTGGGTCTTTCTCTCAAACTGTCCACATAGCATTTACAAGCAGTCGGCTGGTCTACGTGCACAGTGATTATGTCCCCTGAGGCTAACGAAAACTTCATGGCCAAGTGATATGTGGAGACTATTGCACCAAGCATATTCAACGAGGTTCTCCCTAGCAAAATATTATAAGAGGTGTGAGCATCAACAATAAGGTATCATATTTTTACCGTTCGTGTTACCATTCCTGTCCCGAATTTGGTGAACAAGTCAACGTAGCCTTTCGTATTCACTCGCTCCCCTGAAAAGCCCACGATCGGCTCTGAGTACTGTTGGATCTTCCCTTTTGGAATTCTCAGCTTTCTGAGAGTGTCCCAGTATAGGATGTCCACCGAACTACCCGGGTCCACCAGGGTTTTCCTGACCTCGAAGTCCTCGATCTCTACCGATATCACCATTGGGTCGTCATGTTAGGGGTCGATCGCTTGGAAATCATCGTCTCGGAACGTGATGGGTGGCATGTGCCGCTTGGGACATATTGTTACGGCATTGACGCTCTGAATCGCTCGTACGTACTTCTTTCTTGCGGACGTAGTGGCTCCACCTCCTGCGAAGTCTAATGAAATATAATTGATTACTCCTTTCAGCGGTCTTTCTCTCGTATCCTGCTCATCATCTTTTTTGGGTTCGGCCCTTCTTCGGGTACCTTGTCCTTCCCTCTCTCGGTATCCTGATGTTCTTCGTGGTTGTTCCTCGTAGCGTTTTACGAATCTTCTTAAGTGTCCCGCCTGTATCAGTTCCTCAATTTTTTCTTTCAAGGTAAAACATTCTTCCGTTGTATGCCCATAATTTCGGTGATACCGACAATGCTTGGTGGTATCGGCGTTCGGGGGGGTCGGAGCCCTTCGAGGGGTTGTTATTAGATCGGTGTTCAGTGCTTCCTCCAGAATTCTGGCTCTGTTGGACACAAGGGGCGTGTACCTGCTGTATTTCGGCTGCCTAGAGTCTTTGAACTTGTGGCCGGATCGGGGTGCCAACGTTCGCTCTCTATCATGGTGTCTCTTCTCTTGTGCGTTTGATCAAGTTGTATTGCGAAATTCTTTCAGTTCCTCCATCTGCATGAATTTGGTGGCCCTGGTCCGAAGCTCATCCAGATTGTTCACGGGCTTCTTGCATAGGCTGTCAACGAAAGGGTCAGGCTTCAGTGCTGTTATGAGGTGGTGCATGGCGACCTCGAGATTCAAGTTAGAGATATTCAAGGATATCTTCCCAAATCGTTCCATAAATTCCCGCAGAGACTCTCCTTTTTCCTATCGTATATTTACCAATGCCAGAGAAGTAAGATGGTGTGGCTTACTGGTGGCGAACTGTATGCCAAAACGGGTGGCCAATGTATCGAAACAATCGATAGAGTTGGGTGGTAATCGTGTGAACCAATTGAGTGCATGCCCTTTTAGGGATGTTGGGAAAACACGACAGAGGATTGCGTCATCCGAAGTATACAATCCTGCCTGGGTGGTGAAGACGTCCACGTGCTCCTCCGAATCAGTAGTGTCATCGTACTGGCTCATAGTCAACCCCTTCCAGCACGCGGGAAGTTCCACTTCCATGATCCCGTCCATGAAGGGGTGGCGTCTGGCTGCTCTGGGCCTTCCTTCTGTTTGGTTGGTGGTGGTTTGTACTCGGGACTCGTCTCGCCCAGTACCGTCCCCTCCCTCTTCATTGCTACGGGATTCCTCCCTTTGTGGGCGATTCTGCTCAATTTGCGCTCGCATCTGTTAGTTCTCCTCTCTTAGGGCGTTTAATTCTTCCTCATTCTTGCGCCTCAATTCCTCCAACTGGCGGTTCATCTCTCGTTGCATCTCTGCTGCTACTGAATTTTGATCGACTATTGCTCTTATTGACACCATCCTGCTTGAGAATTGTCTGACCCCACGGTGGGCGCCAATTGTACCTGATCGATACTATTTCGGTGCGGAACCAGACGATCTCAAGAACCCTCTGTGTCGAACCTCCTCCTCTTCCTCCCTGGATTCCTCCTGGACCTCCCTGCCGTCTACACTCCGGGGGTGGGGGTTGATAATGTTAATTTTTACCATTATCCAAGCTATATTTCATTAGCAAAATCATCTCTTCCAAAGCTTTTAACCTACTTAATCCTCAATTTTACCTTACTTTTGTAAATAAATACATTGTGGGTTACATTGATCTAAATATACCACTAATCCCCATTTTTGTGTCCTTTTTGTAGATGGGAAGCTTTGTTCCAAAAATCCAAACTAATGAGTGACCCAGAATAGCAAAGAGAGAAGAAAAATGTCAACAGGAAGCGCCTGGCGACGCGAAGCCAGCGCTAGGCGGAACAGACCGCCAGCCACGCGCCAGCCAAGCGCCAGACAGGCGCTACTGTTAGTCACCGCCTGGCGGCACTTGGTCACCGCCGGGCGGTAGCGGGAAGACTTGCCCCCTGTTTGGTGGCTTGCGCCTGGCGGTGAGACCCTTCCGCTAGGCGCCAGTGTTCGCTGGTGTGGCAAGTTGGTTCTTTTTCTTCTGTTTTCGCGAGGGGAAACTGAGCTTTGGCATTTTGGAGGCACGAAAAACACATTTGGAGCGCTTGGAGGTCTGCTAGGGCTTGTGGGAACAGCTCCATCTTCCTCTTTGTATCTCTTTCTCTTCCATCTCTTCCATTTTTAAGCTTGAGCTCTCCATGGCAATGGAGAGCTAAACCCATTTTTGTTGGGGTTAGATGTAGCCACGAAACTCTTGTGTAAATGCAAATGTTTTGATTATATATATGACTCTTTCACTAATTGCTAGTCTTCTTATTTCTTCACTTAAAGCTTGCATTGATTTAGCCATCTCTTGCATGATTTTTTGTTCATTGGGTGTGGAAATATCTTTTGAAACCTAGATTCGGAATAAGAAAACTCAATGGAGCTAGTACCTAGGAATGGGGCTTGACCCATTGGTTGGCTTAAACCTTTGTGCATAAAGCAAATTTGCTTATTAAGAGTTCAAGGAATTGGCTTTTAATAAGGAAATTTAGGCTCAATCTATTAAGGAATTAGGGTTTGACTAATATTGTGGGTTAGCATTAGCATATTAATGAAGAGGATGTTAAATTGTAGTTGCATGAGAGCATAGTTGGTAAATTCTAACCCCGGCAATATCAAGTCATATCATTTCTAATCTTTTCCATTCACTAAGTGCCTTTAACTTCCAAAGTTCAATTTTAATTATTTATGCAAAGTTTAATTTCATACGTTGAAACTCAAAATATGGATTTATTCATTAGTTTAAATTAGTCACTAATTACGCAAATATTTAGTATACACGAGTCTCTTTGGGAAACGATATCCCGATCTTACCGGTTACTACTTGCGCGACTTGGTATACTTGCCAAAGTCATAACAGGGGTACCTGCAGACACTCTGACGCTCAAGTCAGAGAGTGATTGATATGAGGTGTAATTGGTTAGTGAGGAAAGCGTACCTTTACCTGTTCACTAGGCCTTAATTTATACTAATTTCTTAATGGACCTGTTATTAATATTTGCGGGCCGTTTGTATTCGAGGATCGATTCTTTCCCTTTTTGACTGAGGTTGCACGCATCGGTTCTTTCCTTATTGGCTGGGATTGTTCTTCTATGTCTTTGTTAAAAATCAGCTCTTTCCATTCTAAGATTTGTTCGTATGTACTTTGTCAAAGATCCACTCCTTCCTTTTTGGGGTTTGGTCGTCTGTACTTCTCAAATATCAACTCCTTCCTTTTTTGGGGTTTGAGATTGTGCGCTGCCCCTCTGTACCTCTACGTCATAATCACATGTTCCACCTGCCACCCCTTGGGCCGGGATGTACTCGGCCAAGAGGGCTAGGAAGTACCTGACCATCACGCTTATTGGGCTGTCAGCGTTGCGCTGGATCCAAGCCCCCGTGGTTGGGCCAGAGTGTGAGGGTGTTCATACCTGGGCCAGGATCACTAACACAAAAAAGGCCTTTAACGTCACTCCAATAACGTCTGCCTAAAAAAAGTCCAACGTTAAAAATGCGCGGTGGCATTTTTGTAAATAATGAGACATTTTTAACGTCTGCCCGCTCCACGTCAGACGTTACTTAACGTTTGTTCAAAAATGCCCCGACGTCACTCAAAAAAGGACGTCGGCCCCCAGCTCGACAGACGTCAAGGGACGTCGGACCAGCGTGCGCCAGACGTCACTTAACGTCGGCCCCCCCCCACCCCCGACGTCACTTAACGTCGGGCATAACACCCCCGACGTTAAGTTTTGCTTTATCTCTGCGCGAAACGCAGAACCCTCGCGCTGTTCATCGTTTTCGCGAGAGTTCCCGCCGGCGACGCCATTTCCGACCCCTTCCAGGTGAGTTTCGAAAGGTTTTGGCCATCAAACTTGTTGGGGTTTAATTATGGGTTGATTTTACGCGTTTTAAACCGATTATTTTTCGTTTTCATCCCCATTTGCAGCGTTTTGAGATTCGTCCCACTTGCTCTTCGTTCCCATTTGGCCAGCAGTGTGCGGAGACCCTAGACTTCCTCTCAAAGTTCGTCTTTCAATTAGAGGAGGTTAGTTTTTCATTGTATGTATATATTTGTTCATTGTATGTATAGAATTACTTGTATTAATTTATAAATGTCATTATAGTTTTAGTCTTAGACTATTTTTATATTTTATTTAAAATTTTATAATAATATTTGTAAAATTAGTAAATAAAATTATATTTATTATTAGATATATGCATTTTAAATAATTCTCATTGCATTTTATTTTTGAATATTATTATTAGATATTATAGTATACAGTGAGCGAAACTTAGTTCCCGTTTGAGATTTAATACAAATGATTAAATTTTTAATCGTTTGTATTAAATCTTGAATTGTCCGATTGGACAGTTTGAAAAAATTATTTTTCATAATTTGCTACAATGTGTACATTGAGGTTTACGCATAAATTTCATAAAATTTCGATTGAGGCTAATTTGTGTTGTTCTCTGGATGCATACTTGATTGTGATCATGATTAATCACTTTCATTTCGTGTACTTCAGAGACCAATGCGAAATGCTGTCGAAATTTTGTGAAATTTATGATGTTTGACTTATTTGTACATGTGTTAGCAAATTATGAAAAATAATTTTTTCGAATGGGTAGGGCCTCACCTTGTGAGAGTTAAAAGTTTGAGATTGATTGAGTTTTTTACGAACATATAGTATGGATCGAAGCTGGATGAATGAGCGTCGCATAAGTGAAGAGTATGAAAAGGGGGTTTCTGAGTTTTTGCAATATGTTCAAGAACACGCAATCTCAAGTAACGGGACATATTTTTGTCCTTGTGTTCGTTGTCTTAATCAAATACGTCATGACTTAGGAACAATGCGTGATCATCTATTCATCTTTGGTATAATGAGAAGTTATACACTTTGGACTTGGCATGGAGAAGTATTAGACAAGCCTACAACGTCACGAGGAACAGATTATGTAGATGACTGGATGAATGATCATTTAGAAGATATGGTACGTGATGTTGGGGAGGAGAATTTTGGAAAAGTTCATTTATATGATTCTCTTAAGTCCGATTCAGAGGAACAATTGTACCCAGGATGCACTAACTTTACGCGACTGTCAGCAACTTTGAAATTATTCAGTTTAAAAGCAAGGCATGGATGGACGGATACAAGTTTCACAGAATTGTTGGAGTTGTTAAAGGAGATGCTTCCAGAAAATAACATGTTACCTATCCGTAATTACGAAGCGAAGAAAGTTTTATGTCCAATGGGTTTGGAATATCAAAAGATACATGCATGCCCAAATGATTGTGTTTTATACAGAGACGAGTTTGCTTCACTGAAGGCGTGTCCAACATGTGGTTTATCGCGGTTTAAAAAGAAAATTGATGGAAATAGTGGCGATGAAGACAAAGATGGTCCACCTGCTAAGGTGATGTGGTACCTTCCTATAATTCCTAGATTCAAACGACTATTTTCCATTAAAGAAGATGCAAAAAACCTGAAATGGCACGTTGATGGAAGAAAGTGTGATAATCTTCTTCGACACCCAGCTGATTCTCCACAATGGAAGAAGATTGATGAAACATATCCAGAATTTGGTGCTGAGCCAAGAAACTTAAGACTTGGACTTGCTACAGATGGTATGAATCCTTATGGGAACTTAAGTAGCAAACATAGTTCGTGGCCAGTTTTGCTGATGATTTACAATTTATCTCCTTTGTTGTGCATGAAGAGGAAATATATGATGTTGTCTATGATGATATCGGGTCCTAGACAACCTGGAAATGACATTGATGTGTACCTAAAGCCGTTGATCGATGATTTGAAACTATTATGGGAAGAAGGTGTCGATGTGTATGATTCATATTCTGAAGAATTGTTTTGTTTGCGTGCAATGTTGTTTTGCACCATAAATGATTTTCCAGCATATGGAAACTTGAGCGGTTACAGTGTTAAAGGTCATTTTGCATGTCCCATTTGTGAAAAAAACACGAGTTATATTCAATTGAAGCACGGTCAGAAAACTGTGTATACAAGACATCGAAAGTTTCTTCCTCGAAATCATCCTTATCGTAGAATGAAAAAAGCATTTAATGGAAGTCCTGAGAATGAAGTTGTAGCGAGACCCCGCAATGGTGAAGAAATATACAACCAAGTGGAAAACATTGACATTGTGTTTGGGAAACATCCAAAGAAAAAGACCACGGAAAAAAGCATTTGGAAGAAACGATCAATCTTCTTTAATCTTCCATATTGGTGTAAACTTGATGTACGACATTGTATAGACGTGATGCACGTTGAAAAAATGTATGTGATAGCGTCATCGGGACTTTACTAAATGTAAAAGGAAAGACTAAAGATGGAGTTAAAGCACGACAAGATTTGGCTGAAATGGGCATCCGTTCTGAGTTACATGCACAATCAATTGGAAGACGAACCTACCTGCCTCCAGCTTGTCACACTCTTTCTAGAAAAGAGAAGCAAATTTTTTGTGAGTGTTTAAGAAGTGTGAAGGTTCCCCAAGGTTACTCTTCAAATATTAGTAGCCTTGTTTCTATGCAAGATTTAAAGTTAGTCGGTTTAAAGTCTCACGATTGTCATGTGTTGATGCAACAACTTTTACCAGTAGCTTTTCGAGCCATCTTACCTACTTTTGTCAGAGGTATTCTAACACGTTTGTGTATGTTCTTCAATGCCATATGCAAGAAAGTTATTGACCCTCGAGTGTTAGACGATTTGGAAAATGAGGCCATTAGACTATTGTGTCAATTGGAAATGTATTTTCCACCTTCATTTTTCGATATCATGGTTCATTTGATAGTTCATCTTGTGAGGGAAATTCGATTATGTGGGCCAGTTTTCTTGAGATGGATGTACCCAGTGGAAAGATACATGAAGATCTTAAAGGGATATGTCAAGAATCAGTATCGACCAGAAGCTTCTATTATAGAGCGGTACATTGCAGAAGAAGCCATTGAATTCTGCTCAAGTTATATGTCAAGTTGTGAACCAATTGGAGTTCCTAAGACTAGACATGAAGGTAAATGTGAAGGTAAGGGTGTGCGTGGAGTGAAGATTCAAAGTGTTAGTAGAAAATTAGTTGATCAAGCCCATTTGTACATCTTAAACAACACTGTAGAGGTCATTCCTTACATAACGCAACACATTGATGAAACGAAATCAGCACATCCACGAATGAGTGAAAAATGGGCACTTAATGAACATAACAAAACATTCTTATCATGGTTTAAGAAAAAGGTTTACGCGACTCCAAATGTTTCTGAAACTCTATTGAGGCTAGCTCGTGGACCGAACAATGATGTCATTACATATGGCGGGTACTACATAAACAATCATTGTTTTTATTCAAAGATGGAAGATGACAAAAGTAGAGTTCAAAATAGTGGGGTTACACTTCAAGCTGAATCTGTACATTTTGCCAGTTCTAAGGACAAGAATCCAGTTACAGCATCCATGAGTTACTTTGGAATAATACACGAAATATGGGAAGTTGATTATGTGACTTTTAGAGTGCCAGTTTTTAAGTGTAAATGGGTTGATAGTAATTCGGGTGTTAGCACAGATGACTTTGGCTTTACTTTGGTGGATCTTAACAAGATGAGTGATACAAATGAACCATTTATTATGGCTAGTCAAGCAAGACAAATTTTTTATGTCATTGATCCAGCCAATCAGAAATTGTCAGTTGTATTGGAAGGAAGAAACATGCACGTAAATGATGATGAAGATTGTCTAGACATACTTGAGACAACGTCTTTCTCATCAAGAACCATTCAAGACAAAGTTGATGATGTAACTGATGACATCCATGCTATTCGAAGTGATCACAATGAAGGCATATGGGAGAACACAATTTCTTGATAGGTGTTTATTTAATAATATTGTCACATTTACTTTTTTTTATTTTTCTTCCTGTTTTAATATAATAGAGGTTAATTGAGTATATTTTCATTGTTAACATTTCCTAATGATATGTTTCAGGTATGACAAGCTCCGGATCAGACCAGGAGGGACCTGGTAGATCTGTGACTCGGTTGCCGGATGTCACAAACCGACGAGAGAGGATGCCGGTCCACATTGATCCTCGATCGGGTGAACCCAGTGGCCCTTGGGAAAAAAAGTACCGTAGCTACATAGGAATGTTGGCCAAAACGAAAGTTTCTATTGCAATTGCATGTTGGGATGACGTCGCGGAGGTCGAGAAGAACCTTCTATGGCAGGATCTTGTGGTATGTTTACTTAAACCAACTATAGTATTTTTTTATGTTACTGTTAACATAACATATTTTATGTTTTAAACAGCACAAATTTGAGATTACTCCGAACACTGAGCGAATTAGAAAGAAAGTCTTATCTCACATAGCCACCAGATGGAGGGACTTCAAGGCAAGGCTCACACGTTTATATGTGTTTGGAGATAGACAACATGACACTCCTTGTGAGAAGTACAAAATCTCGGAGGAGGAGTGGATGCAATTTCGTGCATGTAGAGAGTCTGGAGACTGGCAGGTTTGTTTGTTAAATTTGTTTATAGTGACACTAGTCATACATTTCTGTATTCAAACTATTAAATAATGTTATGTGTGACAGGAAAAAAGGACAGCAGCCCAACAAAGACAAAGGCTTAATGATACACCACATGTACTCTCTCGAGGTGGTTATGCCTTATTGGAGAAAAAATTGAAAAAGTCGCGTGCACAGACTCTGGGACTTGAGTCCCCTGACCTAGTGGATGCAATTCCTAGGTACGAGATGTGGAAGGCTGCTCGGACTAAGTCCGATGGGCAAATGACATCACAATCAGCTCAAATCATATCTCAAAAAATAGTAAGTACAAATCTTATTTGACTATCATAGTTCATATGTTTCTCCTTTTGATTAAACTTTCTTTTGTGGTGTAGGATGAATTAATTGAGCAAGAGACTCAGGGTTCGTTTGTTGGCCATGGTCGGGACGATATACTCACAACGGCAATTGGAAGGCCAGAGCACCCAGGACGTGTGCGTGGTGTTGGAGGTGCCATTGGTCTTCGAGATTACTTTGGTCCTCCACAAAGAAGTAATGAATCGTTGAGTCAAGAGGCCTTGAGGAAGATGGAGCAACAAATGGAGGAAAGATTCAACCAACGCATGGGAATTATGGAGCAACGTTTTATGGAACAACTTCAACAGCAACAACAAATACAAAGAACACTTGAAGAAAAGCTTCAGTCCATGCAGCAACAGAACATGGAATTACCCACTCAAGCTCCAACAGGACAACGTGTGAGTACAAAAGGCTCATGCTCTGGTGTAGATCATACTGACTACACAAGTCAGTATGAGCTATTGGTTGATGAAGACCCCCCGCGCGTAGTGGCCATAGGACGACAACTTCAGGGTGGGGAGACTATCCATGGTGTTCCTCTATTGCCCCATCATGTGCGTGTGATGATTGATGAAGTTCGAGATCCCCATGCCCAAGTGCCTGTGCCAACTTCAGAAATCCAATTTGTTGGGGAAGCTTTAGGCACATTTATTGCTTGGCCTAAAGCATTGATCATGCCATACTTTAGCCCACCAAAGGTATTATGACATCATGTTTTTAGTAGTTCAATCTTACAATTTATAAAACTTTTAACGTCAAACCTTTCTAAATCTTTATTTCAGTCCACTCGTCCTGAAAAACAGCCGGTCCGACGTCCACGTGTTATACGTGAAGATGATGAAATGGCGGAAGCAGAAGATGATCCTCTAGGAAAGCTGCTTCTGAAATTACACAAGTTGAAAAGAGGACCAGTAGAGCTAGAGTGGGAGTTAAGAGTATTTGGCCTCCATTGTCATGTCCCATTGTACATAAACCTGAATGATGCACTAGAGATCATTACAGGAGACAAGATGTTAAATATTTCAGTCATACAACTATGGTGCATGTAAGATTTTTTTTATTGTATTTCATATTTAAAGCAAGGAATTGGTACCTTTTAATATTATACCTAACTGTCTTCTTGTAGGTACATGGACAAAGTCATTGTGGACCAAGGTCGATCTTCCGTCTATGGATTCATTGAACCTCAAACAATTCAACCTTCGGGAAACTCACCTAACCAAATCAAACTTTATTTGCAAACATGGATGGTTGAGTCAAATAGAGAGATCTACTTTGCGCCATACATTGATTCGTAAGTGTTTTTGCTAATAATATTTTGTGAAGTATTATTAATTATTTTGGCTAAGTACTTGTGATTGATGGTAGGTATCATTGGCAACTTTGTCTCATCATTCCAAGACAATGCCTAGTTGTATGGTTTTGTTCATGCCATAGGAAGATTCCACCAGCTTTTAAAAACATGTTACAAGAGTAAGTATTATTTTTTTTTCAATCCTAACCTATGTATCTACTTAGTTATAAAAACTTATATATGTTTTATGTTTCCAAAATTTCATTAGAATTGTGGGTAAACCTAGAGGCCAACAACTTAAAGTCATATATCCAAAGGTTAGAACTCATTCATTTTAAAGTTATTAATTTCTGTATGTCAACTTATGACTTTGATGTGTTTATTTTATTTGTAATGTTCAGTGTAACAAGCAAGAAGATTCATGGGAATGTGGATATTATGTCATGTCTTGGATAAGAACAATCATTCGAGCTGCAGTTAAAGATGAATGGATAGAGGTAATTATATATATCTTTCACATATTATAAATCATATCAAACTTTAAAGAATGATATTCATACATAATGAAATTGTATTACTTTTTCAGCGATTCAAGAATCCATCACCTCTACCAGATGACATTATCCACACACTAAGACAAGAATGGGCAGCATATCTATTGGAGAGATGGAGTTGATACCACATGAATTAGAACTCGTTTTAAAAACTTTATTGTACAAGAATTTCATGTTGAAACTTTTAGTTTGTTGTTATTTATATTAGTTTAGAATATATGATGAAACTTTAGTTCTATTATATATAACTGTAACTCTAAAATTGTGCTGAAAGTTTTATGAAATTGTTCTGGGAATTTTCTGATTTTCAGGTGTGTGGATATTGTAAAAACAGTCAAATTTTTTAAAAAAAATGGTGCAGTTTGACGTCTGGTGTGCCCTGACAGACGTAATTTAACGTCGGACTGTACCAGGGCCGACGTAATTTAACGTCTGACTGTTGCAGGGCCGACGTTATTTAACGTCTGACAGTCTCTGACAGACGTTAAATTGCTCAGTTTTTTCCCTCTTTCTGGTGCAAAAATTGACGTCTGCTATTACTGGCCCCGACGTTGGATAACGTCGGACTCCCAAAAGGACCGACGTCAAGTGACGTCTGCTATTTTGCCGACGTTATTTTGACGTCACCCGATACGACGTCGGTGTTTGGGCAGACGTCAATGGTCGAAAATGTCGGACGTTAAAAGGCTTTTTTGTGTTAGTGGATGATGCCGGCCATTTTCCCCTTGCTGGGTCGTGATATACCCGGCCATATACTAACAAGTATAGTTTTTAGATTTTAAATGTTTATTATAATATTTGAGTTGTTTAAATAATTTGACACATTTTAATAGGTAAGAAATATATTTCAAACGTTAATTATAAAAAATTAAATAAAATTTAAAATTTAGTTAAAATAATTAAATCTACGCATTTTTAAGTATGAAAAACTAATTTGAATTAAAATTTGACACAAATACTACTTATAATTTTAATTTAAAGTTAAATAACAAAAATTTATATTTATCTCATAAATAAATATATATATATATATATATATATATATATATATATATATATATATATATATATATATATATATATACTAAGAACATTTAGTGGAAGTAATATTCTTAATGATAATAATGGCAGAGACAATTTGCACAATTTGTCACAAGGATCCTCCTTCAAACATTAAAAAAAAACAAGTAGATTTTTTTTAGATATAGTTTTTTGGTCATTTGTATTCATATTCTTTCTGGTGTGTTTTTGGTGCAGAAAGTGATGTGTTCCATTAACTTTTACTACCAGTGGTTGCAATAACATGTGATGGTATCCATGAACCTGGTTGTGATTATGAGCATGGTTCCTGTGCTTTTAACGTTTACTTCTTTATATAACTCATACATTTCTTCCTCTTAAAAAAGAACTATTTTTTTGAATCAAGTAAAATTATTCAAGATAGCAAATCTCTTTCTTTTAATATATAAAGTAATTGTACTTTTGGAACAAAAAACTTTTATTAAATTAAAACAATGGCATATTAATTAATCTTTCATTTAATTAAAAATGAAAAAACAATAGTAATAAAAGAC